>NC_089978.1:5000000-5625000 GCF_036417845.1 Apteryx mantelli
GAACAAGTTCCCAGTGTGACACTGGACAAGCCACCCAACATCCTTCTAAATTTTTTGGGGTGACCTCAAGCCAAATCCACAATGGGTGCAGTCTTGGAACAAGACCTGACTCTCACTCTAGTCCTGTAGGTATAAGGACTATAAGACTAGAAGAGCACAGGAGATAATCCAGTCCAATCTCTGTTGATGGCCCAGTTATTCCTAGTTGGAGTCTACAACATAGGGTTGGCCAGAGTATATCTTTATATCTAGGAGATGTTTTTACCTTTCAATATAGGGTGTGTATATATACCTATGTGCATATACCTTCCCTTGGATATTCATGGTGATGTTCTCTGAGTATAGACACACTCTTTGTAGCTGCCTGAGCAACATAACCAAAGGATTAAACCTGCATCTGAACCAAGGGGTAAAGGTTCTGGCTCAGCTGCAGGCCTTGACAGCCGAGAAGGTTACTGCCTCCTGAACCTGGCCGACAACAGGACATGCCACACATGAAACTTGTCCTGAATCCACACCTTTATTGTAAAACACATCAGTCTGAAGTCAGCCACCACCATGTCTGCGTGTACGCCTTGCTCTGTTGATGGCAGGGGTCCGAGCAGCCCAGTAAGGAGCAGGTTCATGGTGACCCCATCGAGGACAGGGCAGATAGGGGTCCAGGGCATGCTGCTTCCACATGTGCATCTACTCAGCCCAGGCTAAAGTTGGGGTCCCCTGAGCATGCATGGGCAGGAGCCAAGCTCTGGCCCTAGCACAGTGCTGTATAGACATCCCAGTGTGCTCAAGACCAGCAAGGGAATTTCCAGTACAGTCCTGCACTGTGCAAGACAGCCCTGCTCCAAGGAAAATAATCCTGAGGGTATGTTCATGTGCTGAATCTCCCTCAATTTCAAATGTAGTCTTCATTCTTAATTTGTTTTCATCGTGTCCCAGGCCCCATGTGTAAACCCTAGTAGGACTGGTAATTCACTTAGGGTCTTAGCTGTGCCACAGAATAAAGAAGAGGTGAAAACAGACTGCAAACATCGTTTAGCCTGTCCACAAGTGCAGCATTTTGCTGAGACCAGTTCAGTCTGCAGGTCTAGGTTATGCTGAAATTACACCTGACTGCCTTGCAAAGGGATACTTTATTTGATTAATTATTGTGGCTGTTGTAAAATACTCGGTTGCTGGTGGAGGTTGGTGCACAAAAGAAAACTGCTCTCTTTGGGAGGCTGTGCAAAGTGGTCTGTGGCGAGCTGGGATCAGATGCCGCTATGATGCATTGTTCTGCTCCAGCTACATGAAAGCGCGGGGAGGGCGAAAAAGTCAGGTCTTTTGTTCAGCTTCTCTACCTGCCAGGCTTTTTGGAAGGATTGAATTCAGGGCAAATCTATTGAACTTCCTGCTGGAGGCTTGAAAAATTGACGCCTGTTTCCTGACTACTCTCGGATGAACAGAGGCTACCTATGGATTCTTTGACTTTCTAAAGGAGGTTGATTGCTGTGGTTTCTTGCCCTAATGTAGCCTGTAGTCATACAGGTGAGGTGTCTCTCTCACTGGTACTGCTACAAAGACCCTTCAAGTGGTTGCTTGTGCAAATCCATCCTACAGCGCCCACTAAGTGGTCCTTTGACATATTCTCCACTGCATAGGGGGCACAGGGATGGGAGAGAGGAGGGGACATCCGAATGAAACCAGTCCCCTCGGATTTTCTCTGGAGTCAGTTGAGAGAAATAACTGCCCTAAACAGACTTCTTCAACAGATTAAGTGAATTGGGCCTTGGAAGTACCTGTTTGTCTCCATAGGTATAGAGGTTATCTTGTGTGACTTGACTAAATGCAGTGTCTGCATCTGAACAGATGAATACCATTTTGGGTGTCAGATGGGACTTGGAGCATAAAATAAGACTGAGAACAACAAAATCAACTAAGTGACAACAGTGTCATTGGAGAGGGGAAGGTGTGTACTGATTTGGAGCAGAAAGCCACAGCAGAGCTGCGTACTGATGAACTAGGAGTTGCACGCTTTTGTCTTACATCCATGATCCCCAGAGCAGTCAGCTGGATAAACCCTGGTGACACTGGTATTATCAGCCCTGTTGTGATCTGTGAACGTGGTCAGGAGGAGACAAACAAATGGTCAGGCATTGCTTTGCACCGTTCCTAGGTAGTAAGTGCATCACAGAACGGGACTCCTGGCTTTGGGGAAGCTCTTTCTTTTGTCTTGAGCTCTGTTTAAAATCACATCCTAATACCAGCAGCATTTTTGGATTAGTTTTGTTTCCTTTAATACTGAGACACATACTATGAAGATGCAATGTTAACTCAGAGAGTGTTGCACTCTTACACCCTAAACAAGGCTAAAGATTCTTATGATGTAAGCCTCACTTGGAAGTTGTCTGACTAGTCCTAGTCTCAAATACCAAAGAGTTTGGGTAGCTCTGTTAGGAGAATGGTGACCACCAAACAAGCTCTGAGATCCTGCAGCTGGATTTGAGCCTCCACAGTCACATTGCCCACCTTTCCACCCGGAGCAGGCGTTCGGGTAAGACTGAAAACAGTGCATGCTTTGCGAGGATGAACAGGATGGTACAGCCTGGAGGTGTCATCGCAGGCTGTGATTAATGCTGCAACTCCTGGTGGAGGAAGGAGCAGATGATCACATTCCTTTCACTTGCTGCCTTTTAAAATCCTCGACACTCAGCCTCCGGAGATATCACTACCTCGGCATTTCATGGAGCCTGGATTGTCGGCTGGTGGAAATCAGCATAGTTGCACTGTAGTCAGTTTTCTCTCAGGCATTTCACACTACTGGGGGTCTGGCCAGTGACTTCCTTTGGTTGGGTCAGAAAAAGCAACTGTATTTACCTTTTTAGCTGATCCATATTCAAGCTTACTGATGAGAAGAGCTCAGCACACAGGTTAAGTGCTCAGTTTTCCAGCTGAGGACAGATTTTTAGCAGCTTTCAGTTCTTCCTTGTCTGCTGAAAATCAGGCCCTCAGTCTGGACGCTAAAGTCTTTGTCTGGAAACTCTACCCACTGCACAACCCCTAACACCTCTCTGTCACTTCATGTTGAGCAGATTACACCCTATTTATTGATGGTTTCAGGTGCGAGAATCATTTCTCTGGGTTTCAGTTGCACTTGCAGAATTACAGTCTGCAGTTTGCATGAGCCTTGCACTTTTTTCTTCCTTGAGCTACTTGTATGGAAAAAGCTACTGTGCAGAAACGCAAAGCAGCCATGTAGTTAATGTGTCAAGACTCCTGCCCCTGTCTGTTTTAGTGTAATAGGCCAGCTTGGCACCTGTAGACTTTTCTCCCTTTAGTCATTTGGCTAGCTGATTAGCAGGTTGGCTGTGTTCTCCCATGTAAAGATCTTTCTTTTTTACTTCTGGTAGCTGGAAGTTTCTGGGTCTGGAGATCCCAGACTTGATTTCTGCAGGATGACTGGAACATCTCTTTTTATAAAAAAACCTGCCAGATCTTCCCTGGGAACGGCATCCACCCACCGGAAAGAGAAGCACAGCAGGAGTTCCCTCAAATCTTATTAGTAGCTAATCACGTGGCTCTCATCACTGTAACATTGAACTCTGTGTAAGCGGCTAGAGAAAAAGCTGTAGGTTCCCTAAAACAGTCCTCACAGGCAGACTCTTGTTTAGTTGCGTGGTATTGCATCCATGACTAAAGAGATATGAGGAGCCTTTCTGAGTATCCGGGGCTGCACGAGGGATCTTTACCCCCTCACTATTGCATCTACTTTCACATGTCAGCTTGCAACCCCACTTGAATCTCTCCTCTCTCTTTTCCCCTCAGTTATTCATGCAGGTCAGCCAACAACGGAAGGGGAAATAATTCTCTACACTAAAATGCATCTCTTAACAGTGTTCAAAACAGCTATTCCCCTCTCTCCTGAAATCAGCGTTATTGTGTTCACTGTAAATCTGATGGCCACTCAAGGCCTGATCAAAAAGCTACAGAAAAGGCCTTTCTTGACTTTCAGTGAACTTGGATCAGCATCTTTCCAGTAAAACATACTCTGTGCCACCTCCCAGGGCATGCAGAGTCTGCAAATAGTCTGTGTCATGGATACACTGATCACGTGACATGGTTAATTCTAATGTTTTCTGCAGCTTATTGGTGTTGTGACCTCTTTTGCCTAGGTGACAGTTTCCTCACATTCCTCATGCAACCTGTCAGCATGACCTCAAGCTGATCTGTTCATGCAGAGGTGGCAATTAAGACATAAACAAGAGGACTTTCTCAGAAAGGTGATAGGTAGCTTGCTGGCCAGGTGGTGTTAGCCTTGTACCCATACCTCCATCACGAGACAAGTTTTAACTCATGCTGTTTACTCACTTGCAAAAATGCAGGGAATTCCATCCTATGTGTGGAAAGATCAGCAAATACGCTGGGCCAATTCCTGTTGCCACTGCAGTTAAGGGCAAAACTGTTGCCTTTAACAGAAATGAGTCTTTTCACCCATTAAACAAGATGAGAGAGAAAAAAACAAAAGTCTGAATTTTCCTATCTATGGAATCTGCACTGGAGGAGTTAAAACTGGTTATCTCTTCTTCCTGTGAGTCCCTCTGAGGATGAAGATATCTGTGCCATGGGAGAGGAAGGCATATGTGAATTACCATTATCATGAACATTTCAGTCCAAAGCCCAGGCAGGGGCGATGCTTGTGTTTTAAGCAACACCCCAGTACCTAAAGACTCCTCTAGGAAGACCCGAACCCTAGGCTTTCCTCAGCTGGGGTGGGTTTGAACCCATATTACACACTCTTCAGCAGGTCCTGGACAGGCGGCCTTCACATAGCTTTGAGTGTGCGCTTGAGTGGATGGGAGGACTGACCTTCTCTGCAGAAAGCAAGATGGGAGGCTAAAGCCCAAGGAGAAAGGGATGTCCCCGACAGTACTGGATGACAGGAGATTAGAAGCACCTAAGGTTCATCCAAGATGGGCTCAAAAACCGTGACAGGTGGTCTGAAGCTTTTCCTGTGAGAGTCTGAGCGTTTAGTTCATTGAAAATCTTTCAGTAAGGTCAAAGGCATTTGTCTCCGAGGATGTAGGTCTGACCTTTTTATTCACCATTTCTTAAATGAACAGCAAGATACACTGCAAAATCTTTAATCCTTCTCAAATCCCTTGCTGGAGGGCAAAAGGTGAAAGTAGTAATGTGCAGAGAGCATCGATGTGTTAAATCTCTTTGTTGAGCTAATGTGGTACATTATATTTCTGCCAGTAAAGTGAAGTAGATCTAAGGCAGTGAATGAACAGTCATTTCTCTTTGTCATTGCGTGCTACTAAGCGCCTAGGGTGTTTTCCAAAAGACAGGCTTTACACCAAGGTGGGTGAGCAGGGGACAGGCTGCCACTGAATGTCAATGCACATCCCCCTTAAATTAGTTATTTGCTTTTTCACTGCATTTGCAGACAGGTAAATCATGTGGGACATAGCGCTTCAGGAGAAAGGAACAGAATTTGTGCTTAGGATGAAATATCTGAATTTCTTCTAACCAGTGCTTAATTAGCATGTGCTCTGGAAGATTAGTGCAGCAAACCGATCCCCCAAGCAGTATGGCTGGTCATGTGGTTGGAAACCAGTCCTGGCATGCTAACAGGGCGCACAGAAATGACAGTTAAACAGATTAGAATAACAACCCCCTTCTTTGCAACTGCATGGCAATAGCTTTGTCCAGGTGCCTCAGGGTTTCTCCTGTTCTCTGCTGGGTTCCCCTTGCTCTTGTATCTGGGACCTCTTCAGAACGAGCAAGAAAGCCATGGGGGAGATCACTATGGTGGAGGCCACCTACTGAAGCACTCCTTGGCCTCTGGAGGCCACTGTTTGCAGTCACAGATCAGTGAGCAGTTAGCATGCCGTTCCAAGTCACACATCTGTGTCTCTAGATCTAGTTTAAAAGGGCTTTTAGCCCATTCAGTCTCACCCCATTGCTTCCCTTCAGCTGTGCCATCTCAGTTCAGATGATGCTCAGCTTGTGATGCTCAGAAGTCTGCAAAATGAACCAGGTTTGCAAGAAATAGGCTTCCCAGAAGGATGTCTTGGTGCTCTTGTTTTATGTGTGAGTGATTTGGGAGAGGTGCTTGATGCTTTTTGTTTAGCCTAGATCATTTCACATGTCACAAGCTGCTGCACAGCCTCACGTAGGAGACAAGGGTGGGAGTGAATGGTTGGTGGGTGAGCGTAGGGACTTCAGAAACCAGCTCTGTCACCCAAGAAGCATGAAACACTGCCCATGTGCTGGGGAAGGATATCCATCACCCAGCCTGGGGAGGCAGAGCAGGACCTGAGTCTCGTTAGGGCCAGAACGAACCACCCAGCACCATCCTGCCGGTGTGCCCCAGTCCTGCCCTGCTCACCTGTTGCAGTCCCTCACTCCCAGGTGTAGAGGGATGCTGAGATACTTCCAAATCTAATGTTTGCACACTTTGCAACTGGAATTGCTAACATTGCTAGCAAATGTTTTGTGTAGCTTCTGTCACTTCTCAGTGAACATCTGCTTGCCATCTCCTCTGCCTTCCTGCCACATTGCAGTGCACCAGGCCACTTGCACACCAGTATTACACTTGACTGCCCGGTTACATCCCAAAGGAGATGTACATCTGCTGGGTCTTGCGTGTTCAGGGCTGGGTGGTCCATAACAAATCTCCCACTTCTCTGCCGGCTGTGGGACTGAGGATCGAGGACTGTAGGGTTCAGATGGCCAGTTTGTTTCATCTGGGCTTCCGTGAATCAGTGGGCAGCTGATCTCCCTGGTGCTCAGACAATCCCAATCCTTCTTACTGATCCCTGTGGGAAGAACAAGGAGGACAGTCAGCTGCATTACCTGCCCTTCCCCATTCGGGATTTCCCTGCCGAGCAAGCTGTGGGGAAAGCAGGCTGCTGGTTGTATATGGCATCCCTTGCAACAGCGTCGCAAGGGGACTGATAGAGCACTGAACAAGAGCAAGCCCGAGGGCTTCGGCTGAAGGCTAGATCAAGGGGTAGGAAAAAAGCAACAGGTTCTCGGTACCAAAGTCCTGTTTAAAGCAAACTGCATTTGGTGTCTAAATACTGCTTGAAACCCGGCACATCACCTAGTCAGCATCACCACCAGTCATGCTAAGCAGGACCCCTGTGCACGGCGTAACCTGAATGCCAGGGGAGCTGCAGGGGCAGAGCTTTGTTCCAGCGGCAGAAGGATGAAAGGCCAAAGGAGTGGTTCTGAGACCTGAACCTCTGGCTGTAGCCCAGCCTGTGCAAAGAGGTTCCCTACACATGGCTTTTGCAACACAGAGCCCCAGTGGGGCAAGACAGGCCATTTGGCTGATTAACATGGAAAGCAATAATGAGTGGAATACTTAGGAGCCCAACTGCTAGGTAAGATTTCTGTTTTATGGAGAGGGAAACTGAGGCAAGGAGCTACAAGATGATTTGTCCATAGCAGATGTCCCTCAGCCAAGGAACTCGGACATCTAATCTGCTACGCTACCCCATGTTCAACACTACCCCTGCAATCATCACATAACAGATCTGGGACAGACCTCCAGACAACACTCCACCTAGCATCTGCCCTGAGCCAAGACAGGATTTCACTAACTATTCCCAGTGGACATGACTCCTCAGCATCCCTAGGCAGTCTGTCTCAGGGTCCGCTACTGGTAGCGTTAGGAGGTTATTTTCAACCCATGTGAAAATGGGGAATGGGAATAATTTAATATGCTACAGAGAAGATTTGTACTGACAGTTAGGAACCACCTAACATCCTTTCAGATATTAGAGGCAGAATGATTTTCCACCAGTCATCTGTCTTTCAGAGAAAACAAACTTAATTCCTTAAATGTGGTTGGTGGCCAAAAGTTGTCTAATCTGCTTAGTGTGTCTTTCCTGAAGAACAGTGATGCCTTCTCTGCTCTTAGGACACCAGTACCTTTTCCAGGAAAAGAAAAGATGGGCAATGCAAAGGGATCATGTAACTGGTTTCATCAGCTGGATGGTTTCTGTAATGTGATGAAGGCATTACAGGATAGGTCTTCAAGGCACTTAGATGGCAAACTACTACCACTTTCAGTGGCATAGGTTTATGCCTTCAAATATGTGCCTAGTAAGAAGTAGAGGTGGTGCAGGCAGCATGGCAAGGAAAAGCAGAATGACCTGAAATGCTGCTGTGTCTTTGCAATCTATTTTCATGCCATGTGTAGGGATGAATCCTTCCTTGCTTGCTCCAGGTTCAGGAATGCATGAGGGTTTGTAGGGTTGCATATTGTAAGTCTGGTGGCCACACTAAAATCTCTCTTTGGATGAGGAAGGCTTTGCTTGTATGCCAGCCCGCAGAACGGGTGAAAGCTGTTGGACTGAAAGATGCTCTGCAAGGGCAGCTGATCCACAGGGGCTCCTTTGCCCTTGGAGCTTCAGCTGTCAGGACAAACTGTAAGCTCAAGTATGGAGAACCCGTGCCTTGCCTTTTTGGAAGGAAATTGGAACGGGCAGCACTGGTGCATGGCAGGCAGAAGAGGGGAAGAAACCCAGCTCCAAAGGGCGTCTTATGGTTCTGTCTTGCCTCCTCCCCTCCCTACCATGCCGCAGCTCTTTCCAAGGCAAGCACAGCCCTGCTGTGGCCAGGCCCCACGCCTAGGGCAGCAAAGCTCAGCACCCTGCTCACCTCTGAGATGCCTTGAGCTTGGCTTTGGTGAGAAACCAAACAGATTTCATGACTTAGTTTCCCCAAATAAGTGTCTCGACTCTGACTAGGAGGGGAAAGGGTTTCAGATGGCTTTCACCTGACAGACATATCAACATCACTAACGCGGTGCGGTTTTAGGTACCCTGGGCTCGCACCCAGAGAGACAGCTTTTCTGCCCTACACAACCTTGCTTGGAGGTAGCATGGAGCTGGACCTGGCTATTGCTCCTTCCCCAGATCTGAGCTCTGGTAGCTCATATGGGAACATCTGTGTTTCCCACAGCAGCTGGGAAGCTATAGAAAATTCAACCAGTGGTCTCAGTGCCAAAGATGTAGCTAAATCCTAGATTACTGACTGGGGTGAGAGCAGTGCCTGCGGAGCAGGGGATCACTTTCCATGCCCTGAGGAAAGTGTGTTGGGATGCTGACACAGGAGATAGATAAACACTGCCCTTTTTGTAAGACTGTCTGTCCTCTGTTGTGTCTCCTTGGGATGTCTCACCTAGAGGTGGCTGAGGGAGGTGGAAAGACGTTACCATCTTCCCCATCCCCCCAAGAAATGTTGCCTTGTGAGGGGTGAAAGCACAAAAAGAAAAAAAATTCTGGCTGAAACCTGAAGCAAAATATTTAATTATTTTGTGCATGACTGGCCTGGACTGGTTTGTCATCAGGAAGAGAAATGTCTTGCATCCTGCAAGATCATCTTTCTTTATCCTTCGCATCTCCAGGGTCTCATGGGAGATGTAGTTCTCAGAGTGCGGGTCTTTTTCTTTTAAGCCATGCTTTTTTTTTTTTTTTTTAAGCCATGAGAGTGGCTTTACATTTAATATAATGTAAAATGTTCTGCATCATAAATTTAACAATTACTGATGGCCAAGTGGTCACACATGTAAGGATGACTTCGAGATTAAGAGCTACAGAAATTCAGTTCTTTTTGAAAGTATTTTTTCTCTTACAAACCAATCCCACTTAATGTTGGAAGCACCATGAAGTGACACCACGCACCAGCAAGCACAAACCCATGAGCAGCATGGGACTTTCCCATGTAAAATACAGCTGCAAATCTCACAAAGGTGCATTAACACAACGGGCAGGATCAGAGTGGAGAGATACTCAGTCTAACCCTGGCATTAGTTGTGCTTTGGCCTTGTCAGCCCCAAGGATATTTTCTCATGACTGCAGCATGCAACATAGATATACCCTATGTCTGAGCATCACTCCTTCTGAATTGCTTTGAATTTTGCAGTAAAACATATAGGCACTTGTCTGCACCACTGATTCCAATGGGACCTTCCATCAGCTTTAAGAAATGCCCTATCAGGCCTATAATCATATACAAGAGTCTTTTTTATACCATTTCAAGGTATATTTCTAGATAAACACACAAATTATTTTTTTTATCATCAAATATTATTTTTATAAGGAAGACAGATACTTTGAGAGGAAGAAAGTATTTTCCATTTCAAAATGTGAAAGGGTTGGTCTTTTCCTTCCCCTCCTGAAAGCAGTTTTGATAGAAAGATTATCAATCCATGCAATCTTGTGAACAGTAAGGACAGGGCTGCCCTTCTTCATGTGCATTAGCTTGTACCATGGGATCTGGTGACACAGGTAATAAATCAGCACCAGTCTCTTTGATAGATTAATCTTTGGATAATTTTATAAGGCTCAGTTTACAAAATATTACTTGGAAAAGCAACTTCCAGTTCCTGTCTAATTCATCACTGTGCAGTTATTAATCTGGATGTACTAGAGGATTATCTCTCACTGTCTGGAATTAATATTATGAAAGCGTTGGGAGTTACATCTGTTACTTAAGTGCGCCTAGCTTTCCTCCACACCTAGGGATTGGATCTGTCCCATTAGGGTCAGGACAGTCCTTGAGCTGGGGTCTGAGAGTCATGACATGGGTCCATTAATTGCCAACTTCTTTTTTGTTTTAGGTCTATTCCTGGTGATTGCTGATGTGTTTATATAGGAACCATGGTCATTCTACGACAGGCAAGTTAAGCACTCTTCTCTTTTGTGTTTCTAATTTTACCATGTCACCTCAATGACTAATAAAAGTCTTCTTTTGGGGGAAGGGTCAAGACAGGCTATTTTTATCCTATTCTGTTTCTCTAAAAGGACTGTTAAAGGGTACAGAGATACTCATTAGCCTTAATCCTTGACTGGCTTAGAGGAAATCATTGCTCTGTGTGTGCAGTCCAGATTAACCATGTGCAACGTTCATTTTCTCTTCTGGGATGGCCCAGGAGCTGTACATGAGTCCTGGATATGCAGAAGAATAAAACAGCTTTTTTCCTGCCTGAAGGATGACCTAGTCTAGAACTGATTTTTGATTTCCAGTAACAGTGCTGCTTTGGCTGTTTAAGATCAAGCTATTTTGACTATTTAAAAAAAATAGAGAAGTTAAGTCATATGGAGGGTTTGGAGTATTCATTTAGGGCTTGATCTTGCAGTGTTTTCCCTGGTTTGGGACATAACATTGCTCTTTCCCTCTCTGCCTCTGAGTCACCTCCTTGCCACATCTAACTTGGGGAGGGCTGATAGTGCTTCCACACGTCCTGGGCTGGGGGTGCAGGCTGGGACTCAAATACGTCTGGACTGTCAGGCATGGAGGTGGTGAAAGGAATCTATCCAACAGTTTTGATTCAGCTCTGAGTCTGACTTGGCAAATCCGCTTTTGGCTGCAACCGGGCAGAATGCGTTGGATCTCTGAAGCCACATGGAGGAACTTTATCCCAGTGTAAAGAAGAGCTGAGCATAGCTCTGGGCAAGGAAGGAGTGCCCACAAGCTCATGGAGCAACTGAGATGCTTTTTACAGCACTGCACTGACCTATCAGGAATCTGTGGCCCAACGAAAACAGACTGCCCTTCGCTAGGCTAGATAAGGAAATCCTTCCAAAACTGAGAGGCACTGGCACCGTGTCACAGACTCTGAGAGATGGAGTTTGTGATGCAAGGGAAAATGGATGTGGAAATTAAAACAAAGTAAGTTCAGATGCTGATTTGAAAGTTAAGAATAGCAGCTGGGGCTCTAAGAAATACCCTCTAATAATTCTGGCTACAATAGTTTAGGATGTTGTCGCTCTAGGCTGCCTGTAATGTCTCCCTGCTGCAGGTTACCCCTCAATGGTTCAGACGCTAGTTCATAGTCTGCTGTATTGGTCCAAATTTGCCCTCAGAGCTTTAAGCAAATAGACTCTCTTCCTAGTTGTCCTAAAACCAGGTGTCTTGTCCAGGCACACAGGCAGGGTGTTTCTGAAGTCGTTTCCTTCCCACCTGTCTTAGGATAGGATGAATCTCCTTTATGGAGATGTCTCTTTGCCTTGTCTACAGAGAAGTGTGGAAGACTAAATTAGATGCTTGGCATTTGGGCAGACCCAACCATGAACTGAGACCTGAGGTACAGGCACACAATTACTTTCTTCTGCCACCTCTGCTATTACGGCAGTAGCTTACAGCAGAGGGGACAAGCAGATGGCTGAAGGCAGTAATAGCTCCAGTAGGTCATCAAGGCACTTTATGCCATCCAGTTCTTCTGCATTAGGCATTAATTAGCTAGTCCCAAGCATCTAGCCTGGGATTTGGCTCCTTATTAAAACCTCAGGATGTGGTTTGGCTGGTGTGAAACTGGGGCTGAATTCATGGGCTTTTACCTCTCACATCCATAGGGTTACAGCAATGTAAAGCTGGAGCAGAGCAGTAGTGATGTTGGCCCTGTGTTGGCAGGTGGGATGGTATTTCTAGGATGTTGCAATGGAAGGAAAAACATGGTGATATTTTTATACTGCAAGTTGGATGCTGGGGAATAAACCCGGAACCATTTGTAATTGACTGATTGGTATCATCTGAGTGTTCAGAGCCCATCACCTCTGGGCAGGTATTACAAGAATCCTGATTATTTACCCAGAAGTTTCACTGATTATTCATTGTGCATGTTCAGACTCTTGCAGTATTTTTTAGAGCTGATACTTTCCATGCAGAAGTCTCAGTTTGGAAGGACTGGGTGTCAAAAGTGTATAAGGAATCCCCGAGTCAGCTCCTCAGAATTTAATCAACAACATTCAGTTGGGATCCCAGCATTAATTTGGGATTAAATCTTCCTCTTATTAAACAGGAAAAACTCTAGTCCTCCAACAAAACTTGCAATTTTCAAAAAGCGCTTCCATTTTTTACTATTCTTGGTATTTCTGAGACTGAAAGCTCCCTACAGCTTTTTGCTGTCAAATAACAGGGAAATAGGTTTGTGTAGAATTGAGTGATTACTGCAAACTTCTCTCTGCAGCATGGATAATGTGAGCAAGGAACCCTCCATACTGAAATGCAGGAGGCTGCCTCGTTGTTAGCAGATACAGGCTCTTTTTTAGGTCATTTCTTTACTTTTTTGACATCACTTTATCCCAATTTACTCTATCTAAGTGTCTGAGTCACACTTGATCCACTTGACTCTCTGTGGCCCAGAGAGTTGCTGTTTATGGCGGTGCTTAATTGCAACTAGCAGCGATATATCTCTCTTTTCCCTTTGCCTTTTGCTGAAAGATTTTGGACATACATCTGTGCTACTCCTGAGACTGCCTAACTAGCTATAGTGATTCGTATGACTTTCCAAAGATCTTTCCCTCTGTCTTTTCTTTTTTTTCATTCTTGAATGTGCAAAACATGTTTACTGTCCTTCCCTCCCACTCCTGTTCCCCTGGAACCTTTCTCCAACAAGTTCTATCAGAAGAGCAAATCATCACCTGGGATAGTGAGGAGCTTTTGGCTCCTACAGTTTGGTTTTCCTGTTGTTTAAATGAACTGAGGACTTGCTGACAAACTTGTGGCATTGCACCACTCTCCCATCAAAATGTTTCCCAAAGAAATCTTCCTCAGAGGCTTGGCTCTGGGGCAGCTAAGCGTGGTCTGAGTGCATGGCTCTGAGCAAGGAGGAGAAGCTGCGCTGGGCTCCTGCCCGTTTTTTTTTCTGCACCTTCCACTCAGTAAGTTAGAAGAAAAGCCAATATTGTTCCCCAGCAGGGGCCTGCAGGGAGCCAAACTTATCAGCTTTAGTGACTAGCAAATTACTCGTGGCAAGTTCATTGCAACACACAAAGAAAGGGAAGAAGAGAAAGGAGGACTTCCTAAATTCCTGTCTTGGCAGCCCGACAAGTTCCTCTGGCTCCACAGCACAGCAGCAGCTCTTTCCCGCACGTTCTGTGTTTCATTTAATGCAGAGGCATTTTTAGAGCTGGAATCGAGGCCAGGAGGGTGTGGTGGCCCGTACCGCAGATAAACACACGGCCTCGTGAGCGGTGCATCGCTGCTCCGGGGAGAGGGTTTGCCGAGGCCACAGCTGTACTGGTGGCAAATAGCAAATGTTTGCTGCTTGCCTCATGGCTGTTTTTGCCAGTTCCATCTTCTCATTCATGTAGGCAACCCCAGTATAACCTGCCCTTAAAGCTAGGGTGTCCCAGTGCTGCAAATTTCCTGCTGCGGGGCCATACCAAAAGGAAACCCAAAACACTTATCTGCTGAAGAATAAAACAAGCTCACAGAAATGAGCGACTTCCATATAAGACCAAAATCAGGCATTCTCTGAAATTCAGCCACTCGCCTAGACACGGCAGAAGATTGCACCTGTATGGCTCTGGTCTCCGGACCATGTCCAGACCACGTGAGGACAGCCCTTGTTGTAAAGTGTTTCTCCAAGTCCTAGTGGCCTCCCAACCTGCTCCTGAACAAGGAAAAGGAGTAGAATTAGGAATGAAAAGAAACAGCAGAGACCTAAGCTATCCAGATAAACAAAACCGAAACCTAGCCAGAAATAAAGGCCTGGAGGGATCAGGCACTCTGGAAATGCCTCCTGCTACAAAACTGTTATTTACTTTGGCACTAGGGCGAAAGACACGTAGAGGAAGTCATCTTCAACTAGACTTAAGCTCTTTAGGACCAAAGCCTTGGTCAGAAACCACAGCTCTGCTCTCCTGGCTCAGCAGTGTTCCTGGCAGTTGACTCTTGGAGGCGACGCAAGACCTTGTGCTTCCCTGGAGAAGTCCTTTCTGTAAAGTCTGCATCACCCTCTGCTATTGCTTTGAGCATAAGACCTAGGAATGAGCCTTAAACATGCAAAACAGAGGAATGTCAACACCACAAAGGCCTCTGCAAGGATTCCTTCGTCTATATTGATATTTAAGTGTTTGAACATATCTGGAGTCCCATTTTGACTAAAAGTGTAGTTTGTGGTAATGATTTAGATATGGTTGAAAAACAGCTTTAAGAAATACACAAAATAGGTAATGTTTTCTTTGGAATCTATTCTTCAACTTCCCAGTCGCTGATCTCCTAAGGGTTTCCTCTGAAGGGGGAGGTTGCATTCCTTTGATCATTTCTCATGATGCACAGGTCCCTTGATGAGGAGAGGGGCCTCTCCTGACGCATGCAAATGGCATTGGAGTCCCCTTTCGAGGTTTGCAGAGTGACATAAAGAGTATAAAACAGCTGGGGGTGGGAGAGAAAGTGAGGCAAAAGCAGCAGAGAACGAAGGTGTGCTGCAGTCTGGTAAGCCAGCGATCCAGACCTTGTATCCATACCCAATACTGTTTCAGCTTTAAATCCCACAGAACGAGCGCTGCATGGACAGGAACTGTCCTTGATCTGTTTATGTCTGTTCTTTCTTAATTTATTTGTGGCTTCTTTATAGCTAGCTGTTCTTGTGCCAAAACTGGCTTTTAGCTAAAAATCATCCTTTCTCCTTCTTGCCATTTTTGCAGTATACATATAGAGAGCAAATGCTTCCCTCTCAGCCTTTGGTTTGACCAAAATCCTACAAATTTTCCTTTCCTCTTAAAACAAGCTTTCCGGTCCTCCGATGGCCCTGGCAGCCCTCTCTGCACCTGCTCCAGTTTCATTTACGTTTCCTAAAACCAGAACTGCACATACCACTACAGATGAGAGGGATTTGTGTAGTTCATTAATGAGCAGGGGTGGATTTTCACCTGCTTTTGCAGAGACTGAGGTTGATGCTCCAAGAGATGTTTTCGTTTCCTGGGAGTAAGAATAGTAGAGCTGTGATTTTGAAATCTTGCAATCCATTCACAAACATTGCCCAGCTGAGCTCTGCAAGAGCCATTTTTACCTGGAGCTGACATACATTATTCTCTCCCGGGGTGATACTGAGTAATATGCATTTAGCTTTGCATTTCTAAGTGATTAATTGTGCTATATATTTTGATAGCAAGGAATAAGGGGCGGGAGAGAAAACAAATGTTATTGTAGGTCTTCTCAGGGCTCATCTGTAATCATGGTATTATAAAAAACAAAATGTAAGTCCACTGTTTGGATTCTCTTTCTTGTAAATACTGAATAATTTAAGTCTTCTCCCATTTATGCCTTGTATCTGTGTGATCTATGAGCCTGAGGCTTCCCTGGATAGCTATAAAGCAGCAATGAAAAGTCCAGCACAAGCCAACCAAAGGGCACATTTGCATATAGATTGAAACATGAATCCTTGGGAGCCATTCATTAGCTGCAGCGCTCCAGACATTTGGCATTTGAACAGCTCTCTGCATCCAATCCTTTCCATCAAATTTATGGGACAACTAAAGTGCTGGGGTAGCTGTGCGCAGAAAATGAAGCTGCAGGCTAGGGAGATGTTCTTGCAGTGCTATGGCTGTGGAATATAAATTGCACTATCTCAAATAAAGGTACAGCGAGCAATCTCAGCCCTGGTGTAGAGATATCCTGCCTCTTCGAGAGCCTGGCTGTAACACGCTTATTCCTGCATTTTGATATCTTAGAGAAGCCCGCAGAATCAATCTTCCCAGAAGAATATTTACTATAAACCTTATTCTACTTGATCTCAAGAGAGTGAGAGCTTGGAGTTTGAGCTCTTATATCAGTGGGTGGGTTTAGTTTTGCTTTTTTAAGGGACAGTAGCAGAATACCCAGCCAACGGGACCTTATGTTTGAGGGTATATGAAACTTCAGAGCACCCAATAACAAAATTTATCTTGAATTAATCTTGGGACCTTAGCTTTCCCCAGGGAAAATGCACATCCCTAGGGACAGCT
This sequence comes from Apteryx mantelli, assembly GCF_036417845.1. Classification (NCBI taxonomy): domain Eukaryota; kingdom Metazoa; phylum Chordata; class Aves; order Apterygiformes; family Apterygidae; genus Apteryx; species Apteryx mantelli. The sequence goes on from NC_089978.1 coordinate 5,016,725, forward strand.
TTTGCAAAGCAGCTCGTGTTTCGTCTTGTCTTGCTTTACGGTATCTTCTCTGTGTCTGTCAGACCCCTCAGGGACATCACTGAACTTGCTCAGACCTGAAGTCTGGAGCAAGAAGAGAGAAACTGAGACCCCTAACCTGCCTCTTTCTTTTCCTAAACCATCCAGTCATCATGACCTGACTCTGAAGAAATCTCGCTCTTTGTGTAAGCTTTCTGTAATGGAAAAGCCTGTGTTGAATCTTGACTATCCGGTGACCTTGGTGCACCCGCAGGTGCCGTGGGATGGGCTGGCACAGAGCCTGGGGCTGCTGGCCAGTTTGGTTGGTCCTTCATGGAGGTGGAGTAGAGGGAAAGGAGGCAGGTCAGAAGATCTGAGCTATGTTCACCTCCCACACCTTATCCCACTGCCAGGGATCAACGTGAGGGTTTATTTCTCTTTTTTCTTGCTCCAGCCCATAAGGATCTGATACCTGTTCATACTGGGAATAAGCATCTTTATCCCAGCTGTGCAAACAGCTGAAGCGAAGGGGGTCCCGTGTCCGTCCCATCTCCGCACACCCACCTTCCTCCTTCTGCCCAGCGCCCCCCTCCCAGATGTTGATACAGCTGTGGGCCGGACTATGCTGTGCATAAGATCACCAGAATAATTTGGCTTAAAAGTAATTTTTAAAACCCTGAACTTTTTTTTTTTATATATACTTACTGCCGTTATTTTTAACTCAAATCGGATCTCACCTGGGATGTAGGAACTGGCAATTGGAGGGCTCTGGGGAGAGGGTAGATGTTTAAGCTGACACAGCAGCCATATGAAATGTTTGCCACACAGCAGCTTTAGAAGCAGTGTGGGATCGTGCTTTCATGAACGGCTGCTTGGCAGGCAGGCAGCCCTCCTTATTTGAGGCAAGCTTCCTCTTCATCCAATTCCTATCACAAAATTTGGAAGCATTCAACAGCAGGGCATTAGAAAATAAATAAACCCTCAAAGTTTTGTGGGTTTGGGGTCAGAGACATGTCTGTGGAATGATCCTGATGTATACTAGTGAAAGATTTGGTCCTTACAGCGTAAAATTCATTTCTTTTCAAATAGCATCATCGTTTGTTAGCACAGCGTAGATTTGACAGCTGTTTTCCTAAAAAACCCTTAGTTTTGGCTTTCTTGCAGTCAGGTCCAAGAAGCTGTGCACAGCTCCTGGGGCCCAAGGGAAAGAAAGCAATAAAAGACCTTTTCAATAGCACAAGCAGAAAAATGGAATTTCTCTCTCACCAGAAAGTTGAGCACAATAAGTGTGTTTTCATTCTATGTTTAAATCATTCACATACTGAATTAGTATCCTACCTTTACATTTTCTGTGAAATGGAAGTTCTGAACAATCCATATGAATGAGCTACATTTTAAGTCAAAACATCAAAGTGAGTGTGGAAAATATGTGCTCCGACTTCAAATAAGTAAAATAATTTTATTGGAGTTAAAGGTTGACTTTGAAGTCAAAATTTTAATGAGAAACTCAAAACAATACATTGCATTTCAGTGTTTTGCTAATCTCAAGTGTTTTCGTGAAAAGTTCTCTTTAGTCTGTATGATTTCCTGAGGCATTTTAGGTTTTGGTGAAATGACATTTTCTGAAGGAACATTTCCAGTAAGACTTTTGGAGGAGTGGACCTATTTTTCAGGGTTTTTTTTATAAATGTAACCAAAACAGAGAGAGGATTTCATTGCTTGCTTGAAGACACATAAGGAGACTGTTCTGAAAAAATCTGTGTAAGAGCAGAGAAAATTTAATACCATGAGTGAAAAAGCCCAAGATATTCTGGCAAGCCGTCTGGCACTTTAAATGCCTCTACTGGGACTTTCAACAGCAGGGAAATGAGATGTATAAATGTGGACTGGGACTTGGGAATTTGTATGCTGATATTTTTGCATTTCCATTTGGCCAGTCCTAGGTTCATTTGAAGACACTGTTCTAGAGTTCAGTAGTACTGAATAGCTCATGACATCCCCAGGCACAGCCAGTAAAATGGGGTTGTGCATTAGATTGTTGCGGTGGAAGGCAATTGCCTTTTCCCTGTTGATCACATATATATCTATTTGAATTTTGCAAACATGACAAGGTGATATGATGGATCAGCCTCTCCTCTCCTCTCTTTCCCAAATCACCCTCGCTACTCTCCACGCAAGGGAGGTGGCATTGGCGGGGGAATGCTGTCGCTCTCTTGCGCTGAGGAAAGGTCAGTCTTAAAAGTTTACGTGAATTTCATCCTCCATCAGACAACTTCATGGAAGTAAAAAGCTTCATGAGCTATAAATTATGAGGACTCCACTTCCGAACAGGAATTTCTTGAGCTATAGTGTGCTAGACACAAAACGGCTGTGTCTTTTCAGATCCAGGGTCTACCCTGCCTGGTATTTTGTCTCCAAAACTGACCATTGGTGAACACTAAGGGATGAGTAAACATATAATTCCTCCCAATATTTTCCTATCCTTCAGCTAATTTCCTAGCCTCTAGCTATCAGATTTCAGATTTCCCAAGCCCGATGAGATTTCTTTGGTAGTCCCTAATGGATCTCCCTTCCAAGTACTGTCCAGCTTCCCCTTGAACCTATAAAAACTTCTTACATACCCAGGTCTACTATCCACTGTGTGAAGAACCGCCTTCATTTCTTTGTTCTGAACCTGTTTCCTACTAGCTTTTTTGATGACCCCTTGCTCTTGTACTGGAAGAGTATTTTGAAGTCATATCTCTACAGGTCTTGTCCAGTTCTTATACTCGGCCCTAGCTGTCCACACCTGGGCACGGGTGAAAACAGAATGCAACACTAGATGGACATTTCATGTGACTTAACCTTACACACCCATTTTTACACCCTTGTGTATGTGTCTGAGGCAATTTCACTTATGTCCCAAGAGTGTTGCTCCCTCCCCACTTTCACCAAGGAGCAGCTTCCTTCAGTCTTGTGCCCAGAGTCACTTGAGTGGAAACCAGGGGAAAAAGACATTGGCTTGTTCTGCATGCTGGAGAAGAAAGAACCAAATGCTGCTTGTCTTTAAGCCTGGGAAAAATGCCTATCTGGGGCAGAGCCTTGCCAGGGACTTGCACACCACAACTCAGAAGCCTTTTGTGCAGCCAGCGCGGATGCGATGTGAGCAATTTATGTGCCTCTCCTAACACCCAGCCAGCCATTTTATTGCCAGCACCATTGCTGGCAAATGACTCTTAAGGTCACATGCTGCATTTTCATGATCTGCAAATCACTTCGTAAAGGCATTTTACTGTCCCTCAACCCATAAAACTGCTAGATTCAAAGTTCGGCAGACAGGCAGCCCTTTCGTATTAAGTAGCTACTGCAGCATTTGTGTCCAGTAAGGTGCAATGGAGGCATTAACCATATTTGTATACTGATTGTCTGTCTGCATGTTCCTTACGGAAATGTAGGCATAATGAATATCTTGATGTGATAAAGGTCGTGTAGCCTCAAAATTAAGGCTATCTGGCAATTCCTGTGTTTCTCAGAACAAGTCTACAATTGATGAATATTTTTCACAGGAATTTGTGTCCCTCTACCTGCTGTAGATTTTTACATTAGCGCCAATCATCTGCCCGGTTGTTGGACCAAGACTTCTCCCATGCTAGGTACCATGCAAATCCAAAATAAAACTGAAAGTTTTGTTCCTGGAGTGACATTTAACAAAATTCATTAGTAATGTAACTTTGTCACCATGAAGTAGATAAGATATGAGACAGAATCCCTTTTTACCTTATGCAGACTATGCAGCATACCCAGAACGAACTGTCTATGCAATGAAACACCTATGAGGAAAATAAGGTCTCCATGCCAAGAATATAGGAATTAATTGCTGCCCAAAACCATGTGGGGCTTGTTTCTTTTATGATTTTATTCTTCTAGCTACTGGAGTTTGGGACCATGCCCATATGTACATCTAATCACTTTGGCTTCCATTTCTTGATAATCTCATGTCAAAAAAAATAAGCTCAATGTGCTTTTTCAAGCTGTAGCTATTGTTTTGTTTTTAATGGCTCGTGATTATTTGGTAGGATTTGAATTTTGAACTAGATTTCTGGGTTTGTGCATGCAAAAAGGACTCATGTTCAGGGATTGGCTTCTCATCGCTCTCTGAAAAACAAGTCTTTTCAGTGTGTCCCCAGTCAGCTATAAACCATTAGTTGTAAACCAGTCCCAAGCTCAGAGGTCCAAGGCATCCACATTGCACCGCTGTACATGGCCTGGTCCAACATGGCAACCACCTTGGTAGGGTCTGCCAGCTGCAACTGTGATTTGAATAGTGACAATCATTCCTATCTCTGTCATCTTGTGCCAGCCTCAAAACTCCGCTCTTTCTCTGTTCTCAACCTCTAGGTTAGGTTTCGCTCAGCCAGACTCGCTGACTAGTTCCTTTATAAACCAGTTCCTTCAGACCCTTAATTAACCCAGTTGTTCTCTGAGTTCCCTACTTCCCATCAGAGCCTTTTTGTCCAGCTGTGATAGTGTGAAATTTGGGAGTAAAATGTACACCCTGCCATTCCTCATTCTGTTTCCTTTGGGGTACTATTAGTGTGAAAGTTTAATTAAAGTCCATGGAGAAATCTTCAGAAACCAGCCTCCTGCTGCATTTGGTAATTCCAAATGCTTACAGCAGATGGGGCTGGTATAGTACTGCAGGGAGACCATGGAGCAGCTCTACACGCTTGTCCATCTCTTCCCTAGGAGGAACACACCACCAGTAGCTGGGAAAGTTTTCCAAACAAGATAGGCAGAAGCTCTTGAATAGTCCAGGCAAGTGGCAGCAGTTACGACCCCTGCTCTGTTTCTCCATTTCAAAGGTGGCCTGCAGGAGTGTTCTCCAGACCTTGCACGGAGCCAACAGCAGAGTCTACAAATCCATGAAGCGGGCAATAAAATACGTATGGTCTTGCTGGATTTTAAAAAATGCCAGTAGGATTCTTTTTGTCACCTGATTCCCAATGACAAAAAAGTCCATGTGCTTCATATCCTCAAGATTTTCTTGAAGGCCGGGAGTGTCTTTTCTCCTTTGGAAGAACACTATGCACTTCACGACATCTCTGCATCCTTGTGACCGGTGCCTACAGGACAAAAAACAATATCAAGAGTTTTTTGTAATTTCAATGAAATTTTAAGATTACAATGCAAGCGTTGCCAACATGATTTCTTTTTTTTTTTCTCCCCCATAACGCTTTCTCCTGCCTTTCATTCTCTCAGGAACTGGCTGTTCAGACACAACCCTTCGAGCAGTCCACTTCTCTCTTAAGCAGTCATATCACAAGCTCCCTCAAGATGCTATTGACTGAGCTTCCCCTATAACCCCTCACTCTCTTTAGTAACCAAGGCAACCCTCAGTGGGTAAGCAAAGGGATGTGTAAAAAGGGCAGTGCTGTTCAGATCCAGTGTGGCACTGAAGGAAAAGCAGCGTTACTCTCCTTGCATTCAATATTTCCGAAGATAAGACACACTATTTTAAATGGAAGGGCTTGTCTAGGCAGAACAGTGCCACTTTGGCTGATGCAGACCCTTAATACAGGTGCCTTTTTGTAGGGAAAACTTCATTTACACGAGTATAGATTATTCCTATATGGGAAAAGAATGCAGTGTACTAGGATAAGGCACTTCTTTACACTATATCTACATTTGTGTTATACAGGAATAGGTGTATTATACAGGCTACAGTAGTCCCGCCTCTATTCAATACACAGGAACTAATTGCAAACTAGACTTCAGTGAGGTTGTAAAAAGACAGGGGGGAGAGAAGGAAGAGCCTGAAGCAAAGAAATAAAGGAGAAAGGCTCTTCCCAGAGCATGAAAGAAGAAGCTAATCAACTGCCTCCATCAGCTGAAACTCTTGAAAGAGAATTTGACAGGTTGCATATGGAAAGAAAAAGAGATTTTTATTGCAGGTGGTAGAAAAATCCTGTTTTGTTTCCCCAGGAATAATATCAGGTAAAACGAATGTGTGTGGTTGCTTTCTGGCTGCTTTGAACAATGTTTCTGAGGCAGGATGAAAAGCATCTCTTCAAATTTACATTTCTCTTTCTGATCCTTTTTTCCCCCTCAATGTCATATACTGGAGTTCAAATTGAGCCTGTTTTGTGAATCATGGTGATCTTGAAAAGGTTGCATGCCTCATAGGCATGTTGTTTGGAAAGACTTGATTACCTCCATGTATTATATAGTTCTGTATATCATGCTCATCAACTGCAACTCTTTTTTTTATGAATCAAATCAAACGGCTCCCTGACTTCACCAGAAGAATAAAGCTCATCTGTGAGAGAGGCAGGGCCACCCTGCAGCTGCGCTTGGTGATACCCCAGGAGCTACCTCTCACCGACAGCACTTCTGCTCCCCCCTCGCCAGCCTTTCCTTCTGCTGCTGTCCCCATTCCCCCAGGCTGATTGCCTGGTGAGCCAGTTCAGGGGTTAAACCAGCAAAACATCCTGCAAAAACAGGTGAAAATGTTGCTGCCAAGGTTAGTTCCCTGAACCAGTTCACCATGAGCTCAACCCAAGAGCAAAGAAAGGGATGGGAGCACACAGCTTACCAGGATCCTTCCCAAATTGTGCTCAGAGAAGGAGATGGCATTCCCTTAGTCCTGTCTTCCTAAAGCTAAACACAGAGCAACATGCATTTAAAAAAGTGTCCAAAATCTGTTCTTCTATGTGGCTAAGGGCAAGGGGTTTCCACGCAGACTATTGCAAACTAGGGAGATCCTAGGTGCACCCTCGGTTAGCTAGGTGGAGGAGGGTGAGCATCACTGGTAAATTTAGGGTGGATGAGACAGCTCCCAGTGTAATACCAGGGCAACTTCTCTAGTCCTAGAACCTGAAGGAAATTACCTTGGCTTAACAGTACTAAATTACATACTACCATCATAAAGCGTTCCCTCTCAGACCGTCAAGGAATATCTCCTATTGATTCCTCCTGTTTTTATTTTTCTCCTCTCTGGTTTTCTGGATCTGCGTGTCTTATGATTGCTCTGTCATCTTCCTTTGGTTCTGTCTTTGGTTTTCATTTAGGACAGGTCCCAGCTGTGGGGCTAAAAAGATCAGTCTTCATTTCCTGTTCCACTTTGGAGTCTTATCAGATTTCTCAATCAAGTCCCAAGGAGTGGCCATCAGCTTTTTTTTTTTTTTTTTTTTTTTTGAGACTTGATACGCAGTGCTCTGGCGCAGTGTTTGGGTTGGGTGAGCTTCGTTACACCGAGCTGAATTGCATCCCCTCAAACCTGATTGAACCCATCGTTTTTGCTCTTGGCCTCTGTGACTGTCCTGCAGCACTGAATGGGAAAATGCTGGGACTGATGCCATGTTTGTGGGTTGTTTTTCCCTCCTGTCAGTATCAAAGTTACAGGCTGAGCGAGCAGTGCATTGATTACTGAATTATTTAACGATCCCTCTTGCATCTCTGCCTTTGCTTCAGAAAGCCGTTGTGTGTAGCATGTTACCTTGGCTGACAGCTGGTGTCTGACGTGCTGCCAGAATTTGGGAAGAGACTCTTATTTACTTATGAAGCTGTAGCAACAAAATTATTTGGGACTCAGCTTCTATTAGATTTACTGATTATCAGTGTGAAGGTTTCTTGCACAAGGTTTGTTGTTGAATAGAAATTCAAGCTTTTTCCTCCCTTCCCCACCCTCTGTTGATGCTGATGGCAGCTGCACAGCTAAAGAGGAGTGCAAAGAATAGAAATGAGCGGTCCTAATTTTCCCCTGGGTTGCACAGAGTAGCCCCATCCTCAGAGGACACCCATGTAATCGAGAGCTGAACCGGATCAGACAGGTGATATCTAGAGGTGATGATATGTGTTTTTCACACAGCATAGACTTTACACCATCCAAAGGATTTAGGTAATTACTGGAATTCTGCCCTGATGTAATATGCTGTGATGCACCAGTATGTTTGGATTTCAGTCTGCTCTCCAGATGACATCGCAGTTTGGAAGTAGGGGGGATGTGTATGTTTGCACTTGTGTGTGTACTAAGAAGGTTGTACTTCAAGACAAGTGTTAAAAAAGCAAAGGACTTGGTTTGGATTGAGCTCTCCAGAGACTTGAGTATGTGATTGTGCCTGTTTCCCAAAAAGCTGCATAAATCAGTTGTTTTACTTCGATTATCAGATGTATGGTCCACAGATCACATTTGGACCATCCGGTGTATAGACAGCCTTCGCAGCCAACTTCGATTCTGCAGGATATCATCTTTCCTCTTTCAGAAAAATAAGTTTCTTAGAGCTGCAGAGAGTAATCTGTGGAGCATTGCTACCCTGAGTCTGCAGACAGCTTCAGACAACCAGATTTTCCCTCTCCTTTAGCAATTTACCAGAATATCAGTCCTTATGGTATTTCAGCATCCACATTAGGGGTAAGAGCCACTTTACCTAGTTTTGGACACCTGTATTGGGTAGACTTGTACTTCCAAACTACCCCCTTCACACAATCCTTAGGGTTTGAACATAGGCCAGTATCATCTGACCCCATTTAAATACCTACTTTAGGTTGAGGTGACCTGCACCTTAGAAGTATCTCTTTCTCTCCCTAGGCTGCAGCAGAGGTGTGGGTAGCTTGCTCAGAGGTGGACACCTGCACTTGGTTACGTGAGTCCCACCTGACCTGTTTCACTGAATAGCTCAGCTCTTCAGCAGGAGTTGCAAAATAAGAATACGCCTGGGAAAACAGTCTCAAGAACACTTCATCAACTAGGACAGTCCCTGATGCAGCCACCTTTGGGACTGAAAAACAGGTTGAGGCAAAGAAATGGAAGCCTTCATTAAACTAGGTGGCTCAGCTGCTGTGGGGGTGGTACCTGCATGTGGTATTATTTCCCTTGTTTTTCCAGCAGTGAGTTCCACACTTAGCGGACTGGGACTTGATGGGAGGTCAGGTCTCAGCAGTGTAGACAAACCTATAGCATGTGTCGCTGCGGTTCCTTAGGATAAGCACTTACATCTTATCATGTGTGTGCACAACATGTGTCACAGCAAGGCCCAGCACGGATCTCAGCTGTGTCTGCTGCTGCAGGGATGCAATAAATCAGCAGATCAGGGTCCAGCATGGCTCTTCGGTCTCATGCTTCTATCTCTGCAGTGAAGAGTCTAATGTTACCCCAGGGAGCTGTAATCTAAACCGGATGGCATTGCTGCCTGGCTGCCAGCCAGCTAAAGGTTTGTTTTCCTTCATTGTGTTCCTTCCCTTATTGTCCAAAGTGTATTTTGTTATTTCCCGCTTTAGGTGTAGCGCGTTCTCTTAGAGAAAGCATGCAGGGCGGACAGGAGGTTTAATGCTGTTGGTCTGCCCCTTGGTGCACTCAGCAGGGAGGCTGGTTTCCAGCTGGGTCATCCCTTCGGTGGGATGGGATTTCCTGTTCCCAGGAGGCAGCATGCACAGGCCGTTCAGACAGACAGTGCTGTGCAAATGCAAGTGCCTCCGGCTGAGACATGTGACACGGTCTGACAAGTCCCCGGTAAACCTCCTGCTGCCAGAGAAGCGACACAAAGAATACACAGTGGAAATGTGTGGAATTACAGACCTTCAGCAGCCCAAGCTTCAGGGAAAAGATAAGTCCTATTACACTCATGTAATAGGACTACAGAGAGACTGGATTCAGCCTCCTGGGCTCCCTTCTGTACTTTGCTCCAAGCATAACCTTGGGCAAATCATTTCACTCCTCTGCTCCTCGATTTAGCCTTCAGCAGCACACAGAGATACACAACCTCAGAAATACGTTACAGGGCATAGCTGAGCAGTGGTCATACTGCGTGCTCCAGTGCAAAGTGGGACAGATACACGGGCTGCTCCTTCTCGGTTCTGCCGCTCCTAGGCTGCTCCAGTTACAGCAGCACGGTAGGGAGGCAGTGTGTGTCCCCAAGCAAACAGCATCAGTACGGCCCAGCTGTTTGAAAACTTAAATCTAAAGAACCCATCCAATGGGTACCTTTTATATACATTTAGTCGGTCCCTCTTTCCACATACATCCTCTCATTAATTATTAGCTGTGATTGGGCATCTATCTTGTACTTTCTAGATAAGTGGATATGACATCATTTATGGCACTGTGTGCTCAGGTCATGCTGGAGCTAGACATCTTCCTTGACAGTGTTATATTTTGTCTGCATCTCCTTCTTCAGACATCACTATTGCATCTCCTGTAGCCTTTTGTTTGCTCCTTTGATGGACTGTAGGCATCCTGCTCATTAATTTCTTACCCAGCTTCTTATCTGTGAGACTCAAGCTCTTCGTCACTTCACCTGTACAGCTACAGGAATTAGATACCTTATTTTTCAGGCCTTCATAACATGGCTTTATCCTACAAAGTTATTAATTTATAAACTGGTCATTGTGCAAGGATCTGCTCACTGTTGTCTCTGCTCTTCACTGAGGAGCAGAAGCATCTCAGTCTGAGTTTGATGTACCTGTCATCTACAGTTGTCCTTGGCGACTCTGTCAAATCAAGGGGATCTATAAAACCTTATTTCCTCTGCAAAGCTTTCCACCAGAAATATGTCTTCTGCATCAAAACCATGTGGAATCAAGGCATCAGTGTAATTTTGCATAAGAACAGTGATAAATGAGACTAGCATGGAAAGGCTGGCACTTGCTGCTATATCATTACATAGTCCAGTGCTGCTCTGGTCTGTACTAATGAGGCTTAGTTAGATTCAAAATTTCCATGGAAGAGACTGGGCCCCAGAATCCAGGCCCAGCTAGAATTATTTAGTGGCCTTAACTCTCTAAATGAACAGAGTAGCTTTTCCTAGAAGAAAATGAGAAAGCTTGAGTGTGTCTAAGGACAGGAAAAAGCACATCTGAGGTCACTGTAAAGTGCATTGCTCCCCTCATGACAGGTGCTCTTCTGGTTGGGCCTACAGTCCTGTTATCTCTGTGGTCCTCACGTTCAGCCCGTTTTGGTCCCTAGCCCAGGCACTCCTTTCCCATATAGGCACAGAGGCTGTGCTACTCCGAACACTTTCCACTCAATTATTTAAAATTCAGTTGCTATGGAACTGCTCAAGGCGATCAGTTTAAAGAAAATGCAGATGGCCTCTGGTTTTGAGTTCCCGTTGTTCTTTGGTTAATTTGGTATGTGAAGGTATTAGGTTAATTAAATGCCATGTGTTGCATAGGGACTGACTGCATTTGTGGATTAATAAGTACCCGAGTGTGTTCCGTGCTGAAAGTCCTCAAGCTGGCAGCCAGTTGTTTCACTAAGAAAGGAAGATAAAGGAGAGAAGTCATAGGGAAATGAAGAGGTTTCCTGTTAATCCTGCAGTCATTTTTCCAGAACCAGTGGTTGCAGTGTCCTTCAGACCTCCGACCGAGTATCACCCCTTACTGGAGAGACCGGAAGAATTTAAGTGAAGAGAAGCAAAGTCATTCAGTTGATTTTGAGACTTCAGCAGCACCCAGTCATATGAGGCACTCATGCTAGCTGGTCAGCAGAGGACCATGGCTGGTGGGCAGAAATTTTTCTGCTAGAAGATCTTTGCCAAAAGCCATACTGTGGATTAAGTCAGAGGGTGTCTTGCAATCAACAGGCATGGTTACACTGGTGGTCTAAAGCAAACTGGCCACAGCTCTCTGGCATTCATGTGGAATACATATAGCAAGCAGAGAGAGGGCCAAATACTACTGTAAGATTTTGGAAATGCTGAAGAGGAAAAAAGTCGTCATCATGCAGCCATGCCCTGAGGTGGTGGAAGATCAGGAGAGAGACCAGGGCAAATGGACACTACTCCGCAATGTCAATCAAGCCCTGAAGCCCACGACTCTTTTAGCGGTAAGATAGGGGGTCCCAAGCTCCAAGTGTGGCTGGTGGCTTTCAAACTAATTTGAAATCTGTCTCACTGTTTGATGGGATCCCTGTACTGCTTGTGCCAGCTTCTCTCACCTTCCTTTTGGGCCTTTGCAACTCCCCGAGTGCTATACCTTCCCTGTGGTGCAATGTTCTTGTTCTTTGCACTTGGAAGTTCCTCCTAAAGCTCCTCTTCATGAATTGTGTTGATCTGTATATGTATATCATGTTGTTCCCTCTTCCTGCATCTCTGCTGAGTTGTCAGTGCCCTTAGGCTGTGAGGTCCTGAGGACAGGGTCTGCCCCAGAGCATTTGGAAGGACTCTAGCACCTAGTGCCTGCTTTGAGGAGGAAGAATTGGACCATTTAGATACTGTAAAGAGATCAGCAGTATTTCTATTTCTCTGGTGCTCTGTCATGTGTCTGGGAAAATAAACAGCATCAGTCCAGGCATGAGGTAGTTCATGCAACTTATCAGGCTGTTCACTGGAGCAGGTAAATGCATGAATCACACCGATATGCCCTGAAATTTGTGATATGTTTGCTACTTCTTGGGACTTTCCAAAGGTCATTGCACCAGCAGAAGGAGTGTAACTGACTTCCATGGATTTTGTATCAAACCTGTTAAAGATGGGGAAGGAAACAGGTCGACAGTCTGAACGAGTGAAGTCATTTTTTTAACCCTCCGGGCCTTTCTGAGCTTACCAGCTTAGTCCATCCCATCAGACTTGCTTTTTTCACCAGTATTAAGAACTGCATTGTGATGTGTTTAGAAAGAGCATTTTGAGGAGACTAGCACCCTGTACATTAGGTAGGCAAAGCACAGAAGTTGTCTTAGTGGTAATGCAGTATCAATTTAATTTGCTGATAGTCAACTACCTTTTTCTCTCAGTTGTGTGGTAAACAGAACAGGCTATGAAGCAGGTGGCTTTCGCAACTATTCAAAAACAGATATAAAGCCACAGCTTTACAATCATAGGATTTTTTGTTCTAGAACAATTTTTACACAATTGCTGAAGTGTCAGAAGGGCTCTGCTGAGCAAGGACTGAGATCCCCATCTCTTCTTTCTTTGAGACCTTGATCAAGTTACCTACCCACTCTGTGCATAAATTTGTTCAGCTATGCGGTGAGGATAGTAGTGCTGAATACGCTAAAATGCTTTCAGAGTCTTGGATCAAAGGAGCTAAGGAATAAATATTAATAAGTGGATTTATAATGTATCTGTGCAATACTACATTCACTTTTTACCAAGTTATTGGAAGTGAGGCTAAGGCAGTTAGTGAGCCAAAGGTCCAAATGTTATTTTTGTTCATGAACTGGGTGAAGACATTTAGAACATGACCATCTGAGGAAAAGAAAACTCATACTAAAACTGGATCGTCAGCTCCATGTAAGCTGCATGATTTTGTTGATATCCTAGGTGAAACATAGCAATCAGCTGCCGAGGGTGGAGTCTACCACAAAATGGCTGGGGACTCCTCCTGTGTAGTGTTTCTCCATGAATCGGTCCCTGGGTATAGCTTTACATACCTGTGTCATTCACAGGTTAGTTCCTCTTTCTAGTCCTGCTGACTGGGAAGATACAGGTTTGACCATGTTTTTTATTGCTTGGATACTAAAGAAATGGCTCCTGGATATCTTCAATTCCCATTACCCAGAGCGGAGTTGAAGGTTGTTCATCAGCCCATAATGTCTACTGTATTGGATCCAACCAAATCTCTAAGTACTTTGTCCACAGAATTGGTCAATGGTAGATGCTTAGGGAAGATGGTCTATCAGAGCATGTACAGAGTCATCCTTCCTATTGCTTGCTCTCCCTTCTCCCAGCAGTTTTTCAGGATTTCCAAAAGCAGATATTGCATTTGGATCATGCTTAATAGGTACAAGTGGAGCCTCCAGGAATGTGTGCATTAGGTGCGGCTCCGAGTTCCACAACATTAAACTGAGATGCGTGAAAAAAATACATTATTCTGTTTGTTGCAAACTTGCCTGACAGTAATTTAATTGAGTGACTCCCAGTCAGCACCTCTTCACATTACAATTAGCTGCAGGAAATAATTCCATCTTATTTCAAAGAGCACAGGTCCTGCTCAGGAGTTTGGTTTTGGGTGATTTTTGTTTTTGGTTTGTTTTGAGGAAAGCAATTTCTTAAAAAGCCTGTGTGCATTGGAGTAATTTAATATCCACAAAACTCATCAGTAGATTGTTCCTACACAGCAGGATTGATAGAGGCCTACAGGATTGCCAGTGACATGGAGTGAGAGGATAGGGGTCAACTGCTCACTGCGTCTTCCAAAACAAAAACAAAGAGGGCTCAAATCAAAGAGGTGACAAGTTCAAAATACACTAAAAGACACAGTTTTTCATGCTATCTATAGTTTAACTCTGCCTTCAGGATTATGAATGCCAGAAGTTTGCACAGCTTCAGAAGGAGACCGGACGCACAGTAGAAAAATTCTACTGAGAAGTATTAAATGTAAAAAGCCCATCTACAAATTGCTGTAGTTGGGAGACCATCCTGTGGAAGTATCTCTACCTATCTGGTACGTTCTTAACCCTTCTCTAGACATCCCCATTTTGCCATCCCAGAGAGCTTGGAATGTATATTCCATAGTGATTATGTGCAAGGAAAAGGGTGCAGGCCTCCAGACAAAGATTTCCAGAGCTCCAACTGTTTCCTAAGCATCATTTTCTAGTCTTGCCCACTCCATGGAGGAAAACCTCTAGCCATATGGGTTTTTCTGCCTGTATCACTGCTCTGTAACCTCCTTGCCAGATGCAGTCTGTGACCAGCAATCACTCATGAGGTCAGGAAATGGAGAAGCAAGGCTCTGCCACATGCAAAAATTCATGGGTACAAAATTCAGCATCTAATATCCCAAGAGGTGCTAAGCCTTCTTCTGCAGCCGTGATGTAACTGTTCTCTTTTTTGGTCCAGGGGGATTATGTGTGGATGGACCTCAAAACCGGTCGGGAATTCGATGTCCCCATTGGAGCAGTGGTTAAACTGTGTGACTCTGGACAGATCCAGGTTGTCGACGATGAAAGCAATGTACGTACAAAGGGTTGTGATTGATTGCTTATCAGCTCTGTGACTGTTGCATGCACAGGCCCCAGGTAGGATTAAAAGCATGACCTCAGGTGCTATTCAAAAGCAAAACCGGACTCAAATCTCTTTAAAGTCAATGGGATTCTCTCCATTAATACCAGTGAGTGTTGGAACTGAGCCAGAGCTTCAGAGAAGTCCCAGCTCCGAACAAAATTCCTGCCAGACAAGATGCAGGGTAAGCAAACAAGAAGGAACAGGTCACAAAGGCCAGGACGGAACAATCTACAACACCAAGTAGAGAGATCATAACGATCCAACTCAAGCCCAGTTAATGGATCTAATTTTGCCCTTTTCCAATGTTCCCCAAACTCTGAGTAAGGAAAGGTGCTCATGTGAGAGGGTCATGATGCTCTGACTTTATCACTGACTTTTTGTATGCCCTTGTATCAAATGTGCCTCAGTTTCCCATCTGTAAAAGATAAGGTAATAATGTGTCCCTACTTTCTTGATTGTGCTGGGAGTGAAATGGTAAGAAGCTTCTTCAATATAATGAGGACACAGGTCTCCAAAGTGCTTTAGAAAGTGCTTTGAGTGAACTAACTTCCAGCAGCTGTTCCTCTGCTGTATCCAGCCCCTTCTGAGCCCTTAGCTTCACATGGCGTGTCTAAACACTGGTTCTCTTTCATTTTCCTATCTCTACTTCTGTACGGCAATGGCTATTTTAGAGGAACATCTATCTCACAGGCAGATAACTGAATGCTCTCATTCCCTTCTGGGATGGCAGAAAGAGACTTTGGTACAGCAGTGTCCTCATGTCCAGTTTGCAATGGCTTTTGAAACCCTTCAGAAGTGATCAGTATAAATGACACTCTGCCTGTATATGTGTAATGTTATTGCCCCTGTGCATCCCTCCCTCCTTTTTTAAATCATGTTTTTTTCTACTCAAAAGTACTTTGTGGCAGAGAGTTAACCAGTGATGTGGAAATGTAGTTGTGTGAAATGAAAAACAAACCTGCTATTTGTTAAAAAGCTCTCCTGGCATGCTGGATCTCCATTCTGGATTACGTCCCTGCCAGGATGGCTCGTGTCTCATGTCTCTTTCTGCTCCCATGATCCAAAAGATGTTTTCTTTCTTCCACCATGACTCTTCCAAATTAGCCACTGTCATGTCCCAGGAATACAAGCTGTAGCTAATGCTCTCTCAGCCTTTTCTTTCATCTGATCCTTCTGGCTGGGGTGGACTGTTCCTGTCGCTTGTCTCAGTGGTATCAAGTTTGACTTGTCTTTCTCTACCTCCACCTCTCTTCCCAGGAGCACTGGATTTCCCCGCAGAATGCCACCCACATCAAACCCATGCATCCGACCTCCATCCATGGAGTGGAGGATATGATCCGCCTGGGGGACCTGAACGAGGCAGGAATCCTCAGGAACCTGCTGATCCGCTACCGGGAGCACCTCATCTATGTGAGT
Source organism: Apteryx mantelli (assembly GCF_036417845.1). Classification (NCBI taxonomy): domain Eukaryota; kingdom Metazoa; phylum Chordata; class Aves; order Apterygiformes; family Apterygidae; genus Apteryx; species Apteryx mantelli. The sequence continues at coordinate 5,033,056 of NC_089978.1, forward strand.
GTCCACCCCCTTGCCTCTTACTACACCCCACACTCCCCTTAGCTCCGAGGAGCACATGTCAGGGACCATGTGGGGAATCCCTAGATTCAGCTGAGCACCTGGGTTTCTACCTTCAGCTGGACCCATGCAGAGAAGGGCTTTTGCACTGTTATGTTGTCCTCCTTTAGAGAACACTGCAGAGTTTATGGCTACCCCAGTGAAAGCTGAAGACCCCATGACTTAAATAAAGTCCCTGCCACCTGCCTGTGTAGTCCTTCTGGAAGTTTTCTGGATACTCAGTAAGTTTTTGTGCACCCAGGAAGAAGGTCAACCCAGGCCATGCACATGCTGTAGTAGTACTAAAGCAAAAGCCTTTGGAGACTAGAAGCTGTATGTGGTCTTTCCACCTTCACCCCTGTGGAGGAAGGATAAGGAGGCACATGTATGAAATAACCTGGTACAATTAAGTCAGTAACTCCCAGAACAGTTCTGAAGTATCTGCCATGTGTGTTCATAACCTGTTGGCTCTGGGTTGCCTGGGATCCTGACAGCTGATACTTGAGGACAGTATCCTTCTAGGTCAGCTCAGGAATGTTATGATGTCCAGTGCACCCAGTAGACCAGCTTTGCCATCCCAACCAGAAATCCAGAAATCAAGTGTGTCAATGGGAGTCAGCCAGAACTGTAGCTCTATTCTGTGATAGTACTGCAGGGCTACAGCCCCAGTGGTACAAGAGTTAGCATTCAAGGCATCTGGACTGGTTTTATTAGCATGCTTTCTACATACAGGGATGTCAGATACACATCCTTGGGGCAGAAGTGAGGAATGTGCGTATGTTTGCCACTAGCTAATAGGCTCAAACAGCCTGTGCAAATATGGAAGATTTTCATATTGCTGGGAAGCTCTCAAACCATACGTCTTTCTGGTACTCAGATGAGAGCCTGCTGGGCACTTGAAGACCTTTTCGGTGCAACCTGGAGATCTAATCTTAAAAGGGCTTCAAATATTACTAGATATTCAAGCCAGAAGGGATTGCAGTACAGTCTGACCTCCCAGATAGCATAAGCTAGCAGACCATATCCAGGTTTTCATATACTAAGTCTGCTTGTTCTGCTTGATGTCCAGTGAATTTTGAAAGGACAATCTCAGATTAGAGATGGGCAATGGTAAAGAATGCACCACTCTGTTACAGAGGCTGTTCAAATGGTTGAACCCCCTGACTCAATAGGAGATATTCCTTATTTCAGAGGTGGGTTATTATTCTAGAAGAGGACATGATTGCTAAAAAAGACTTCCTCTAAGCCCACCAAAGAATAGAGATCCTCAAATTCATCTCTCTTAATCTCACTGAGGCCCTTTATTTGGCGTGCATGATGCCTAGATCCCCTGTATTGTCCATGTAGAGAAAAAGGCACGTCCAGAAAATAATTCAAATCTTAGGTGGAATTAATCACTCCCTGGAGCACTCTTTAGGGAGCATCAGCCATTTACAATGATAAACTAGCAAAAGTTAGAAGGGTCAAATTCACACTTGAGGTGGTGTCACCATGTGTACAGAGTACCCATGGTGGTCACCAGAGATCCCAATACAGCCAACAGAGCCAAAACTGCTTTTCAGCTGTCCAGACCTTGGTGCGTGTAGGACAAGGTGAATTGCTTTAGAGCTGGCTAGGGCTCAGATATCATAGAAGAATCTAGTTTGGAAGGGACCTCTGGAGGTTCAACCCCTGGCTCAGATCATGTCCAGCTTCAAAGTTAGATACTCATGGGGCTAACTAAATTCAGGCAACCCTAATGCCATCCAAGAAGTGCAGAGAGCCAGTGATTTGCAGCTGATTGATTGACTCATTCAGGGAACATATTTATTTCCCCTTTTTCTCTTGTTTGTGGGCACCCTGCAGTGGTACCAAGGGGATTCCCACAGCTCCCTCTTGCTCTGCAGAAAGGTTGAGAGCAGGTTGGGTATTTAGTCAGTGGCGTTCATGTGTCTCTCCTGGGGGTCCCTATGTCATCAGGCATGTACCTGTTGCCTCACTGAGTGTACAGAGGTCTTCAGATAAGATTTCAGGTGTGCAATATCAAATTTCCCATGAATAAAAGCACCTCCTTTACAAAAGCTCCTGTCTCTGAGCTCCCTCACTAAGCTATTCACAGGCATCCTGGGAGATTAGGAGCATGAATGGCTACTGGACAGAAAGTTGTTTGGCAGCGTCATACTAATAAAGGCTAATGCAAAGGGCAGCTGCTAACCTGGAGGTGAGCGTGGGCAGTGATTTGGGTTGGAGTGACTCAGTAACCATGTGGTTTCTTTGATGATTCTTTGGGTTTGATGGTGACATAGCCAGGTGTCCTGTGTAGCTGTTGCATAAGGGATGGCCACTCACCCTGATCTAATTGGGAGTGACTGGTCACTCCACCCATTTTCACACCACCAGATGAGCACTGCCTGGAGTTTGTTCATCTGGTGTTAGACCAGATCCAGACCTTAGGGTTCACACCCCTTTGGTTTCCTGGGCCTGCAGAATATTTATCTGTTATCTTTGCAGCCCATCACCCACGTGCATCCAACATGCCCATCCCTTCTGTGTGATCCCCGCTGCTATGCCAAGGCATTGGCTGGGAGCATGCTAGTGGCAAAGAGCGCACTAACAATTCAGCAGTGCAGGTGATTGTGTGACAGCCCTCAAGCCCCTCTCTTGGCCCTACTTCTGCACAGATTTGGCCCAAGCTAGATTCACAATTGCCTTAGACACCTTGTGTAGACAATAGAGAAAGAGAGGCACTTCCAAGGACCTCTTTTTTTCACCTAACGTAGCAGATGGTTCCTTACCAGATTCCCTTGTTAAAATCCACTCTTTGGGCACATCCGACTCTTTATTGCAAGCTGCTTGCATTTGCATCACAGAAGTTCCAGATTACTGTGCCTTGGTTTTTCCACACCACTAACAGCTTTGGAGTGCCACCCCATGATCCTGGGCACCACAGAGTACTTAGTGCAATCTCAAAATCAAAATGATGTTCCCAAAGCAGAATGCATAGCTTGACACAAACCCCTGCATGTGTTACTGGAGGCTCAAGAACCCAATCTTAGATCTCATCTTTTAAGAGTGGTGGAACTAGAGGGAGTAGATTTGTGCGCAGGGGAGTAAATATTGATGTCAGTTTTGCAAAGCCAAGGTACCAGGTTGATGTCTTGTGGGCAGGATTAACCAGTCCCCTGAGGTGTTTCTTTTTTTCCTAGGGTTTAATTTGCTTTCTCTTAGACATGGTGATGCTCATTGTGACTTTACCTTCACTGTTTGGAAGGATTTCTGAGTCTGCTGAGGGATGACTCTTCCAATGGGACTTCAGTCCCTCATTTCTTCATCTCCTTAGCTTTGTGGAGGGTGTAATTCTGCTCTAATAAAATATAATTTTCCTTTTTCTCCTCCCTTACATTTTACACCTAAGACAAATTGTGGCGGGAGGGTAAGTATGACTCTTTGAGCTGTCATTTACAATCACTGTCATGCCTTCTACTGGATCACTTATTTCTGTTAATCATTGTGACATTCTCATTTAATTTGCACCACCATTGCTGCTGCTTCACAAATGCATTGAGAGCATCATCTCCTTCACTGCAGAGCTTGGCCCTTATAATAAAGCCATGGCATCTTCCCAGAGTTGGAAAGTCCCCAGCTTGTGAATGTGATGTTGGATGGCTAAAGCTATAAGCACTTTTCAGTAATGACCTCTGCTTGGAGGAAAGAAATTTCTGCAACAAAATGAGAAAAACTTCAGCAGAGGCTCATTTCCCATGGTTTGGCTTGCATGCGCTGAGAGAAAACCAGGCTGAACAGCATGGGCATTTGGTAGGGAGTCTGGACTCCTGAGCAGGGTTAAATGTGTTTATCTGGAGATGAATGTAGTGCCTGCTGCTCACTAAGGGCTGACAAAATGCAGGGGAGTTTGGTAGAGCTCTAACCCCATAAAAATCCAGATGAAGTCAGCCACGGAGTTCTGTGTAGTGAGGGAAGCAGGTTCAGAAAGGATTTGTTCAGGGCTAATTAGTATATACATCATGCAGGCAGTAATGAATGAGATGTATTTCTGATGTAAGTGGTCAGCTATGGCAGAACCCCTGCCTATCCATAAAGCTTTATTTTCCCAAAGCAGAAGGACTTTGCTCTCACCCAGCAATAGAAATCAGAGAATACTTCCTTGGAGGTGCTCTTTGGCCCCTCATCAGCAAAGTGGCCAAAGTTTTTCATGCCATCAGCAGCTAAAGTTGGGCAAACGGTGGGTATTTATCAACTAGGAATGACCTACAAAAACAAGCAATAGCACAAGAGTTTCTGCTGACAAAGTCCATCAGAGATCACAAGGGAAGGGTCAGTGAGAGCATCCAGAAAGCATTCCTGCAACTAATGGTTAACTCCTTTAAAAGGCTCGCTGGCTATATTCAGGGCAGGGCAGAGAAATGTGGCTGAAACACAGGGTTCTCGGAGATCTCTGCAAAGAGGAAGTCAAAAGAGAGAGGAGGTTCAAGGAAGACTATTAGAAATGTCCCTAAAATTAGTCTGGCAATAACTTCTGAAGCAGCAAGAAATCTTCCTAGTGTCTTACCCTGGACGGGAAGGGGACTCAGGGGTTACTGGGGATGTTGGTGACATAATCCCGTTCAGAAATTGAGCTCACTTCTTCTCTGAGCACTGAACTTGCCTGCTCCGTCCCTGTGGAAGGCTGCACTAGGACTTCACTGCTCCCCTACTTCAATACTTTCTTCTAACATCCAGCCTATGTTATTTCGCAGCCAATTTCTGCCTTCTGGGATTTGTGACAACCTTGTCCTTGAGCTTAAAGACCCTTTTGGCTTTCCTGGTACGTAACTTGCACAATTACAGGGAGAACTGCAGTATCCTCTCTCAGTCGTCACTGTAAAATTAAACCCCACCTAGAACTGAGCAGAAAGTTGTTCTCTGGTGTTGGCCAGAGTCAGGTCCCAGAGGGTTTTCAGCATCCCCACCACAGGACACAATTGCCACCTACTGGCTGCCTTTCAGGAAGCCTGAGCAGGTGGGAAATTTTGCATGGGCAGTGGAGACTGAACTATCATCTCACCCCACTAAGGCCTTTTCTCTCACAACCAAGGGATACGAGCCTTGGACAGGAGAAACTTGACCTGGGGCTGCCAGCTCATGTCTCCACATGTCCCGTTCTCCTCCTCCCAGTACCACAGATAGTTATTTTGCTGCCTTCAGAAAGGCAGCAAAACCACTCAGATTTGCTTTATTCGTCAGCCAGTTTGCAATCTGCAGCCAGCAGAGCATGGAGAGATTTTTCTCCATGGTTCACAAGCATCCTTGCCTGTGCCACTTTGCTCCCTTGTGCTGAAGGCCTGCTTTTGGTTTTAAGCCATGCAGTTATAAAGCTGTAAGATTTATTTTTATGTTGACCTTTTTTTTTCCTGGAAAGAATATTTGCAGGAATGGAAACAGTTTCATAGCTGGTTCCACCAGGAAATAAAAGTGGGATTCATTTCGCATAACTTGCCAAAAGTTGCCAAAAGTTAACCTAAACAAGCTTTAAAAAACTAAACCTGGATCCCTTTGTAGTCATGGAGTGAAGTAGCAGCTTCTGTCTCGCGCCACTCGCTTAGCCCAGTTGACTCACTTACTCAAGACACTAGCTTTCAGACAGCAGAAGTTGGGGAAGGAAGTCCTTACTTTCATCTTGAGATTGGGAGTAGCCAAGCCTCCTAGCCCTCAGAGCTACCTCTAAGTGGGATGACAAGGTTTTTATTTCTTGTCAGACTTCTTTGCTGAGGGTTTTAAGAGAAATGCTTCCTGGAAGTGCAGAAACGAAAGAGCAAGGCACCCCGACGTTTTTTGCTGTCCAAGGCCAAGGACAGGCTCTGTTCCTCTGAGGGCCACAGAGTTTTCCATTGTCAGGAAATGTGTTTGTTAACAGAAATGTACCAATTGGCCAGTAATTTACCTTGGTACTTGCTACCATATGAAGGTTGTTCTCTGCCTGCCCACGGTGGCTGAAAGGGCTTTTCACATCCTCTTCTCCCTGTGTATGTTTTATCTGCTGTTACTCACCTTCACCTTTGCCTTCAGATGTGCAACTGGGTTGCAGCCAATTGCTGTGACTAGTTTCACAAGAGGGTCTCTGGTTGCCATGGGTGAGGAAGAAGTACTGTTCACAGGGTTGTCCAGAGGCTTCATGTACCTATATTTATACCTTCCAAGGACAGCAAGGAGAGTACAGAGCAGGCACCTGCCTACAATGCTGCCTGCCAGCTCTCCTGGGGAATGAGAGTCCTTCCTCTAGCTAAAGCACTCTTTCATGACACTTTTTTAATTTGATAAGCTGATCTTTGCATGCATATGATGGACCATAGGCTCCTTGTGTCCTCCTCCACACCCCTATGGCCACTGGGTTTAGCTACATAAAAGACGTTATGCCTGGGGAGTAAAGGAGCAGATGTCTAACACCTCTGCACAGCTCCAGACACCTACACAGTTGGATGGACAAAATGCCATTTCAAAAATGACTCAGAAATAGCCAAGAAGTGATATGTCAGGATTGCATGGGCCATGTCTATGTCCACAAGACAGGGTTTAAATTGCAGCTAGGAAAGATTAAGTTAGATAGAGATGGTAGTGAAGAAGAATGGATTGCAGGAGGGTTTTTAAAATGTGGGCTGGTGTGGGTTTTTAAAAACATGTTAGGTAGACATCTGTCAGGAATGGTATAGATCCAGCTGGTCCTGCTTTTAGAGAGAGCAATGATCTCCAGGTCCCTTTCATCTCTGGTGCATATGTGCTGGCTCTGGAGATATTTCTGCAAAGATGGGCTCGACTTCAAACTCTGAATCTGAGCTGAGGAGCACCTGAAATATGGATTAAGGCTTGAACCTATGTTGTGTGTGAGTGTGGCTGAGTACAAACTAATTTAGATAGTTTGAGACTTCTGCTCCACTTTTCCTCCAGGCTTCACCCTGCAAGCATCTTTCATCCGGCTTGTGAAAAACCTTAATTTATCTGGCCTCCACTCTCCATCCAAGCTGCCACAGCTCTCAGCCAGCTTTCACTGTCCCCATAAACCTTCATGTGCTTCTCCTCCAGACATACACCGGTTCAATACTGGTGGCAGTAAACCCCTACCAGCTCTTACCCATCTACTCACCGGAGCAGATACGCCTGTACACCAACAAAAAGATTGGGGAGATGCCACCACACATCTTCGCAATTGCGGACAACTGCTATTTCAACATGCAGCGCACCAACAAGGATCAGTGTTGCATCATAAGGTGGGTTGGTGAATTTCCAAATTGGGTCTTATTCTGCAAAAGGATGCTGAGCACCTGCAGCTCAGTTGTTAGAGAAGAGCTTATCAAATAGAATCAGAAATTAAAAAGAACCATGAGATCCTCCATCCACTTATTCCCAGTGCAGGGTTGTTTTTTCTACTGTTTGCAGTTAATGTTCCTAGTAAATATGCTTTGTCATTCCTTTGGTAATTATCTTACAACCCAATAAATCTCTTATTCATCTTAAACCCCCGCTTTTCATTTGTCCCAGTATTCCTGCAGAGATCTGCAGAGTTCTGTACATTCTGCACAAGGAAGGGCCAGGGACAGGCACGAGTGCTGGATCCTTGATTTTCACACTGCTCAATCTTGGTCTCCAAGAAATGTCCAGTCACGGTTATGGGGATAGCTCACCCCAATGACTGCCCCAAATGGCAGTGTGGACTAGGTTTGGTTTCCTCAGCCCTCCAACATTATCCCATCGAGTTCTGCATCTTGGAACAACCTTACACGCTTTCAGGCTGCCACCTCCTCCCTCCAGGGCAAGAAATACCCAGACGCAAGTTTCAGTGCATAAAAACATTACTCTGCTGGGTTGCTGCACTCCACACACTTTATTTCAGATATCTGGGAGTGAACAGGCTATGCAGTCATGATTACCTTGGAGGGCCAAAAGAGCATCACATGGGACCTAGAGGAGAATCAAGGCCAAGCATGATGCAATGTTCCAGTGGCCAGGAAGCTCAGAGAAGTGAGGATGCAAGGCAACTTGGCCATGGGACCAGGGGTCAGCCCCAGTGCTCTTTTATTTAATACCAGAAGGGTCCATTTCAATCACTTATATTGGCTACCCTATATACAGGACAGGTCATAGAGTCATACCAAGGGATATGGGGACACCGGCAGGGATGCGGCAGGGCTTTCACTGACCTCGACTCCTGCTGTCTTTGCAGTGGTGAATCAGGAGCAGGGAAGACAGAAAGCACCAAACTGATTCTGCAATTCCTGGCCGCTATCAGCGGTCAGCACTCCTGGATTGAGCAGCAGGTCCTGGAGGCAAATCCCATCTTGGAAGGTGAGGCCTCGGGTGACAGAGGGAATTGTGTCTGCCAATAGCAATCCTGAAGTGGTGAATATGCAACTGCACGTGCCTGACTGTGTGATAGCGATGGCCTGAGTTTCAAGTGCTCAGCACTGGAAGTGAAAAACAAACATTGCACTGAATCATTCCTCTTTTTCTGGCCAGAAAGATCAGATTCAGGGACCACAAAATATTGTCAGATGTGGATTCCTGTTGTTTTATTTTGAGTTTCAAAAAGTGACAAATTACAAAAATTTCAAATGCTCCAATGAAAACATTTGTTAAACAGCCTATCTGGTTTCTTTCAGTTTGAATTTATTTTTCACAATGAAAATATCCTCTGATTTGGGCTGTCAATTTTTCCATTAATATTTTTGACAACTATTGTTGAAAATGAAATATTTAAGCTGACCTCAAATATTTTCAAAATTTCTTAAAAATTGAAAAGTGTTTTTTTTCCACTTTTAAACAGAACATTTCCCCCACACACACACACCGTGATTTCAAAATAGAAATTGGAATTTTACCTAATTCTCTTTGTGGTTTTGGATTTCAAAAATGCTGATCACCAGGTACATAAAGCTCTTTTGAAAAACCTCACAACCTCTTCCAGTGTTGGAATTGTACGTGTATACAGAGCACCAATATCATGTAAATGCTGTACTCAGCAAACTACTTCAAGTGTTTTGCTTCATCATAATTGCAGAGAAAAGACCCATATTCATATTCTTTGCTGGTTCAGCTGAACATGCAATTAATTTGACCAAAGCTTCAGAGACTAAACACCTGTAAAGGCAATAGGCAATAGCAAAACAAACCTTTCCCTGACCAAGGTTAGAATGAATGTCAGTAGAATATAGAAAAAGAAATAAATACAGTTCAAGAAAGATCCAGATAATGAGAATCAGATTGTTGGTCTCTAAAGGCCAGCCCCACTGATTTAATTGGATCTCTGTGATTTAAACAGGTGATTTGACTCTTTGGCCCCCAAAGCAGTGCCAGATGGACCTTTTATTCACAAAAAGTAGCATTTCCTTCCTCTCTTCCTTAAAGAATAACATTATTTTTATTCCCCTGCCACTTGCAGTGAGCAGCATTTTTCTCAATAAATAGCCCCCTTGAAACGAATGGAAATGCAAATACCCTAACTGCTTCACATTAACAATGTTAGCAGAGCTGGCAAGAAAACCATTAGCTGGGCTTTCCCTCTCTGCATTCAGCTACAGCTTTCCTCAGCTGTAAGCGGTTGTTGCATTAAGATGCCTGAAGGGCTCTCGGTGCACTGCAGGGCTACCTGATGGCCCCAGCAGTGCTGGCATTAGGAGGCACTGTGGTGTGTGGCATGTGCATGGGATGTTTGCAGCACCCTGGGGGACACGCATGTAACGGCATCAAGAGCTTATATCAGGCAGAACAGACTCGGTGTTGGTAAGTAATGGGACTTAGAGGGGAAGTGTGTCTGGGGTGCAAATTCAGCTTTGGGCTTGAATTTGTGGGCTGAACTAGCCATGCTGGCTCTCTGGTGCTTTGAGTCAGGGTTCGAGGGTGCTGGACCGCTACAATCCTGTCTGCTTTCTCAAGAGAGCCGATCCCACCGGAGAGCTGATGCGCCTGTTACTGGAGCTGGTACAGCATCCGACCCAAGGGAGTCCTAGCCCTTGACCATGTGCACTTAAGTATTGCAGTAGTGCATTTAATCACATCCAGGGCCCAGGGGAAGAGAGGCCCTGTATTCAAACTTGTTTCCAGTGCCTGCAGCGCTCCCCACCCGGCAATCCCAGAGCATAGATGCCAGGGTGTTCCCGTGAGTGATCTGCAGCCACATGAAGGGTGGAACTGCATACAGTCCGTTTGCAGGGCAAAGTCTCCCTCTGGAGGTTGACTTAATTCCTCTGCATTTCCCTAAAGGATGAGCTCTTTCCTTTCCATCATGGTCAACAAATCACTCGCCAGCAGCTCCGTTATTTCCTGCAGAGCATCACCTCGCACACTATAACATCCTCCTGCTGGCCTTGCTAAACCCTCCTGCATTTTATCAGCTGCTGCCAAAACCCCTCTGCTCTAGACCTTTTTCCTGGATAAGGTCATCCCATGCCTCCTTCTCTTCTCCATATTTCCCAGCACAGAGCCATCTACATCATATCCTGTCTCTCCATGCTGAGATGATCCTGAACCAATCGCACATAAGGGAAAAGCCATGGGGCTGCTTTTAACCCTCATAGCCCCTCAGCCCTGTTCTGTTTTTTCCCTTGAGACCAGATTCATGACCCTCCCTGTGCCAGGTCCTCTCTGACATGCTGCGATTCTTCCCTGCAGCTTTTGGGAACGCAAAGACAATCCGTAATGACAACTCCAGCCGATTCGGGAAGTACATTGACATCCACTTCAACAAGAGGGGAGCCATCGAGGGGGCAAAGATTGAACAGTACCTGCTGGAGAAGTCCCGGGTCTGCAGACAGGTAAGGCTCTCCCGAAAGCACAGAAGCGGGCACTCGGTCAGGCCACCTTTGCAGTGCCCTTCTCGCGGAGCTGACACTTCTCTTCTATTCCAGGCCCAGGATGAGAGGAATTACCACGTATTTTACTGCATGCTGAGAGGAATGACGATGGAGCAGAAAAAGAAACTGGGTCTAGGGAAAGCCACTGACTACAACTATCTTGCGATGGTGAGAGCACAGGAAAGCAGAGGCTTGAATGTGACGTGTTCACCGAAGTGAAGCTGTGAGAGATGTTTCCTATGCAGCCCAAGAGGCTGCTTTGCTGCTTATGACCTTCTGGAGTCTTAGCCATAGGGTCTGTGGGCCATCTTTGTCCCTCCACAAGCTTCACAGTCTTAGAGCAGCCCCAAACCCTATGTAAAAGACAGGCCATTTCCACTATTCCTGTGAAGCAGGACCCAGGCTTGGATGGTTTAGATGTTTTGTGCCCGGGTCACTTGTTTGGAAATAACCAGGGTGTTACATAGACCCAATGCTCTTGCAGTAGCTGATGGAAGGGGACATGTGCAAGGATGGGTGATGCGATCTCAGCAGTGTATGGAGCTGAGCAGTCTCTGCATCCACACAGAGTGCAGTGTCTAACACAGCCAGCAATCTCCAGCCCCGCTACTTATATATCAGTGTCATAATCTCAGCAGGAGCTGGTAGAAGCAGGTGCAGTAAAGGCCAGGCCATCATCAATAAGGCTGGGAGCCAGCCTTCTAGCTGGATCTGTGGGAACCCCAACCATGTTTCCTTCTGTCTCTTTATCCCCACTTCAGGCAGCCTTTTCTCCTCCGCTGACTGCAGCCAGACACAGGGTAGCTGGGGACAGTGGGATCATGCAGATCACAAGACTGAGCACTGCATCATAGCATGCACCAAAGGGTAGAGCCAGATCTCCAGGTTCAGCATCATCTGTTGCTTATTTATTCCTTACGCAAAACATCTGCTGCTTTGGGGGAAAACTTGGTTAAGCCTTGGATGCCTTAGGGTTACACCTATCTGTGCTAGACACACTCAGCTTTACGCTGTGCACTGTGTGACCTCTTTGCCTTCCCAGGGTAACTGCACAACCTGCGATGGCAGAGATGATAGCAAAGAGTACGCGAATATTCGCTCTGCAATGAAGGTCCTTATGTTCACCGACACCGAGAACTGGGAGATCTCCAAGCTGCTGGCTGCCATACTGCACATGGGGAACTTGCAGTATGAAGGTAAAAGGACAAAGCACGGGGACATCTTCCAGTGCACTTTTAGTCTGTGTTCTATGTGGTGAGAGGGAGCCAAGTTTCAGGACAGAAGGTTGTATCCAGCCACCTGTTACAGTGCTGTGCCAGGGACTCAGGTGCTTATTGTGGCATGTAAGGACAAGAAATGAGGAAGGAGTCTCCACTCTCCAGGGCTGTCAGACTCCGGTACGCTCAGTGGAGAAGGAGGTCATGTTAAGCCATCTGCAGTAGGACCATCAATATGTCATCCTACCTCTCTGGTACCTGTCCAGGCAACCCGGGGCTGGCAGCCCTTCACTGCGACAGTCTCAGTGACATCCACCTTTCTTGAATTTAGGGAGGTTGAATACGGCCGCAGGCTATTCATTAGACTCAGGTTTTTCAAGGAAAGACTAATGGAGTATTTCGGAAGTGCTTGTATGATTGGATATGCCTTTGCAAAGGAAATGACATGGTGATTTAAAAGCCTCTTTGGAAAACAGAACGTAGCTTAAAGCACTTACATGCTAGAAATACTTTTACCCAAGGTTGGTGTAAGTCATTTAGGGTGTCTAGCAGAACAGAATACAGGTCCCTTGCAGGCAATGGCATCACGTGGAGGCAGTGGCAAAGGGCCTTTTCCCCACCCCATCTACCTTCTGCACAGCTGCATTGCTTGCTGACGGCTTTCCCTGTGCCATTCCCCTTCTAGCTCGGACCTATGACAACCTGGATGCCTGTGAGGTTGTTCAGTCGGCATCATTAATCACTGCAGCATCGTTGCTGGAGGTGAGTGGCTCTGTGGTGTTATTGTCCCCTTCTCAGCTTGTTTCCATGCTTGTGGATTCTTAATATTCTGGCAAGGCTTGGAAAGCCTCATCTGAAGCAGGCTCTCTTTGCACTGCCAGCTCTAGGAGACTGAAAGAGGCCTGGGTAAGCCATACTTTACCCTGCACTAGCATCATGAAGGTAGGTATCTCCATCTGAGCTTGGTTTCTGAACTCGCCTTTGCAACACTGGAGAGAAACAGACACTTCTGGGGCACAGTTCACGTCATCCTAAAAAATGACGTCCAAAGAAGGTCACTCCCTAAAAGAGCCTGTTTCTCTCATTGAATGTAAAGGGAGTTCATTACAGTAGTTGAGAAGGAGATGTCACCTACACTGTGTGTGTCTGAAATGAGGTGAGATGATCCCCATGCAAACTGTCTGAACAGCTCCACAAGCTGGAGCACTCCTTGGTGTCCTCCCCAGGATACGACAGGGCTTCCTCACGGACAGCAGCTTTTCTCTGTGGGCTCCAGTTGGTCCCAGAATATGACCCACAGACATCCAGAGGCTGTTTTCATGTGCTTCCAGGACTGGGGCTTTCCCTGGCTTGAACTCAGCAGTATAAAAGGGGTCAAAGGGGTGCAAAGCTACTTTGGTGCTAGCAGGATATGGCTCTGCAGGCCTAGGGCAAGCTTTGCTTTTTCAGTTCCTCTCCTCATCCCTTAGTAATATCTGACACTAACTCACAGGAACGCTTTCCATAGTAAAAGACAAACATATTAATTAGTCTTTCCGAAAATGCCTGTGACATCACTGGGATGTTTGCCCTGTTACAGAAAAGAAGTCACTTGCTTCCAGCTGTGGGGGGGCCACACATTTCCTCTCTGGCTGTACATGATCAGGCCACTAGCCCAAGTCTTTATAAAGCCCCTTGTGTTATAAAGTCAGCAACAGTGTCTGGTGGTGCCTTTGCCAGGTTGACCCTCAGGACGTGATGAACTGCCTTACCAGCCGTACTATAATCACAAGAGGCGAGACCGTCTCCACCCCCCTCAGCATGGAACAAGCGCTGGATGTGAGGGATGCTTTTGTAAAGGTAAATCTTAGGATGTTTCCTGCCGCTCCTGTAGATAAGCTGAAGAAATCTGCCAGTTTTGAGACCAGAGCGTCCATCCCTGAGGAAAACTGTCTTGCTTGGTCTTGCATGTGTGAGTTCAGATCACCAGAATGAGTCCTGCTCGCCTTGAAACTTTGTTCGTAGTGGGATGCATGGAAAGATGAGATGGAAGTAGTCTAGATAGCCTGGTCTTCAGGGGCTTTGCAATCTGGACTTGAGCCTGTCCAGACTCAAGAGTGACCTATGGAAGGAGCCAGCATCCTAAACTGAGCTTGTCTCAGCTTCAGGGAAATGTCCCAACTTGAGCCCCAAGGTTAGATCCTCAGCTGCCATAATTCAGAGCAATTCTACTAACACAAGCAACACTCCCACCTGAATTTCAGGATTTGGGCATGTCCGTAGCAGTAAGTAAAGCCAAACTTCCTGGGAATAAGGATAGAGTTGTTTGGCAGTCACCAGAGCACTTACAGAGAGCATCACACAAAGCTTTGGGTCAGTGAAGGTTCGTGGGATGGTCATGCATCACTGCTGTGCTGTCTGCATCCCCGTGTAAGGTTGCAATGCAAGCATCAGTGGCCTGCTGCAAATGCTGCTCTGGTCTTTGGTGGCCTACTCTGCCCAACTTGAGCCCTCACTCTGTGAGGGACTGGTAGATCAGGCTAGCTGCTTTAATGCATAACTGGTCTGAAAATCCAGATGGTGACTTCTACAGTGGTGATGGGCCTTTGCATCAGACTCTCTTTCAGATAGCATTGCTGTAGTTTATACAAAAGCAACCAATAACACTGTAAAACACACAGTTCTTGGAGTACTGAAACAGCACAAGCTCAACTGTTTGGACAGTGCTGGAACATTTAAGAAAGTCATTACCTTGTCCAGGAGGTAAGTCCTTGACTTGCCTAACAATGTAACATAGCTCTGCTGATCTCCAGAGAGAGATGATTAGAAACCAGGGGAAGGACTCTAGGTTGTCCTATAACCATAACTTCTGGCAGAGGAGATTTAGAGCAAACACATAGGTCCAAAATTTAGGAGTGTCCAAATTTGGGATTTTGTTTTGGGTTGTCTTCAGTCTAGGCTTTCAGGTCACTTATCCCTGATCTACATAGTGGTTCTTCCAGTTTATTACCATGCCGAGTGTCTGCCATAACTGGCCTGTTGGTGAATGTGTCCCTTGGGGATTGTCCTGTAGCTGGGTATGCTCTGCGGGTGTCTGTGCTGTCACAGGTGAAGTGGTGCTGCAGGCTAGCAGGGTGCGCTGCAAACCTGTCTCAGTGAGCTCCATCTTTGGGATATTGCAGGGAATTTATGGGCGGCTTTTTGTGTGGATCGTGGAGAAGATCAATGCTGCAATTTACAGACCTCCTTCCCAGGAACTCAAAAGTGTCAGGAGATCCATCGGCCTCCTTGACATCTTTGGCTTTGAGAACTTCACTGTGAACAGGTATGGAGCCTGCAAAAGGAGACCCAGGTCTTAACCCTCCTTCACCACCCAAGCACAGGGTCATGCAGTCCTATCACCCCTCCCAAGATAAGCAGGACTGGGCTACACGAGGCTTATATCTGGATGAGAGACGATCAGAAATAGTCACCTTTATGTTGCAGTAGACAAGGTATTTCCTTTATTTGTTCAAGTATTGGCCACATAGTAGCCGTTGGACATAACCTCGAACTGATGGGTTCAGACTAGACACACATAAGATTTTTGTGTTTTTTTTTTTTTTTGAGGAGAAAAAATGATAATCTGGACCAATATAGCAGTTCTCAGTTAATAGCAACCTTACTGAGTGGTTGATAAGGTCTGAGAGTATCATTTCAGGCAGGGAAAGCAATGGAGAAGGATCAAGTTTGGTGGATCTAAACTAATCATTTCTTGACCTTACCTCTACAGTTTTGAGCAGCTTTGCATTAATTTTGCTAACGAGAACCTGCAGCAGTTCTTCGTGCGCCACGTCTTCAAACTAGAGCAGGAGGAGTACAACCTGGAGAACATCAACTGGCAGCACATTGAGTTCACTGACAACCAGGATGCCTTGGACATGATTGCCATCAAGCCCATGAACATCATCTCCCTCATTGACGAGGAGAGCAAATTCCCCAAGGTGCGTTCAGGGCTCAGTCCTGCTTCCAGTGACTCTCTTGTTTTCACCTACTATGCATTTGCACAGTGGCATCCTATGGGAGGTCTAACCAGGCACATATCTGGCACCAAGAAAGATGTAATACACATTCACCAGTGGGTTACCTATTCATAGTTTTTACTGTTGTCATGTTTTCTTCCACCTGTACTACAGTCATGGTTACGAGCAAGTTAGCATTTCTAATGGAAGAGTGCACCTGTAAGGGGCTCTAGAGCAGACTTTGACAAAGTTTAAGAGAAAGTAATGTTAAATATACTCCCTTTGGAGCACTATTTTGAATATAACATGACATACCATAGGTATTTAATTCTCTTCTTTAATTTCTGCACTTGAGAGATTCCCTCCAACACATCTCTCATCAAAATACACGTGGTCCCCTGAGGCAAAAAAGAAATGCAACATGATTGATTGGAAAATGATTTTAATAGGAAAAAAAGCCTGATTAAATGTCAGATCTTTTCCTATGTGCACAGGGTACAGATGCCACAATGTTACACAAGCTGAACTCCCAGCACAAGCTGAACACCAACTATATTCCGCCGAAGAACAACTATGAAACCCAGTTTGGTATTAACCACTTTGCTGGGATCGTTTACTACGAAACAAAAGGTATGACACGGCTCCTGGGGCACTGCCGGTGTGAGGGGATGCTTGGGGGAAGGTCAACTGCTGCTGTGTTGGAGTAGTTATACTGCTGATACATATATACACACACACACTATAATCCTACTGCTGGGCAGTAGCCTCTGGTCCTGCCGCTGTGGCCCTTCGCTGGCTGCAATGGCTTGGCCCTTTGGGAGCGCCCAGGAGCTGCAAAATTTTGTGCTCTTTCACTTGTGTGTGCCCATGTCAGAACTGCAGGCAAAAGCCCCACATGCATTTTTTGACCCAGCCTCAAGATGTGCCTCTGTCTTCCTCCCTTGGTCCCCCCCTTTCTCTGCCCATTCCCCCACTTCTGTTCAGTCTTCCCTGATGAAATCCAGCCAGTTCCCTCCCAAGTCGTGGCTCTAACACGAGCATTTAATTCTGTCATGGGGTTCATGACACGTCTGAACACCTGTGTTGGCCTTCTCATGCGTGAACTCCTCAGGAGGGGACTGGCTGCTGTTCTGTGTCCTAGCACGGTGCAGCGTGTCCTTAGCTGGCTCCTAAGCAACCCTGTAAAGCTGAAGGGCACGTTTGCATTAGGGTTTCCTGAATACAGGAGACCTCCCCCAAAAAAGCTAGTAGCCCAGTGACTAGAGGCTGTTTGCAGGACACGTACTGGCTGTGTCACCCAACTATGTGTTGTCCCATTATTCCTCTAGGTTTCTTGGAGAAAAACAGGGACACGCTGCATGGAGACATCATTCAGCTGGTGCATTCCTCAAAGAACAAATTCATCAAGCAGATCTTCCAAGCAGATGTGGCAATGGTAATGCAGGCTGGAGAGATCTTCATTTGGGTCTTTTCAGAAGGGGGGCATTTCCTGGAAGGGACAGAAGATTTGGAGAGTCATACTGATCCGATACTGTTTGGGGTGTGTTTTGAACCTGTTAGTGTGGGTGAACAATCAGATAGTGTTAATGCAGTGTCACACTCCTAGTTCACTGCGTTCAGTTCCTAAAATACTGTTTCGTGCTGTGGTCACTCAGCTCCTAATTGTGTGGGGAACAAGACACAGTTGTGTTAGGGAGCAATACGCAGTATACAGATGGGAAGAATAAAGTTTGTGATCATAGAAACTCTAGAGAGGAAGAACTAGCTGCTGCTGTGGAATAGGCCACATGTATGTGTATATGTATATATGTATGTATGTATAATAGAGTGAAAAAAGAAAACCAAGTGGCAGCTCTGAAAGAGCTAAAGATCCAATGTCAAAAAATAATGCTAAATACTTATAGACCAAAGTGGAATGAAGTGACAGGCTTTAAAAATAACTGTGCAAAACCTGAAAGTCTTCACACATAGGTCGTTGTGGCCAAATCCTCCAGTCCTTCCCTAGGCAAAGCCACAGGATGCCAGATGTGGAGATAAACTTTTCTAAAGCAATCAAGTGTTTTAAGTTTTGGAGTCCTGTTTCTAGATTTGCCAGCCAATTCCACTGATGGCCCAAGGGACCTAGGGATTTTCAGGAATGCCAGACAAATTTAGATGTTTAATCCCTTGATTGTTAAGGGAAGAAGATGCCTCAGTTCCTAAGCAACTTCATAAAATGTGCTTTAGGCATTTTTGTAAGCCTTGTTCTTAACCTGTAGCCATTCAGCTTTGCTCTTTCTGAAATGAATGATCAATACCATTTGACTTCATTAGGAACATGATGAGGTTTATCAGCCCCAATTAAGCTACCAATTGGCATGACACTCCTGGTAGGCTTAGAGCTATTCCCAGATGTGGAGACTTTTGCTGAACTAGATGATAACTCCCTTAGCATCAGTGATGCCATTTCCTTTGCTTTTTGTTTTTTGTTCCTTTTTTTTTTTATTTTTGTGCGAGCTTTGCAGTTCACCTTGGAAATGATTTCTCGCTTGTTTGGGTAGTGCAGAGATGCACTCTAGGGAATTAACAAGAGGGAGCTCTCAGGTTTACACGGTCATGCAGACTTCTTCCCTAGGACACCTACCAAGCTGTCAGCTTTAAAAGATGCTGGCAGTATGTCTCAGCAAAACTGAAATGTCCACATGGGCATTGTCTCAGACCTAAGAACTGAGACCTTTTAAAGCGTCAGAGCACTTTCTTGAGATAGTTTCCTTTCATAGTTTTAGTCACTGTCTTATCATTAAGCACCTTAAGAATACATCCTTAATGTTGGTCCTTGTGCTTTGATACTTTAATGATCTCTGCTTTTCTTATTTGAATGGTAGATTTGTAACTTGTCATACACGCAGCTGCAAGAAGAGCAAACATTGCGTGTTCTAGCTCCCCTGATAATGCACAATGTTAGTGTAAATTAGGAGAGTAGGGATCCCCTACCAAGCTTTAAAAACACTATGCAAACAAAACTGCTGAGACAAACAGGACCTGCCGCAGAGTTCAATTGGTTTTGCCATTGCCTTCCACCAAAATTTGATAATCTTTGCAGCCTCTTTCTTCAAACACTTCCCCCAAAAGGAGTGGGTGAGCATGGGTTATAGGCACTGACTGTGTGCGGCAAGGCTCTTCTTGGCAGTGTGCGCACCTTCCTTGAGCACCAGGGAGACAACCTGTGGGTAAACCTCCCAGAGACATTCAGGCCCAGTCAATCAAATTAACAACTTTTCCCCACTAGGAAGAGACCAGTGGCTGCTTTGTTGAGGGCAAATAAAATTATGAGGCACTTTGCTCAGTGGCTTCCAACCTTTGGTCCTTGGGAGCTTATGGATTAGCTCTTTAAGAGTTTCGTGAAGAGTCAGCGAAAACTCCGTATTTGCTTTGCAGCACTCAGGCTTTCTAGTGGGATCCTTCTATGCCAGAAATTTTAGAGAACCACAGATCATAAAAGTCTGAAAACTATCCAACAGTGTATGTTTGAATATTGTAGTAACTGTTTGGCCCCTGAAACATGACCTAATCTTCGTGCGCAGTGGAACCTATGTGTGGTGAACTGGATACTGCTGGAGCACACTGGGCTGTCAAGCCTGGTTTGTGCATGCCCATCACAGAGGAGAGCTATCTGCATGTGTTTGCTCAACTGGAGCATTACTTTGAATAGTGTCTTTTGTACAGACATACGAAATGACAGATTCAGTGGAAACCATACACAATACTTCTCGGTTATCGGCCTGCATGATCTGACAGTATTACTTGCTAGGGTAAGAGGTAGAAGGAGCAGTGGGGGACAGAAATAAGGGGCTGGAAATAGATGAAGGGAAAAACAAACATCAGATCTGGGGGTTTTCCTCTCGACCAAAGCTTCATTTCTGTAGAAACTAATTAATTGGATTAAAGCTAAGGGAGGAATTCTATTTCTTTAGAATTTTTGTGAAAATGTGTTTTCCTTAATGTCTTCCAAACTGTTGTCTATTAAGAGCACTGGTCAAAGGACAGAAGAGATGGGCTAGGGAGAGGGAAGTGGGGAGGACTGAGAGTGGATGGATAAAGAATGAGGCCAAAGGGTGCAGAAGAGCTGTTTTCAAGTGGCAAGAGCTGGAAGGTAGATGGTGTCCTCAGCTTCAGGCATGTGAACGTGGAGAGAAAGGGGAAAAGACAGGAGGGGTATAGACAAAATCTAAGAATTAATACATTTTGTTTGTGAGATGTTATAAGAGCTGGACCTCCAAGACTAACAGTGTCAGGCTCACATTTCAGTTATTCCTTCTTTTCACTATTTGCTCTTCTCTGTCTCTGTTTTTTTTTGTTTTGTTTTGTTTTTTTTAATCTGTGTTTCGTGTAGTTTCTCTGTGGCTATGCATCCAGCACTTTTGGCCAGTCGCCCACACCCACGCCAAAGGTAAAACAAATACATGAGTTCCTCTGTTGTATATTCACCTCTCCTTGGCAAAGATTGTGCTTTGCTCTTGCTGCTTTATTCCTCTTCCTGTGTTATCTGTAGAGGATCTGTTTTAATTGACCAATGTGACTGTAAGCATTTTTAGGGCTCGTTCGGTACTTACAGCAATATGATTTGTGCCGTGTATTTGTAGGATTCAACGTAGAAGAGCTTCGGAGTGATGGGAATTTGGTTTGGATAAAATCAGAACCAGCCTGAGCCAAGATGATTTTTTTTCCTGATGTTTGAGTCACTGTAATTAACTTCAGATGAATCATTCATGGAGTTTAGCTGGTCTTCTCACTGTGCCATCATTGGCTTCAGTGGAACATTGCTGCTCCACACAGCTGTGAATCTGGCCTTATTTTGCCCTTTTGGGGGTGGGAAATTAGACAGTTCATGTGCAAAGAGAGACACTTGGATTGCATTTCTGGGTTGCTTGGAAATGCTATCATTTTTATGGGTGATTTTAGGTCTTGTTCAAGTGAGAGCTCAGATCTATGCCTTCAAAGGAGCAGTAAATACTGAATTTTGCAGCACTCAACCAGATTCTTGGCAACTTTTTTATGTCTTTTCAGATGTGTCTAGTCTCCTAACTGGTTCTGATGACTTCCCAAACCTTTCCTGCTAGATATTTGGCCATAGGGTAGCATACTGTGTGCTAAAGGTTTCATAATGCTAGCTGTGTGACTCTGCCCACATTTCCATGACAATCTTCCCATAGCCAGGGGACTATGTTAGAGATGGACCTGATTTTCAAAATCCAGATTCTTGCATGGGGCTGAATTTTAACCCTTCTTGTCTCTGCAGTGACTCAGGGTGCTTGGACTTGGAATTCCAATGAGTGTGACCTGACCCAAAATGACCCAAAGCCATTTGTTCCACACCTGGACTCCTTCCCCCTCTGTATCATGATTGCAAAGTGTTCACAGAATCACAGAATGGTTGAGGCTGGAAAGGACCTCTGGAGATCATCTAGGCCAACCCCCTGCTCAAACAGGGTCACCTAGAGCATGTTGCCCAGGACCATGTCCAGATGGCTTTTAAGTATCTCCAAGGATGGAGACTCCACAGCCTCTCTGAGCAAACTAAAGTTGGGATAGCAACATCTCTTTGGGCCCCTCTCTAGGGTTGTAACAATACCACATGCCAAAAAAATCCCCTCTGGACTAGGATATGGTGAGAATTGTTATACAAAATTCATTAGGAATGCTCCTGCCCATATTTTTTTGCTGAAGAGAACAACAGGAGATATAGAGAAATGGGAGAAATAGCACTTACATTTCTATGCGTTTTATTGTTGTTGTGGTGGTGGTTCTCATAATACAGCCTTGTGTTTTGTAGGTTTTCCAATGAATAATAATTGATCTTAATTGTTAGTCACTGAGGCAAGGGTGGAACAGTCAGGTTTAAAAGTTTTCCAAATGTATCAATATCAGTAAGCTGTACAAAATGGGATTTTAGTTCAGAATAGTAATACTCAGCACTGTAGCCTGTGTCAGCTTTGCATCTCAAAGGCCTTTTCCGGACTGTACAGCCTTTAGGAGAATGACTGTCTCTTTGTCACCTGCCACCACAGAACCTGCTGTGAGAGTGCCTCAACTTTCAGTGGTCATACGGAAGCCACTTTTATGACTTTTTACGTAACAAACAATGAGCATCGTTGCCCCCAGCCTTCAGAGAGGGGCTTGAGACACACTGTGTCGTGTTGGCATGGCAATGATTGCGATTCTGCCACTGGAGAGATGCCCAATTTAGTGACCTTCTACTCCTAAAGAGGTACAAGGAAGGTCATTTCTCCAGAGCCTTTCCCCAAAGTGTTGCCAGTGGTGCATGCTTCTCCTTCCTTCCCTACTTCACCTTAAGTGATTCTCCTTTTTGCAAATACGAGGCCTTCCTCCTACTGAGGAAGATCGCCATCTCCTTGGGACACCTGGTGCTGAGCACAGTGTTCCTGGCACACCATACAGCCGCCTTCTTAAAGTGGGAGGAGAAGGTGTAGAGGGACAGCAGGAGCACGCCTGCCATCTCTAGCTCAGCAACACTTCTTGCCTTTCTCTTAGCTGCTATTCACTTGGGACTGGTTTGAATGTTACATAAGAAAGAATCCAGTGTTTGCCCTTGCTGGAGCTTTGGGTCTGTGTTAAGACCGTCCAATTCAACACAGCTTTGTGTCCACCTTTATCCACTGACTGCACAGGGAGCAGACAGGCTGACCTGATTACCACTTTCTTGGCTCTGGGCACATGATAAGTACCTAGAAGTGTCCAGGACAACAAGAGAAGGGATCTGAATAGGTCCCTATAGATTTTATGTCCTCTCATTGATGCTAAGAGCTGTCCTGATGCTCCAGTTGTACCACTGAGGAGCTCAGACACCCAGGGCTGGGGAAATGTCCGTCTTGTGTCCTGCTGATGATATTCTGCCTTGACTTTTGTCCTTATGTTGCTGTAAACAGCCACACACACCTCTGGGCCTCTAAAACCAGGCTGCCTTCGGGTGGCAGAGGAAAGTGACATTGGAGCATGTCTGAATGTCACGCTGGTCGGCACCTCTTTCTGAACTTCTCTTCTGAGAGGGTGCTTCTCTGTAAATCATGTATTTCTCTTCTTCCTATTTTTTTTTTTCATTTTCTTTTTTTCCCTTTGAAGCTGAGCACAGGCTGAGTGAGAATTCAGTGCTCCAGTCCAGGCTATAGCTCGTTGGGCACCTGTGAATCCTGCTAGTCCTTCCACGTGGCACACATATCTCATCCTCTCCTGTGCTAGGCTCTGTACAAACACAGGCAAAGAGATAGTCTTTGTCCCAAAGACGTTGCAGTCTCAGAGTCTGAAAGCTAAGACACGTCTGTCCAGGAGAAAAGCAGTGTCTATTCAGTTTTCTCCTTTAGGCTGTGGAGACTGTGACCATTTTGAACTTAAAAAGCTCCTCCTCTGCAGTACAGCCTGTATTTTCCAGTGCCTCACTAGGCTGAGCTGTCAGGATGTTCCACTCCTTTTTTGGCCTTTTTGTTGGACTTAAAGGGAGGAGATGTGATTCTCACACTGGTGCTGAGGTGAAGCAGGAGGAAACAGTGAGTTCAAGGGCATTACCTCCTCAATGCAGGAGGAGGCCAAAGCAAAACACTTGCCTGAGGCTTCATTGTGTCATTGAAAGTCCAGTTAACATCCTCCCAGCCTTGAGGGGTCTGTATGCCAATGTCAGGCCCAAGGAGCAGGTGAACAAATGGGATGGTGTGGTCTAGAGCACTCCCCCAGGACAGGATGAGGCCAGACTGCTCTGCTGATTCAGTGGAGATTGCACCTCTGCCTTTTACCAGAGGTTGGATGCACTTGAGGAAGAATTGCAAAGAATTAGCAAGTTAGAGAGGCAGGATCTGCTGCCTGGGAGCAAACAGCTCATGCATTCCCTTAGAGGAGACCTTGGTACAAGGTCTTGCACCTGCCCCTTCCTACCACCATGGCCAAACAACGGCCTCTCCCAGCCAAGACCAAATTGGCCAACTTGACAAACAGGCAGTTGCTTCCAGCCTCGTTGCTGCATCTGTCCCTGCTTCTATCCCCTCTCACTGTGACCATCCTCTTATGTCATGTAGAGGTGACCGCTTGCATATAATTAGCAAAGTGGCAAGACAACATTAATCAAAGCTATCCATGCTCAGATACTTGCTGACACAGTCTATTCCTCATTAAATCTGCGAACAAGATACAAGCGCCTGACTCCACAGCACTCTGCTGGTAACAGCTACATCCATTAATTACATTAACCATGTTAATCGTTTATCCTTCAGGGGAGGTTTTTTGCTAGGACAGATCACTGCTAGCCCCCCATGCTCTCTAGGATGAGTGGGCCAGGTTTTTCCGGTGTGTGCATGAGCTGAGTTTCCTCTGCTCACTTGCCTTGTTGGAATTCCATGATGACTTTGTTTGTGTCAACTGGGTTTGTCTTATCATAATATCCAACCTGAGCTGTGCAAAATCCTTATGTTTTGGGGGGGTGCGGATGTTAACTACGAGTGACTAGTGCTATACGTTAAAGAGCACATACAGATTTTGGCAATGAAAGTAGAAATAAAACTCACCAGTCTGCAAAACATAGCAGTACGGCCAGTGAAAATGGGGACTCTGTGACTCCATGCGTGGCTTGACCACCTGCAAAGAACAGGAAATTTGGAGGAAATGTGCATTAAAGGCCTGTTGGAAATCTTCCCTTTGGGAAATCCCTGGCTGTCAGGTCATGTCACAGTGTGTCCTATTTTTGGTTTGGAGAGAGTTGCAGCCTGGTGCCCAACTCCTCCTTCAACCCACCGGCAGTACCTGCTACTCTATAAAGGCTCCCTGGACACCAGACCCTACCAAGACATGCAGCGTCACTGTGTCCAGTATGTATTTCAGGTCATTAATTGAGCTCAGGTCATAGTGATTGACTCATAAAGCAAGCTTGGGGCTTTGTTTTGTTTGGAGCTAGTTTATAAGGTTGTTCTCACAGGGCAAGGAGAAGTGGCTATTGAAGAGGAGCCTCTCCATTCTGCTCAAGAAACACTTGCCCAAAACTCTACACCCGATTTTTAGTTTAACCAAAGCAGTTAGAAAAGGCAAAATACTCCAGATCATCCTGATTCCCCCTAAATGCCCTCCCCTTTGGTCTAGTAAATATTCTTCTCCAAACACAACTAAAATCTTCCCCAACTTAAACCCTTTTCGTGCAGGCTGGGGAAAGCAAGTAGACCTTATCAGCACCTTCTGGAGCTGTTCCAGGGTCATACTGCAGCGAACGTGCTCTTGGGTTATCTATCGACATACTTGGGCTTCTCCAGGCTGATCCAATACCCCAGGGAGCAGTAGAGGCTGGGCCCAACATGACGGAGCATCTGGGGAGCATCCATGAGTGAATGCATGCTCCGAGTCGCTGTACAGAGATTTTTGAAGGCCTGGAAGGGACAGTTTGCTCTCACGGGCAAATCTCCCTAATGGCTCCGCACGAGGCAGTAGGGATTGCCAGTAACACGGGGAGGCTCAAGCAGGAGAAATTGAAAACACGGCATCGGTGTAATGCTCCCCTGCCTGCGCTGGTAAGGAGAAACACAGATTTCCTCGCCAGATGAAGGCGGCATCGGGGCCTGCTGCCTTCCTGCACTTTCTCTCCCTCACTAGAGGTGTCGGGAGCAGGTTGACAGAGCGTGGCCGTTGCAAGCGGAGCAGCGAGGACCAGTCCAGGAGCCTCGCAGCCAAGCCCTCTCCTCTCCCCGCGCCCTCCAGGGCCGTTTGCCGGCGCTCCCCTGCCCCGTTGCTGACGCATTGCCCTGCCACCCCGGCCCCCTCCGCCCGCAGCTGTGAGCCCCCCGCTCCTCCCTCCGCCCGCCCGCCCGCCCGCCGCTGCGGGAGGTTCCCAGCGACGCGGCCGGAGGGGAAAGACGCTGTTATCCTTTCATTTCCTGAGCCCGCTCCGCTGTGGTTTTTCCAGGGAGCGGAGACGAGGAAGCGCTCACCGACGCTCAGCAGCCAGTTCAAGCGGTCCCTGGAGCTGCTGATGAGGACTCTTAGCGTGTGCCAGCCCTTCTTCGTCCGCTGCATCAAGCCCAATGAGTACAAGAAGCCCATGGTAAGTCCTGCTCTTCTCTCTCTCGCTGGTTCTTGTACGAGCTTGGCCACAGGGTCACTCGGCTGTTTCGCATGTCCTGCATGCGCTAAAGCTAAAACTCTTTGGGATGTTGGTGGAGTCAGGATGGACCCTGGGTGTTTGGAAAACCAACCCATGGCCCTTCCTGCAAGCCACGGAGGTACCAAAGCTCATCAAAGAAGGGTTGGCAGAGATGGATGCTTTCTTTGCCACCCAGTGGTGCCCCAAAATATTTTACGGAGAGAGGTCCTGCCCCCCGCCTTTCTTCCCAAGGTTGACCTGAAAGAATTCACTCTGCAGCCCTTTCTCGTATAGAAAATGCCTCTGAATTTCTATAGAGGCTAGAGGCCTCCCTCCTAGCGACTCGGATTGAGCTGTAGGGCTCGGATGTCACTCTGCGTTTGGTCATATTGTGGTGTTCAATGTTCTCTAGAAATAGTCCCCCTCTTTCAGGTGTTTTCTACAAAATGCTCTTTGACTCCAGGGGATATCACTTGGTTTCACTCCTATTAGAGCCTTTCAGCTACTTTTTTGCACAAATTGCAGCAGCATGATTAAAAAAGCTGAGGACAAAAAAAAAAAAAAAAAAGAAGAGAGATTAAATAGCACAGAGGAAAGGTAAGAGGAATTCTTTGGCTGTGATTCCCAGGGAGAGGGAAGTTAGGCTGTGACAGAGAGGGCTATTACAACATTTAATATTTTGATTGAATGAACAGCCAATAGCCAATTCCTCCACATCCTTTAGAGTACTGTTAAACACAGTTATACTGAGCAGGATGTTCTAGCAGACTTAAGAAAACAAAAAATTACTCAGAAACTTAAAAATAATTGACAGTCAGTTAAAACTGGCGCTTTTATTGTGTTTGCTTCAAAAGCAATGAAAACCCTGGGGACAAACTTTAATGAGTAAATGAAAGGAAAGGAGATGGCTGTAAATCCCTCTGACCCCTCTGAGCACACACAGTGCTCACAGAGGTGACTCAAGAGTTTTGCAAGGAAAGTGGGATAATAAAATGGGTTTTGAACACCCCAGTCCCACTGTCAGCACCTTGCAGGACTGGACCCTGGTATTAGCAATCACTGTTAGCTGCTCACCACTGCTACTAATGATAATACTTTTACTGAGCAGTTTTACTCAACAAGAATTTCAGCTATTTGTAGCTATGAATCATTTTGCCCATAGTTGGTGCTTTTGTACCTCAGACTGGTGGTGAGTAATCTGCCGATTATCTTCATCTAAAGTTAGTGTCCATTAGCAAAACTCAACCGATTTGCGAAAAGCATAAAATACCAAATTTCAGAGCTGCTGCAATTTGTCTGTTTGAAACTTATTTTTGCTATTCAGTGAAAATAATACAGTGAGGGGCAAAAAGACTGGTGGCGCTCTCTGAGCAGTTTACTGTGCCCTTACTCTGTTTTGGTGAGTGCAAAAAAGGCACTTAATGGCACGTTCAAGGAATGCTTTGGATTAATATATAACCATTGAGATTATCATCTGAGCCAAGTTCAAACCAAAGCCTCGTTTCGGAAAATGGGTGATGTCAAGAAATAGATGTGCATCCTGAACTAACGTTAACAAATTATTCCCGATGCCCAAGCTTTAAGCTGCTTGTGTGCCTCGATGTCTGGGCCCCAGTCTGCATCCCAATCTGCATCCTATGTAACGAGTTTATATTTGACCAGCTCTTGCAAGCTTTAAGCCAGAGGTCTCTGTTCACCCCACTTATCTACAAGATTTTCAGTGGGACATAAATACGGCTAAAAGCTTGAAGGAATCAGACAAAAAGAAATTGATCTCTGCATAAGAGGCATGAGCGGATGAACTAACACTGAATCAGGGACTGTAGTGCTGTAAGATATGAAATACAATTTCTTGCTAAAAAGGGAATATTTATTTTTGGCTCTGGTTTAATAATACAAAGGAAAAAAAATCCCAGATAACAGGACACAGAGCTGCACTGGGTGATTGCAAAAGAGA
This sequence comes from Apteryx mantelli, assembly GCF_036417845.1. Classification (NCBI taxonomy): domain Eukaryota; kingdom Metazoa; phylum Chordata; class Aves; order Apterygiformes; family Apterygidae; genus Apteryx; species Apteryx mantelli. Next base: position 5,061,174 of record NC_089978.1, read on the forward strand.
ACATTTTCTGGGAGTTCATTTTCTGTCCCAGGCTGTGAAGGAAAGTGTACTGATAGTGATAGGAAATGGGATAGTGGGAAATGAAAGGTCAGTGGAAAGTCCTGGCTGTTTGTTGTTTTATGTTATTTGAAAACTTTTGCTTCCTTCCAAAATTTGCTTTGGGGAAAAAAATATATATATTGTTTGCTTTGGGATGCTGGACTGAGCTCTCCGGGTCTGTACATCTTTCCACACTGTGTTTTCTGAGTATTGCTCTGTTGTTCTGATTATCCGAAAGAAATGGATGGGGTTAATTAAGTAACAAACCGTGCAAAGAAAGACAAGACTGTCAACCCATGCCAGTAGCCAGTGTAGCAGGGTGCCTCGTACAGCCCTCACGCCAGGAAGCACGTCATAGCCCATGCACAGCGAACAGGAACGAGCCCTTCCAACTCTGCAGGGTTATTGGGAGCCCTAAATGGCGGCCGGCCCGCGTACCACCTAATCCAAATCCTAATCCAGATCCTGCTGCATTCAGGCTGTCTGTGGACTCAGGTTCTGGATGAGGAATGCACCTTTCTGCTTCATGTCCATCTAACTGAACTCTGCGAGTTGCCTGGGCTTCACTGCCCCACCAGATCCCTCTCTACACAGAGGAGAAATGCCACTAAGGGTGCTGCGTTTGGTAGCAAAAGAAGTATATGGTCTGCGATATGGGCTCTCGTAGCACAGAGAGTTCCTATTTTGTTTAATCAGGGAATGTTTTGCTTCCCTTCAAGTATATCCGAATCTCCCCATACATCATGAATGAGAGCACATATAAAGTAATGCTAAAGCCACATCAGGCCTATTACCACACCTGCAGGTTGATTCAGCTCTTTTGCTTCACGGAAGGAGAAGACAGAGGAACAGACAACACTTACCTCTGCACTTATCTTGTCCCCAGTCCCCAAAACTCACATTAGATAGGGACAGGTCGAGACCAAATCTGGATGATGTTGCTTTCTGCCTTCTTCTCACTCATCCGTTGTGTCTTATCCTGGGAAAAGTATTTGTTTCACTTCACTCCAACCCTTTTTTTAAAGTTAAGTGGCTGCTAGAGGCTAGTCAAAAAATCTCCCTCCAGAGCAGGCGATAGGAGTGTATCCAGAGGGTAGATGTGCCTGTCCCAAGAGATGCATCTAAGAGGCAGGGGTGGTCTACCCATCTCTCCCCTCTCACTTCAGAGCAGTCCTAGATGACCAGCATGCAGATGATGTGTTTTAGACAGCTGAAGGGAGAGTAGATGAATACCACCCTGGCAGTAACTCTTCGGCCCAGGCTGGGGTTTACTGCCCAAACTTTCTGTGCTGTGCCAGCACTGCACTGTGCCTGTTCCCAGGACAGCCTGGGCTTTTCTGAGCCCACAGGCACAGCGGAGCACAGGGATGCCCCACGTCTCACCTGCCTCCTTCTTAACTGGACTGCCCATGAGGCCACTGCTCCCTCCTGGAAGTAGAGGAGACTAAAGCTTTAACAAATCTTCTCTAAGATTACGGAAGAGAGCAGGGCATGTTTGCAATGCCAGCCCACAGTACCTGGGCTAGCTGGAGGATGTCCCCATTTTTCTGCTAATTCACACAGGCATATTTATTTTACACTTGGGTTGAACATATTGTTGATGTTCCCAGCAAATCAGGCTGCATGAGGGTGCTCCTAGGATCCTCTTCTAGGCACTGATGCACTGAGCTAACAGCCGGGATTCTCCTCAACTTCCCTCTGCTGCAGCTGATCTGCAAGTCTAGCAGAAGCACCATTCGTTATCCACCCCAGTGTGCCCAAAACAAAAGGCTAACAGGCCAGGTTTACTCATGATGGCTGCCATACGGCCTTAAAACTGTCTACTGCTTGTCAGGAGCAGCCACAGACGTTGGTCTGAGACTTGTCCTTTCCCTAAATCCCTCAGCTGGTCTCAGGTCTGACCTGTTCATTCTCAGTACCTCGGAAGTCTTCCTGGGTAAAGGGTGGTCTAATGATAACAGGCTCAGCCCGGGGCTTGGCATGTCCAAGACTGCACACTTCCATGTGGCACTGTAGGCTGTCACCTACCTTGAGATCAACAAGTGTAGGCACCTTAAAACCTCTGAGTGTCTGAGCCTTCACTGATCTGCTCCTCTGCTTCCTCTGCCTGCAAAATGCTACTGCCCTGCCTGCACAGAAGTGCTGTGATCACGCCGGCAAAGCTCAGAGCTGCAGTCAGAAGTTAATGAACATCGGGGATCATTACCAGAGCGAGTTTATGGTTTGATCCTTATGAATGAAGCATTGCTGCCCATTTTTCCAAGGTGATGTTGTTCACCGTTGCATGGTGCTCTCTGGTTCTCCTTTCAGTCCTTTGCAGAATTTGTAGGGCACATCCAACTTTTCAAGTGGGAATTAAAGAAGGGGAATGAGGCGAATGCACTCAGCAGTTCCTAGGATCAGGCCCATGATAGCCTTGGGGCCACTGAGTGAAGGTTTGGGGTGTATGCCTGACTTCATTCCCCTACACAAACTCAGACTCTGCACTTTCTTATGGCCAATGCAGACTGAGTGGTAGGGCCGGGAAGCAGTCAGCAAGGTGTGTAATAAACCACCGTGTCCTTCCTCAGCTGTTTGACCGGGAGCTGTGTGTCCGTCAGCTGAGATACTCAGGGATGATGGAGACAATCCGGATCCGCCGGGCTGGCTATCCCATCCGCTACACTTTTGTGGAGTTCGTGGACAGGTACCGGGTGCTCATGCCCGGGGTGAAGCCAGCATACAAGCAGGTGAGTGTTTTCTTCCAGGGCAAACTATTGCTCTTGGCTGGCCTCTCCAGAGGTGTTTACAGGGAGTGTACTCTCTCCAGAAGCAATCGCGCAGCGCTTGATTCTCAGATGTTACAGTAGTGCTGTGGGGTTTCCATGGAAAATAGGGGAAGGAGGGTTTCAGGGCTGGCAAGGACAGGGAGCAGAGCTCCAAGGGGTTGTGTTCAGCCTGTCCCTCTCACTCAGTGACAGTAAAGCCCTGGGAAGCTCGACAGCTGGAGGTGAGACCAGAACGGCTCCCTGTTGGCAGGGGTGGGGAGTGATGAGTGAGGCTGGTACCTGCTGACTCCCACCCCCTTCCTGCCAGGGCGACCTGCGTGGGACATGCCAGCGCATTGCGGAAGCTGTGCTCGGGAAGGATGATGACTGGCAGATTGGCAAGACGAAGATATTCCTGAAGGTACGGGGCTCTCCAGGTCCTGCCTGTGGTCTAGGACCCTTGTTTGAGAAGGGGCCTCTTACAATTCCCTTTCCACCCTGCATGGTAACCCAGATAGGAGGAAATCCATCTGCCAGCACAGATGCGTGCACACACTCATAGGGACATAGAAGTAGTTGCATACGGCACATGGCCTTCTCCCTCCTGGGCAGGGCTGTGGCTGCTCAGTCTCATCTCCCTTCACCCAAAAGGCTTGGCAACAGGAGGGGTGTCCTGCAGAAAGAGGGACCGAGATCACAGCAGACTCGCTTTGCATTCTGTATGTCCTTGCACGATCCAAGATGCGCCTACAGCTTCCCTTTCCACATCAGTTCATCTAATACAGAGCAGCCCATGTTGCAGAGGTCTCCTGCAGCCCCATGAAATGACAGCAGCTCTGTCCGTTCACACTCATCTTTCCTTACAACCCAGCTCTCGTATTGCTTCTGGGTGACAAGGCTGAACTGGTCAGGAACCAGCGCAGAAGCAGAGGCTTCTCTCCAGCAAGTTCTCAGCTGTAAATCCTGACCACTTATTTCAAAATATATCCCCCACCCCATCGCCAGTGCAAACACCCCCATCTCTTTCCTAGAAGCTGTTCCCACTAGTCGCTCTTTCCAGAGCATGTTATCAAGATCTCACAGCTGTCAGGGCAGGAAATGGAGAAATCAGGAGGCCCTGAAGGGCAGCGTGAGGTCAAGCAAAGCAGGAAATGTGTGGAGTTGCCTCTGTTGCACCCAGTGCGGCAGGGCTCAGCATGCAGCAGCCAGGAAAGAAACTGGAGTTACAAACTGCACGGAAGGAATCAAAAGCAAGTTTAGGCTGATGAATCGGAAAGCCACAGAGCAAGGAAATTCAGTATGACAGGGAGCCTTTGTGTCCTTAGGGTATGGAGATGTTGCAGTCTTGGCTGGAGGGAGTGGCAGGACCCAAGCAGCCAGGAGTTCGTTCCCAAATCTCGCCAGCGCTCCCTGGGGTTGCTCCTGTGGCCGAGAGCACTAGCATGGAGCTCTGTGTGAAAAGGCAACGTAATTTGTTTGCTTCCAGACTATAAAGTGCTGCGTATGCAGCTTCTGACCACACTGGTTCATTCAGGAGTGGAAACAGTGGGTCACTAGGATTTATGTTAGGGTGTCCCCAGTGAGCAGGTGGGGTGATGCCTGGGATATAAAATGTCCCAAGAGGTTCGGCCTGGAAGCTTCCCCGGAGAAGGGCCTCATACCATCCCTTCTGCCCCTTCGCAAGTGGGCAGGGAGCTTCAGGCACGGGCGCTGTGTCATTTCCTCCCTCAGGACCACCACGATATGCTGCTGGAGATCGAGAGGGACAAAGCCATCACGGACAAAGTCATCCTCATCCAGAAGGTGGTCCGTGGGTTTAAAGATAGGTAAGTGTGAGCTGGGGGGGTTGGCCATGGGGATTGCTTCACCTGGCAAGCAGCTCCCTGGGGATGCGTCGCTTCCTCGGTGCTTGGCCAACCTGCCATGCCTGCAGCTGGTTGTGGGAGCTGCTCATGCCCTTCCCTCACCGGGGACAGGGGAAGCCCCAGCTTGGTGGCACTCAGGTAAAGCAAGTATTGGAGCTGCTGCAGTCACAAAGGAAAAGAGCATTATCAGTTGCAAACATAGACAAAAAAGAAGAGGACCTTCTGTCCCCATTCAGCGCTGCCTTCAGGAGAGCTGATTTCTGTTGTGCCAATGCGGTAGTCAGGACTCTGGCCCTGCTGAAGGCAACGCTAACCTTCCAGTCTGTGGGGATCCCTGCAAGACTCAGTGGGGCCAAAGGGCCTCTGCTGGGACTAATAATGTGCAGTAACTTTGCTCTCCCAAACCCCAGGACTGTCCACTTTGTGAACCGGTCACTACAGATTTGGGAGGAGGACAGGTAACCCATGGGAACATCATGGCACAGTTGTGGAGGACGAGGGACAGCTCTGCCTACGGTGGAGGGGCAGCTCTTGGGCTTTGTGCACTGTGATTGCCCAACCCACAGCTGTGATTCAGGTCGGGCCTTGGACTTTGCAGAAAAGGCATGCGACAAATAATCAAGTGCTGAGAAGCCTCCTTGTCATCCCACAGAAACCCTGGAGAGACCTCCAGATCCTCACAATGCCCCTAAGGTGTCCAAGCCCAGGCTCAGACCAGGCTAAGGGGGCAAAGGGGCAGACTGGGTTAAAGGGGTGGTGTTGCTGTAGTCTGCTCCTGGGCCTGGTGCCTTGTTGCCAGCAAGTGAGTTGTTATCTTCTCTAGCTCTCACCACAGAGAGCGTCTTACACTCGGATCCCACCACCGCCGGGAGTCTTGTCCCTTGCCCTAGGTTTGGATCAGGTTGAATCCATTCTCAGGTGTCTGGGACTGAAGAGCGGGGAGTGGGCACCCCAAGAGATTTCAAATCAGAGAGGAGGCAGCAAGGGGGGAAAGGAGGAGACCGTTCCCAGCATCTCGTGCTGCCCTTTTTTGGGCTGCTCTGCCCATTCCCACAAGCTGACAGGATGGGCTGGTGGAGACCTACCAGGGAAAGCCCCTGTAGACCTCCTCAAAAAGGCAAGGAGAGCTGGGGGAGGAGACATTATCAGGCAGAAGATGCAGTGTTTACTCCATCCAGTTGCTCTGTTTCAAATCTCTAAAGAATGAGGCCCGGGAGGTAATAACTCGCGGCCAAACCGCAGAGGCAAGTGATTCAAATGCCTTTCCAGGTCCAATTTCCTGAAAGTGAGAAATTCAGTCCTGATGATTCAGAGATACTGGCGTGGACATAACTGCAGGAAGAACTACGGTGCTGTAAGTACTGGGGTGCTTCCTCACACCCTCTGCTATCCTACGTCATTCATCCAGGCACCTAAATAAGAGTTTCCTGGCTCTTTCCAGTTCCTTCTGCCCCACCGTGTTGAGGAGGGGTTTGGGTTGGCCTTCACCTGCTAACCAAGGAATGGTGACTTGGGGTTTTAAAAGTCTTTCCCCAGTTCTCAGGGGACTGAAAACTCAGGAGCAACATTGGGCCTGACTGCAGGAAGGGCAGCTTCTTCTAAACACAGGCCCTATCCACCTCCAGGCATGACCCCATCCACAGTCATAGCTTTCTCTCGGCCTCAACCCAATCCATGGCCCTCTTCTCTTCCCTGTCCTAGCTGGATCTGACCCAACAGCGGTCATCTGGCACAGGGAAGTGTGCTGGGCACAGAAGTGACTGCAGCCCAAAGAGTCCCAGTATCATCCCCTGAGCCTGCAACATGATAGGAATAGCCATTTCCAGATGGGTCAGGATGCTACCTCCTTCCATGATCCAGAGCCTTGGCAATCAGGCAGGAGATCTGCAGGAGCAGTGCTTAGCAGGGGATCTGCTGGGAGATGCTGGACCTCCATGGCTACAGCCCTTATGACTTGCGGCTACCTGGATGTGTGGAACCAGTCCTTTCAAGGCATCTCAAGGGGAGAAGCTCTGCAGGACTCAGTGGAGAAGAATCAGCCTTCATCCTCCCTGGGCTTTTAATGAGTGCAACAGCCAGAGCCCTGTATTTCTCCACCCTCTCAGAGAACCTCCCTCCCAAAAGCTTGTCCTGGTGTTGGCTGCTTTCAGCTGCTCTTATTTACCGCCGTGCAAGCAGGAGATTAAGGAGGGAAATCTGCTTAGGGGGGGCGAGTCCCCGGGCGGCGGAGTGGTTTCATCCTGCTCCCTTTTGCAGATGCGGATCGGCTTCCTGAGACTGCAGGCCCTCTACCGATCCCGCAAACTCCACAAGCGGTACCACATGGCCCGCAGGAGGATTATCGAGTTTCAGGCCCGGTGCCGGGGCTACCTCGTCCGCAGGGCTTTCCGCCACCGCCTCTGGGCCGTCCTGACCATCCAGGCGTACGCCCGGGGCATGATTGCCCGAAGGCTGTATAAGCGCCTTCGGGGGGAAGTAAGTACCGCGGAGGAGAGGTTGGTCGTGGGAAACGGAGGCAGGGAGAGGGGATATAAACAACCCCGTGTGCTTTGGCATCATGTGCTCATGGGGTCGGTATTTAAAGAGCACAACAGAATTACAAAAAGCAGTAGATGTCTTTTTAGAAGAGCTCTTGTGTTTATTTCCCAGTATCGTAGACGCCTGGAAGCAGAGAAACTTCGGCTGGCGGAAGAGGAGCGACTCCGAAAAGAGATGAGTGCCAAGAAAGCCAAAGAGGAAGCAGAAAAGAAACACCAAGTATGTTGTGACTGCCCTCTTTCTGGGTCTCTCTCTCTCTCTGATTTTCAGGCCCTGATTCTACTCCTTTGAGGGGGAAATGCCAAAAATATCTAGGGGATTTCTGCCCTGCTTGAGCTATTTGTATTTAATTCACTAAAGCCCTCTGTGTTCTAACTAGGCTGAAGCTGCTCCGGAATTTCTGATCTGCTGCACAGGAATGACAGAGATTGTGTTTATTTTTCACTTGCTTTTGCTACTGTATAAAGGCTGAAGGGGGAACTGGGACACGGTATAGACCAATGTGTGTGTGTGTGTTTTTACATACATGCTTGGTTTATATGTATATATAAAAAGAAGGGTCAGAGATGGTCTCTGTTCTTAGACCAGACACCCTAAACAGGCAAAAAAGAGGGAGAAAATGCTGTTGCTGTGTCTTTCTGCAATTAGGAAACTGAGACATAAACATGTTACTGATTTGCTCCAAGTCATGTTGCTGGGATAACGCCCTAAGTACAGGCCAGTCTGCTTTTCTTAAGCCAGGCTTTGCAGAATTTAGTGACAGCTCTTTGGAGGGAGTAGTTTAGTCATTGCAACTGTCCTCTTCTAGGTACGCCTGGCCCAGCTGGCCCGGGAAGATGCAGAAAGAGAAGTAAAGGAAAAGGAGGAAGCCCGTCGGAAGAAAGAGCTGTTAGAAAAAATGGAGAAAGCTCGCAATGAGCCTGTGAACGACTCGGACATGGTGGACAAAATGTTTGGATTCCTAGGGACAACCTCCTCTCTGCCTGGCCAGGAAGGACAGGCACCCAATGGCTTTGAGGTATTGGAGAAATGCACGGGCCTGGCGACAACATGAAAAGCACTAGCAACACATTGATGAATCAGGGTAGAGAGAGGCAATCTGAAGGTGGGCTCTGAAGCCTTCCTTCCAGCCCAGGCTCTTCTGCATGGTTGGAAGGCCCTGGGCACTCCCAGAGGGTCGCCTTGCTGCGGACGGGGACAGACAGGCAATCTGCAAGCCTTCTCTAGGGCTGTCGTGTGGAGGGGAGCAGCATCGCTGCACGATCACTGAGGCCCTGTAGTCTTTGAGATCTGCTCCTTTGTGGTTTATTAAGGCTCACAACATCTAACTCAATTCCCCTTTCCCCTGTGCTGGGAGTGGGGCCAAGCTCAATGCTTCTCCTTCTGCCCTGGGGACCTTGCTGGGCACAGGCATGACCCTCGGGACTCCAGCCTTGCCTGGACTCCAGAGCTGTATTTCACACCATTGCCTCCTTCATGACTGAAATCAGGCAGGCAGAGAAGTCAGGGCCAAGGGGAGGGGGTTGTTCAGTATCCAAAGCCATGCAGCACGTCTGACATGTCCTTCCCTGCCAGGATCTCGAGCGAGCACAGAAGGAGCTGGAGGAAGAAGACCTTGATGCAGCTTTGCCCCTCCCTGAGGAAGAGGAGGAAGATCTCTCGGAGTACAAATTTGCCAAGTTTGCCGCCACGTATTTCCAGGGCACGACAACACACACCTACATCCGCCGGCCTCTCAAGCAACCTCTCTTGTACCATGAAGATGAAGGAGACCAGTTGGTGAGGCAGGGGATGACAGCCCCTGAGCAGGGTGGGATGGGTTGGAGTAAGTCTAGGAAGCCCTTCATCCAAAGGGCACCAGTTTGTCTCTGGGATATACTGGTGTGCTCGGAGCTCAATGGAGAGCACAGCGGTGTCAGCAAACACTGTCCCACCAGCATGCTTTCAGCACTGATAAAAAGACAACCATCTTTAGAGGGACGTAGTGGTGAGCCCATCTCTGTACCCTGATATTTGTGTTAAGACTGTTAATGAAGTGCTGTGGGGCTCAAGGCATGGACAGTTAACAGAGGAGAAATGCTTGTCCTATAACCGCCGCTTCAAGAGCAGAACTACATTGAACCTGCACAGCTGTAATGAACATCTGTCCATCATCTTGCCCTCACAGTGGTTCTCCTTTGCAGTTGGCTAGGAGCACACATGCTGTCAGTAGCTGCCTCTCTATAAGGGTGGCATCTCCTAGCCAAGAAGCAACCCCTACCACCACCACAGGGTGCACAAACACACTCGTGGTGGCATGAACACAGAGCCTGATTCTGGTGGCCCTGGCTGTCAGCCCGGCCGGCTTCTGCTCACTCAGATGAGGTGCAGGCTGCAGGAAAAATGGTTGTGTGCAATGCAGGGAAGTGTTTTCTCTCCTGAAGATGTACGGGGAGACCACAGTAGCAATCAGGGCATGCTGCCAAGGTGCAGCCGCATGGCTGGGGCAGGGTCACGGATGGTCAATGCTCTTGAGAACAGGCTCTGTGCAAGCGTCTTCTTGGCTTTGGAATGGGGTGGCAGAATTGTACCCGGACTCTCCCAGGGCCCTGCATTTTCTATTACCTGTTCTGTCCCTATCACACTGTTGATCTCTCCAGTCATATCCCTATTCAACAATTAGGCAAGTCACTTCTTCGTGATGCCCATTTCTACAAGGGGAAAAGGCAACTGTTTGTATTTGTTAACCATTTTTAAGGCCCTTCCTCTCTTAGCCTCATTGCATGCTTTGCATCTGACTATTGAAAAGTCCATCATGTATTTTATACTGCTCCAGCTCACATAACTTTTCATTCATAACCAAATGGCAGGTTGTTTTATGCTGTTTTAAAGCCCCCCTTCCTCATGGATTCAGCATGGCTTGACCACCACACCCACTATCCTGCTGAGAGCTAATGAAATTAAACTTTCTTTTCCAACAGGCAGCACTTGCCGTATGGATCACTGTCCTCCGTTTCATGGGAGACCTCCCTGAGCCTAAATATCACACAGCCATGAGTGATGGTGGTGAGAAAATACCAGTGATGACCAAGATCTATGAGACTCTTGGGAAGAAGACCTATAAAAAAGAACTGCAGGCGCTGCAGGGAGAAGGAGAGGTAATTGCTACCATTGTGAAAGAGTCGATATCGTTAGGTGATGGATACTGTAATGTGTCTAGAAAGAAACTACTTATGGGGTTTGCTGTAGCCGATCAGTTTGTCAGTTTTATCTGTGGTTATGCTATGAGGGGAGAACTGCCTCTGTGTCAGGTATTGGTCCTGTCCCTCGTTCATCACACGGATACCTGAAGTAAGGGAAGCGCCCGGACATCCGTCATGGGGCTCTGCTCTCTCTCCTTCTCCCCATAGGGTAGAAACACATGGCGGGAGTGCAATGTCTTGTGTCATCAGCCTCTCATTTGGGGATTTTGTTTTGATCTGCCTTGGGTCAGAGGAGACAAAATTAAAAATGTGCCCTTAATCTTGGAGCAGGAAGTAGAGAGTTGCCAGGAGATTAAGCTGTGGAAATAAGAAAAAAAAATCCCTATTATATCCTCAGTGCTTTCTGGGATGTTATCGGATGACTTCGTCTTAGGACCCCTCCTGGATAAGCCATTGCTCTGGATAAAATACTATCTGTAGCACTGAAATGCTTTCATCTTTAACCTTTAATTTTAAGCCTTATACAACAGGGAAAGATATTGCCTGCTATTGGGATATTGTATATGGTGCTGCTGCCTTTACAATAAGTTTTCTGTTGCATCATTTGGACAAGCCCCTGTGTCATTTGCAGATGTAAATTGACAAATCTCCTGGTTTTCTAGAGACAGTGAGAGCATTTAGTACTTTCATTTACCTGAGAAGGAAAGTAACCTCATCTGGGTTCTAATTCTGTAAAAATATGCACCAGGATTCAATTTCCTTTAATTCTACCTATCATTTCTTTTTGATTATAACAAAAGGGCATATTTTGGCCAGTTGAGTCATCAGGTAGTACAGAAGAGAAGAAAAATTTAAGCAGTCATTTGTGTCTGTGGTTGCATCTGCTCTGCAGAGTGCACAACGTAGAGCTAGCTGACGACCCTGAGTCTGATCATATACAAATCCAGATTTATAGTACTGACCTGGATTTATACTGGGTATAAAACATCACAGCTGCAGGACTCAAAGTGCTGATCTGGTTAAAAAATCGCAGTCATTTCAAAGTTGTTAAAATGTTCAGAGGTTATCTGGGTTAAAAAGTGAAGTGATTTTCCATGCCATCATAATCCCACAGCTATCATAAAGTTGGTATGAAAACAGAAAGTCAACAGAAACTCCTTATTGCATCCTTTATGATATGTAATCAGTGCCTGGGTCTGTCCCACAACAGATTTATACTTCTGGGAGATCTGACAGAGCACAGAGCTGAGATTAATGGTGATGACACCATAAAGGAGAACTATACCTGCCCCTGAAACCCTGGCTAGATGACTTCCAGCTCACAAACCTGCTGTGCAAATGGCTCACCTCGTAGAGTGATCCTGCTCATTTATTTGCCATGTAGGAGCAAGCCTGAATGGGTTACAGTAGAATAGGATGGACACAGTTTTTCTAGGATTCAGCCACTTACTTACTTGACAAAACTTGGCCTTTTTTCAGATTTCCCCAATGTGTAGTTTTGATCTGCGGGAGGCTTACTGAGTAGTAGCCAGATGCTACTTCAGGGCCAGACCTGGGTTATCACAGGGCACAGGAATGTGGGTCCAGACTTTTTGTTCCCACCAGTAGCCCCTTCTGCACCCAGGATCCTCTGCCTCTTCCAGAAGCCTTGGGGAGGCAGGGGGACCACCTACTTAATAGGACTCTGTGCTTCACTGCATTTCACTACATGCCCCTTGCTTTGCAGAGTACTCACATTGACGGGCACAAGAAGAACAGTGTGCGGCACAAACTGGTCTCCTTAACACTCAAGAAGAAATCCAAATTGACGGAGGAGGTGAGAGGAGACGCTTGGCCGCCTGGCAGCACAAGTGCCGTTGGATTGTCTGCAGCCCTCTCTGACTCTCTTCTGCTTTTCCCTAGACAACATAGAACCAGCCCTCCTCTGGGTTTGGCGCTACCTGTCTCTCTGCCTGAAAGATTTAAGGAGTGTTTAAGGGGAAAGGTTGGCTTCCCGTGTCTCCTTGAGTCATTCTGCACCTCGCGCCGGCCTCCCCTCGGCTCCCGTTCTCCATCCATCCAGCACCTTCCCTCCCCTCTTTCACAGCCCTCCATCCAGCTGCCGATACCTCTCACCACTCTGTGATGGTCTGAACATCACCCCTGCTTTTAGCTTCCTGCCCTCCTCTGTGCCGTAGGTAGCAGAGGTGGGGTATCCAAAAGCACTGGCCCATCCTCTGCCTCTGCTCCCATCCAATGCCAGTGGCAAAATTCCCCATGGCAGCCATTAGCCTAAGGCTGAGAGCTTTTGAAAATCCCATCCTGAAAGAATAAGGAGCAATAAGCCTTTTGGGAGGGGATGAGAGAAATGGAAAGACATGGTTTCAGTCTTCTTTTACACACTGCCTTGTCCTCTTCCAGAGCAGGCATCATCTCACCTGGCTGTAGGTGCTAAAGAGTATAAAAATCTCTCTCTGAGATAGTCACCCTCATTCCCTCTAGAATCAGTGGGGAGAAATAGGGTCCATTTGATCCTATACTAAAGTGGCTCTAGACACTAGAAATGCCTGTCTCTCTCCAGTGGCTCTAAGGCCAATGTGACTAGTTGAGACAGAGAGCTGGTAGGCGGATGAATGCCATCCCTGTTGTCACAAACAGCACCATGCTTATCTGCTTTTGGCTGCGTCACTAGCTTGGGGAGGGGGTCTTTCCTGTTAGCGTTTTAAAGATTTTTTAATATGACTGAGTTAAAGGACCAGACCCTCCTTGGCAATAAGCCAGAGTTATTCCAACGATCCTTGGTGGTCCTTTCCCCTCTGCAGTCCTGCTCAGAGCTGGGATAAAAGGGTGCTGTTACAGAAAAGCTGAGAAAAGACCAGGCAGGTGGGAGTAAAAATAGACAGAGCCATCTTCATCTTCACCTGTATGTGATTAAAGCCAATAAAGTAACACCCTCATCACTGGTAAAGTGCTAGATTGAAGTACCAGAGTCCTCCTAAGACCTTTCCTGGCTGGCAGACGAGTCTTCCTGGGGGAGCAGCACACATGTGGGATGGGGGTGGGGGGACACCGTGACCAGTTGTACTGAAAGAGAGCAATGTGTCTGGTTGGCAGGTGACAAAGAGACTTCATGATGGTGAGTCCACGCTCCAGGGTAACAGCATGCTCGAAGACCGGCCCACCTCCAACCTGGAGAAGCTCCATTTCATTATTGGTAATGGCATCCTCAGGCCAGCATTAAGGTTAGAAATCAGGACAAAGGCATAAACATGCCATTCTTTTCATTCCTTATTCATTAAACTATTTTTGTCCAAATGATTTTGCTAGTGTGTCCAGCTGAACAAAACTCCCGTTATATCATTCTTCTAGTTGTGCTGCCTAGCATGGGTCAGGCTGTGTCACATTCCTTAGTGTCCATTTCAGGCCTGGTTGAGAGCCCCTGGAGGGAGGCTCAAAGGTTTCTGAGAGTACTTAGTGTGCTGGGTTGGTTTATTAACGTTTGCTTTTGTTGTTCGCTACTTGTTGTTTTCCATTTGACCATTTAGATCTCTTCTGCTTGTGTAAATATTTTTAATGGATCACTAATGAGACACTCAAGCTCATTACAGTTGGTAAATCAAGCATCCAAAAATTAGCAAGTACCGGATTAAGGCTGACTGCTCACCTTTGAGTTAGCTCATTTATATGTGCATATTATAATACAGTCTTACTTATGTGATCTCACACTCTTTCATTCCTGCCTATCTGCTCATGCAAAGAGGACAGGCATCCTCATCTGAGGACCAGCTTCTCTGGTTTTCATTTCATCCTCCCAGTTCACCATGAAAACCTGAGTCTTGCTTTTCGGCAGGGTGCACAAAGTCTGCTCTGAGAGCAGACAGGTGGGGTAACTAGTTTTTGCTGTCTCCCATATAGATGAGAAGGTACTGTTATCCTGCAGTTTACATGCAGGAACTAAGGTTAAAGCCAAAAGTGGACATTAATTCCCAAATTGAGAGACCTGTAAATATTACCTATGAGAGTACTTGCTTGTTTATATTTAAGAGCTGGATAAACTTTGACCTCCACTGGAGCTGTTAGTTCCCAACACTTCTGCGAAACAAGTTCAGGTGTTTCAACAGGAACAGCTGGGAAATGAAGCTCTCCCAGATGGTGGCCCTCTGTGAAGTTTAGTTTAGGAGACTCTCTTGGTATCACTGAGAAACCCTTGTAAGAAGCCAGGATAGACTCCATCTTCCGGAGGTGACATTCAGCTGCCTGAAATGCAAGACCATCTTTTCTCTTCCTCTTTCTCTAAGCGCTGTTGGTCAGCCATGTAGAATCCCAGCTGAAGCACAGGGAAAGGCATCACTTATTTGAAGTTACAGGACTGGAGATAGGTGACATTTTAGACACAAAGTGATGACCAGCGCAACCATCGTTACAGAAGTTAAATTAATATCCTTGCTATTCCAAAAGGGATTTTTAATTATCAATCACATGCAGATGGGGCCTGGTTTTATGTCCATTCACTCTGAAGAGCACCACCCTGTGAACTATAATTGTTTTCTGATTCTTGCTGCAGGGATGAAATCTATTGTCAAATCTGTAAGCAGCTGACCCAGAACCCTTCCAAAAGCAGCCACGCCAGGGGCTGGATCCTGATGTCCCTGTGTGTGGGATGTTTCGCTCCTTCTGAGAAGTTCGTGAAGGTAAGTTGCAAATGATATTCAGCCTGTGAATTATCTGCTGATACATTTTCTTTTCCATCCCTGGGACCAGCTTTTCTTGTGGGTTTCATGGTGGAGGGAATCCTGTTTTTGGTCTTTGTCAGGAATTGTAACGACATAAAGGTCCTAATCGGAAAGAGAAGTGTGAATGTAACACAAGTCCTGATTAGGGCAATTAGACAACAAATTCAGATGAAGCCTTCTGTATTTTAGATATATGAAGATGAGCAAAATGTGCTTAAGTGATTTCTGCTGGGAAACATAGTTGTAGGAAGCTACAAGTGGGTTATGCACATCCAGAATGGCCCATATTTTTCTCTCTTTCCCTGTCCCTCGGAAGACTAGTTTCCACACAAAACTGTGCAATCATTCAAGCACCTGCTGCATTTGCCCGTATGATTTCAGGCATCTATTCTACAAAATCTGGCACAGAGCAGTACTACACAGTTAGTTATAAATATAACTTAATATAAGAAATTGCACATAGAAAAGGAGGGTTTTAATTACCTGGAAGTATGCTTGCATAGTTGCTTTCTGCATGCTGGAACTTGCCCCACCAGGTGTTTTATTGACAATGTCAACTCTTTAAATAGTCACAAGGGAAATGACATGTAATATATCTTATCTTCAGAAGTACCATGGATCAGCAGGACTAAAATCAGTAGGACTTGCTAAGGCGTTGACACTTGAAAATCAGGTTGTTGTCAAGGATTTTTTTTCCCCTTGGGCAAAATCCACGGGTTTTTTTGCCTGGATTTGAACAGCCTGTCTTCCAAATGAGTTACACACCTAGAGTCTGGTTAACACCCACAGGACTGCTCAGGTTAATCCCATTTAGCTGGCTTATGGCAGTGGTCTCAACACCGTGTCTTTGCTTTGCCATGACATGAGAAGACCACCTTTGTCCCTCTCAGATTTTTGTAAGACTGTCGCAGCCTGGACCTGCTCCCAAGCCCACTGGAGATCAAGGTTTTCCATTAATTCTCATAGATATCAGATCAGGTAGTTGGTCCTCAGTACTCAAAGAGCTGAAGCCAAGAATAGAAATTCTTCCTTCATCCCCGGGCCCTGTCACTAGGAAATATAATAAGGCAAATAAATCACTGGCAAGGTAGCAGAAAATTAAATTATGTCTGGAAATGAGATATGAGAAAGTATGTTACAGGAAATAGTGTGGATTTAAATCTTCAATAGCGGAAACTTATTTTAGGAAAGCGTAGCACTTCTCGGAAATCATTTATGAATAACTCTGAAGGCTTGAACATGTACCTCTGCCCTAAGTTCTGCTCCGTGCTGAAATATGTGACAATACTCCCAAAAGCCGCTGTGGGGGTTTATGCTAATTCTTCACATATTAATCTTGGGCAGTAGGTAAGCCTTTATACACCTGTGGGGCTGTGGGGAAAAAGGGGTATTCACACCACCAAATTTCAGATACCCATCTTCTCTTCATAGTACATGGAAAGAGGTGGGCTCCTCCAGAGAGCAGTTCTGAGACCATAAGCCAGGGTCCTCCCCAAATCTCCTTCCAAAACAGTTTCTGTGTCCCCGTGGGCAGCCTGTGGTGACTGTCCTTGAACTGAGGCTGCTCAGGTTTGAGTGCAAACACCCCTTGCAGCAAACCACGCTGCAGTTACTCTCCAAAGAGCAACGCGCGGTCAGCGACCTGGGGGCACTCAGAGCTCCTCCGAAGTCACTGTAGTTACCCATGGGAACGTCATCGACACCTGCCAGCTTGCAATGGCAGTCAGGGTGTTTCAAGATAAAGCATTCTCCTAGGGAAATGTTAATCCTGCCTCCATCCGCTACATTCCCATCCAGGTTCACTTTTTTGTTTTGTGAAATGCAGAGGAATATTCAGTGTTTGTTGGATTTCAGCAAACGCTTCAGTTTTGAAGCTACATTAATCTAGGCCACCTACTCCAGTCTGTTCTGGGCTGGGACACAAACTCCATGTCAGTGCTAGACCTCACTTTCCTATTCTTAATCTGTTATTGCCATGTTTGCAGATGTTTGCAGTCAGCCAACATCTAATTTACCATGGGTTTACAGACTTTTACTTTCACCATGCTATAGCTGCAGCTGAGTGGAAGATAGCCACACATTGATTATCAGCCAGTTAGCCAGCATTTTGTTAATCTCACGTCTTTTCCCACAAATGCCCTGACTGCTCATTTAGCAACAATTATCCACCACCACTTTAACAGAGAGAAAAACACATAAGAAAATCAAAGGATAAATATTTCCTAGCATTTCTGTCCTGTGCTCTTCCCCCTGGTGAAAGTGTACAGCGAATGGTGCATCAGATATCTGATTACTTTCTGCATGAAACCTGTATCGGGATCTAACTTTCATAGCAGAAATGTTCCTGAAAAAGAGACTAGGAATTTCAAGAAACTGTTGTGCCTGGAAGTTGTTCCACAACCTTGGAAAATGTCAGTTAGACAGAACTAAACATTTTGAGAAGGGTTTAGTTGATAGTGGGGCAGTCTTGGACATGTTTTCCATATGGGTGCTTCCCAATATGAAGGGCACACCTTGGCTCCTGTCTATGCTAGAAAGCCTTGGCAAATCACATGCTAAGCAGGGGTCAAGGCACATTAGCGCTCCAGTTCTTTGTACTTTCCTTTCAAATAACAATGTACCTATCTATGAAGATTCTCTAAAAGATAAGATTTACAGAACTAGTAATCTTAGCTTCATTTTAGAGGTGTTTGGCCAAAATATTTATTAAATATTTCAAGTGTCATGTTGGGGAAGTTATTAGATTTTATTTTCTCTACAATAAAGTGGCTGCATTTTTAACATATGATGAAATGCTTCAAATTCTGGCTTAGGATCTTTTAAAATGCACGTTAAAATCTAAGTAAAGAAACATCTATTTAATGCAGTTGCAAAGGCTGGTAGCCTTTTATACTGGTAGCTGAATATTCTGAGTGGTATTTGCTTACAGTTCCCCTTGGACATTACTTGTAGATCTTTTTCATTCACTCCCATCTTTTTGGCTTACACTCAATAACATTTTATATGGCTTATCTTTAAAATACAGACACTGAAATTAATGGCAACAATAATAGGAACATAAAGGCAGCTGCACTGGCTTCGATCAAAGATCTGTCTAGCCTGGTATCTTATCTCCACCAAGGCCAGTAACGTACAGTATAAGAACAAGGCAAGTGTACAGTCCATCGTCATCTCTGCCAGCTTCCAACAATGTGGTTTAAGAACGTCCTGAGCTTTGAGTAATATCACTGCCTTTAACAGTCCCAGCAAGGCTTTTCTCCAACAAATCATTGTTTTGGTTTGTTTTTTTTCTTGAACCCTTGAAAATGTTTGGTCTCTACAGCTGATGGTCTAATCAATGCATTTCTTACTGCAAACAGTATTTAAGGAACTTTATCAACGGAGGCCCCCCTGGTTACGCTCCCTACTGCGAAGAGAGGCTGCGGCGGATGTTTGCCAACGGGACAAGGACACAGCCACCCAGCTGGCTGGAACTGCAGGTACGAGCCCCTCCATCCCCACTCCCAGCCCAGTGGGGTGCAGGGTCTGTGCTTTTCACTATGACACAAACCCCACGTCTAGCAGGACGGAAAGTTGCATGACAAAATGCTGATTTCTCTCAAAAACTTTCAAGTACTTCTAAAATATTGCATTCCTCATGCATCCAGGCCTTGCTCCAGAGCATGTTGAAGATCATCCCCTTAGGCTACATCGATATTTGTAAATTAAATGTGCTCGAGGATGCTCTCAGGCGTTGAGGCCAGCTGGCACGGAGCAGCCCATGTGTATGCTAGGAAGCTGCTTTCCACGTGAGGGTGGCTGCAGGCAAACCACCTGCTGGGAATGATCCCTGAAGCATTACAGCTGCCCAGGACTTGTTCAGGGGCAGCAGTAGTTGAAACAGACCCAGTTTGTGCTATATTTAACAGTTTGCTATACTAGCTTACTAGCACAGAGAGTTGTGTTTCAGTGCCCGGGAGCATTCCCAGGCATGCTTGGATTTGCTAAGCAAGACATTTTGATAACTGAATGCATTAAATAAAAAATCTGGGATTTCCAAATGCTTCCACTGACCAGCCATGCATTATCTTGTTGAGGGGTATGTTACAGTAGTATTGAAATGCAGCCAGTCAGAGAGATCAGGGTTTACCACTTTTCGGGGGGAGAATACATACCTAAATAGTCTCGAAAGGGTTGAAATTCAATGCTTTCATAAAGTTTTGACTTTAATCCATTAGGCAACCAAGTCCAAGAAACCCATCATGCTGCCTGTCACGTTTATGGATGGGACAACAAAAACCCTGCTGACAGACTCTGCAACAACTGCTAAAGAGCTCTGTAATTCTCTGGCTGACAAAATCAGCCTGAAGGACCGATTTGGGTTTTCGCTTTACATCGCACTGTTTGACAAGGTATGTCTTGAATTACACTCCTGACTATCCCTATGAAAAAGGGGGGAAATTCTTCTTGCTGCCACATATTTTCCAGAGGGCAGAATGACCCTGCGCTCTGAGCAAACAGCAGCCTCAAGGTCAGGAAGAAACATTTCTACAGTGCAGATGCTGGTATGATTTTCACAGTGAGGGTAGCTGAACACTGGAACAGGGACTCAGAGAGACTGTGAGATCTCCATCCTTGGAGATATTCAGGACTCAACAAGACAAGGCACTGAGCAACCTGATCTGAGATGGACCTGCTCTGAGCAGGGGGCTGGACCAGAAACCTCCACAGGTCCCTTCCAACCTACTTTATTCCATGATTCTATGCTCTTAACCCAGGAAAATTAATTAATTGAGTTGAATTTCCAGTAAAAACAAAGCAGTGTGGATTTTTATGCAAGGGAGCAACTACATTTAATGTGCATAGAAAAGCTGGTGGTTGAAATTAAGCTGGTAAAATGAGCTAAAACCCAAGTTATCATACTTTCATTGGAATTTATCCCAAGTTATTTAAAGTAAAAACATGTGTTTCTTCAGAAATTTCATAAAAATAAAGGTGAATGTAAATGAGAAGGGAAAACAGACCTAGGGTAAAACTTCATCAGATGAGACAATATTTGCAACTCAATGAAGCAGAATTATTCCCATAACTGCTGTGTAAGAGGATGGAGTATGTTCTCCCCTCCATAAGTGGCCACCTCTGCCTGCGGATGGAGAAGGAAGTGGTTTATACCCTTGTCTTCTTTGTTTCTTTTGAGGAGTATATGGCCATTCATCCCGGGAAGTTCACTCAGAGAAGGCATAGCGCTTAAGGGCCTTGTGCCAGGCCACAGGAAGAAGATAGAGATGATAAACGAGGGCAGGCTTTTTGTTCTGGGTTTGTTTGATGCTTAGCATGGTTGAATCCAAGCCCATGACTTTTAAACAGGGTGTTTCAAAGCACCATATGAATAAACAATAATTTATAATTGGACCTTTGTCTTTGATAATTCACATTAGTCTTTTCCTTTCACTCTGGCCTGGGAAATTGGGGCTCAAAACAGAATGGCTCTAGGTGCTCTGGAGTGGCATTTCTCTCACTCAACGACGTTGGCTAGTCGGTGGGAAATAGATGCTTTGATTTGTTTTGGTTATAAAGGAAGCCTAGATGAGTGTCTCAGATGTAGATAGCTCTATCTAGGGATGTCAAGATTTTGTCAGATGAATCCCCCCTTTTCTATCTGCCCTGACTAGGTGTCTTCACTGGGGAGTGGCAATGACCATGTGATGGATGCTGTGTCTCAGTGCGAGCAGTACGCCAAAGAGC
The DNA here is from genome assembly GCF_036417845.1 of Apteryx mantelli. Classification (NCBI taxonomy): domain Eukaryota; kingdom Metazoa; phylum Chordata; class Aves; order Apterygiformes; family Apterygidae; genus Apteryx; species Apteryx mantelli. Next base: position 5,081,981 of record NC_089978.1, read on the forward strand.
AGGGAGCCCAGGAGCGCAACGCACCTTGGCGGCTCTTCTTCAGGAAGGAGATCTTCACTCCTTGGCACAACCCAAATGAGGACAATGTGGCCACAAATCTCATTTACCAACAGATCGTCCGAGGTGTGAAGTTTGGGGAGTATCGGTGTGACAAGGTAAGTGTCTGCAACAGCTACAGCCCTTCCCTGGGCAGCACTGAAATGCTGCAGTGGGAACGTGCCATTCTCCTCGCTGAGATAGGCCTTACAACAAAAGATGTTCTTGCCTAGTTAAGAGCCAAAGCTCAGCCTCTAAGAAATTTGCAGTCACCTCCTACTGAAGACGAATGAGCCAACATTTCCCCACTCCCAGCCAAATGCTCTACTGGTCCGGTCCAATGTATAACTCCTGCATGGTGAAATAGGTTTCACCAAAGGAGATAAGAGAGCTTCCTCAATGAACACCCACTACCTTGGGGATTATGTTATTCCCCTGGGAACTGGGAACTATGGGGTCTGATCCTCTTGGCTGGGGAGAAATCAGAGATTCCCATGTGCTGCATGAACACTCTCCCCTGTTGGCTTTCGAATGGGAGAGTCATTGATCACCTCATCTGTCAGCCTCAGGTTGGGGTCCACAGGCATACTGTAATCAGATCACCAGATCAGGAGTACGCAGAATCCTGTTTTGAGAATCCTGCTAGGGTTTAGACATGAACAATGCTTTTCAGGATAACGGGATTTACACCATGCAATGCAATCCCAGTAGTACAGCCATATGATGAGGGTACATTTGCAGTAGAAATTTAAGCCCCTAGAGTCTTTAAGAACTTGCAGAATTATGCCACTCTCACTGAAATGAACATCTCAAGAGACATCCAAACCTCTGTCAGTGTCCACCATATTTTGTCTTGCTTGTGTTTGAAATCATCCAGGAGTGGAATCCAAGATATCCCTTTTCCCCAACACTTAGTTGTTCTCCTGTGATCCAGTAGAGACCAGGTACCCTGGGAACTAAAGCATCTTTTTCTATCTCTATTGCATTAACTTCAGTTCTTTTATCCTATCTATCTGAAGTCCTGCCTCTTCTTATTTCTCCCCCTCTCTTGCTCCTGGTCTCCCTACACTATTATCATCTCAGTAGCTCTGTTATTTCACCCCAAAGTGCTTGGTATATTGCTGGACTAAAGGACATTTTACAAAATGAAGCTCTGCAGCATGCACAGGTGTTTCAATTGCTGGACTTCTCAAGTATTAGAAATGATGGATACACAGAGTTTCCAAACACTAAGCTCTGTTTACCATAGCAAAATTAACCATTGCCAACTGCAGGCATTAGAAGCAGATTGAATTTCAAAGAAAGACAGAGATAAATGTGTTCACGCACTATACAGGCTTGCATGGGGCTGCATATGGCCTAGTCTTAGCTTACAGTGTTCATGTGCAAACAGCACTGCCAACAGATGACAGCAACAGATTGCTCTGCTAATGTGGACAAACATGTGGTGTCATGGCCCATATAAGGTCTTATCTGCATTCAGGATGTGCTGTTGTTTAACTGCATTAGTCTAAAGGATGTAAGAGCCCGGGGGAAGTATTAAGGCCTTTTAATGAATGTTTGCAGCAGAGGAAGAGTTTATAATCTTTCCTACTATCCACTGAAGAGCTGTTCATAGCAACTATCACTTTTGACAGCACAGGATCAATTTTCTGAGCTTTAGACTTGCCTAAAACACTGGTGAATTTCTGCTGAAAGGAAGAGTCCCCACCCCAATCTGAAGCAGCAATACATCCTGCCTTCACAAAGGAGTCCCTGAGCCGTGGGGCACAGAGGTTGGGGCTGAGTGGTTTAGTGACTGCATTATGTTGGCTTGTTTGGCTCCCACAGGAAGAAGATCTGGCAGAACTGGCTTCCCAGCAGTACTATGTGGACTATGGGTCAGAGATGGTGCTGGAAAGGCTGCTAAATCTAATTCCATCCTACATCCCGGACAGGGAGATCACAGCTTCAAAAACCGTGGAGAAATGGGCTCAGCTCATTATAGCCGCACATAAAAAGGTGGGGACATAGATCATTTGGAAAGGGCGAAGGCATGCTTTAGTAGCTTCATGTGCCTTTTAAACATATGTCAGCCTCCAAAGCTCAGCTCTTGGCCTTGCCTGAAGCTAAATCAAAGGGAAAGGGCAGATTCTGCACTGGCCATGTTCAGCATTACCACTGGTTTTGAGGAGAAATCTGACAGATGAAGACAACCTGCAGAGATTCATTGTGAGAAGCAAAACTCCATCTCTGGGATTTTCTTCCTGGTACACAGGACTGTAGTGTTATTGGTTGTATTACAGTGGTGGCTCATGTCCCCGTTTAATGGCAGGTCCCTATGGTGCCAGGTGCTGTGTAAAACCTCCCTGACTTCCCTAAGACTATTTGTGACACTGTCCCATAGCATAATCAGACCCCCAACTCCCATAACTTGTTACTACCATGAGGGTGGGTCATCCAGCATGAACACTGGCATTCATTTAAAGGCAGGATCCATTTCCAGGTTAAGACATCTAAATGTAGATGTCTCCATGTGTGCTAGATATCTCGCCTCCGATTACAGTCAATGGAGATTCAAGGGCTCGATTCAGAGGTTCAGTTCAGTTGCTTAAATATAGATGTTTGGGGTATCCCCGCTCCAGAAACACTTGGATCGTGCAGGTCCTCTGTCAGACCTGTCAACTACATGCAGAAGTCTCAGGTATCCAAAGCTGTCCTAAATGAAGTTAGATACCTGTGCTTGAGGGCTAGATAGGACTATCAAGCTGAGAAGTAGACACCTACACTAGGGAAATCTAAAGTTAGTTGAGATGAATCCCACCCAAGCTGGTCATTCCACATGCTTGCCCAGCCTTCTCAGAGTAGAATTACTCCCTTCTGGGTGCCAGAATTTTTGCGGGACTTTGTCCAGCCTATCACTTGTTCCTGTAGAACTTCTTGGCCCTTTGCCTTATTCTGAGACCTAAATTAATATTGGTCCCAACATCTTCAGATGAAATGAATTAACTACATTTCAATGAATTGTTTTTCATTTGCTATCTTCCTGGCTATAACTAGGTTTCTGCTTCACGATGGTTTGGTTTGCCTTGTCTGCAGGGAATTTATACTCAGAAGAGGACAGACCCCAAAAAAGTCAAGGAAGAGGTGGTGGATTTTGCACGTTTCAAGTGGCCTTTACTGTTTTCTCGATTTTACGAAGCCTTCAAATTCTCAGGTGAGTCAGTGGAACACATCCCTGGGGCATAGGCAGCAACAAAGGAAGGAGTGAGAGGAAGACTTTCCCTTGGTGGAGGAGGAGTGGGTTAGAGATCATTTAAGCAAACTTGACACCCACAAATCCATGGGCCCTGATGGGATGCACCCACGAGTGCTGAGGGAGCTGGCGGATGTTATTGCTAAGCCACTCTCCATCATCTTTGAAAGGTCATGGAGAACAGGAGAGGTGCCCGAGGACTGGAAGAAAGCCAATGTCACCCCAGTCTTCAAAAAGGGCAAGAAGGAGGACCCAGGGAACTACAGGCCAGTCAGCCTCACCTCCATCCCTGGAAAGGTGATGGAGCAGCTCATCCTGGAAGCCATCTCCATGCATGTGGAGGAAAAGAAGGTGATCAGGAGTAGTCAGCATGGCTTCACCAAGGGGAAATCATGCCTAACCAATCTGATAGCCTTCTATGATGGAATGACTGGCTGGGTAGATGAGGGGAGAGCAGTGGATGTTGTCTACCTAGACTTCAGCAAGGCTTTTGACACTGTCTCCCATAGCATCCTCATAGACAAGCTCAGGAAGTGTGGGTTAGATGAGTGGACAGTGAGGTGGATTGAGACCTGGCTGAATGGCAGAGCTCAGAGAGTTGTGATCAGTGGTACAGAGTCTAGTTGGAGGCCTGTAGCTAGCGGTGTCCCCCAGGGGTCAGTACTGGGTCCAGTCTTGTTCAACTTCTTCATCAATGACCTGGATGAAGGCACAGAGTGCACCCTCAGCAAGTTTGCTGACGATACAAAACTGGGAGGAGTGGCCAATACGCCAGAGGGCTGTGCTGCCATTCAAAGAGACTTGGACAGGCTGGAGAGGTGGGCAGAGAGGAACCTCATGAAGTTCAACAAAGGGAAGTGCAGGGTCCTGCACCTGGGGAGGAATAACCCCATGCAGCAGTACAGGTTGGGGGTTGACCTGCTGGAAAGCAGCTCTGCTGAGAAGGACCTGGGAGTGCTGGTGGACACCAAGTTAAGTATGAGGCAGCAATGTGCACTTGTGGCCAAGAAGGCCAATGGTATCCTGGGCTGCATCAGAAAGAGTGTTGCCAGCAGGTCGAGGGAAGTGATTCTCCCCCTCTACTCAGCCCTGGTGAGGCCACATCTGGAGTACTGCGTCCAGTTCTGGGCTCCCCAGTACAAGAGGGATGTGGCACTACTGGAGCAAGTCCAGCAAAGGGCCACAAAGATGATTAGGGGACTGGAGCATCTCTCTTATGAGGAAAGGCTGAGAGAGCTTGGCCTGTTTAGCTTGGAGAAGAGAAGGCTGAGAGGAGATCTTATCAATGTGTACAAGTATCTGAAGGGAGGGTGTCGAGAGGATGGGGCCAGACTCTTTTCAGTGGTGCCGAGCGACAGGACGCGAGGCAATGGGCACAAACTGAAACACAGACACTTCCATCTTAACATGAGGAAAAACTTTTTCACTGTGAGGGTGACAGAGCACTGGAACAGGTTGCCCCGAGAGGTGGTGGAGTCTCCTTCTCTGGAGATATTCAAAAGCCGCCTGGATGCAATCCTGTGCAATGTGCTCTAGGTGACCCTGGTGGAGCAGGGGGGTTGGACTAGATGATCTCCAGAGGTCCCTTCCAACCTCAGTGATTCTGTGATTCTGTGAGTGTTAGAGGCTCCTCACATGCGAAGATTTCGTGGACCTTGTAGGTGGTCTTTTTCAGAAGCCTTATTCTTTTCATGCATTCTGGTTAGGAATGGCTCAAGCTATGAATCTGCCACTAGTTTTTCTTATTTAAAATAACACTAATTTTTTTGGCCATTGCGTGCTCATTCAATACACACACATTTTCAGTGTCTTAGGACCCTTCGTGTACTGACTGTATGTCTTGTCTTCAACCCAGGGCCAAGCCTGCCTAAAAATGATGTGATTGTAGCTGTCAACTGGACAGGGGTGTACTTTGTGGATGAACAGGAGCAGGTTCTCTTAGAGCTCTCTTTCCCAGAGATCACAGCTGTGTCAAGCAGCAGGTAAGGAGGAACAGGCTTAGTTGGTGATCTCACCTTAAACAAATCATTTTCCAGGCTTTGCCTCTCTGCCTGTTGACGCTGTTATCTTTCCTCTTTGTGTCTCCTGTGAAAATGCATCCTAGAGGGGGAAAGCTGCAAGGGCAGAGTTTCACCTTGGCTACCATTAAAGGTGATGAATACACTTTCACCTCCAACAATGCAGAGGACATCCGGGACCTCGTGGTGACCTTCCTTGAAGGACTAAGGAAAAGATCCAAGTATGTGGTCACTCTCCAAGACAACCCAAACCCTGGTAAGTAAATGGTCCAGCCCAGTGGCAAACAGGTAGACTGAATAATTACTCCAAAGGTATTAGGGGGGGGAAAAAAAAACCTAATGATTGTCTTTGCTGCAGTGGGAGAAGAATCTGGTTTCCTCAGCTTCCTCAAAGGAGACCTCATAGTTCTGGACCAGGATACAGGAGAACACGTGATGAACTCAGGCTGGGCTAATGGGTTCAACGAACGGACCAAGCAGAGAGGGGATTTCCCAACAGATTCTGTTTACGTCTTGCCTACAGTCACCATGCCTCCCCTGGAGATTGTGGTAAGCTCTCTTATGGGATGACACAACTCAGTATGATACAAAGTCTGAGGAAGTCAAAAGCCCTCCCAAAGAGTTTGGATTAATCTTATTCACTCACCACCAGTCTTTTCATTTTGCATCTGCTTCCTCTCTCTGGATACATCAGGATCTGTTTATCTCAAATATATCTGGTAACAGAGACCTATTTGTCCCACAGGCACTGGTCACGATGACCCCCGACCAACGACAAGATGTAATCAGAACCTCCCAGCTGGCAATTTCAGACAGTGAAGAGAGGGTGAAACCATATACCTTGGAAGAATTTTCCTATGATTATTTTAGGTGATTTTTTTAACCACCTTCAAAAAGTTTAGGAGGTAGCAGCCCATCTCCTGATAGTTTGGAATCAGGGACATAATTTTGTGGTTACTGTAAAAGACTTTAAATATCCCATTGCATGACTTCGTACATCTGCATCTTCCAGGTTGCTACGTTGCATTTTAGCTCTAAGTTTTCCATAGACAAGATTTTATGAAGGATTTCTTCAGAGTAGGTGTAGTGGTGTGAAATTTGGTGGTGTGAAATTGACGGTCTGATATTCCTCTCCTATGATCCCATCCATAGCATCAGACTGTACACGCAGCAGGTGAGTTAGGTGAGGAAGTTCTTAGCTCTGAAGATTTAAGTGTACACCACCGCTGAACACAGCTTACCAAAATTCCCACTCCCATTCAGATGGGCTGCTAGTCTGATGAGGCGAACCAAATCCTGTGGGATGTCTTCTCCCCACTAGGATTGTTCTCCTGGGCAATACTCTTTCACTGTTGCTGCCCCTCTCTCTGACCATCCATCTCCATCATCCTTCCTCTTGTGTTTGGAAGCTTTTGGGGGGAAGAGAAATTTGTTTTGGTGTCAGTACTTAGGTAGCGCCCATAAAGGACATATCTGAGACCTAGGAAAATACAGATGGATATCTTTGGGCAGAATCAGATCTGGATATCTGTTAAAATGTGAATTGCTGTTTAGTGCAACAGTTCATTAGCCAGGTGCTGTGAGCAGCCCTCACAGGTGAGGCTCTGGCCCCATCCATTGCCTTTTATCCCTGTAACCACCTTTCCTTTCGTTTTGCCTTTGTCACCAGGCCACCTCCCAAGCACACCCTGAGCCGAGTCATGATTACCAAGAGCCGTGGGAAGGACAAGCTGTGGTGTTACACCCGCGAGCCCATCAAACAGCCGTTGCTGAAGAAGATCCTGGGCAGTGAGGAGCTGTCCCAAGAAGCCTGCATGGCCTTCATTGATATCCTTCCACTGCCTGGGGGAGCTCTGGGGCAGCAGGTCTGGCAGATGAAAGGCTGAGGCTGTTTAGGGGCCTGAGCAAAGCCCATGCAAAAGCTTGTGTTCCCTCTAAAGGGTTTTGATCCCATCCACAGAGACTTGTTGATGGGCCCGATCCTGAACTCTAGACTCAAGAATCCCTGGGTTTCAAGGGGTTCTGTACAGCTTGATAAACAAGGGCCAGGGAGCAAGTTATTGAGTCCTGCTGGTCAACACTGCTTAGTGGTTAACTGACCAGCTCTGTTTTGGCTTGCTTCAGCTGGCTCTCTCCAAGATGCATCTGCCGTAAAGGGATGCAGCCCTCTTCATTGGGGATGCAAACCAGTCTGTATGGCCTTGGGGACAGGGTTTGATGCCTGAATTTCCCCTATATGGCAGAATAAATGCAGCATGGGAGAGACAAGCTGAGTGCAAACATAGATCCAACTTGTAGAAGTAGCCTTTATTTTTTGGTGGGGCTTGACTCTAGGATCCAAATTTTACAGTTTTAATAGTTCTGCTGTTATAAACCTATTATTGATGCTACCACTATTGCTACTACTACTGATTTCGTCCTAATAGCAAATAATAATAGGAGGAGAAATTAAAAGGACTGGCAAAAAAATAAGAGGACATTTGCAATTTTTTCCTGCCTCTTTCCCTGTGTTACAATATTTTTATTCAGAAAACTGTGGCCTCTTATGTAGAATAGTTACAATACAGCATGATGGTGAAGGTCCTCGTTTGGTTTGGTTTACGTTACTGCAGCTCCACTGGTGTCCTCAGGCCTCTGTCTAATGACACCAGGTGTAAATCCGGCCCTTTGCAGTGGCAGTTCCATGTGTGATTGGATAATTTAGTAATGACAGAGCTTTCCTAGGCCTATATATCCCAACCCCAAAGTAATTCTTTCCAACCTGAGAAGGCTAGATGGTGCATGATAAAGGGAGAGAGCTCCCTGGAAGTCTCCTGAAGGAATTTAAAGCCTTTACCATATACTGTGCCCCCTCCACCAAAATACAGCCACTTCTATAGTCATGTGTAGGAACTCTTTAATCACATCGTCAACAGAATGGCTTCCCCAAACCTCCCAGTTAGCCAATCCTTGACTCCTGCCTCCCACCTGTGCTGAAGTATATGGGTGACTACCCATCCAAAAGGACTCGCTCAGTCAATGAGCTGACAGACCAAATATTTGAAGGTGCCTTGAAAGCTGAGCCCCTGAAGGATGAAATCTACTGCCAGACCCTCAAGCAGCTCACAGACAACCACATCAAGTAAGAGTCAGCAGCCTGTGTTGAGTAAAGCAGTCCTGGACGTGGAGTGCTGAGAAGCAGGGAAACACTGGCATCTTCCATATAGTTTCCTCAGCACATTGCTGCTGGGACAGTATTTATGATCTCATCCTGGTGGAGCCATCTTTCTTGTGTTGTCCTGTTGTAACAGATTGTCATTTTAACTCACTGGGCATGATTAGGTTTTAAAGTCCCAACCAATTCTCCATAGATCAGATGAGCCTTGTGTCCAGGATGGTCTCAGGACTATCCTCCATCCCTGTGCTGGCAAATCTCTAATCTAACCAGTCGACCTCTGTCCGGATCTGACACTCCCACCTGGGTGGGTGTCATGAGGCCCATTTAAATTCAGCATCGGCTGGCTGCGTTGCAACTCCTCCAGCCCCTTGGGTCCAGAGTCTGAGCGTCCCATTTTCCACCTCCTCTACAGCCCACCATTTGTATCTCCTGCCAGTCAGCGTCTCCTTTCTCAGCACTAATGTCACACCAAGGCACAGAGCTATGTCCATGCAGTGAATGATTATTTTTCCTCCTGGGGTCTCTTCTCGTTTAGGTACAGTGAAGAGAAAGGCTGGGAGCTGTTGTGGTTGTGTACAGGCCTTTTCCCTCCAAGTAACATTCTCCTGCCCCATGTCCAGAGGTTTCTGCAGTCCCGGAAGCATCACCCCTTGGCAGCAGACTGTATCCAGAGACTCCAGAAAGCACTGAGGTACGGCACCAAAAGTCCTGCTTGGTCCTGCCCATGTCACAGCTTGCACACATGTATGAGAGAATACGAATAGGAGATATTTCAGTAGTTGGGGGTGGAGGAACACTGAAGGTTGCAACATCCTTCTGCATTCAACCAAGCTGAACTAAAGGGACATGAGGTGGAGGACACTGACTGATGCTGTGGCATTTGTCACCTCCTGTTTTGCAGGAATGGATCCAGGAAGTACCCACCCCATCTTGTAGAAGTGGAAGCAATTCAACACAAAACCACCCAAATTTTCCACAAAGTTTACTTCCCTGATGACACCGATGAGGTAAAAGCGGGAGAAGGAAGTTTTTAATTCCTGTCAAGATCAGTCAGTTTTTTTTACTAAAATCACAAGACAGACCATTGTTGGTTCTGATTCAGAAAAAAAGTCAGCCTTCCCAGAAGGCTCTGGACCAGAGTAGTGTCAGGACAGCCCATCCTTTTCTGCCTGGACCAGCTGAGAACTAAGGACAAGAGTTTGATTCACTGCAACTCACCTTTTCAAGGTGTGGGTGCTGTGTCAGCGTTCACTGGAAGATTTATAGTGTGATGCCAGCAGGAGGGAAACTGGGTGGGTTCAGCTCCATCCACTCCCTCGCAGGGTCTCTAACCTTGCCCATCAGTCATTTTCAGCCTAGACTGATGGGCATAGTCTGCCCACCCATGCCCAGCTGGGTACCAGACCAGGGCTCCCCAGGAGCTGGGCAGGGACCCAGCTCTGGCAGCATCAGCGAGTAGGTAGCTGGAATCACTCCTCATTCTCCTGACCTGAGATGACACAGAAATCCTGATGCCTGCACCCAGGAACCTCTCATTAAGCATCTTACACACCAATAAGGCAGCTGGTTGTATTGATGCTGGAGCAGGTATGCATGTCCTTGCAGATACCACTGTCTCATGCTGTTTAGCCTTACAGTGAGGCATTCATTTCTCTCTTCCCTCACGCCTAGGGGCACATCCAGGTTCTTGTATTTCAAAGTGGGTGTATGTGCAAAGCTGTGCACATCTATGGAGGAGAAAGGGTAATGCATCTTCTTTCCAGCACCTTCTCATGCCCTTGTTCATCTGTGGTGAAGAGATCTGCTGGGATTTCTCATCACTTTGAATATTTTTTTTCTATGTGACCAGCAGTAAGCATAACACTGCTTTATACACATACATCTGTGTGAGAGCCAGTGACAGGATGCTGTGGGGGTCTTCTGCACTCAGCTGGGTTTGCTGCAGTCCCTTTGGCACTGACAGTCACCCAGGTGGACTGGCAGAGAGTAGCATCACTCTGGTACGACATGCATCTGCATCTAAGCTTCTGCCCACCCCGTGCATGACTGTGTTAGCCTAAACCACCAGCACCCATGTTCCACTTCCCGTGAGAGACTGGCCTAGAGTTCAGTACTGTGGGTGTTCAGTGACACCTAAACTCCTTAAACTGCTGTTAACGGGGTCATATCCAGAACCTCTAAGTGGCCAGAGCAAAACTGAGGTGATCTAAACACAGAGCAGAGCTCAGAATGCAAAATGGGGGCTGGAACCTGCATGCAAGTGCTATGGTCCTTCAGGTATCGCTTCCCCTATATAAGGTAGGAGTCGTCTCCCCTCTCTTCAGCTGTCCAGAAATCAGGTATTTGGTCTAAGCCAGGCATCTGGGCTCCCTCATAGTCAGTGGAGAAATACTGGGACAAATCAGCCTGGATGGATCTCTCGCTCTGCTAGACAAATGGCTTTAACACCTAACTTTTAGATGAGGAAAACCTCTTGCGTTGCCTAGGGAGCCCTAGATAAGCCAGCACAGAATATAGCATCACAAAGCACAACTGTACAGAAGCAGCAATGTCACTGATTGCACTGGAGGTGGGTGGCTAAATCCCTTAGCACATCTGAGACTAGTGTTCCTCAAAGAGAGCGCAGAGCGGAAATTAATCTTGAAGTAGCAGAGGCGAGGCTCTTCCTTTCTTTGTAGGCATTTGAGGTGGAGTCCAGCACAAAAGCCAAGGATTTCTGCCAGAACATCTCCAACAGGCTGCTCCTAAAGTCCTCTGAGGGTTTCAGCCTCTTTGTCAAAATCTCTGACAAGGTGAGTGACCCACACAGGGGTGGGGGTGGCCCTGGGGCACTTGCTGCTGCATGGCATTTCTGGTGACCCATCCCCCAGAGGGTGCACACTGGAGGAGCCAGGGCTCTCTGCTCACTCATGGGTGAGGTGCATTTCTCTGCAAGCAGTGTGGCCTTTCTAAGTCAGATCCAACCTGCTACAGCTGGGGTCTGCAGTCCCACAGCCATGGCTTGTAGCAATCATCCAAAAGGTCTTAAAATGGGAGCATGGGTCATCCCAGTCAGTCAGAGGTAGACCTTGGTGCAGGCCACGCAAATCTGTTCAGGCAGGAGTGCCGGATGTATCTTGCTCTTACTGACTGTAGTCCCACAGCAGGTCAGTGATGACAAGAGGTGCCAAGGGTAGCCAGGCAAAGCTTTCCTAGTTTCAGAGGGGATGGCATTAGCACCTGACACTGGCACTGTAACAGCCCGTTGTGTCCATGCTGACCAAGAGATCCAACAAGCACCTCCCTGTGTGCAGGATCTCACACAGTAATTGCAGCCCATTGCATACCTGGGGTGATCCTGGGTGATGCAAGAGGCAGATTTATTTCCAAAGGACTCACTGTATTGTGTATTAGTTGAATATTAAGGACATTCTCTGTAAGGTCCATAAGAGAGCACAGTGAAACTGCCAGATGTAGCAGCCAAGTCAATTGGCCCCTATCAGGTAGCTGTCCCTGTGATGTTGCATTGATTCTGGGTGAAGGAGGTAACAGCCATCAGGAAAAAGGTAGAAAAGGCAGGTTGTTGCTGAGGTGGGTTTATAAAGATGGGCTAAGTAAGAAAAACTTAGAGCTGCCTGGAGTAACTGGAAGAAAACAACAGTCATCATGAAGCAAAATGAATTGCCCTGGTGAAACAAGAAGCTGTGAGAAGGAATAATGGATGAAATTAGAGACAGGACCTGTGGGAAGAGTGAGGTGTTGACAGTGGCTTTCTCACATTGATCGTTTTTAACACATCAGCCTAACGGGGACAAAGCAGTGAGCAACACCTGCAAGAGATGGGGCAATGGCCAGCCCTGCCTGAGCCTCTCACTGCATGATCAGCCTTCATAACCATGTGCTGTGCCCCCAGGTCATCAGTGTGCCCGAGGGAGATTTCTTCTTCGACTTTGTCAGACACCTGACAGACTGGATAAAGAAAGCAAGACCAGCAAAAGATGGTAACGGTGACTTTTTCTCCATCGTGGGTCACACACAGCCCTGCCTTGATCCCCCCCCCAGAGCCCTCCAGCTCTTTCAAACAAGGTCGGCAGCAAGGCCTGCCATGTTGGTCGCACCACACTGCTGTGGTTGTGCTGTCTGTGCCATCCCTGGAGACATCACGTGGGAGATGATCTGCCCAGGAGCTCCAAGACCTCTGCTGCCAAATGAAGCTAGACACTCCTCCCACTTTAACAAAGCTTTGCAAGGGAAAGGTGTGCTTTTCTCTGCAAGGCCCAGGTGCACTAGAGGCTTGGAGCCCCTCTGGCAGCTTTGCCAGCTCCCCTGTCCCTGCAGGCTGTGACGAGCACAAGGCACCCCTCGCTTATGGGACACCGGTTGCCACATGGTGCTCCCAGCGTTGTTCACACGTGGCTGCTCACCGGTTCCTTTGCACAGGTATAGTGCCTTCCCTCACCTACCAAGTGTTCTTCATGAAGAAGCTGTGGACCAACACGACGCCTGGAAAGGACTCCATGGCAGATTCGATCTTCCACTATTACCAGGTACTCTATGGACCTGCAATATCAGTGGAGACTTGGGAGGAACTAGGAATGAGATAGAAAAACTTCCTCCACCTGCGGACCTGCCTTAAATAGGGCACTGCCAAGAGTACTATTGGCATGCGTGGCAAGGAACAACCATCATGCTTTTTAGGGCAACCAGCTCAGCTGGGGTTTGGGCCAGATGTTCTTGGGCAAGTAACAAGAAGCAGGAGAGAGTGTATCCTGATGGCAGCCTCAGCAGAGAGGCTGAATTCAGAAGCATCCTGAAGGTTTTCAGCTTCTCCGTTCTTGGAGATGGGCTGTGACACTCCCACAGGACTGCCAGCAGCCAGGCAGGAAGTTTCAGTGCTTCTGACCTTGTTTCTTCTGGGATGAAAGAGACACCTTCATGGCTCAAAACTTGCATACACACACACTCCCTGTTGAGGTCTTGTCTGGATAAAAACCATTATCCCAATATGTCTGTACCTCTTAATGCTTTGCTGGTCACTTACATTTTCAGAATAATGGGAGTATGTATGTAGTAATGAGAGAATATATTTAAAACCTTGCAAAACATGCAGAAAAGGCTGTTCGATCCCAAGGGGCCATCACTAGGGGTGGATTTTCTGGGAAAAGGGAAGGTAACCAAGACTGTAGGTTCACTCCCTCCTGATAGTTAGGCCTAGCATGGGGATCACCCTGTGCCATGTAACAGGAGACTGGTTTAGACCAGAGAGGACCTTTAAGCAGCTGAGCAGCTGCTTGTCCACCACACTCAGCACACCTGCTAGGAGGGCTGAGCCTCATAGCTAGGGACTGGAGATCTCCATGAACTCCATTTAATGTCCACAGCGCCTCTCTCCCTCCATAAAGATTTTCCCTGAGATGCAGGGATGGGGGCAGTCATAGAGACCCTCTGGGTGGAAAGGTGTATGTTGCACATCAAGCTACAGAAGGAAAATAAACCACTTTAGTAAGCAGATGCGTGTGTTGGCACAGACTGGTGCTTCCCTTCAAGCAATCACTGTCTTCTTCTCTCTGGGGAGGTGGGGATGTCCCTGAGGATGAGGGTCTGTGGTTATCCGCCTCTATCTGTCAATGGCTCTCTTGTCCATGCAGGAGTTACCAAAGTACCTGCGTGGCTACCACAAGTGTACGCGGGAGGAGGTCCTGCAGCTGGCGGCTCTCATCTACCGAGTGAAGTTTGAGGATGACAAGTCCTATTTCCCCAGCATCCCGAAGCTCCTGAAGGAGCTGGTGCCTCAGGACCTCATCCGGCAGCTCTCTCCAGATGACTGGAAAAGGGTAAACGGCAGCTGTAGTTACATGCCAGGCCCGGCTGGGGGAAGCCCAGCATCTCAGATGACTCGTCTGACGCTCAGCTTCGAAGTGGGGCTGCCAGAATGAGTGACTAATGACTCTTGAGCCTTAGCAGAGCCACAGCCTCCCCAACAGCGTGGGAGGAGGAACCTGCACGTGCCGTTACATTGCTGTGGGTTACGTTTGTGCCACATGTTGCTGTGGCTGTTGCTGGAGCACTGGATGCAGCACCATGTGGAGACATGCTAGTTTGCAGACTGCAGAGCAGAGGGATTATTCTCCCCACTTTACATAGGGAGACCTGAGGCACAGGTACGGGCAGGTCTAGAGCTGCAAAAGAACATAGCTGTCTAACTGCCATGAAATAGTCTTGTAAGTCCTTTCTGTTTGCTGGATCTTGAGCTCTCCCGTGTACCTAACCAGCAAACTATTGGCTTCTATGGACTGAGAGTCCGTTAGTCACTTCTGCTGCTTAAATTGGAGTATTGAACCTTATACTCCTTATAGCTTGCTTGCACACCTCATCTAAGAGAGGGAACCCTGGTTCCAACCCTGCTCCAGTGACCAGTCAGCATTTCTGTGATGTATTCTTTGGATCAGAGGCAGGAACCTGCATTTCTCTTCCTTGATAACTTCTACTCCAGCCACCGACTCCTGACTGGGCCCAGTTAATATTTATTAATAATATATTAATATTAATTAATAATTATATTAATATTTTAAAAATAAAATATATAAACTAAATTAAGAATAACATTGGTCACAAGAAACTTGCTGCCTGAAAACACTCTATAGCTTAGGAATTAGTGCAGCAGGGAGAACTGAACCTGAGTTTTCTGTATCCTGAGCAGTGCTAAGCACTGTGAAGGAGATCCCAGGGTTAGCAGCTACCCCCCTCCTTTTGCAGTGTGGCTGGTGGCTAATGATGGAGGCTAAGTACTTAGTTAAGCATACATCTCCCTGGACCTTTTTATATCACCTTCTCTCATCCATATATCATTTTGGCTAGACTAGTCAGCTCCCTGCTTACCACCCAGCCATCCAGTGAGCCCAGACACCCACCCTGAGGCTGAATGTCCCCTAAGCCATGCTAAAGGTGACTGTCCCCAAGGCTCAGTGCCTTGATACCAGACACTCCTGTACAGGGCTGAGCAGAAGAAAACTGATTCCCAGGCACACAGAAAGCACTTGCAGAGCTTTACCCACCAAACTTACTTCTTCTCATTAATAAATGCTCATGTTGATGCCCCTCCAGCACTGGTGGGCAGGTAGACACCTGATGCGTTTCTGCAGGTTATTAGTGAACATCCAGGGAAAGGCATGGCAGTTTCTTGTTAAGCAGCCAAGTTACTATGAAGCACTTACGGTTTCTGGTAGGATAAACCATCTTTTGGGGATGATGTTCTTTCCCTGCAAGCATCACTGGTCCTACATTGTACAAACCCTCCAGCTCAACTGTGTTCTCTGTTGCAGTCCATCGTGGCATACTACAATAAGCACGCGGGCAAAACAAGAGAAGAAGCCAAGCTTGCCTTCCTAAAGATTATCTTCAAGTGGCCTACGTTTGGATCAGCGTTCTTTGAAGTGAAGGTACCTGTCCTACTTGGGCTTTCCCTGGCAGCTTTGAGCCAAGGTCAGGAGCCCCATATCATGGAGGGGCTCCAGGTCTACAGGGTTTTCCTGGGGATCTAGGACAGTCTGGGAGTCACCATGGTGAAGCAGGGAAGGAGTGTGAGATCATTCCTCAGTAAAGGACCGATAGACCTGTTTACTGCCATCCTGCCTCTTTGCACAGACTGAGGCATTTTAGACCATCAACATATCTCAGTTATACTGGGTCTGTTCTTGCAGCACTTTCTGTTTTGCTGAGGCATGGGGAAAATTTGCTTTTCCAAGGGACAGTTCTGCATACACCAAGAGCCAAACCTACACCAGCCACCACATCAGACTCCCATCAAAGGCAGTGGGAGCCAGTAGTTATGAAATCTATTCAGGTGCCTTGGGCACCTCATTGCAATGTCTGCAAACATGTTGCTCAAATTGTTGATCAGTTCCTTGAATTTATGCTCCCTGTTTGCTGTCCATGTCCATCTTAGATGGCATATGGGATCTGAACATATTCTGTGATTTTTTTCACCAAAAGTGACTTGGGAGCTAAGAAGTCTGTGTCAGGACCAGGAATTGAGGCCCTGTCCCGTGGGCCCTAGCTCATCAAACAAACTGAAGACCCTGCTGTGCTGACACAGGGCTGGGAGAAGGGATTACCAGCGCTAACAAAACTGAATGCAAAGATCAGCAGAGCAAAGAGTAGCATACACTTGGCCTGGAGGTCCACAGCAGGAGGCACAAGGAGGAGCAGAACACCAAGCAGAGGGGTTGGAAGGGAGAGCAGATATCTAGGGTTTGCCAGCCCATCCCAGCTCTTCCTTGCCAATGGCAGGATGGCTTCTCATTTGGGAGACCATCGAGGGGAGCAAGGAACTTAACACTGCTAGTAACTAACAAACACTTTGATTATTGTGCATGTAGGAGATCTGGGATTAACTAGGCAGCCATGAATATTGCTGATATCTTAATAGGCTCTATGCTTGTCTTTAAAAGATAAACTGGATAGCAGTTAATGGGCCACTGAATGTTGGCAGGAGAAAACAGGGAGTGAGGAAGTAGGAAGGAGTCTGATTTTGCATGCCGCTTCCCATAATTGCTTCATCTCATTTCCCGCAGCAAACTACAGAGCCAAATTATCCAGAGATCCTTCTAATTGCCATCAACAAGCATGGAGTCAGCCTCATTGATCCCAAAACCAAGGTAAGCAGGACTGAGGTCTTCACTAGATGCTCCCCAGCCACCCCCACAACCTCTTGCAGAGGTCATCCCAAGGAGCGTGTTGTTCAGAGCTACAGGCAGTCTCATTAAGCCTAGCTACAAAGACTAGATAGCCAGAAAAGTTTCTAGAGGCAGAGGTTCATTATTTTACAGAGCCATCCCAGCTCTTTTTAACAGAAGGGTTGGGAGAACCAACTCTTAGGGCCCTGTAGCTGGAGAATACACGCAGTCCTCAATCCTTTCATAGACAGTAGGACTGGAGCTGGAGTAGATGAGTTTCTACTAGGTACTTCTGTCAGCCACATGGTCCTTCTAGTACAGCTACTCTCCACAAGTGCTGGAGGATCCAGAGTCTCACACCTCACTCTGCCAATCTCATGAGGCAGTGATACAGTCCCATCTCAGCAGACAGCCTTAGTCTGCTTTGATGGAAAATGGACAAGGACATGAGAGAGCCCCACAGCCCCTCATGGAAGTTCAAGCTGTCGTGTGTTGAGTGTCAGTCTTTTGTTCCCTCCAGGATATTCTCATCACTCACCCCTTCACAAAGATTTCCAACTGGAGCAGTGGCAACACGTACTTCCATATAACCATCGGCAACCTGGTGAGGGGAAGCAAGCTGCTCTGTGAGACGTCCCTGGTAAGGAGCAGTCAAGATTACTGGGCACAGGGCACATCATAGACTGGAGAGGATGGGCAGAGAACCGCAGAGCAGATTTTCTGCACTGTGCACATAAGAACAGCTCTCCCCAGTTAGACCAAGTCCCGACTTTGGCAGACCAAAATTAGATGTCTAGGGAAGACCATAATTATTACAATATATAATGACACTTCCTCATTATACTCTCCCTGCTTGCAGCAAACTGTGTTTCTTAGAGTAAGCCTGAAGGGTTTTTATCTTCTGGGTTTCAGCACTGTGTTGTTATTATCTCTAGAACATCTTTTCCTAGGGAGTGGATCAGACTTTGGGTCAAATCTGGAAGAAGTTCAAAGGAAGGCAGCCTACTTCTAGACAGGCTCATTTCAAAAGGAAATTAAAATTGCTATGAGGCAAAAGATCTGAGGATGGATTGGGGCAGGTCAGGCTATCCAATGTGCACGGCAGTTCAATAGTATCCCGAGAGGGGAGGATGTGTGGCCTCACCTCTCCTTCCCTCTCCTGTCTGCAGTGCTTTGCCACAGCAGAGTACTTGCTGCAGACTGCCCTGTGGCTGCACCCAGTGCAGTAGCACTGGACTAGCCTGGTACATACACATCATGACTCTGCTCAGTGGATGAGGCTCCAAATGGGTCCATCATCCAACTCAGGAGTGAGTCTGAAGTGCTTGGGGTATTACCATCCCAAAAGAATGGGGCACTGCTCCCTGTTCTGGAGTGGAAAGCACGTTAAAGTAGACACAGGCTCAGGAGGGGTCTTGAGCCCTTTTACCAAGCTCCTCTGCCCAGCTTGTCCTTAGCATCAGTCAGAGCAATGAAGTCCACCTTGGTCATCAGCCTGTGTCCTACAGCAGATGAAGCTCTGCTGAGTCCACTGCCAGCCAATAATGTCAGATTCCTCAACACCATGCATTCCATCCCACCCTCACCTCTCCTGCTTAGACTGCCTTAAGCCCAAAGCATGAAAAATAAGAATTCCTGCTGGCTTTAATATTATTAATTTGAGGCATTCAAGATGCTGCTGGCCATTTAAAAATCCAGTCCCCTTCCAAAGCTCCCTATGTCCTTGGCCTCAACAGCATCTTGGGACAGTGAGTTCCTCCATCTCATACTGCATTAAGAAATTGTATTTGGCCCTTGAGCCTGGTGGCAGGGTCATGTCACCCAAAGAGTACAGTGAAAAGGGTCAAAAAGATCTGAAAACTTGGAAGTCAACAACTGGCAGCCTGTGCACTCAGGAAGCATAAGCTAGAGACCATAAGTTGTGCTATAAAGGCAGGTAACGTCTTCTCCCTCCTTACCAGGGCTACAAGATGGATGATCTTTTGACCTCGTACATCAGCCAGATGCTAACAGCCATGAGCAAACAGAGGAGTGCAAAGGGTAGCAAGTGAACTGCAAGAAGCCACTGGCAGGTCGCCATGGGGCTAATTCACCAGCTGAGGCTTGTGGGATACCCATGCAGCTGGGGGAGAACCTTTTCCTCTCAGATGTGGAAGATGAGCCGAACACCATCCGGGAGTTCACTGGACTCTGACCTTGAGTGCTCAAGTACCACCTCCCCTTCCAGCGAAGATGACTATCTCTGACCTCTCATCTTCCTTCCCCACCTTGCACCTCGACTCTGTCTTAAACCACAAAGATTTCCAGGTAACACCACCGCTCTCAGATAGAGACTGAGCGGAGACTCTGGCAGGATGTTTGCCTGGAACCAAAGGCTGGCATTGCAAAGGCTCTGGGAGGAAGAGGAGTGTGTGTGCGTGTGTGTATGTGTGATGTGCATGTGATTTTTTTTTTTGTTTTGTTTTGTTTTGTTTTGTTTTGTTTTTTTAAGTAAAGAGAGAGCTATCAGGGTGCTAGCAGCTTTTGGAGAGGTTATGGGCATTTCAGGTTTGAAGAGAAGTAACAAAGCTCCAAACTATGCTGGAAAGAAATCCAATGAACACTGCAGGTCTTGTGTTTGACATTACAGAAGAATACATTGTGTTCTTAAGAAGAACAGAAAGAAAAAGCTGACTGAGAGGAGTTCATTTAAACTAGGAATCAGGATAAAAAAAACACTGATCGAACAGACTAGAATACTAAAGTGCTGTCTGTGCAATGCTGGAAATATTTAAAGAACAAATTTTAAAAGTTTCTTTTCTTCCTCTATTTATTTTTTAAAATATTAAAAACAAAAAAACCCTGCATTTTGTGCCGTTATCTGGATGCTGACTCGGGGCTGAGGGCGACCTGCAGGACTATCTCTCGCCCAAGGACTCCTGCAGAGCCATGACTGCCAGAGGCTGAATATATGCAAGGCACATCTTTCCCAACTCATGGGCTCAGCTGGAAGTGAAGCTGGGAAGACAAATTCTCTCCTCTTGCCCCTTCTTTCCAGACCAATTAGCCCTGGGATGATCTGTACCACAACCTTCAATATGGATATTGGAGTTTTGAAGTCCCCACGCTTGGAAGACTGTGGCCAGCTCATGTTGTGTGGAAAGTGCTCTGATCCAAACAGGCACTTGGTCATCGGAGTTGGAAACAGCTAATGAATTTATTGTGCTTTTGTGTGTGTTGCTCTTTGAAACAGCTCTTTACTGGTCCGAGCCGGAGCCTAAACCACTCACAGTGAGGTCAGGCCCTTGATTTCAGTGGGCTTTTCTCCATCTTTGGTTGGCCGTGCTAATCTGCTGGCTGGTTGTCTAGTCCTCTACCTGGCACCATGCAGTGCAGACAAGCCACCATCAGACCAGAGATGGGGCCCACCAGCAGAGAGGAGGCTAAAGCCATGCTGTGACTGGAGAGAAGCAGGGGAAGGAGCACAGGGTGCCTCTCTGAAACCCAGAGCCCCAAAGGAGCACATGCCTAGGAACACGGCTTCAGCAGAGATGAGAAGTGTCCACCGAGGTTTGGTGTTGGCTTCACTAATCCTGAGCAGCTCTCAGTAGGTGTGGGAGAGCTCTCTTGGTCCCATGAACTGAGCTGAGCTCAGCCACTTTCATAAAAGTCAGTATTGCCAGGTGTTGTGTGTTGACTTGTTGAACTCCAGTGATCCTCACCCTGGCACTGAGCTGTTTCCTGCTGGTCTCCTGGTTTGCTCAGCCACAAACAGGCTGTTTATGTGACCTTGTCACTGATGGAGAGCCATCAGAGGGGCTTGGTTCCCAAACACAGTGGCATGCCAGATAGATAGCATTAGCGTCTGCCTGCCAGAGTGCGAGGATCGCAGCATCCAGCTGGGACACAGCAGCAACTCTGGACCTTGGCCGTTCCACCAAAGGAAATGAGATGCTTCACGGAGACATCCCCAAGCCAACAGGGCTCCTAGGAGGTCCCCTTTCTCTACCTTCCCCCTGCCCAAGTTGCTGTGATGAAGGGAGTGTGGTTACGTTGGCCAAGCCCCACGAGAGCGATGAGCTGCCTCCTCAACACGCATCTCTGACGCTACTCTCCCCTCCCTCAGCTGCAGTGGTCCAGCTGTCCCAGGACTCTCCCCCCGCTGCGTACGCTCACATCACCCACCACCACCGCAGCCTCCTTTAGTCTCCCGCCATTCCTGC
Source organism: Apteryx mantelli (assembly GCF_036417845.1). Lineage (NCBI taxonomy): Eukaryota > Metazoa > Chordata > Aves > Apterygiformes > Apterygidae > Apteryx > Apteryx mantelli. The sequence continues at coordinate 5,103,283 of NC_089978.1, forward strand.
CTCCCACAGCATACTCAGTAGATGATGCAGCACAGCAATGTTTTCAAGCGCTATCATCTCGGGCCAGCTTTCCCCACCGCCCTCCTCCCTCCACTCACAGCTCTGTTGGCCTCTCATGCACCCCACCACACTCCAAACCGTCGGGGTTTCAGAGGGTGCTGGGACTCTGCCTGTGTGTGTGTGCCTGTGTGTCATACCGTCTGTGTATTAGCGTCTGCTGGCCTGTTTATATTCATACCAAACGATGTAACATGAAAGCATATGTCCAAGTGAAATACTCTAATTAAAAAGCATAAAGTGGCTTGTGGGAGGCTGTTCTGCAATGCTCATTTGTGTTAGTGACTCCACGAGGAGAGGCGGGCTCGGGAGTCTGAGGTCCTCGATGTAGAGAGGATTTCTCCTTGCAGAGTGGAACTCCTGGTAAGAGTAGCCAGTGACGGGGAGCAAATTATTGGAGCACTTGGACTAGAAATGATGTCTTATTTTGCTGGGTAAAAACCACTGGAGACGGGGGAGTCACCATTGCTCATGCTGTGAGGTAAGGGCTGGTTACTCTGTGATGACCAGTTTTGAGCTCAGTCACTGGATGTAGGAAGTATTGGATGAAAAATTTGTGTGTGGGAGTCAGACTTGGAGTTGCTAGATCTTGCCACCTAAGAAGCAACAAAAATAGTAGCTTTGCCAGAGAAGGCAGCGGAGGATGGGGGAGGCGAGCATGGTGAGAGACGTCACTGCCAAGTAGCAGCTAGACACACGGACGAAGGCGCATGGTGGTGGACTTTTCCTAATAGGTGTTAAAAGCAATGGTCACAGGAGCACAGCTTGTCTCATTCAGGTCCCTCCCCTGGGCTGGGGACGCCATGGCACACTCTACAGCTCAGCCCACACACTCTTCATTTCCTATTTTTGCTGCTTAAGTAAGTGCCTTCACATGGGTGGCACCAATAAAATCTACAAACCTGCAGGGGAGACGGGGCGTGGGGAGAGGGTTAACACCATCATCTTCCTATGCTTCATAAACTCAGAGCTGCTCTACACCAATCTGCCAGCCCTTTTGCACTTTTTCAAAGGAGACTGCTGTCTTTTTTTCATTTCTAGCCCTTGATGGTAAAAAGAGCTTTATGTTCATGTGAGTGTTATCTCAGTGATAAATACTCCAAAACTGCCAACTCAGAAAGGCTTGAGGTCTCTACAGGTCCTCTCAGCACAGTTAACTCAGAAGCCTAATGCTTCCCTATCAAAATTCACTTGTGGTAGGTTTATTTGGCAGAAACACACAGCTGCATGAGGCTTATGTATGAGCAAATGGCTGTGGCCCGATTCAAGTAAAGACTATTATCTTCTTCCCCTTTCCCCATGTGATGGAATGAGAGCAAAACAGAGTAGGAGAGCTAAAATGTATTTAAAATAGTATTGCAGGTTACAAAAATGTCTTCTTATTATCTGTTCAAGTAGAAGTTTATGGCTTAAACCTGAGAGATGATGCTCACATCTCCCTTGCAGAATAGGGCAGAGCTGTGCGTAGACCCCCTTCCTCATGTGTGCCAACAGCCACTAGGAGTAATAAAAATCAGAATAAATGCCAGGATGCAGAGCAAGTATAAAGATCTTCCCAAGGGAAAAGCAAACAGGACACTTGGTGGGACCAGGTCACATGTAGCACAAACCCCCTGATGTGTGTGCTCCTGATTATAGTCCCAGTGGTTACATCGCCAAGGCACCAAAACATCCTTCAGCACCTTTGGAAAGAAAAACCCTTGCCCACAGCCAAGAAGGGGAAGGGACTGTCCCAGCAGGGCTAATGGTAGGCTTCCCCTGCCTGTGTTATGGAGAGGTGCAGACCCTGATAAACCAGCCAGCAGCTCTGGACCATCATGGTGGGGTTGGTGCACACTTGGGGCTGGAGGAGACCTGCCAGTAGGGAGGGAGTGTGTGGAGCAGAGGAAGTCAGTCTGACTGGAGAAACACCGGCAGCCGAGGACAAGCAGGACTAGAGGACACTCAGATGTTTGCAGTGTGTGCAAAACAAAGATGCACAAACAGAGGTTTAGCGCGTAACAGGAGGGATATCAAGATTGTTGCCCTGTGGGACACCAACACTCTGAGAGCGAAAAGGCTGCTGCCAAGGGGATTTAAGCACCTTGTCATGGTACCCAGCTTCTTCACAGCTACAACCTCATCTGTGCTCCCCTACACCCTGGTCGATCCTTGCCAGGCATGGGATTACAAGGAAAGCTGTAGGCAAGCAGGACAGGACCAGCAAGGGCAGTGCTCATCTCCACTAGGATCACAGAGGCAAACAGCTCCTCTTCACCAGGCATTTCTGAACCCATTCCCTGGCCAACTGCTCTCCCCCTGATGCCTTTGCCTGCGTTTTGCTGTCCTGTGGCTCCCACCCCCATGCGGTGGCTGATGGCGGGTTGGCATTTCCACTGCAGGGAGGGGCTCTGCTCTCCAGCTGTCGGTGAAATAGCAGGTCTCTGTCTCCTTCCTACTCCCGTCAGGCCACAACTGCAGGCATGTCGCTGAGCTCTGGAAAAGGGGACACACACAGTGAGCTACAGAAACACTTGCAGCTGTTCTGCCAGCAGTCATGAACAAACAGATTCAGGCCAAAAATGCACACAGCTCAGGCCAGGTCACTTTGGATGATAGCTCTCCTGCCTTGGGGGGGTCTGCAATCTGAGCCATTAGCCTGGAAAGCTGGAGCATGAAGGTGTCCAAGACAGGTCCACCCTGCCTTACAGACCTGAGAGTGCTTGGTGCCTCTGGGCTCCATTTTCACAGAATTGCAAAGCAATGCAGGTTGGAGGAGACATCTGGAAGTCTCTGGCCCAAGTTTTCTTTGAAGCATGGCCAATTAGATCAGACTGCTCAGGGCTTTGTCCAGAAGAGCTTTGAATATCTCCAGGGATGGATATTCCCTACCTGTCTGGGTCCCTGTTCCAGTGCTTGACCACCCTGATTGGTAAGATTTCTTTTTTCTCCCTTTATATCTAGTCAGAATTTCCCATGTTACAACTTGTGCCATTGCCTCTTATCTGTTCATTTTTGCATCTCCAAGAAGAGTCTAGCTCCATCCCCTCTATACCCTCCCATTAGGTGTTTGCAGATAGCAATAAGATCCCCCTTGGCCTTGGCCTCTCCTGCTGCACAACCCCAGCTCTCAGCCTCTCTCATACATCCCCTGCTCCAGGCCCGACCAACTTGGTGGCTCCGCTGGGTTCACTCCCATCTGTCACCATCTGCCTGGTACTGGAAAGCCCAAACTGGATGCAGTGCCCAGATGTGGCCTCACCAGTGCTGAACAAAGGGGAGGAATTGCTTTCCTGGCTCTGATGGCTGCACTTTTACTTAGACAGCCCAGGACGTGGCTGGCCTTCACCACTGCAAGGGCATGCTGCTGACTCATGGCCATCTCATCCTCCAGGACCTTGGCATCCTTTCCTGCAGAGCTGCTCCCCCACAGAGACAGCCCCACAGAGGATGAGACTTCCAGCTCCCCTTGCCCAACTCACCTGTCCTGAACTTGTTGTAGGTGCCACTCTCCAGCATCGTGCTGCCGTCGTGGGTGCAGCAGGAGAAACTCCGCTCTCGCCACCTGCGCAGGGCAAAACATCTGGGTCAGGCCATTGCTTGATGTGGGTTCCCCTCACAGCTCCTTGGCACCCTGGTCATTCATCTTCTACTTTGTCAGAACAGGAACTGCTTTCATATTTTTGGGATTTGTTCAAATCCCTACTGTGAAAGGACTCTGGTCCATGACTGTGATGTCTAGGTGTCCACACCACACATGTACGACAGCATTCTGAAGGCAACTTTGTGACTAAGCCCTGTTTTTTATGAGAGATTTAGGTGTTCAGAAGCCCCAGACTTGTTCACAGCCACTGGTTCCTAAGCAGCCAGGGAAATTTTAGAACTGTGATTTTGGTGCATTTGTAAATCTGAAAAACAAGACCACCCATGGGTCTTAGGCATTGCTGATGGCACCTCACTCCTTATACAGGCTAGGAGTGCCCTTGTTGCAGCATCAGACAAGAAAAGGTTATGTGGCTGGATCAAAAACGTCTGCAGAGTCCTGGGAAATGTGCACACTGCTCTGCTTTCCCCAAAGAAAGAGCTTCCCATGACAGCGCAGCACAACATGGTGAGCAGGACAGGGCAGCACATGAACAGGAGTCAGGAGAAGACGGGCATGGGAAGGTCTAGCAGTGGTGGTGATTCATAGCGGGGAGGGAAGGTGGCTACAACCACACTGCAACTTGCCTTGAAAGCAAGATCAAAGCCGCTGAAGCAGAACCTGGGGAAGGACTGCTCAGAGCACGGTGAGAGAGCAAGGGAGGGAAAGAGCGACTCAGCCTTGTGAAGGGAAAAGCCTAGGTGCCCAGCAAACTTGCCTGTACAGCTACCAGTTCATCACCTGCTTGTACTGTAACCTGTTCATCTCTCCATCCTCCCAGAGCAAAAATAGAGCTGCTGCCCTTTTCCATGCCAAAGCAAAGCACAGTCTGTCTTGACACAGAGCTTGTCTTGGGAACCTGTTTTCCAACGTATAAAATGGAGGCAATGTCTTTGACACAATGGGAGAAAATAAAATTGCAGTGTCTGTGAGATGCTCAGACTTTTGATTTGCATCTGGGAGGATGGATTTCCTCAGCAGCTCTGACATAGGCAGACACAGAGACATGTGGTGCTCAAACGTTAACAATGAGAGCTTTCCTCCAAAGTAAATCCAGTGCAACAGTGTCTATATAGTAAGAATAGAAAAATCAGTTCTTCCCTCAGTCCATCAGCTTTGATAACTGGTTTTGGCTGCTACCCTGAACCCACCAAGTCTCCACTGAATCTTTGGGGTGGATGATGCCTGAGTTGCCAAAGGAAAAGGAAAAATAAAAACAAACAGGAGAAGTGGAGGGATCTTTGGAGCCTTTCAGGGCTTTCTTCTAATTCCTGAAAGGAAAGGAGATGTCCTCAACAGCACTTTTAACCCCTCAGACCACCTGAAAGCATCCCTCCAGCCCTCTGCTTGGGGCAACAGAGCAGGCTAGAACAGCCATTAGCAACTCAGCATTTACCAGTGCAGAGCAAAGATGAGTGAGATGAGGAGCACGGAGGTCACGTCTGTCAGGATCCACATGATGTTGTACTGCTGTGGAGTCTGCAAGAGAACAACAGAGGATGTGCCCAATACCAAGGACCTATCATGGAGTCTGAGACTCAAAAAAGCCGCCAAAGCTCCCTCTTGCTGCTTGACTACAGCAATTCAGCTGCCTGGCGTGTATGTGCAGCAACATCCCTCGGGTCTTTAAACAGCATTTGGTAGCATTTCAAAGTGGCCACCAGCCTGCATGTGCTGGAATAGGGCAGAATAGGGCTGCTGGGTGGCAGGTGGCAAAGAAGATGATTGAACCACATCATAATGAATAAAACAGGGACCTCTTGTTTGTATAGGCAGACCCTATAGCTATCTCTTCTTCCTTCCAAGGTTAAAATCAACTAGTGGCGCTTGGCTTCTCCTTGCAAAACTGTACTTCACTGAACACCACAGAAAGCTGGGGTAGCTCCTACATAAAGCCTAAAAGCATCTGAAGATTCAACCTGAGACTGGACGTCCATCCATTCTCAGAATGAACTTAAGATCTGTAGTTTTTCACTCTCTCAGATGGGAAGAAGGAAACATTGTAAAATCCTCTTCATGAGTGTGAAACCAGTTACACAAAGCAGTTACCCTTGCAGGGACCCTGATGCGACCAATGCCCCAGGCACCCCTTAGCCCTTCAAGTTGTCCAGGGAAGAGTAGGGAACAGACAAATAGGGTAAAAAAATTATTCCACCAAGGCAGGGTTATTTCTATGGTTGTTTTCCTTGGGCTTGAGGCACCAGACCAAGCTCGAGAAGGGGCACAGGAGGCCCCAGAAAGTGAGGAACTTCTGAGATCAACAAGCTTCAAAAGACTGGAAATGGAAATCCTTGCACAGTAGCCACATGTGGCCTCAGAGGCCCCTTCCGTCTCCCCACAAAAGTCTCAATATGACTCTTTTGCCCTCATCTCAAGGCCTAAGTCTCTAAGTCCTACCAAACAGAATGCTTCTCCCTGGGCCAAGATGAAAAAGGAGATGGGGTGGTAATACCTGGAGTGGCTCACAGGAGCCAGGTAAGCTAGGGTTCAGCTTAAATCCTTCTCCATCCAGAGGGGCATCTCCTTTATCCATGCATGACCTGACCCATAGTCTCCAAATGTAACTATGAACACCCCACCCCTACTTCATACCCCTGGGAAAAAGGGAGAACTTTTGCTTACCATGAGGAAGAGTGGCTGGCTGAGGTTCTTTAGCATATGGACAGCATTGGTGGTCACAGAGTGAGCCCCAGAGCACCATGCCAGGGAGAAGAGCCATGGCTCGTTGACCACATAGAGGTTGGTGGTGATATTCGCCTCAGCATATTTCCTTTAAAAGAACAAGAGGCATTTACCTTTGTTAAGAAAAGAAAGGAGGTAAGTACTCCCTTTGGGTTGAATCGAGGGAAATGACAACTCTCTGTAGGGAAGACTTGTCTTAGGAATCAGATAAGAAAGAGACAAGAAGGCAAACCAAATAACTAATCATTAATGACTAGCCAATACAGAATACCTAGTCATCTGGACACAACTGCAATTAATACAACTAAAAGGTCAAAAAGTTGCTTATCCATCTGCCATGTAAACCACTGTAATGATGTGTTTGTAATTTCCTAACAGTGTGTTTAAACTCACCTCAAAGCTGACTACTCACCAATATTACATTTGCAACATGAACTGATCATTTGTCAAACCCTTATACGCTATTGAACCTTAATATGAAGTGAGACCATTCTCTGCATATTGCTAAAGAAATGTCATCAGTATTAGCTTTTGTAAAGCTACCTAGGATCTACCCTAGATGGATCTACCTAGAATGTTACATTCTGGAAAAATTATCATTAAGAAAACATCAACTTTATACTCATCCAAAGTTATAAACTTTTGCATTCTTTCTTTCTTTTTTTTATTAGACTTAAATGCTCTTGCGCATGGGAAAGAGAAAAAAACACAATTTTCAAAAGGAGAGCTAGTCAGGCAAGATATTTTTTTCATGAAAGAGAAACATTTTGGAAATTACTCTAATAATTGTGAATCAATCCATTGGAGAGCTGACATTTTCAGTGTGTCACAAGCAACAGAGCAGTTGTAGCAACAGAGACAAGAACTCCAAAACAGTAGCTACAAGAAGGTGATGGTCTCTCACCAAAGCATTAAACACTCACACTGATGTTTGTGGAGGAGCCACAGGAGGTTAGAGAGTTCTTTGTTCTCCATGGTTAAGCACTTGCTGGTACTGGGGATGATTTGGCCATCCTTGGCTTCAGTGCAATACAAGGAATTGGAACACTTGGATTCTTTAACCCAGAAGATCCTTATATCCTGGCAGAGTAATTAACACAATGTGCCCTTGGGGGGGGAGGCACAAGGGGAGGGCTGCAATTACATCTGTCACCTCTTGGCCACACACAGGCTCAATAGTAGGAGTGAACTAGAGTCCTTCACCTCCAAAAAGCTATAGGAATATTCTTCCCAAAATGTTACAGATCCTGGAGCCGGGCACTGGAGGGAGACATTGCCACACACATACAACAAGTATTCCCCAGATACAGTCCATCGACACTGAGGCCGAAATTGCAACCTACCGGATATCTTCACTGGACATTTCAGTGTAGGCCAGATTCAGTTTGACAATATTGTCCATCAGTAGGTCTTCAACTGGGGCCTTATTGCCCATTGTCTGCTGAAACCCAGGAGCAACGGACTGAACAAAGGGCCTCATATCATTCTCCAGCCATAGGACCTGCAGGCAACAAGAGCACCCAGTGAATTCACAACAGAGTTACTAATACACCCTGCCCTTTACAACTCCAATAAGGATAAGGTCTTGCAGGGCTTAGCGCAGTCTGTCAAATGTCATGTGTCTTATGATGATCAAAATATATTTGGACCCAGGGTTAAAACTTGCAAGTCACTTTCATCAAGAAATAAGTATTCACTGTTCCTTGCTTATCAGCTTGAAATCAGTGAGCACGTGTTTTACACAGCCACACAGAAGAGGATGGATTTCTGTGAGAAAAGGCATCTTTGGTTAATGGGAAAGGCAGCAGAGAATAGTTAAAGACCCTGGTTCCCAGGATGGGAGAAGAGATCCTTAGTGGACACAGATCAGTATAATTCCCCTGACATCAGTGGGTATATACACTCATCCACATAAATTTAGCATCCATCGCAAGCAGAGAGTTGCCTGGGGAAGGAGGAAGGTAATGGGAGGCCTCCAGCTCCAGGTATTCTGATTTAAGACAGGGTCTTCCACTGTAATACATAAAATAAGGATGGGTATCAGAGAGTAGGCTGCCGCATACTACAGTGATGAAAGGATGCAGTTTGGGGGCTAAGGCATCAGCTAGTATACACTGGCCGATTTCCCTGGACTGCTGTAGGGCTATACCATTTTGCACCTGCTAAGGAACTGATACTAGGAGTACATTCCAAATGACGCCTTTTAAAAGAGGCTGTTCAAAGAGGAACCACAAAACAAGAAGAAAGATATTTGAATTTGGCACTGTAAAGAAACTATCTTTAAAATGGACTGTGCCTGTAGATAAGCCTTCCCGATGAACAAGTGAAATGCAATGGGCTGTATTCTGTGCTGGTGAAGTCACACAGGGTATGACCCCAAAGTCTCAGTTCAGAAAACAAAAAGGGACATGGAGGAGCGAGACCATCCTACCAGATGGGGTTTAATTCCCGATTCGTTGAGGATGACTTCCAGGGTTCTGTTGATCCACGAATCCCTATAAGGATGTTTCTCTGGAGGACGGTAGAGATCAAATATCACAAGTTTATTCTGACTGTCTGCGAGGCGCAAGAAATTACTTAGCTTGTAAATTGACTGATTCATTGCCTGGTTTTGATCTGCCCTTGACAGTGAGCCCATGCATGAAAATGGTTTGTCCTAGAAATACATCAATACAAAAGGAAATCAGTCAGTCATGTCCAGGGGAGTCAACTGCATGCAAACAACTCATATCTGTAAGAAGGAAAAAGTCTGGCATCAACCTGACACTGCTTTTGGGACCTAAACTGTGTAGTTCACAGCTAGCTCTACTGTGCCTCACTCTCCCACTGTCTTGGCTGTGGCTATTATACACAGCAACTTGCACAAGTAGCTGTTGCCTTCTTTCTCCAGCCCATCAGTTCTTCTGCTGCTATGATAAGGAGCCACAAGGACATCCAACAACCAAATATGATAGGTCTCCTAGACCTAAAGGCCAACTGAACAAAGCAAAGAGACCTCTGCTGAAGTATTTCTATTGACTTCTTCGAGTTTTGGCTCAACTGGTAATTCCTGTCTTAATATTAACTCTAATAAGCAGTAGCCAGGTGGTATCTCTTCAATAGCCAGTTGATAGTCCTTGATGGCACTCACCTTAAGAAACCACATTCCAGCATTCAGCTCCTTCAGGGTGTCCCAGGAGAACAACGCTGCGTTTTGAGCAGTCTCATTGGGGTAGACCTCCTCAATGTTGGTTGTTCTCCTCAAGGTGCTGTCATGCATGAGGAAGGGGACGCCATCATAGCTGTTGGAGAGCAAGAGGCCAGGTCACCTGGGGCACGGCTCTGTTCACAGCATGAGCAGATTCAAGCCAGGTTAGAACAACCTGTGAACTGCTGTGAGTGTAGCACTACACGCTCCCTCAGAGCAGAGGATGGGTTAAGGAAGGTGGCTGAGACTCAAGACACTAAGTTATTTCTAGCTTATATACTACTGAGTGACCTTGGAGAAGTCAAGCTTCTCTATGCCTCAGTTTCCTCATGGGCAAAATGGAGATGGAGACATTTATGCCTGCCACCCCCAAAAAAGATGGCTATTAACTCTATGTCAGTAGAGCATCTAAACATTAGTATTTCCCTCACTTAAGGCCTAACTTCACACTATCACACTGCTACTGAAATACCAATTAAAAAACTGTTCACCCTACCCAGTACGTTAACAGTTCATGGCAATGGGTCCCATTCACAAGGGCAATTAGAAGTCTAATAATTAGGGCAAAGCTGTCACAGGTCTATACACAATTTCCTGGCATCTTCTAGGCCTGATTCAACCCTCTCTGAGGTCTGGAAGAAGACTGGGGTTGGGGCTTGTCTTTATACTCTGCAAAGTGTTTAAAATGCACTGTAGAAATAATGATTGTTAAGTTCATAGCTCCAAACTTATTGATTTTCCTGAGAACAATCATGCCCCACAGCCTGTATCACCAGGCGCCAACTGAGGGATCTTGTCCCAGCCGTTAATAAAACCCAGCTGCCCAGAATTGCACAACTCCAAAAGGAAGTCTTAGAAGAAGCAGCTTATACTCTGTGAGACACAATGTTTTCTTCTTACCTAATGGTGACATCTGTTTCAAGACCATCTCCACCATGTTCAATGGTCTTCTGAAACGACATCTCAGTGTTTTCTGGGGCCAGCTGGGAAGAAAATGGCCCATAAGAAGGTTGTTTTCATACACACTGAAGAACTCTGTAAATACTTTCTATCTCTTTTTACCACCTCTGGTTTCCATTAAGGGACCATTATCTTGTTAAAGTGTACTGTGTTCTGCAGTGGAAAGTCTTTGTTTTTTTCCACCTTAGCCACTATACCTATCTTGTCCCTCCAGAGCAGTGGCATCTTTGCTAGCAAACCCATGCAGTGATGCCTTTGGCAAGCAATTCCAAAGTGAAATGCATCCCCTTCACCCCCACAGATTTCTTCCACAGCGTTTGAAAAAAAGAAGATGGTGATGAAGGTAAAAATATACAAGATGAAGGAATGATGTAAAATATCTTCTCCAAACCTACCATTGGTGCTCCGCGGTGTCCAATGAGGGCTGGCTTTGGTCCAAGTGTCCCCACCTCTCTGATGCAAGGGGAGTACATCCCCAGAGGTATCAAGAAAAGAAAGAGAAGGATAGCCAGGTATGGACCAACAATTATCACCTGAACAACTGCAAGAATTTGAAGGAGGAAGGCTAGAGTTAATCCTTGTGGTAGTAAATGGGTTTGCCTTGCAGCTTGACTTTTAATACAGCCCTCCAATTAAATAGCTGTTGGGCTTTGTCCCATCCCTTGTCCATCCCTCCTTCCCCTAACCTTCACATTCACTCCAACAACGCAATCCAGGAAAACATACTGGTCAGAGCAAGGACCTGGGATGCCTAGGCTAGGATTGTAGGTTTGGTGCTGCAGTTACATCTCAGTGTGACTTAGAGCAAGACAGAGACTTAAGTTCTTTTTCTTTAGAGGAGGTACTGTGAAATTTCCCATGTGGAGGAACAATCCTCAACAAAGAGATGCTAATTTATTCTTACTCAGATAAGGACAAGCAACATTTTGGAGTTTCAATCACAGTGAAGAAGGGGAAGACCCTTTCTCCTTCAGCAGTCCTCTGTTCCCTCAGGGTGAAGTTTCCTCAGTTCATTCAGATTGCTCAGTGACCTTCTGTATGCGATGTAAGTGGGTTCTCCTGCTACAGACCCTGATCGCATGGGTATTGCATCTCAGAAACCTACCAACCTATCATCTAGGGCATTCTCGGGAGCCTCTCGACACATTACCCAAGAGCCCCAGTGAGCAACCTTCACCTCAGAGGACAAAATAGTTCCTCTGAGAAGTGAGTACCTTTGACCAACATTTCTTTCTTGGATGAGTACCACCACCCACTGTGCACTACACCAGCAGCTCTGCAGGAACTGGGGTTTACATCAAGCTGATGTATTGATCTGAGTGTCCATTAGGCACTGTGGGTAATGTCTAGGATCCCAGCATGACACCACCACCTCCACCCCCAGCTGCAGTACAATGCAGGGAAATCCTAGACAGGAAACAAAGTGCTCGCACCAGCCCATTCTGTATGAGGGTATAATTTTGAATATATGGAAAAACTGAGTCAGAGAAAAGAGGCAGTGCTGGAGTCAGGCTCTTCAGCAAGTGTTCCTGGCACCTGGCCTTGCACTTACTCTACTGTATCACATTTCTCAGAGCTAGAAAGGAGCTCGCCAGTGGATTACACTAGAAAAGGAAAACTAATGTCCTTACCAACTGATCAAAAAGCACTTTCCCCTGTCTCAGCTGGCTTCTCCTGAGATCCCTATGTCTGAAGTGGAGTGACTGGACTGGAGAACCCTTGTGAGAGAGTGAAGCTGAGTATTGCAAGAAAGGGTCAGCCGAAAGAGCTGCCACTGATTGCTTTCTCCTGCAGGATTTCTATGCAGGTCTCAGAACACAGGGACTTCTGCTGATCTCCTCAGGCATGGAAAATTGTACTTTGTCTCCCAGTTAAGATCTAAATTCTATTTGTCTGACACACTGAGGACAGTACTGAAGAGCAAAAGGGACCCAGTTTGTAGAAATCCACTTAGTCCTCTTTGCAATAAGGTGCGCATGGATGGAAAGTTGCATAAAGTCCAGCTTAGATCAAAGCTCATTGCCTAGGTTTTCTGTAGCACAGGAGAGAGACAGGCACTGTCAGAAGGCAACAGCCTATATGTCTCCCATAGACTAGGATGAGCTGCCTTCTGGAAGCCCCTGTCTCTCTGCTTTGATTAAGCCTGCTTGCTGGGCTGCCTGTGCAGTCAGTGGGGACAAGCAGTCACAACACCTACTCTGGGCATCAGAAGTGGGAACTGCCAGTTTTGCTTCAATAGCTAGGGTAGTATCTGCTGTAAGCCCTCCATTTCTGCCAAACCAAATGGCAAAATATGTTGAGTCTGGTTACAGAACCATCACCTCTCAGTATCTAAAGCAGGGTCTATATAGTATATAAAATGTCAGGGTCCATTCTCCAGCCCAGATGTAAATGTGTAGAGCACAGTTCACAGCCATGAAGCTAGATTGTTTTTCCCCTCAAAGCAGGATCGCTGAGTTCAAACTCCTTCCTGAGAATGATATCTAGCCTGTGACAGTCCCAAACCATGCCTTGATACAGACCAAAACTGTGCAAGGGAGCATGTAAACCAGTAATGGGTCTAGAAAGCCACTGACAGTGCATGGTCCCAAGTCCTATCCCTGCTAATTTCCCACAGGATAAAAGCCACCTGCAGCTGGAGTGCAGATATAAGGTGAAAGGGCTTCTGCATACTTGGTTTCTCACACTGACATGAGTCTTATGTCATATTGGGAGCAGGGAGCAGAGCTACTGTACCTTTCTTATCTGTTCTGATGGCATGCAGAGCCACGGGCCAGGACAGGAGGACCATGATGGTTATTGCCCCTATGTGGAGATAGGGAGCTGTGATCTGGCAGGGAGAGAAAAGGATTTCAGTCAAAGGATGAAGTGTGGAGACAGGTAGAAATAAACCCCAACATGGCTACAACTTTCCACAGAGAAGGGTAGCTACTGCAGATACCAGCAGCTCACCTTTCTCCCGAGCCCAGGCTAAGGAGTAGCCCACATTTCAGCATGCAACTCTCCTTTCTCTGAAGTCAGCCAAAGTGGGCAAGGCTGTCCTCTTCCACAAAGGCTCAGCACACAGTCTCAGAGTGGGACTCTTTCTCTCCATTACCGCTACGTCATAATATGTGAGCATCTTCCAGAAAATGTCAATTTAATCTAACCTAACCCAGTCCAAACCAATCCAAACCAAACCAATCCAATCCAATCCAATCCAGTCCAGGTAATAGTAATCTCAACACTACACTGCAACTAGATCTTTAAACTGATGTCAACAAACCTGAGTGATAAAATTTGGTATTTTACACCAGTATGGAACCAACTCACGTAAGATAAAAGATCCAGTTAACCTGGCACATGTCTAATCATGGACTTTATTAGCCTCATATACATCCTGCAGCACCTAGCCTTACAAATGAACAATGTATTCCAGACAAATAATTCATTCTAATTTATTTCAGTGAAACACTTCGTCTTAGACCAAAATATTTAGTTCACTTGCATTAGAGCTAATTGTGTTCTTTCTCTCTCTCTCTTTTTTTTTTTAACTTCCAACTTCAAGTTGGTGGCATTGTAGATACTTTTCTTGTTTTACTAACAGAAAACAATGATTTTCTTAATGCTTTCAATACATTACATAATAGCTATTGCTGGACAGATACAGTAGTTGCACTTGATTTCTTTGGTCCTAAAGATTAAACAAGATCAATTGAGAACCACTTCTGCACTTTTCATAAATGCATAACCAGAATAGGAAACCTAACAGATAGTTTGCCATTATTGAGAGCTTAGATCTTCATTCAAGTAATGTTGGTATGACAAACTTCATAAAACTTCGGAAATCTTACAAAGAAACCAATCCACTATTTTTCCTGTGCTCTTCAGAGACCTGTGGATCCAGCTATAGCTAAAACTTGAAGTTATTGAATACATGCTAGGGAAAAGAGCTATCCAGATGTCTTTTCTATTTTTTAGTCCATATTCAAAATAACAGCTGACTGCTGAAGAAAGCTGGCAGAGACAGGAGGTATGTCAGAAGTCCCTGTTATAATATGCGGCTGCTCTCCAAGGCAGTCTATGGAAGGTGTCAGTGCACAACCATTTCCAGATTTGTTTTTAAAGTTTTAGTTTAATTTTAATCCAGATGATTGAACAATGATGCTGGCTATTATTTTTTTCTAAATCTATTTGTCCAACCTGTTGCTTGAAATCTAGAACATTTGACAGAAGTTCATTTCAAGAGGAGGCTGGAAAATGCAATGTTCATCTCATGGGATACACCAATATTTCCCAGTTATTTTCCCTTCCAAACTGGAACAAGAAAAGGCAGATACCAAACATTTTGCACAGTGCCTGAGCAGCCAGCTGGCTTACAGCAGTTGTTGAGAGATATTATTGTGCATGATACCGTCAACCCCAGATACTTGATACCAACATCTTCCAACCAGAAAGAGGATTCAGTTATGTAAACAAAGGTGCCATTCGAGATGTCCAGGATATCTGAGATAACTGCACAAGACTAATGGACATGACACAAGATCTACAACAGACTCATGCCCTTTGGGAACAGCAGCAGGTGGCCAGGTGAAGCATCTCAAAGGACACGAACACCTGCACTAAAGAGAACCAATGGCTTTTGTATTGCCTTCTCCCAAACCTCCTCCCTGGAGTCCTTAAACAGGAGGAGAAGCTTATATCTTCTGTGTATCTTTGCCAGCGCACGCCCCAAGGTTACTGAACTTTGTAGAACAGGAAGAAGTGTGTGATTAACTGTACCCTACAAACACCACATCCCAAAGAGGCTGCAGTGACTCTTGGGTTACCATTGATTCCTCTTCCAGTCCATACGCATTGTTCTCCCGATATTCACGAGCGGTAAGTGAAGGTGGGGAGAGACGATGTGCCCACATAACATCTGCAAGGCAGCTCTGTGCTCACAGGCTGCATACTTCCTTCCCAGTACACATGCGGACCCAGATGCTCAGGCACTGAACAGCACTGGGTAGCTCTCCCCTCCACTTCAGATTTGCTTAAAGTCGAGGAGGCTAGCAGATCACACACTTGGATGTCCTGCACCTCACAGGTTCTCCCATCTCACGCTGATGTTCCTCACCTGCTGCCTAGGAACAGGTCAATGCTGTCCTGTCCTCAGGAAGGTAAGCTCTCCGCATCACAGGTGGAGAAAAGAAAGACTGAAATTTTGCTAATGTTAAGGCCGCTGAACTGTCAGGAACTGAGTAGGGAGCAAGTCCTTGTTCCAGCAACCCTGCCAGCCCAAGGGGTCTGATTTACCTATCCTGGGCACCTGCAGACAAACAGCACACATACGATGTTTCTGCCAAAAACAAAGGATATGACTTCCCAAAATGAGACCTGTTACATCAAACAGGGAGCTTGAAACCAAACCTCAGGTCTTGGCTTCCGTTCTCCCAATAGTAAATGTAAAATGATAAGAAAAGTTTACACAGAACTGCACAGTCTGCCGGTAAAAAAAACACATGAAAAACATCACCTCATTGAAAGTTTTCTATCTATTTCCACAAAATAATTCTATAAACAAACTGCTTTTTTTCAAACATATGTCCCAGCCCTTCTTACCTGGAATGACAGGAGGACAGTTTTCCATTGATCTCCCCACAGCACAAATAATATAAAGAGGGCTGTGATAGAGAAACCCAGGACAAGAAAAGTCCCAATCTGGGGAGGCAAACAGGAAATAAATCAGCTTCAGCATTTCTGCACAGGGAATGCAATGCATTTGCCTGGCAGATAGGATTGGGATGCATGAGCTATGCCAGCTCAGAGACAGAGCTACAGGGAGTAAAAACAAACCAGCAGTGCTATTGATCTGATTTTCTCTGTGGTAAGATGGATTTTAAGAGTTGGGTGCCTAGGTTAAATCACCCTTCAAGGCTCCCTCCACAATCAGTGGAGACAGAGAGGAATTTCCAGGGGTGATTCATTCCAGCCTGCTTTTTGATGAGAGATGCCTCTCTCCCCACCCTCCCCCCCATGTTAATGTAGATGAAGCCTAGATGATCAGCTTACATCAGATCCCTAACTCGTAGATGGCTAAATTCAGAAGTGACAAATTCCACCCAAGAGACAACAACACAACTTCCTTATGCTGTAAGTTCATATATGTCTTTGCTATGCAACAGACTTCTTCAGCTGCAAACACTCCTATAATTCAGGGATGAGAGCTCACTTTTTAACCGCAAAAGTGAGGAGGTAGCTCAGTCTGGTCTTTGGCTTCTTGCCTACTTTGAGAACAGTGCAGGTTATGGTGGCAGGCTCATCTTCATGCATCATCTATCTTCTGAGAACCAAATTCAAGTAGAAATTGCAATGATATCCTAACCATTTTTCAGGGGGATCCTACAGATCAACACCTTAAAAATCAGTCTCTAATCTCTTCCACCTAAGGATGCAGTCTCAATTTTTTCCACAAATAGCTCTACATAAAACTCACCTTTCTGGCTCTTCCAGGAGCCAGTTTGAAGTAGTAAAGATGACTGTTGCCATTATTTAAATGAAGAAATAGATGATCAAGTATCTGCACATTCAGCTATTCTCTTACCACCGTAAGATTTGCAGTCACACTACGTTCTCACCTAAACTGCATAGCTAGAGGCTGATTTTTTAAATACCTCACATAACTTCGAAGAATTTCTTACAGAAGGTGATTCTAAGGCATTACTTTGCAGCAATGGCTCCCTGAGGATTTGCTTCTCAACCTTCAAAACCCCAGGTGGCATTTCCCACACCAGCCAAAAGGCATATGACACCAGGATGCCTTGGAAAAGCCATATCTCTCTGTTCTGCAGAGATATCAGACACTTTGTTTACAGCTGTTGGAGCCTGCTACAGAGCAGAGACTTATACTGTGCCTCTCAAGGAAACTTTTCTTTTACAACGTGTTACCTATATGTTAGCACAAGTTACCTACGTGTTACCACAACTAGACATGTCAAATATAGCTATCCTCATCTGAATGAGTCACCACTGCAGGCTCCTTTTAGAATCAGTGGGGAGAAAGGGTACTTCAGATGTGATTCATCTCCTCTTAATTTAGATGTCTACAACCAGCTGGATGAACTGCATCCTCAGAGGCTCTATTTCCCTCCACCAACTGTACAGGGAGGCTGGGGTGATTAACTCAGGTGGAGACATCATTCTCATGGGTATCTAAAGTCCCCTAAGACTAACCCATTCCCTCTATTCCCTCCCTCCCATGACCTAAGCTGCTTTTTCATGTAGAGAAACACCACAGACTCAATTGGTTTAAAGTATAGATTAGGGTTACCACGAAGTTCTGACTCTCCCTACCTTGTGACTCCAGTGCAGGTACAGTTGCTGCCCTTCTGCAAGCAAACACATCGCTAGGACCTGGGAAACCAAGAAGACATGGTTTGTATCCTGGTATAGAATGATGAAATGCATTCAGTGAGGTATATGTCTGGAATTATTTTTGCATTGGAAAATCATGTTACACCAGGCCTTTCTGCACAATGGCATCGCTGTTAGTAAGACCGGTGTATGGAGAGAACTGATGGATGTTTTGTTATCAAAAATATGCTCCTGAAATGGTCAAGCACATATCAAGATCACTCTGCAGGACCACAGCCTCCCACAACTAACAGATAATTGGGCCCCTTGGTCACTTCTGATGGCTCTTCTTTCTCTGAGAAGATGAACTCTGAAAGAGAGAGGCTGGCCAGGGCCAACTGCCATAATGCAAACCAATATAGCACTAACTTTGTCTATTTTCTGTTCATTCATTGTGATTAGAGGCATATCAGTCATGGGAGAGAGCTCAGAGAATAAAAAATGTCTCCAAAGAACCACAGAAATACAAAGCAGAGAGCAAAGGAAACGT
The DNA here is from genome assembly GCF_036417845.1 of Apteryx mantelli. NCBI lineage: Eukaryota > Metazoa > Chordata > Aves > Apterygiformes > Apterygidae > Apteryx > Apteryx mantelli. The sequence goes on from NC_089978.1 coordinate 5,121,655, forward strand.
CGCTTCCACAGTAACTGCAAGAAATGCAAGAGACAGGCACATCTCGGAACATGGCAAATGGTGCTGGAGATTCAAAAACCCTAGTTTTGTTGGGGTTTTTTTTAGTCCTCAGCTGTGGCCCTGTGGCAGGCCTGTTCCCTTCTCCTTATGTCAAGTTGCAGTCTGCGGGGAGTGATCCTGTGAGGCAGAGCACAAACCCTCATCCCACGGCAGGGGACAACCAAGAGGCCTCGAACACCGGAGTGACACTCCCACAAGTAAAGCACAAGGAAAACCGATCCAGGGCTCTGCTGGAGACTCTCCAAGTTGTCACAGACCTAAGCAATCAATGAACCTGGTGATGACTTTCACAAGCACAGGTGTAGAGAAAAACATCTCTTAGCAGACATCAGTGCTCCACTGACAAGGACAATTTATGATCCAGGTCCCTCCAGACTGTCACACAGTGGGTTTATACGAAAGCAGGATATATAGATTTAGAGCAATAATATAATGGGAAGGGGCTCTGCTCTCCCAAAATCCAGCTACAAAGGAACGTAAGCTGTTTCTGACGCAGCTACAAACACACTCTCTTTCCAGGATGGTGCTGATTTGAAGAGAGATAAGCTCAGCAGAGAATACAGATCAGCTTTTAAAGTGCTTCTCGACATGTTAGCCTCCTTCAATTGAATCCTACACTCAGTATATAATGACTAACCATGGGAGCAGTTCACAGAGAATTGAATTACTGCTGAAGATCTTAATCCAGCCACATTAAAATAAGCTGTTAGAAAGAAAGAAAGAAAGAAAGAAAGAAAGAACTTAATCCAGCCCCATTAAAATAAACTGTTAAGAAGGAAGAAAGGAGAAAGAAAGAAAGAAGGAAGGAAAGAAGGAAAGGAAGAGGAAGGAAGGAAGGAAGGAAACACCTTCAAAATCTCCTCTTTTCTGCAAGCAATATTACAAGCACCTGGTCCTTGCCTAAGGTACATCCAAACAGTTATTTCACAGGACATGCTCAGCCAGACTTTCCCACCTTATCTCTGACTTGCGGGATAACTTCTATGTGAACCATGTAGCACATCTGGGAATGCTGTCTGAGGGAAAGCTCATTTCTATGGCTGATAACAACAGCTCACTATCTGTGTACAAGAAGAATGAGCATCAGGTTTTATCCTCAGAGGGTGAAGAAGGAACTCTTCCTGTTGCACAGTTGGTCACTGTAGGGGAACACATCTTGATGGACCAGTGAGCTGGTGCAATGTGGATAAGGCCTATCCTGTATGGGTTCTGGCACAGTCAGCTTGAGTTTATTTTGCTTTCCATGCACCCCTGAAACTCAGAACAACATCTCACGCCACAGTCAGATAGCTTCACTCCACTCCTCAAAAACCTCCTCAAGACCTGTCCAACATGCTCTTCCATTGAGAGCTACTGGCTTTAGCAATGTCTCACATGCTTGCACCCAGAGAGCACTTCAGGGACAGGGACAATCAGCACCAACAGGTCTGGGTCCTCCACCCATATCCAGGGATTGTCTAACACAAGCACAGAGACCCGTGGACTTTGGTGACGGATAGAACAGGTCAGCCTATTCCTGCTGAGGCTAGAGCCAGGGTCCCTCCTTCCAGCCCTGCCGTCCCCCTGACTCTTACAGCCTCCAACACTTGCACTCTTCTCTTCTTCAGTCACAGTAAGAGGTATGGAAGTCTCTCCCTCCACTATCCACCTGCTGAGTAGTAATTAAGGGACACTTCCCAGTGGCGAGAGAGAGGATTCACTGCAGAGGAGATTGCACCTCTGTCTCCCTCTTTCTGAGTGGATGCACTGACCACAAGTTTATGCTGCAAAAAGATGGATAACGGACTCTTTCCCCATTCTCTTTCAGCATGGAAATGGCCGCTTGTTGAATTCAATACTGCTGGTAAGGTTTAGGCAGGCTCTGAGCTTGCTGCCGCATGGACATAGAAGCAGGCAGTTAGCCACTCAACTCACCTAAAACATCTGCTCACTTAGACACTCACAATAGCAGAATTAGGTATCTACATTCATTTTCTGGCAAAAATGCAGGTACTCAGAGCTTCTTTGGTGTCCCAACCTCTTAGGCATGGTGGTTTGAGATCACTCTTTGGCCTTCAGTGACAATGTACTATTCTGAGTCCTCTCTTAGCAAAGGCCACAATGCATCTGAACCTCTTTATACAGTCACAAATCAGGTCCCCAAAACCCTTGGAAAAAACATGGTTGAACTGCAGAGAGGAAAATATTATCTGCTGGTATTTGAAATACTGAATAAGGAAACTTTTTTCTTCTCCACTGAGCCTGAAGTGTCCTGCAATTAGACCCCTCAGTTTAACCTTTTAGCTATAATGGGGATGGGAAAATTGTCTTGGGGAGCAATGACAATTGAATTAATTGTAACTGATTGTCTGAAAAAATTACACTGATGCATGCAGATGGAGAGCATCTTTGCGCAGACAGCAAGTGCTTTGTTGTGCAGCGTTTTGTTCAGCCAGTGGTGGTTGGTGGCAGAAGAGTGTTTGCTTCACTGGTTCACAATAATGACATGGAAGCAGGCCTGCAGGGCTCTGGTTGCATGTTATCATTAAGGAAGAGGGGAAGGCACTCACAAACAAAACCAGGCCAGCCACCGGTTGCTATAAAATCTCCCTGCTCCAGCAAGGGCATCAGTGTGCTTAGTTTTCTGATGTGACAGGCTGCTGATGCAAAACATCACAAACAAACTTTGCCTCTCCTCTTGACAGACAGCAAATATGCAGTTTGGAAACTGTATTCAGAACCGCTGTGGAAATTACACCTGGGTAAAGATCTCCAGTCCCTCTCGTGACTGCACTATTCAACTTGAACATATCCTATAACTCATCATGGGGGGCAAGTCCTCTGGCCATCCATCGTCTGAAATGTACAGGAGCAAGGCAGCTGCTGGCCAGTGTCCACACTGAGAAGTTCATCCAGACATGGAAGGGCTGAATTGCCTTTATTAGCTTGTGAGGCTACCAGTGTTTTGGAGGGGAATTCATCGCACGCTACAGTGAAAGGCCAGGAGCTGCCTCTGCTCTCTCTCAGTGGTCTTGGCACACTAAAATATTATTCCCTGTCAATAACAGCTCTCTAATTTGAACCCTGTGGTACAGATGCAGTTATACACGTGGAGCTATTCTGCACAGAAACACTGGATGATTCTGCCGTTTGAGGCCTCTTTAAGCATTTATAATGCAGAAATGCCTGCCTGCCATGTGGGGTCCAGGCTGAGAAGATGCTGTGACAGGGAAGCTCTGCACTCAGCGATGAAGGAATGTCTCCTCGCAGCATTATTCACTGAAAAGAGCCCATCTGGGACAAGCACTTCCCAGTTACAGCAGGCATCCTTCTCCCTTCTCCCCCTATCACGTGTCCCTGCAGGCCAGCAGATGGGCAGCACGTGGACCTGCATGCAGACATGCCTCCTTCACATGACTCCCATATGGCAGAATTGTCACCACAAGAACCTGCAGGCAGGCATGTTCCCATCGCATGACCCTGCACATATAGGTGCACGCCAATTAGATGACCACCCCTGCATGTGTGTTCCCCTTGCTGGGTCCCCTCCACCCCAACAAGGAAGGATGCTCCCATCCCAGGAACCTGCATACAGATACATGTCTCGTTCATATAATCTCCAGCACAACCAGAATCTTGGGAAACAAGGCTAAAACAATCTTCAACACTGAGCCAATGTGGTCACTGCTGACCAGGCTTCAGAAAGGATGTTCAGTGTGTGCCAAAGATCTGGTGTGGAACAGATCATGGCCAAGCCCTTCGTACTTCTGATCTAGTTGATACCAATAATCCCTCACCTAATAGAAATGTCACACATCCTAAGATGTGCCAGCAAATCAACACAGCCAGTATTTCTGCTTCATTACACCCTCTGAACACCACTTGGAAAGGAGAACGAAGAGTTCAGGGAAGTGTGGATCCTGTCTGAGGTTTCTCAAGCTAGAGCTGAACCTGTGGAGATTAATGTTTTTTTGCTGAAATAGTGCTAGACTGATACAGTCTAAGGTGGCAGGTGCCAGACTTGCTATAGTCATGTACTTCTTCTTTCACTTCCATGAAAAAAACACATGAAGAACTCTTTGAGATAGTAGGAGTATGGATGGTAGTGTTGCTGCTGAATACTTTCCTCACTCCTCTTTCTTTCTTAGTCTAACCACAGGATTTAGGTAATAGCTCTGACAGCGTGGGACTTTGTGCCTTGCAATGCCCACTGCTCCTCAAAATAGATACATGCAGCAATCTTGTCAAATTAAGCATGATGACATGATGGTGCAAACAAGAGGGGCAAGTGCCCTTAGAAATACCCTGTGGCTTTGGTTCAGCGGCTAAACAGCCACATTAGAGCAAGGAGCAAATGGTCCCTCACTGCAGGGGCTGTTCCCAGAGCAGAGGCACCTCTGAAGTGTTCCTGTCACCAGCCTTGTCCGATAGTATCCAACCTCCTCATAGTCTTTTGGCTTTATCCTTCTGAGGAAGGCAAATCCTGTTTGCTTTGTTTGAGAGAACCGAGGTACTGGGATGGGAAAGACATGTCTACGTGATGAAGACAGGAACCAAGACTGGACTGAAACATGTAGGACACCAGCTTCCCTTCATATTTTCTTTCTGCCTTTAGTGGGCCCTTACCTGCCTGTAGCTTCCAGCTACCACATCAGTGCTGGTTAGAACGATTTGAATTTAGTCCTAATCTGTCACACAATCCCTTGTGGCTAAGGATGTGTAACTCCTCTAAGAAAGGCCACTGGACTTTCTGGGACACCTGCTGACGGACCAGGCCTTTCTTTGGATCCAGAGAGAGCATGAACAAACTTGGAGCTGACACACCAGATCCAGGAGTCTTCATGCCCAGGAAATCATGTAAATCCCATTTCTATCCACACTGTGATAGGTCAGTGTGATCCTGAGGCTGGCTCCAGACTCGCACTTTGCCAAGGTACAGTCTCAGAGGTATCCATGTCACACAGGCATCCTTGGTAAAGCTAAGACAAGTCAGGGTTGCCCAAAGTAGCATTGTAACCACTGAACTGCCAGCACTGCTCCACGGCACCTGGGAAAGCCAGGTGGACTTTGCTGAGTAAGTAACAGACCTCAAGCCGTAGATCCACCAGCGCTCAGCAAAATTCTTGTAATCAAATATTGTTATTTGTCCTACTCAGAGCTAAGTTAGTCCACAGCATCTATGGTGCTATTGGTGCTGAAAGCACGGCCAAGCAGACGTCCTATTTATCACTTTGTTTTTTATTTCTAGCACTAGGACAAAATTACTTTTTATTTGTACTTCAGCAGGGACAAAAAAACCCAGAACCCTATTGTGTTAGGCACTGCTCGGACAAAGCAAAAAGAGGCTTCCTGCCATGAGCAATTTACAGAGTGATTATAAGATGACACAGCAGGGAATGGATAAAACCAGCAGGAAATTATGATAAAAGCTGGTTGTCTTGGTCACAGAGGTAAGTCAAAGCCATAACCTCAGCCTCAGCCCTTGGCATTTCAAAATGAAAACTGGAGCATGCATGAGCCTGAATGCAGACTCCAGTCCCTGGAATTAAAGTGATTTCTTAGTCTACAGCTCTGTATGCAGAGGGTGAAAACTTCTGCATCTGTGTTTATTTGGTGGTTAGAGCCTATGAGGGAAAGGAAATGGAAGAAAGGATGAAGGAGTAGAAATTTTAGGAAACATATGCTTTTTTTTATATTTCCAGTAATCAAAGCACACAGCAGATCAGAAATCCACAGAAAATTTCATGTGATTTGGAGAAGTGAACATTTCGTGAACATTGCCACTTTGGGCATAAACTTCAGGAGAGTGTTTTGTGAGCATGTTTGCAGCCTCTAACTGGAGAGAAACTCTGCAGTAAAGTAAAGAGAATCAAGGCTGCTTCAGTGATAATGTTTCCTTTCTTCTAATGAGCATTATTATTCAGGATTAGAGGAAAAACTCAGCTTTCATGACATATCACTGCTGCTATATGACTCAGAGCTCCATATTTTCCTGCTGTTAAAACAAGAAACTTCAGCTTCCACTATATCTAAATCTGGCTACTGCTAGCATGGCTTGACTCAGGTTCAAGGACAGACCAGACAAATTCATCGAAGAGAAATCACTGGGAGAAATCACAGAATCTACACCTAGCTCAGAAACCCCAGGTGTACACTAGGAGAAAGTATCGTAAATGCTTGTTGCGTTCCCAGCCTTCCCCAGACATCCACTGTCAGTCACAGGAGACTGGACTAGTTTGAACTTTGGTCTAACACATTAAATCATCCCTATATTCACTTCTTAGGCCCATAAGTCACTGTCAGCTCATAAGGAATTGTTTACAAGGAGTGTTACTTACCAATAAGAGCGTGATGTACATGAACAGGATTGCAGCCACAATCAGAAGAACAACAGACCAGAGAAACCAGAAGCCTAGGTTTCCATAGTTATACCTAAAAATCAACAAATTTTATAAAATCTAAATAATTAATTTTGATAAAAGAATCCCCAAAAGTATACCTTTGGAGCACAATTCCTTGGAAGGGCTAGAAGAGTTTTGGGGGTGTTTTTGAGCACTTCATGATCTAATTCTGGATTGATCCAACAAAATATTCCTAGCTCTGATGGGCACAGACTATTGGAACCTAAATCACATTGCTCTGAATATCACTGTGTTTTTGTATGAGGCACAAGCATCAGGTCAGTTCAGCCTTGCCTTTGCAGCCAACTGCCACAGATTGCTGTGGATGAGTTGATGTGCTTTTTGGAACATGGAGCTGCCTGTTCCCACCCGTATCAATAGCAGTGCTGGCTAATAGCACCGCTAGTGACTTTAATAATGCTTGTGTTACTTTAGCACATGGGCTGGAGGAAAACAACAGCCCTGTTTCTTGAAATCTCGAACCTTTCAAAGTAATAAAACAGAGAGGGAGGAAGAGCCTACTTTGGTATGTATAACAGTGGTCAAAAGACTCAGTTTCCCAAATCCAAATGAATGCATTAAGCACCAGACTGAGACTGTGCCGGGGCAGTAAAACACAGGGCCAAACTGATGGCCTTGCTCCAGAGAGCTCACAATCTAATTATAAAAGACGGCAGCTTGCTGCAGACAAGGCAGCATGAGGAATCGGTAAGATGGTGCAGCTCAGGCTGACAGCCTCCGTTGTCTGCCTGCCGTCAGCCTGAACACTGGCAAGTTGTTGTGTAGGGCACCACACGAAGAGGATTCGAGGTAGGTTTTTAAGGAGCATGAATTGTCAACGCCAGAAAGCTGGAGGCACTGCAGAGGCATAGTGCAAGCTGAGAGAGGCATGCTGCACTGTTATGGACCCAAAGGCTCACTAAGAATGAATAACCTTATAATACCTTTCCTCTCAGTAATAGTTGAGCTCTTTAGATGGCAACTAATTTTAGGGGTTGATTTGCATAACTGTTATTGTCTGTATTGCAGGAGGAAAGGATCTGTATAAATCCTTGATGGTTATTCCGCAGTTCCTAGACTGGGAACATGCAAATCTCTTTGCACTGAAATAGCTGTTGCAATGCCTCCAACGCCAACCACTAAGTTTTTATAGAGGGAGCAGAAAAACTCAGAGAAAGAAAGGAAAGAGTCCCTTTCATTTCATCTTCCTAATTTTCCTTCTTCTACTGCCCTCCTTATAGGCTGAGAAGTCTCTGGCCCTCACAGTGACTGTTCAACTGGAGCTTAAAGCCTTGGCTTTGAGAGGAGAGCAGCCTCTGAGCTTATGGCAAACGACCAGCATCCAGAACATTTCTGTTCCGTCCCTGGCAGAAAACATTCCCTGTTCTGACCACAGACAAGTTGTTTCATCATCCTGTCCCTTGGTTCCCCATCTGACAAGCAGACACCATATCGCTTTTGCCTTGTCAGGGCAAGACTAAGCCACAGTGTAGATTCCCCAGTTATCAGTGGACCCATTGCAGCCAGCATGGCATCCAAACTAATTAATCCTTTGAGGAACCAGTGTTAATCAGCCAGGGCCTAGAAGGGGTCTAGGGTGGTGAAGCTGCTTCGAGACTTGAGTGACTCTGGCTCGTGCTATGGAGAGGTGTCATCTGATTTTCGCACTGTGTAGGAGGACGGTGAGGTTGGGCGTGCTCTACATGTGCATGGGGATGATCAGAATGGGGTCTCCAGGCTTGTCCAGGGGCTCTGAAGTACTTTTGTATGACAAGAAACAAAATGTTTACACTGGAAATCTGGACCTTCCCACCAAAATACTCCTGAAAACACGGAAGTGATGCTACAGGGAAGCTGAAGACCATCAGAGAAGAAGCAGTGGAGTTGCAGAAATGAAAGAGATGGGCAAAAATAGGAAAGGCAGGTCAGCGGTATTTGGCTCGGGAGGGGGCAGGAGAGGATCTTTTGGCTGGGTCATTGGGAAGGTGGCAGCACATTTCAGTTTCCACAGCTTTCTTCTGCATCCTTTACAATTTTTCTCACAAATTCACATTTACACCTCTAAACTGTAGCCAAGCAAAGGGCAGACCCTCAACACCTCTGAAATCACTGGACATTCAATTTGCTTGCTCTAACCAAGAATTTAAGGAGCCATATCTTCAGCTCATGACTGAACTGCCCTGCTGCAGTACATCACTTAGTGTGTCACTGAGGCTCCCCTCTTCCCACTGCAATCCCTAAGCCAGCTGATCCCGGGGACCTGCCTGGGGAATCTCATTAAAACACAAGGAGCAGGAGAGAAGGCAAACATGGTACTTACCAGTCAAAGTTATTGTAGTCATTTTTCGCTTCGCCCCACATGTACAGAAAGACCAGAGAAAAGCAGAATGCTCCAACAAGCAATGGGAAAAACAAGCATTCCCGCTGGAGAGGGAGAGAAAGGCCAAGTGGTTAGAGCTTTATTTGCCCAAAATGAATCAGAGCAAACAGCAGGCACTAATTAGTTTTAGGCCGTTCACAAAATACTTGGCTTAGTGCTGGACTCTCTGAAGCAGAGGTGGAGAGGACTTCCCACCCAGTCCGCTGCAATGTTCTCAGATGCATTCCCAGCAGTGTTTATTTTCAGGGAAAGCAGATACTGTGACTTCACAGATGAACAGAGTTTTAACCACCTCACGTGAGAGGGAATTGCACTAAGCAGCAGACCTCTTTATCTGCAATTTTTTCCTGCACACTTAGCCTAAATTTTCCTTCCTTAATTTGATCCTATGACATTCAGGCATTTCACTGACTTGGTAGAGTTTCTTGTTTGGTGCAAGGCGCTTTCCTGCTGCCACACATATTTTTTACCTGCATGGTGATACTACCTAGGGAGGTCACAAACTGAGCCTGCCACGGAAACATTGTGAGAGCCATACATCACGCGCTTAGAGTCAAAATCTAACGAACTAACAGATCTCAGCACTGTCCAAACAAAGTTAGGCAGGGCTGCCCACAACATCAACCACTTGTCAGCTTGACTTGTCTGACTTGTCCCAGTATAGAATTCAACGTCTTTGCTGATTTTGAGCTAATTTACCGTCTTGCAGCAGCATTTCCCAGGCTCAGTCCTTCTGCGCTGGTACCGCTTCCACCGGCAGCTGTAGAAGCCAGCCAGGCAGGAGATGAAGGGCTGATGCTCATACCTCTGTAGCAAGCGCCGACGTACCACCTTCAGCTTCCCAAACTTGATCCTCTTGAGGCTGGTGGCACTGGCATCCATCTGAGTGGGTTTATCTCATTTTCCTCCTGAAAAAAGACCACAAGTTTTATGGGGAGACTGTAACGCTCCTTTCCTTGTGGGTAGGCTTTTCCGATCAGAAAAAGCGGAAAATTCCCAAAAGGATGCTGAAAGCAGCAGGAAGGATGCTGAGGACACTCACCTAATTTTACCCACTTAATGCTGAGAGATCTGAAGGAGAAATACATTGCAAGCCCCCTTAGCAGCTGGTGGTGAGCAGCGGGTGCTCCTGGTTATGACTGAGGTGCTCTGAATCACCTCTGAAGGAGCCTCTCTGTCTCTTTGACTATACAGGGAGCTCTGGGAAATGAAATCATTAACTCAAGCACTCCATGCAGACTCTCAAAGATATATCAGATGAACCTGAGCTAGACTTAGGCGTGGGAATTAATTCCGTATCACCGTGACCTGTCTGCAAACTGCTACCAGTTTAACTAGCTCATGTAGGAAAGGGAATAAAACTATACCAGTACACAGCACTGTTATCCTGACATAACTGCAGCACCGCCAAGATTGATTGCTTAAAAAAAAAATTATTTCCTGACTGAAATAGCTTTACTGGCACAGTTTTTCAAGGGTAGAAAGAGTAGCTATAAAGATGCACACATGGGAGATCTGTTACTAATTGGGACTTTAAACAAAGAACTTGCTGGTAAACTGCAATTGATGTGGTTATCAGCAAAGCAAATAGTACAGGGGGTTGCGCCAGCGAAAAGCAGTTCACACGACAGGGCATTTTAAGTCCACACGGAAAGAATTAGGAAAAAATCTTGTGTTGGCATACAAAGGAGCACAATTGTCCAGCACTTCTTTAGAGTACAAAGATAGCCACAGACACTTTTTTATTGCTTTACAAAGTACCACAGTGTCCCTAAGTCCATACCGGCCATGTCCAAATCAAGGAATGTCTGCTGTGAAGTCCCAGCTTAGGAGTCCAATTTCCTTAATTTATGTGAGATAGCAATAGCCATTCAAAACAAGAGTGAATGATTTGCTGCACTATACGCCTGGATGAAACACACATGTAAACTGCTTGCAAATAACTCAGAGCCCTGGGTGTCTTTGCAGAAATTATTAGATAAACCACTTGCAAATTGACACTTAAAAAAAAACAAAAAAAACTATGATCAGTTTGCAGAAGGTGAAAATAAAACAGAAAGGCAAGAATGCAAACAATTTTTCTCATGCCCACTATGCTTCCCAAACGTCCCAGCCTAGCTGCAGCTGGGGTGTAAATGAGGGTGGCTTGCAATGAAACAAAAAGAGCAGGCAATTCTGACCTCTGCTAATTAAATAGTGCCAAAGCATGCCATGCCATCCTGAAGCAGATGTGTCTGCCCATCCGGGACAGTTACAGGAAATCATATACACTTGGATATGGCGGGGTGAAGCCACCGCTAAAAGTTTAGCAGTATCGGATAAGGCACCACCAGGTCATCCAAGTGTAAAAATTTGATCCCAAAGTGGTGTAGCAACATGATTACCCTGCTCTCGAATTACCCAAAGCACAGATACTGGGGGTGTCCTGGCATTATGCCACCGGCAGCAAGTGGTGCAGACGATAGCTGACCAGGCTATCTTTATCAGCTGGCCTAAAGCATAAAGCCAGCGATTAATTACCAAGTTACGCCATATCTTTGGAATATATTTGAACTAAAACAGTGTCATGTGCCATGTGGCTGCAGTATTTGTTACCCCTGTGAGGATCCCTAAATGCAGATCTTCAGTATTACTGAACCAGAGGATCATTTCTTCCTCAGCCCTTATTGAGGGTTGCATCCTTCTCCTTTGGCAATAGATGTTTAAGACACTGCATCAAAACCAGCAGTTTTGCTGGCAGAGGACCACAAGATTTGTTACATGTGCTCCTGGTATGGGAATGAGGCTCACAAATGAATATTTACCCTAAGTGCATAGGATCTGACAGAGTCATGAAAACCAGAGCTTAAAGACACCTCAAAACGCTGTCTGCTCCATCTGGCCGGCTACTGCAGCATGTCAGATATCAAATCTAGATGTTAGTCTAGTCCCCTCATAACAACGTCAGTGATGGAGATCCCACCAGCTCCTGAGACAGGCTGTTCCAGTCTGAACTAGCACTATCATTAGAAAAGTTTTTCCCAATGTTTAGCCTCTTGTGGTACAGTTGAAGTCCATTACTTCATGCCCTGCTCATGGTGGATATAGAGAAGAGCACAGACCTTTCTTCGGGTATGTATTTCACAATTGTTTGGATGTCTCTCCCTCAGCCTCGCCTAGACTAAACAGCCCCAGTTTTTCTAGTCTTGCCTTGTCATTCATGTTTTCTCGGCCATCCTCGTGCGGGATTCCACGGTCACCTGCTATTCATGATTCACCTTGTATTTCCCATGGTTTTTGGAGTGTGGTGGCCAGAACAGGACATGGTCAACAACCTACAGTCTCTCTAGGTCCAGGGCAGGCCTGTGTACCTATAGCAGAGGCAAGTCTATGCTTGCAGAATCCAGTTTCTCTCATGTATCAAACTCAGTATCTGGCCTCTGTCATGCGATCTTTAAACACATCACAACCATGAACGAATGATTCACTACCAGTGACAAGGAATGGGCATTTTCAGCTTTATACATTAGAGCACTTAAGAACATCTCTACTTTTAAGACTTTCATGAACTCCTACCTTAGTCCTTCCACACAAGCCATCTCTGTCAAGCCCAGGAGTTGTTGGGGAAAGGGCCCATCACTGCAGGGGAGGATGGGGAGAGAAAAAGAGGGGGACACAGCCTCACTTGCCCGACTGCCTCCACCAATCCCTGGCCCTACCGGAAAGATCAGGCTGGCTGAAGAAGAGAGAAAATCTTCATGTCCAACGTCCCCCTGAGTCCCCGCTGACTCCCTTCTCCAAGATATTTAACAGTATCACAGTAATGAGCTGCTTCATAACATCATTCTGCTATCAATATCACAAGAGATTCAAATACCATCACCTGTCCTCTGCTCTGGCCTCTGGATTTTGCCAGCATAGGGTCCACTCATCCCTCTTCCTCTGTCCTGCCCCTTCTCTTTCTCTGCCCAGAGACCTTTTCCTCCTCTCCCAGGCCCCAACAGACAGAGCTACGTGGCCCAGCTTCTCCTCTGTGTCTTTCAAAGGGCCAAAGCATCCCGCAAAGGCAATAAACCTAGACTGAACTTTCATCTCTTTAAGCATAGACACTTTCTGGCATAGGTCCACTCAAGTAAATGGAGATATATCACCCCACACGAGACAATCTGGACTGCAAAGGAGATACATAGCTCTCCCGGGCCAATTACTCTTAGCTAGCTCAGTGATTCCAGGCTGAAGTTACAAAGTGTTGTTACCTCAGGAGCATTTCATTAGCCTGGGGTCTTGAAGGCTGTTTCCATCAGGAGGAGAGAGAGAGGATGGCGCCCTGAAGCTCTTTGATGCAATGCGGTATCGGCACTTATAGAGGATGGTGTCACAAACAGCAGAAGTAAGCCACTTCGATCATGGTGCAAACTTTCTAAGACAGAGCTCTGCCAGACACTCTAAGCATTTTGCAAAATTGCTTAACCAGTGATATCAAGGAGATGCTTTCTGACCAGCCTCTAATGGCCTGCCTTTCCCCGCACCCCCTGTGCCACCTTCTGCACTGGTCCTCCTGTCAGGAAGGGGATCTCCCCAAATACTCCCCAGACTACTGCTTCCAAACCCCATTAAAAATTCTTCTCCATCACGATCTTCCTAAACACTTCAGAAGAGGGACTGACGCCACTGCTTACCTGCCTGACATCCACTTGTTTGTCTTCTGCCTTGAAGCAGCAAAGAGGAACCTGTGCCAACAGAGCACCCAGTACAGCAGGTCCCACGCAGTTATCCTGGGAGCAGACTACCAGGAAGAGCAAAATGACCATTGCCCTCTGATCCGCTTCATTTATGGCACCAAAAGTGAAACTACCTACACCTCTGGCATCTATATTTAACACAGTTTTAACTGTAATGTTACAGATGGATAAAGTGAACTGAGACTCAATGAGAGCTGCCAAAAAGACCTTGCTGCTAAGCTAAGCTACGCTGTTGGGAACTTCTTTAAGGACCATCTGGCTAGTGTCAGGCCTGTGTCATGAGGAGACATACAGCAGAAATCCCTTTTAGGGGTGACAAGCCTTGCGTGAAGATCAGGAAGACAAAGGCAAACTCAAGTGCAGTCGGAAAGGTCCTGCTCAGCTCAAAATGCATCCAAAACTCCAGCCTCCCCTTTCTCTTCCCTCTCTGTGTCCTTCCAGACAAGCAACCCACCTTCCCTTTTACCTCTGCACCTTTTCCCAGGTTCCTGCCCTCAGGTGCACCTCCACGTGGTCAGATTAATTTAATGAAAGCTCCTTCCTTATGCCTCTGCCATCCTTCAGGTTCTCCATGATCCTCCATCCCACAACTTCATCCTGGCTCATAAATTTCCAGCCTCTTCTACACAAATGGTCACTGCTACAGCTATGGTGGGGCATTCAGAAGCCATAAGGACCTCTCTTCCAAGGTCTGGCCACATCTGCCATGCCTCAGACCACACCAAACTTTAAAGCATTTGAATTCACAAGCATCTGGTCCTAACAAAGAGAATATCCCAGCTTCTGGACCCAGCAGCCACATAAGGGACAAACAACATTGCAACATATGGTAAGTGGTAGGTCCAAAAGACAGGAGGTCTGTGTTGGGATTTGGAGCAGTTTAGCCATCACTGGGACATAGCAAGAGGCTCAATCACAGTGCTTGCATCTAGATTTAAATCCAAAGCAAAATGCTCCTAAAGCTTAGAGGTTGCTTGCAATTCATGCCCATGTCCGCTAGGCAAGGGTAAACAGACAGAGAAGGGAGAGGGAAAAGCCTGAATCCATTCGCTCAGAAAAACACAGGAGCAAAGAGCAAGCAGGAAAAAATACATAGGTAGAAGAGCAAAGTTTAGGACTCCTTGGTAAGTGAGCCATGAAAGCAATAACACGTTTCTTGGCTCCACAAGCCCAAGAGGCCTCAGGTCTTTCCCTGGCAAACAGAGACTTTGTTTGCTCACAGATAAGAGTCCTCTTAATTGCAGGCAATTGAACAGGACTGTTCATTTCCCACTGTTTGACAGTGAGTGACGAAAAGTATGACAAATAGCCCCAGGGGGATGGCGGAGAAAGGAGCGGGAGAGAAAAAACATATTCAGCTGCACAGCCTAAATGCAGAAGGTACTGCAAATGGAGCACACTTGAGAAGCATGTACACAAGCAAGGTGAAAGACTGTCCTTCTCTTTTTCGGTGCAGTGTGGAGCTGGGGCATTCAGCTTTTACGGGGTAAACAGGTACAAAGAGATGCCTGATTTGGCATTGCCCCGTGGCTTTCTCCTTGGGGCTTTTGGCATTGCCCTATAGCTTTCTCTTTGGGGCTTTCAAGTCCATGCTCTCTTCCTTTCCTTTCTCCTGCCGCAACCCAGCTTCCTCCAACAAAAAATCCTACAATACATGGGCAGGTGAGTAAAGGGGTCTTTCCAGCCATTACAAACACACTTCCCAGTCAGCTGCAAGGAGAGCTTTGGAAAGAAAAACGCATGGGTATAAGCAGGGGACATAGAGATACTTAATTCTCAGCACCTCAGCACAGCAAGCCCACCCTGCAAAGCAGAAAAATCAACACCCTGGCGTGCTGCTGGTTTGTCTCTACGCTCCTTGGCAAGGAACATGAGAGCAGCAAGGCACTGCTCTTTTTTTCTCAAAAAGTGAGCTAACGTTACTACAACTCTTAGATCAAGCCATTGCTGTAGGCTGCACACAGACCTCACCACCAAGCTGGAAAAGCTCAGCAAAGAGCATCCTCTAAACTGGCATCTCTATCCTACAGAGTCTGCCCTGCCCCATCCTCCTCCTCCCAAGGCTTTGTCTGCGCTCGCTTGAGCTGCAAGGTGCAAAGTTGCCCACTGGAATGGAAATCGTCTGCATTTGTAGAGATGCATCAGCCACAAACAGCCAGGGGCACCAAAGGCAGAGGAAATAAGTTCAGCACTGCACTGGAGTCACATGATTAAAACATGTGAATTAAAACTCAAGGATCTGGATCACAGCCTAGAATTGCTCTTATTTCACCATCATCTGTTTTCAGTTTCTCTTTGAGGAATTGAAGTGGTTTAGCACTGAAAATGAAGAAGGCTCATATAAAACAGATAGACATAACCTCCCTATGATATGGAATATGCTCTGCACGCTTTCCTTCCCCTGGCAGATGATGTGATAACTTATCACAAAGACTTCCAACAGTTTATTTTTAAGCCCTAATTACACCTTACTTCTGTGTTGGATCCCAGGGAATAAGCACAGCTAGAGATGAACATGTGCAAAGTACATCTTGTGAACTGATTAGTTGTTGACTTTGAGGCAGAAGGTCACAACAACTAGTGCAAATAAATGATAGAGCTTAGCACAGGAAATAAAGAATGAACGTGGAAGTAGAAGAGGTTAATGAGGAAAAGCAGCTTCTGCTATTGCAGGCACAGTATTTCTTCATTTCATTTTTTCTAGGACATCTCCAACATGCAAAGGCTGTAGTTTTCATGGCTACGGTGAGGTTTTCACAAAGGTTAATGCCCAATATTTTGTAATATGTGGCCACATTTTGAACAGACACAAATAATCAAAGCCCATTTCAAACAAATTAACCTACAAATAGAACCAAAATCTTGTATCCATTAGGGTGACACGATGATTTACTCCTATCACAGAGAAGTCTTTGCACTAAAGTCTAAGGGTTAACACGTCCAGCACGAGCTTGTGCTTCAAACGGATGGCATGGCCTGCTCAAAATTGAACTCCAGTATCTAGCGAGAGCAAGATTCACCTGTAGATGCATGAAATGTTAATGGCATGATTTTCTGATGCAACTAATCAATTTTGTGTGGTCAATTTGTCAAGCCCTTAAAGAATCCCTGTTTCAGAGGACGATGGCTCTTCTCTGCCAAGCTGTGATGCTGACTTAGTAACGCTGCTCCCAGCCCCAAGCTAGCTCAGTTCAAGCTTCTCACACATATCTCCATGTGCTGAAGCAAGATGCCACCTTCATATCCACAAACAGGCCAGGTCTGGGACTGCATTTGGCCCTGAGGACATGGGATTTACTGGCTTTGAAGGTGTTAAGACTCAACGGAGTTTGACTGATGCCCTGTGCACAGGACAAGATGAATTGGGGAAGAGTTGACTTCACATTAGTCACAGTGGTGTGTTCAGGGCAGAAACTCAAAGCAAGAGGCCACTGAAAGAGGCCAGGCTGTATGCCAGTCTCATCTGGACATTATGCTCCTGCCATAATCACAGACACAAAATTTGCTGGGAAGCAGAGCTGCCTGTCCGAAGAGTCCTTCCCCTGAGCACCTCTGCAAGGTGAAGCCTCTTTAGGAAAGGGGAAGGAGTTTCAGACAAGATTCATGGAGGACCAGCCAGTCCTCCATGAAGCCTGCTGATACGTCTCCCTTGCATTAGACCTTGGCAATATCTCAGCTGTTCATAAAGGCTGCCCTGATCCTCCAGGGAACAGAAGGACGCTTCCACAGGCGGCTTCATCCAGTCTGTCTTGGACACGTCCCCGAACGAGCTGAACTGTGCCCTGGGATCCCCTGGTGGGCTCAGAGATGGTCACGGCGGACGCCTAAGTGCTTCTTCCCCACCGCTGCCAAAAGGGGGGCTGCAGGCAACCAGCCCTGGCCTTGCGGCTGTCCCCATCTAAACAGGGACAGGCTAATCTCACTCTGAGGGGGCTATTTGAGCCGAGCAATTCCAGAGAGGCATCAAACGGATGCTCCAAAGTTGCACCAAATTTTTGCACGTATCCCTCTTTTCACTAGCTCTTTTCTCCAAAAAAGCTGTTTGGTCTCAGCTGTTCTGTAATGCTTCAAGGTTCCTCTCGATAATCCCTCAGGTTTGGGACATATTTCTCCCCCGCGATATCCGGTCCCTGGGGATGACTCCTAACGCGACGTCAGCGGCGGGGGCCTCATTTAATCATAAGCGTAATCACTGGATCGCTGGAAATCACAGCCGCTCCTCTTCCTCGGAGCGCTTTGCCGACTGCGTTAACAGGCGCCTCCGGAGGAAACTACCGCCTGAGGCTCGGCGCGCTGGTGGCGGATCGACCGATGCACTCGCAGCGGCACATGGGCGCGGGCGAGGGGCAAGCACCGCGCGGCCAAGGGCAGCTCGGGCGCCATGGCAGGTTTCCCTGCCGAGAGCGAAATGACGGTTTCGACTAAAGCCAAGGAATAGTAGCTTAAAAAAAAAAAGGGGAGGGGGAAGAAAAAGAAGGGGGAGGGGGGAGACTTTTCACAAATGCCCACCTGCCCTGCCGCCCTTCTGGAAGGTTCCACCCCCCCCTCCTGCCTTCTGGAAGGTTCCACCCCCTCCTTTCAGGAAGGTTCCACACCCTTCCTGCCTTCTGGAAGCTTCCGCCCCCTCCTTTCAGGAAGGTTCCACCCCCTTCCTGCCTTCTGGAAGCTTCCGCCCCCTCCTTTCAGGAAGGTTCCACCCCCCTTCCTGCCTTCTGGAAGCTTCCGCCCCCTCCTTTCAGGAAGGTTCCACCCCCCTTCCTGCCTTCTGGAAGCTTCCGCCCCCTCCTTTCAGGAAGGTTCCACCCCCCTTCCTGCCTTCTGAAAGCTTCCGCCCCCTCCTTTCAGGAAGGTTCCACCCCCCTTCCTGCCTTCTGGAAGCTTCCGCACCCTCCTTT
Source organism: Apteryx mantelli (assembly GCF_036417845.1). NCBI lineage: Eukaryota > Metazoa > Chordata > Aves > Apterygiformes > Apterygidae > Apteryx > Apteryx mantelli. The sequence continues at coordinate 5,140,091 of NC_089978.1, forward strand.
CAGGAAGGTTCCACCCCTCTTCCTGCCTTCTGGAAGCTTCCGCCCCCTCCTTTCAGGAAGGTTCCACCCCCCTTCCTGCCTTCTGGAAGCTTCAACCTCCCCCTTTGAGGAAGGTTCCACCCCCCCTTCCCGCCTTCTGGAAGCTTCCACCCCATCTTCCTTCCTTCCAGAGCGTCCCCCACCCCCCACCCCACCTTCCTTCAGGAAATTCCCACCTGCCAAAAACCAAACCAAAATGGCCAAGCTCCCCGGGCCGGTGTGGTGTTTCCAGCCGCAGAAGAGCAGCCCGGCCCCTCGCCGCAACGCCGGGGGGGCTTGCGAGGAGCCTCCCGCCGCCTCCGAGGCCACCACCGCGGGCGGGAAGAGCCGCGGCGGCCGTGAGGCGCCGGGCGGAGGCGAGGCCGCGCTCGTCACCCGGGGCCGCGCTTGGCACGCTCACGCAGCTCCCGAGGGCCCGGCGCGACGCGCGGCGGAGGGGCCCTGCCCCCTCGGGGGGCTTTCGAGCGCTTCGCTTCGCCCTTCCCACGCGCCTCCCCCCACGCCGGGCGGGATGCGCTCCTCGGGGAGCAGAGCCGCAGGGAAACGCGGCCGCTGCCGGGACGGCGAGCAACAGGCGGGAGAGGCAAAGTGAAGAGGTTTTGTTGTTGTTTTTTCTCTTTTTCCGTTTTATTTGCATTACTGTAATTATACCAGGAAAACATTTTAAGAAAAAAAAGCTATATCAGCTTTACTGATGATAAGGAGGGAGAGAGAATTCTGGCTGAGGGATAGATAGCAAGGCAGTCCTAAAACCTGGCCTGAGCACATCAGATTTTTATACTTCCATGCCTTTTTCCGTAGATTCCCGTGCAATAAAACGTGAATAGGGACGCAGAAGGGTCTGAAAAATTCTGGAACATCAGAAATCTCAAGAAAGGCACCTGTTCTCCTATATGAAGTTGCTACTTATGTCTCGGAGTATATGTTTTTCAGGAATTATTACTTTCCTGTTATACATTTGTGCTGCTCCCAGTGTGAGCAAGCTGTGAGAGGGTCCGCGGTCACGATCCCGGCACATACGGCACTTTCACAGAATAGCCCGGCATGAAAACGCGACGTGGAAAAAAGCTGGAGCAGGTGACTATCAGCAGGGGAGGGATTGACCCCAAAAAAAGAGCAATCGCTTCCTTACGAGCAGATGTCATTTTATAAATTGCCGAGGAGGGAGGAAGAATTACACACTACAGAAAACAAAGCTGGGCTACCTAAGGGGAAAATCTGGGCTGAGATCCCAGGTTTTCGTGTGTTTGAGAAGTCCACTTGCAGCAAGCACGAGGATCGCACCACTTTCCAGACTGCTTCTTCAGGCTTTTTGCTCGCAGTCAGAAGAAAGCTGAAGGACCGAGCAATTCCCAGCCGAACAGCCGGAGGCTTGCACGTGACGCTGGGGTACACAACCAGGGATATCCCGGCTGGGACAGAAGGCATTTGTGTGCTTAAATCGAGAAGGGAGTGCTGCTGCTTGGTGTCAAAGCTTCCGGAGGGCAGAAGCAAAGCTTTTTTGTCCTGCAGCGCCGACGGCGGCTGTGAAAGGCTTGCTGAGTTTCAGGGAGAGCTGGGTGCTCAGCCACCATTCACGCTTTTGGAAACTCCTCCCCGGCCGAGTCACTGAGCCGCTGCAGGACACGAAAGTGTGCTGCGGAGCGTTCGTGTTTGAGGGATGCCCGCAGCATGCAGCAAGAGCACTGCGGGGCTGGGCGAGCAGCCTGGACCTGCTGTGCGCCCCTGCAGATGTGATGCATCGGCTCCGTGTCGTGCCTGGGGTAAGAGGACCCTGCAGAGGTTATTAGCTGCTTTGGCAAGCCTAGTCTGCTTCTTTCTAAAGTTACCTCCACGTTTCCTAGACCGGGGCTATCTTTGAAGCTCCCTAAATGGGACACTTTCCCCCACTAAATGTGGAGGACAGTCTCATGAGCTATGGGAGCCTGGGGCCAGTCTCCTGTTCTACAATGCACCAGTCTCATGGTGGGCTGAGAGACATTCACCACTTGGTCTTTCCTGCAGACTTCACAGCACCTTCTGGAGGTGTTCAAGGTCATGGTTGTCTCTTTGCAGAGGGGGGAACTGAGGCATGGAGAGCAATACAGCTTGCCCTGGTCAACCACTAGGAGAGCAGCAAAAGCGCTATGTAATTAAATTAGAGATAAATACATTACAGTGTAGAAGTTGCTGAGGTGTAAGGGTTACAAGGACCACACATAACTGACAGATAAAAGCAGAAAACTCTCTGAAAATGTGAACGCTTCCTTTCATCACCCAGCAAAGCAATTATGTGTGTCAGTAGTTGTCTGGCCTCAACCGTTGATCACTGTCTCCAATACTCCAGCTTTCTCTGTCACACATAGGGTGCGCAGGCTCTGGGGCAGGCATCCAGGAATGCCAGGTTTGACGATGCTGTCTGCAATGGCAACCAAAAAGCAGCCCAATATGGTTGATGGACAAACAGCATCACCTTTGGGATGACCAGCGAAATCTAAGGGCCTCCTCATGCCTGTAGGCATGGTAGGGTCAATCCAGAGCTCCTATGAGATGGCTTGGCCCTTCAGCAGTTGTCTTCTCCTGCACTCTCATTTCGGTTGCAAGCTACCACAGTGGCCAGCCCCCAGAAGCGCCACAAAATGGCTATACACGCACAGAAATGAGTGCAACACACACTATCAACCCTCGTGATGTCAGGCCCACGAGCAGTGCCTTGCCTCTATTTTTGATCCTGAGCTCCTTCACATAGCTTAGTTATAACCCATAAGCTTGGGTTGCAGCACTGCTTAGCTCAGTCTTGAGATCTCACCTATGAGGAAGACTGGCCTTTTGGGGAAGCTGGAGTCCATCCTCTGTGCCATATAGATGGGCAGAGGCAGAAATCAGCCCCTGAACAGTGTCAGGAACAGCTTCTTACACAACCTTCCAGCTGTTTCCAAGGAGGAGACCTTCTACCCACCCATCCACCCAGCCAGGTGTTGGTCCCAGCTGCAGGGCAGCAGCTCACAGCAGAGATGTCTGTGTCCATGTGTCATTTTGCTCACCTGAACAGTGAATTGGGAGCATCAATGAGTTCACATCTCCAAGTTCAGGCCTGGACCAAGCCTGAAATGGAGAGAGCATAGCTGGTCTGATACGAAGCTCTGCTCCACAGTCTTCATCGCCAATAGCCACGGTCACCAGGAAAAGCCAGGGGTTTAGCCCTCGCCTCGCTCGTGGCTGTGAACATCACTGCATGCAGTGGCCTTCCCCTGTGGCTGCCTGCATGCAGCAGTGCTCAGATTTGAACCACCACAGCACGTGGAGCACAAACCCAGGCTTTGTCTCTGGGTGGCCCAGCTTTCTAAGAAGTTGCTCTCCCAGCATTGAAAAGCAACTGTGGGGAGGCAAAAAGTGCTTCCATGGCTCATAGTTTGCCGAGTGCCTGGGGAAGAGGAGGAGGAGGAATAAATCCCTTGCAAAAAGAGCTCAGAAAAGGGGAGAAATTTTCTTTGAAGATAAATCCTATTTTGTGCAGTTCAGCACGTCCTGGCTCAGCTCCCTCTCTGCTCCTGTGAATTCCTAAGCGGCTCTTTGTGTCCTGCTGCTAAGGAGAGATGATGAGATTGGGAAGCAGCGTGGGGGACCCTCCCCAGCCCCACAGCCCTGGCCCCTACCCCACCAAGGGCAGCACTCAGCCAAGAGCACCATCTCCAAGGGAAGACTTTGTCCATCAGCCAGAAGGGGGGGGGGGGGGGAAGAGATTTGCAGATCACATACCTCCGCCCGGCAGCTCTGCAGAGAGCTATTCAGCCTGGACAAAGGACAGGGGCCCTGAACAGTCACCACTGTGAAGCCCCCATCGCTGGCCCTCCCCCCAGCTGCGGGTGTTAAAGTTCAGGCCTCAGAGCAAAATACTCTTGCAATGAGAGGAAGAAAAACGGACGAAGGGTGCATTCCATGCTGCCAGCCAAAAATTTCTCTTCCTAGTTCTCTACAGTACCCAAATGTATCCAGGGCTGGCCCATTTTCATATCACAAAAATGCAGTTTTGCCCTTTCCCAGAGTGAAACACTTCCTAACTAATTAAACATTATTATATTTCTGCATAAGTCATCTCAGAGAAGTTTTGAACTAACTTAAGAATGGAAGGATAGCCTGACACCCAGGATCCATATTTAAGTCACCTGTCCTGCCACCAGCCTACCAAGGCACCTGAGCCAAGTCACTCAGAGCCTCAGTTTCCCCTTTGTAAAATAGGGCAGCCCTTTCTCTTCATTAACATTAGTTTCCTCTACCATTTTCCATGAGGAGGGACACATCAAAAGCACAATGAAAGCAGCAGATGAGGACTGTACACCTCACTGGATTTTCATCTGTCCTCTGAATGACGCATATACTGGTGTGAGCCACAGGACCTGCACAGCAAGGCAGGAAGCTCTGCAGGTTTCATTGCATGGGCATCACCCCATGCAGGCAAATCTCCTTGCGTGTGCAGGAGACCAGCAGACCTTCACAACGCCCAGGACGCACCAGCACAGTCAGCGCTGCTGGATCAGCACCCAGCCACAGTTAAAGAGCTTGTTATGATTGTTTTAATTCCTTCCTTGGTCTTACTGGAAGAGGAGGGTTGGACTCATCTCCACCTTTGAGTATTCAACCTGAGCTCCTGGTACAGTCAGTGAAGAGAAATGGGCATGATCCAGCTCATCCAAGACGTCTAAAGCAAGACAACATGAATTGCCCCTGCAGATGCCCAGGGTGCTGGGGCATGAATCCAGCCCAAAATGAAGGGAAGTTCATCACTCAAACCCAGTGAGCCCAACTCAGCCCTGTGACCTTTTCAGTTCACCTCTGAGGAGCATCTGTATCGTGGGTTTCACAAACTGCCTTGATACAGCAGCAGCCCTTGGGCCCCAAAGCTCACAGCTGCCTGGAAGGCTCTCCCATAGAAAAGCTCAGACCAGGTAGATCTCAGTTAATGGGATTAAAAAAAAAAAAAAAAAAAGTATTTCCCAGGACCTCTGCAGGCTCTGGAAGAGCCAGGTGCTGTCCGAACACATGAAGGACCTCATCCCTGCTCAGTTTTGCCCTGCCCATTTTAGCTCCCCCAATGCTGGGAGCCAGCCCTGGACGTCTGTGCCCAGGCTGAGGTGTGAGAGCTCTACAGTTACTGGTAGCAAGGACAAATACGCATCAGCTCGAGGCCAGGAGCCAGCACGCAGCCTCTTGCAGGCAGCTGGCATCCCAGCGTGCTTCTCACTCCCACTGCCACCGCCCCCACTCCTGATCTCCCTCCGCCCTGTGCCTGCTGGTTTCTCATGGTCCTCACCCCCTCATACAATAACAACAAGTCCTCAGGACAAACCCCCACAGGTATAAGACAGGTGCGCTCTGCCACCATTAGAGAGGTGACATGCAGCCACCCCAGCTGAAGAGGTGTCCCTGGGCAGCCATCTCGCAAACCACCATCCACCCATCTGTTGGACAGGACCGGGTAGCAATCGGTGGGGCTCTTGCTGTACTCCCGTCCCAGACTGACTCTCCTAACACTAAAACTGGTGGCACTTCCACCCAGATTATAATGTTTTATGGATCTTTGTTAAATCCCCTCTTATCTGCAGATATCATTTCTCTTCCTTCCAGCCCACCAAGCACCTCTGTATGAAAGGGGGTTTCTGCCACATGCATCTCACCCCAAGCTTTGCAGTGACAGAGACAGATGTGGCTGCTTGTTGTCACCCAAGCAGCAGCATGGAGAGCCCAAGGCCAATCACTATTTAAGGGTTGTCTCCCCACTTTGCTGTGGGTCTATCCCAGTAAAGTGCCCTGCTTCAGTTCCTCCTCCAAGACAGAGGTGCTCTCCTGGTGCCGGAAGAAGTATCCTGCTCCTGTACAAAGAGCAGCCACAGAAATTCACCATGAGTGGTTGAATGAAGCAGTCATGAGGACCACATATGGTCCCACATGGTCCCACAGTTGAGGCCACGTGGAAGGTACCAACAGGCTGACCTACAGCAGTAGTTTCCAATGCTATATGACCTCATTCTCACAAAATGGCCAAAAACCCATCCCCAAAATCACCACTCCCTGTAAAGTGCAGAGGAGGGTGGGATAGGCTCAGCCTGGTAGCAGGTTGCCGATTAGCAATGGGGAGGGAAAGAAGATGTTGGAGCAGTATGGTGCTAAGATGGGAGCTTGGACAGCCTAAGGGAAGCAGAAGGAAAAAAGTGTTGGTATCATTCACCTGCATTTTGTGCAAAAAATACTTTTTCCCCAGCCAAAATGTCTTTAAACTTTGCAGAGAAATGGAGCATTTATGAGAGAGCCTTGACGACCCCATAGAACTTTTCTGTCCATTTTAAGGCATGAATCAATTAAAGCAATCACAGAGCAAAGGTTAATCAGTAGCAAGTACATCTTAAGAAATAAGTAGCCTTTTAAAAAGCAATTGCTCTTGCCAATTTTTCCCCTTTCCTTTTATAAAGTGTCTTTTATTTCTCCGATTCTGGAGACTTTCCAAAATAAGTTCAGTGATTAAGAGCAGCTGCCAAAAGGGCTGGACTGAATCATGCGGCAGCAGCCAGGGCTGCAGGAGCAGAGAGGACTGAACCTGTTACTTGTTACGGAGCCCTTTGCTGGCCCCCCGCTGGGACCGAAGCCCAGCGGTGCTTGGTGCTGTACAAACTTACCAGGGATTGAAAACTTTCCAGGGGCTTACAGCCTAATGAGAGCAGATGGAGGCTGGAGAAACAAAGAATTGCTCACAGTTGCACTAGAGAATGGAGGAAATGAGGCAGAGACTAAGGAAGAGGCTGACTCAAAGGCATCTCTACATAAGCAATTAGACTCCGTCCTGAACGTGCAGGCATACGGCAAGGACTCAGGCTGCTGCCGTGCTGTGCCCTGGGCGCAGATCTGTTCTTCCTCTTATTGCAGCCCACCAGCAGAGTTCACATCACAGCCGCCTCCACGGGCAGCAGCCCCAGCACTGCCTCTGCCTGGCAGTCAGATGCTTTCTCCGGAGATCCTCTGCTCATTCACAGGCATATGTGTTCTCCCCACCCAGCTTGGCCTTATCTCCCTGGTTGCTACTCCAGGTGAGCTACAGAGCACCCTGTCGTGGTGAACAACTAAAGAAAAGAACTGCCATGCTGTGACGGCCCCAAGAGCCTTCCCTTGGCACAAGACGTGCAGAAGAGGAGTGCCAGGAAAGGGTTCCTCATCGATCTCTTGTTACAGCATGGCACGCACTCGCACAGACTACAACTGACCAACCACCAGAAAGGGCCTGGGCCAGCAGGTTGGAGAGTCCTTCCTGACTCTGAGCACAGGTCCTCCTCAAGCTTAACCCAGCGTCTTCCCTGGGGACACCACAAAGACTTGCAAGGAAAATGTACGGCAGCAGAGCAGGACATCCCCTGCAGTGTGACCAGTAAGAGACCAGAGACCTGGCCGTGAAGCAGTGAATCTGTTCAACCCTCCAAAGCATCACTCTTTCTTCTCCCCTCCCTCTCGCTGCAGAAGACAAGCAAGGGTTGAAACGCAGCAAACACTGAGGTCCTGCTAGTAGGGAGAGTCATAGGGAGCATGAGCCAAGGGCCACCCTCCGTGGGCAGGGGAGTCTCGTCAGATGCCAACCCATCAGCAACGAAAAGGCAGCCAGCAGTGGCTCCTCCTGGAATGCTGCTGGGAGAGCAGGGGCCTAGCGTGTGAAGAATGAGGTGAGGATGTGATGACAAGCAGATGAGCGCCTGCAGGCAGTCTGCTCAGCTCCCTCTCATGAGGTGTCTGGACCTTGAACAGAGGTTGCAACATGGAGACCAAGCTTCTGCTGCTCTCAGAGATCAGCCTAGCGTGGAGGGATGGTCCAGGATGCTGTGGGCAGAGGCCAATGTCACAGAACTTGTCTCCAGGCTGCTGTACCCACGTTGGCTCCTTTCCCTTCCATCTGGTGAGAGACAGAGCCCAGAGAATCTTCCCAACTTCTTATCCTACCTGGTCTTTTAAAAAACAGGGGGAGTCCCTGACTCACTGCACAACGCAGGGGTCTCTGGGGCAGTCCTATAAGCCAGACCACAGCTGGTCACTCCAAGCTGAGATACAGACCTCCTGCCTCAAAATAACGCAAGACTGTACTCCAGGTTGGGCAGACCGAAGCCAAGCTGTTGCTGCGCACACGGCATTGCAGTTTGCACGGAGCAACCGTTACAGAGGTTCTTCCAGCCACGATCCCGTCCCTGTGCAAAGCCACTGAGGTGGGGCTTTGCACCAGAGCAGGATTTGCCTGCTTTACTCCTCACTGCGAGGAGACAGGAGCACGTGCGCTGAGTTACTGCATCTCAGCTGAGGGGCAGTAATTGCTGAAGCCATTTGCATGGAACCGCGAATGCTTGTCTGAAAAAGGGCTACCAAGAAAATGAAGTGCGCGCTGGCAAAGGGCCATGAGCTTAAAAAAGGAACTTATAGTTTGGCTGATATTTTACCACACTAAGCACCGCTGTACAATAACTGCTTGCACAGAGGCACTTTCTAAACTGCAGATAATCTCACAAGTTATCACCAAATTTGTGTGTTTAAAGACCTGCATTTTCATCACAGAAAATGATCTGCAAACCTCGAAAGACACCAGTCATCTCCTTAGTCCTAAAGTCATGGCATGAGAAAGTTACAGGACTGGTCGTGAAACCCAACTTTTATTTTTCTGCAGAGTTTCCAAATTGCACTGGAAATCTTGCACACCTTTTAAACATTGCAATAGCGAGGTTGGAAAGGAAGTGACAGCTTTGGCTCATTTCACATTCAGAACAATTTTTTAATTAAAATCCAACTGGTCTCATGGTACACTACATTTTTTGTTAAATGTAGCTAAAAAGCTTTGAGCAGCTGTAGGAAATCATTTCCATTCTCTCTTGCCCTTCCACCTAGTGTCACGTGCGTGAGGATAAGTCCTGAGAGACACTATATTTGGACAAGTGTGAGATTAGGGTTGCCAAAGAAAGAGTAAAATCGGCTAGCAGGAGGTGATATACACCATGGACTGGACCTCCTACTAGCACTAATCTGCATTGCCCAGCTCACACTTGGCCTGGTGCTTGTCCCCTGGTTTATATTAGCTGAGCACCCAATCCTGAATTAAAATTCAGTCTTTCCTAGAAGTCGGAATTCACTCATTCCACTGCTAATTGCATTTATACCTACAAGTGAGGTGTAAGTATTTGGACAACACCAGCAAACTAAATCAGGGTCAAGTCCTGCTTTCAACTGCAAACCCGGCACAGCTCCCCAGGACTTGCTCTTCCTCCTGATTTACACCTGCGTAACAGACACCAGCATCTGGCCCACCGCCAAGGCATCCAACTTAGAGGAAGAAAACAGTTGCACGCCAAAACTCACACAGCAATTTGCAGCCACGGGGACAAAATCAGACCGGACTGCTTTTGACCCATGTTGTTTCCAGCCTTTCTAGCCAGTTTCTCATTATTTACAGCTGTTGCCAGATGTTACCATTTCATGGGTTATTTATTCCTCAGTCAACCTCCCGGTTCACACGCTAGGCAAGCTCACAGAGACAGAAAGAGAAAGAGGCTCCTTTATCCATTTTACTATGGAAACCGCCCTTTATCAGAGGCACTACAAGTGTTTCACCACCAATTCCCCCCCACCAACCACCCCAGCTCAAACCACCCGACCAGCCACCCATCGCTCGCATCTCATCCCTGCTCCCTTTTCTTTCCTCAACAGGTTAGAGCGAATTTCGCCTGGCGCGTACCCAGGGAGTGAAGCTGGACTGTTAAGTACCACCAAGCCTTTTCGTCTTCAGCGAGGTGGTTGGGGGCTCCCACGGAGCCTGCTGAAATCCCCTCACTAGCAAATAACCCCCTTCGCTCCCCATTGAAAGCTTTTGTTATTGGTTCTCCCCATTCTCCAGCTCTTCAAGCTTTGTTTCTCACTGCAATTCAGGCAGGAGCCAGGTCAATCACCCGCTGCCGGATCCCAACCAACGCACTCAAAAGTCCAAAGGGAAAAGTCAAAGGAATCTCCCCCCACGGTGCTAACTTTTATGGCAGGCAGGAAAGAGGCAGGAGAGGTGTTTTTCATCTGGCACGCAAACGTCTTTAGCTATAGGACGGACGAGCTAACTTACCTCTCCAGGACGCACGTGGAGGGGTTATTTTTGTTTTCTGCCTCACTTGGATTGCTGCGTCCTTTGCTTGTCACACTCCTGGACCCGAATGGTGGCACCGCTGTATGACACCCAGTATTAGAGAGGCTGCTGGAGCCGTCCCTCCCACGGTAGGAGGGGCCACGTGGGGCTTAATAAATTCAGTCCCAAAGGCTGGAAAAACTAAAATCTAATCATGGGATGTGGGCAGCTGCTCACCGTATGGCGCTGGGAGAAGCTGGGGACACCCAGGCAAAACCAGGTTTGATTGATTCCTTGCCCTGCGCACACCCACGCAGAACATGAAAGATCGATGTTAAAATGCTGCCCTGGCAGAATTAGATGTCCAGAGGATGGGTTCTGAGGAAATATCTCAAAGGAGATTTGGGCAAGACATGTCATTGTTGATCCTCAGAATTAAAACCACTATTAAACATCCTCTGGAAAAATATTTCCCACATGTGTAAGCTCCAAGAAAGAATCCACTGTACCAGATTTTTAAACTGCCCCAAACATGAACGTTGGTTATTTTATTTAAGTTTTGCAATGTTTTTGGCTCTAATATCTAAATCCTATTAGTGACATAATGTCCTCTGGAGGGGGTGAGGGGCAGATCAGCAAAACAAAAGCAGTTTGTGTGCTTGCATTTTGCAACCTCCAGTGAGTTTTTGAGCTTGAATTTGCCGTGGCCTTTCAGAGAGACATCTGTAAAGGTTCTCAGATTAGAAAGCTATGCAACCTCACACAGCTCCTCCTCCTCCTAAATAGCTCTTTGCTGCACGGGAGACGAAAGAAATATTCCCCCCCGGCCCTGAAGAGCTGTTTCTGAAACACCAGTTGTGCAGTATTTTCATCCCTGTTGTCTCTCACATTCTGAGTTTTCTTCTTGGACTAAAAGACGGACCAGAGGGTCCCTCAAAAATGAGTAGCACAAATACAGAGGGGAAGAAACAGGGCAGAAATGATGGCCCAGCAGTTTCTAGATCTTTCAGTCTACAAAGATAAATTTCTAACTGGAAGTGTTGTGCTCAGAAATGGCCTACAGAGGTGACAGCCTAATTCACCCTGAAACCTAGTGATGAACATAGGACATGTAATATTCCCACTATAAAAGCAGTATTGCTAATCCTCAGATAACACTCAATCCTAAAATACCATCATTTCCCTTTCAGCTTAGAATGTTAAATAAATGAGGGCACTGCAAGGCATGTGCTGAAGGCAAAAGCAGCTGTTTTTGTTAGTGATTGTTTTCAACCTTACACGCAGCTCTCTGGGGTAAATAGACATGGCATGGGATTGTGTGAAATCGCTAGAAATATTACTTGTTTTATGGTCTGATTCCTGGAAACCTGATAACAGGAAAGCATGAGATTAGGGAGGCCAATAGCACTGAAAGTACCTTGCAGGTTGGTAACCAGCAGTTTGAATCTCCAGAGTTGACTTACTGGCTTTTTTTCCCTTAGTAGTACATTTATGTAGGAGAAAATGATCTAGAAATTCTCCACGCATTCATAAGATGCTGTCCTGTAGCTACCTCCTATTTTTAAGCTTTACTTTCCTTGACCATACATAGGAAGAGCTCAGGTTCGTGGATGTCTGGATATTTCTGTGGACTACTAGAAGTCCAGGAGAACATCAGCCCAAGTACAAGCAAGTAAATCCAGGAGGCCCCTGGGCCATGTCCACCAATTTTGGAGCTCTTCCCTGTGGGTCCTCGGGTTCTCTGTAAGGATTTAGGCTGTCCCTCCCTCTGACATAGCTTAACTCTACATAATCTAAACATAACTGAGAGTGCAGCTACAAAGCCACACTCTTGCATCCTGTCCTTTTCAAGTGGATGCATTTCTCCTTCTCTCTTCGTTCTCCTTTCTTCTCCAGCTGTTACAGCTAGGGCAGCTCTAATTTCAGGTTGTTTTGCACCACGACCATCACTATAGTGTCCAAATCTCTAATCAAAGAGTCTGCTGGAACAGGCTCGGGGCAAGTTGCTGGACACCCAGTTCCCGTGGTGTCAACCATGGCTGCGTCCAGCTCCTGTGGAGGCCCCGGTCCTGTCTCCAGCACATTGAACATCCCTGTTGCCTGATGCTCTCCCGGAGGGTCACAAGCAGGCAGACTGTCTTCGAGGAGACTCTGGTGCAGGCTGCGTCGAAGGCTGTACTGAACTCAGCTTCATCATGGGGCCGTGCTCTGGTCCCAGAGGTCCCTGCCCAGCAAGCCCCACAGAACAGGAGGCATTTGGTGGTGGTGTCCCACCAAGTTTAAGGAGTAGTGAAGAAGCCAGAGAGATTGAGAGCTTTGCTCTGCCTTCAAAGCCCAGAGCAACATCAGCGCTCACAGAAATACCTCCTCGATGGGGCTTCACTGCTGTCCTTCCCAGGGCTTGTTCAAGCGCGTGGCCTTTCCTCCAACTGCTGCATCCTCATGGTATGGACAGACTCCATGGGGTACGTACAGGATAAGGGGGTAGCACCGAGCAACATCTTCCTCTCTCTGCTGTGAAGGAAAGAGCCTTGAAAAACCAGCGAGGGTGGCTATTTAAAACACAACCATAACCTCACCCCCAAACAAGCAAAGGAAATCCCAGGTATCCCTGTTCTCAGCCCTGAAATAACACTGCCCTTTTGCATTCTGCCCTTTCTTCTGGGTGCAGAGGTGTAAAGCCTTTAATGCTGCAGTTTGCTCTGCATACACCTGACAAATGACTCATTGGCAGGGCAGAGGCTACTCTATTTCCAGTATCTCCCGTTCGGATTTCTCTAGATTATCTCAGTCGGAAAATCATCAACCTGTGCCCCAGCCCTTCCATCAGCTGTCAGCGAAGGCAAGCGAGCGGGGTTGTTACCATGCTCGGTGTGATGGGCCTCATCCAGATCCCTGTCGGCATCACATCAGGACCTGCTGGAGCCCGGCCATCAGCAAGCCTGGCCCTGAAGTTTATGGGGTCGTAAACAGCAGCCGCAAGGGCCTAGTGCTATAAAAGCCCACTTAAAAAAAAGAGAGGATGTCAGCAGGGGAGGTTGGCCTTGAACCCTGGCGAGTTTTGGCTCAGTTTGCATCTGCAGAAGATAAAACCATGGTGGAAGCAGCACGAACAGGGAGCATCAGGCACAGCAATGGTCTCCCTACGCGAGGCGCTGGCCAAGATTTGGAGCCCAAGGCTATATTTCATCGAGAAATGCACGCGTTCATGTCCCCCCACCTCTTTGCTGACACACTCCCGGCTTCACCAAATCAGGCCGTCCATCCTCTGCCTTCTCTTACTAAAACCCACATCCCGCCCTGTGCTCACAACCTCCCTGTTCCCCGCTCCAGCATCGGCACGCCCCAGTTCTCCTGCGGGGCCGAGCGCCCTTATGCGCTGCAGGGCTGGCTGCGCTCGGGAGATTCGCCCTCTTCCACGGCACGGAGCCCTGCTGGGCTGCCCACCCCAGCAGCGCGAAGGAGCCGGTTCGGTTCCCTCCGGGCTGCGCTCACACCCCTCCCGGCACACGGTTGCACAACGTGCTCCTGCAGAGCCTCGAGAGCAGGTGACTCATGCAGGTAGCGACGTCCCCGCAAGATTAACTACAGAAACTGCACCGTTTAGCATGCGTTGGCATTTCCAAGAGTGATAACGGAGAAGGGGAGGAGGGGGAAGAGGTGACTTGAACTGATCCAAACTTCAATCTCTGCTCTCTTGCAGGATAGCAGCGTGGGGGAACTCAGCACATCGGTAAAGCATCACCGTCGTGCAAACAGGGAGCAGCAGCTTTTGCACGATGCTGGCAAGCTGCAAGGACATCTCCTTCACCGCTATTTCTCAGGCTCTGAAAGGCCGCTTGGAGCCTGGGGTGATTTATATTTTGAAGCCCGCTTGCTCCCAGGAAATGCTGCTGCCCTCTCCCGAGTCACGGCAGGAGCAGTGAATAAAGCTGTGGAGAAGTGAAGTCCATGGAGACGTGCCAGAGACTCAACAGTTTCTTCTGGAGTGAGCATGAGCCACTGAAATTCAGCCTAAAGCATCTGAATTCAAACTCAGAAAGCAACTTTAGGCAGCCAAAATTGCCAGCCAGTTTCTTCTGGGGCCAAATTCTGCTTCTGGTCATATAAACTAAGCACCAAATCACTTTGGTCAGAGAAGAAACCCCACTGATTTGGAAGTTACCCGGTTTGATCTGTGAGGACGCAATGGGACAGACCAAACTAGAAAACACCGATTTTGCTCCTTGAACTTCTTGGAGCAGATGAGAGGAGGGAACAGGCAGTCCTGGGGCTTGGAGACGGGCTGTGCCTTGCGAAGCGCATCTTTCCCCAGTGAAACGCATCCCTTGAGCAGCCAACAAGGAGGGGGGGACCAGACGGATTCCCCCAGACAGCCCCGTGCACCGCCCAGCCGTAGGAAACGGGCCCCACGGCACAAATACAAGCTGCATTGTGCGATTTGAGGGCAGACGGGGGAGCTTTCACACCGCACTTCAAAGCCGGCCGGCCGCGAGCGACAAACTCTCTGCCTTTCGCAGTGGTTGCTGCAGCAACTCCTCACCACCCGCTCTCCCACGGCGGGGCTGGCTGCTGCTGGCAGCGAGGGCTGTTTTATACAGCAGTATGAAAAGAGGGGGAAAGACCGTCCTCTCCCTTCTTCTTCTTCATTTCGTGGCTGTTCTTTATGCAACTGTGTCATTTTGTTCTTTTCCTGGCAGAAGTCAGGGGGGTTGCAATATACCCAGATAAGACAGGAGCTCGCAACTTGATCTAACCTGAAGGTCCAGGGAAGTCTCAGAGAGAAAAAGAAGATGCAAGGACCAGTGAGGAAGAAAAGGGTCCAATAAACCAGCCCTCAGGCGTCTGAGGAAAAGCTCAGGAAAATGCTAAATGTTTCTGGACCTGAGCAGAGCAACGTGGCAAATGCTGGGAGGAACTTGTTGGATTTCAGGAGTAAAGCACCTCTATATTTTTTGTTTTATGAGAGCCTGAGACACTTCTCTGGGCCATTTCCTCCTGCTGCCTCCAGAGAAAGGGGCTCCCGCTTCGACCATTGCCAAATCCTTGCGCAGCCCTGGATTATAGCGGGCCAGAGGAGAGCACCCCGTCGTTCCCGCACCCGGCGTGCATCGCCATCTCGCTGCCAGGGCAGCATGCGCTTGCTGTGCCCAGTTTTTGGATTAGTGGCAAGGATTCACCACCCGCACGTGTGAAACAGTGAAACATCCCAGCAGGCAGGTCACACCGCTGTCGAGAGAGATTATTCACAGAGCCTCGGTGCTCAAGGTGGCGAGACACGAAGGCCGGCTCGGTCTGGGCCTCCTGCCTGACGGTCCTCTTTGCTGGATGAATCCTGAAGGACTGCGTTAGCCCCTTCCCTGATGAACCCCTCACCTTCGAGGAGGCACCTGTGGGTGTCAGGGACGTCCTGCTGCTCTCAGTGGGGACGTCACAGCGAGGTCTCCACCTCGCACCAGCACCCCGGGTTATAAACCACACTGGTCGCCCTTCAGGAAACCACACAGCAAGGGGACACCAGCTCCTGAGCCCCACTGAGTTTTGGGGGGGGCTCAGATTTGAGGTAGCAAAGGTGCTTCCCACCACTCGCACTGGTTAAACCATTCTTTGCCCCATCTCCCCCACCCCCTGGCCTGATGCTTCAGCCTTGTCACCACAGAGCCTCCTGGGTGGCACTTGTTGTTCCCAGGACAAGTCCAGCAGATGGGCTGAGATGTTACTGGGCACTTTTTATCCTTTGCGTGAGTGTCCCAGGCAAGCAGAGGCCAGGACTGTGGTGAGACATCCCTCTCCCCAGCACGCTGACGCGGGCAGCAGCTCTGCCTAAGGCTCTCGTACCAGCCTGGGCGCACCGAGCCCTCCCTCCCTGCTGCGAGGGGAGAGCAGAGCTGGATGGTGCCTGGTGTGGGGTCACTGCTGTCTCTTTCTCCCCAGCATCACCCCAGACCCGTCTGCAGATCTCCCCAACCCTCTCTGGGCGCAGGTCTGCCCGCCGGCCCCTTCGTGGTGCCAAAGGAGGCGAGACAACTTACAGTGTCCCTGGGCTAGTCTATCCCTGAAGCACCCTGGAGCCTGGGGTCCTCCACTGCCAAAGGCCACCTCGGAGATCAAACGCCCTCTCTGAGAAGGGTCATTAGCAGATCCTAAATGAAGAGGATAAGAACACAGCAAGTATAAAACTGTAATTCCTTGTAGGCCCCTGTTTTTGGCCTCACCTCCACAGTAGGCAGTGGGTCTTTCTCCAAGCTACCAAGGCTGAGATCTGCACAAGGGTGGGCTCAAGCCGCAGAAATCTGTGCCCAGCACTCAAAGCTCATCTTGCAAAAAGCTCATGCGGACAGTGAATGAGGATCTAGCATCAGCAATCCATCAGCCTGTCTCATTGAAGAAGCATATCTCCCTTGGGTATTTTAAAAAGAGAAGAGATCTTTTACCTACAAAACACATAAAGACAACAAATCCTTGGGTGGGAGGTGGTATTAGAGCCTGACATGTTTGGAAAACATGGATTTACCTGGGGAAATTTCTGCTAGAAGAAAGTGGCGGATACTTCCCACCTGAGGAAAGATCATCCTTGGAGCCCTGAGTTTGGGGAAAGAAATGGAGTAGAGGATGGGGAAGCAGTTTTCAGCCCTGTCACTGCCCTCCTGGGCCAGTGCAGCCCCTGGAAGGAGGAATCGGATGGTGGCCATTACACCTGTCCGCTGTGCTCAATCCAGGTGCACTCGGGTCCCAGATACCCTTACGGCCGCACACACGGCCAGTGGGACTCGGCTTGAATGCAAGCAGAGCCGCTAGCCTCAAATTTATGCCAGCTAGGGATTTGGGGCAACAAGGTGTGGGAGCGTAAGGGTGTCTGCAAACACGAGGGAGGCACAGGGCTGAGCCTGTTCTCCAGTCCGGCCCAGTCTCCCTCACTACCCACCTCGCTGATGCACAAGCACACGCACGCTGGGTCCAGCATCAGGGGGGCTTTGCTGCCACAGGAGCAGAGATCCTGTCCTCCATGGGGCTCACACGTAACTGTGGCTCTAGGAGCGACAAATTTCCCTGAGGAAGCTGCTGTAATGCATAAGGGTAAAGAATAACTTCAAAATGGTGAGAGGGCAGGTTGGGCTGAACAGGACCTGTCTTGGAAGGGGTGACACCAGCACCTCCTGCAGGTACACGCACAGACCCCCAAACCATTTCAAAGTACAGGAAACTGGTAGAGCAAGCGATGGAGCAGTGTGGAGGTCAGCTGGGGCAGCAAAGCCTGCCTGGCCGCTTCTCCAGCCTCTCGGGTGGGTTTCGCAGCCCCTGTTGAGCCAATGCTACGAGCAGTCACTGCGGCAGTGAGACAGCTGCCATCCGGGCTTTGCCCAGGGCACGGACACCCGCTCTGAATCCGCAGTGTGGTCTCCACAGCTGAAAACCAACCCTGCAGCCGGCTGACGATGACTGCCAACTGCCTTATTTGCCTTACCTGAAAATAAGAAACTCGCATGATGGTTCCTGCCTGGGAGAGGTGTGCACTCCTCCAAGCGCAGGCACAAGAACATTGGAGTCGGCATTCGGCCTTCAGGAGATAGAAGAAAAGGTGGAGATGGAGGATATGGGGCAATGGCAAGGGAATAGGCACTTTGGGGCAGAGCACTGGAGCAGGTTGCCCAGAGAGGTGGTGGAGTCTCCTTCTCTGGAGATATTCAAAACGCGCCTGGATGCAATCCTGTGCAATGTGCTCTAGGTGACCCTGCTGAGCAGGGGGGTTGGACTGGATGATCTCCAGAGGTCCCTTCCAACCTCAGTGATTCTGTGATTCTGTGGGGCATGAAATCCAGTATAAAAACCACCTCCTTTTACCGGCTGGTGAGTGCTGGCTGCCTTCAGCAGGTAGCACTCAGACTTTGGGTCTTGCACTGGAAACTGGGCAATGTAAAAGGAAACTAATCCCTAGTGCAGCTGCCAGGAGAGGGCATTACAGTCACAGGAATCAGAAAGGACCAGCCAAGAAACCCAGGCAAGCTCCCTGCTCTCAGTGTTAGAACGAAGCTACAAATCCTCCCAAATCCTCCCTTGGGAACCAAAATTCAGAGCTCTTCTGGGTGCAATAATTAACATCTCTTCCTCTGTTATACCTACTAGCTTATTGCTTCTCCTACTACTAATTCCCCCCTTTGCTCCCAAATAAACTAAGATCCTTCAGCTGCACGCAGAACAACTGTTCCCACCAGGACTTGACTTCCAGTTCGCTGTGTCTGTGTCGGACTTGAAGTCGTCTGTTCCCAAAAGCGTCTTCTCTTCTTTCCTCCCCTGTGGCCCTTCTGATTTAGCATAAGGCATCACCTCTCTCTGTAAACCTTACCGCTACATAGATCTACCCTAGAATCAAAGAAGACAGGGCACTAAGTTCAGGTACGAAAAAGTAAACCCTGTTCGTGATGGTTTGTGAGAAGTGCTTAAAGATCTTCCGAGAGAGGCGCCACCAATACAGCAATAATTGCAAGTTTAGCCTCAGGACACCCCTCGGAGATAATCACGTTATTTTCCCTCCTGTGCAGATGGAAGGAAATGAGGCTTTGGGAATAGAGGACAGGTATTAACATGTATATTGCAACCTGGAGGTCTCAGTCAGGAAAGCTGCAGGAGCTCTCAAAACCCTGCCTCACCAAGGTGCCTAAACGAGTATGGAAATGTTTAGAAAATAATCTCTGAATGAAGGAGTTTCTGCTGTTTTCATCCTCAGAAAAGCCTCCACCACTGAGCGGTACCAAGATTTCAAAGGGTGACCCATGATGGGGGGGAACTGCATTAGGAGGTTCACAGGTGGAGACATGCTGAGATCTGAGTTTCATAGAGATGCTCGGTTAAAGACCAAATTCCTTAGAGTTATCTTACCTGACTCTCCAGAACTGATTCAGCAATCGGAAAGAAAAAAAAATTGCCAGACTTTTGTTGAAAGCTCATTAGGGGCTATGAAGAGATGTCAAACGAGTTATACTTAAACAAAGCCAACGTCAGCCTGGACATGATGAAACCTCTTAAGCAGCCAACAGCTCCAGTTACCTAAACAAACAAGCAGCACCCGATAGAGACCCTCAGTATCTTTTCCCAATCCCCAAACCATTAAGGCCTTGACATCATGGCCCATTTACCATATCTCACTCTCAGCAACTGCTGGGCAATTCAACCAAGTTTGTGCCAGGGGAAGAGGTCTCCAAAACAGAAGGTCTGTGAAAAATCATGGAAAACGGTGGCTGGTTGGAGGCAGACACGCTCAACCAGCACATCCCAGGATGGCTCAGCCCTCAGCAGTCCCGCCTGGCCTGCCCAATAGGTGAAAAAGCAGCAAACTACTGCCCAGCGCCACGTGGGCAAATTTGTGGCTCAGCTGTTGGCTGGCCACCAGCAGTTGGCACGGCCAGCCGTGCACCTCATCTTGCCCAGCCACGGGCACAGCAGAAGGGGGTCAGGAGCAGGAGGTGTGACGGGAGCAGTGCAAGCAGGCCTGGGAGCAGACACGGGGCTTTCTGCCACGGGCAGAAGTGCTGAAGGCTGAGGACCCAGAGCCTCAGAGTACCAAGCTTCTTGAGTGCTGCTGTTGAGAAGATGACTGCTTTTCCTCCACACCGTGAGGAAACACAAAGCTAGTTCTGTTCTCCTACGTATGCACCTACTTCATCCATGTCAAACCCTCATATTTCCAGTGGCGGTTCTTGCCCTGCACTGCTTTCCGTCAGGTTTCTGCTGCCCTCGTTGATGGAAACAGACCCTTGCACAAGGTGGCACATGGAGACAGCTTTCTCTGACTGGTGCAGAGGGGTACAAGGCTTGCAAGTCTTGTGGGATTTACTTTTCTTCCATCGAAAGCAGCTCACACTCCAGCCTGCAGCTACTCAGTCTTAGCGCAGCCAGGCAGGGGAAAAGTTTTCCTTCCCCTCCCTCCCTTCTGTATTTCCCTGGGGGAAAGAGAGACAAGTGATAGCACCTCTTAATTTTATATCAAGAAAGAAGGCAGTGGATACCATCACTAAATTACTGTTATGGAGTACACAAAATCCTCATCCACCTGGGGGGTGCACAGTCACTGCCTGCTCAGCTGCTTGGCTCTGTTTTTCTTGTTACAGAAAGGCTGTGCCTCCTCTACCGGGCCAGACGTGAGCCACCAAACACCAACCCGGCATCGCTTTTACAGGCACTTTCATGGGAACGTTACCTTCTCGCATGACAATTACAAGGAAGCCAGATCTGCTGGCACAAGCTTCATGGGAGGAAGAGGTAGAAGAAGTAGCTACATCACCCAGGCGGCACAGTTTGATTTCCCATCTCTAATGGGACAAGGACATCCCACGTGGGATGCTATCACATCGTGGCAGAGAGAAGCAGCCAGGACACGTACCAAGGACCCCGCAGTCTCCAGGCATTTCTCAGTGGGCTGCAATGTTCCTCTTGCTCAGGTCACAGGGCCCCCCATCTTTGCAAAAGCAGAGAAATGGGCCTCTCCTCTGGTTTCCTGCAAGAGAGCTGTTAGCAAACCAGTTTTCAGTGAAAGCACAAGTTCTGGCCATAGGCGATTTTATGAAGTAACACGCAATTGTCTTACTCAAGCTAGTTAGTAACCCCATATTCAATGTGTCCCCTTTTTTTCCAGCTGTGTTTCAGCTCCCCTTGGCATATGGCTCAGCACCCACCTGGCTTGCAAGACCCCGGCGGAGAGCTTTCCCCTCCCTATCACCCTCCTGTTCACCAGAAGCCGACTTGAACATTTCCTCTTAGCACTAGACTTGGTTTATTTAACTCCATCAGGGTAAAACGTTCAGGTCTGCCTCACTGAAACACGGAGGAAACGAGCTGCAGGAGGGTGAGTGTGGTTGCCCATGGCATCCTCCCCAGCCCATGAAGTTCCCCATCCCACACCGGAACGAGGCACTCGTGCAAAAGGCACACGGGAAGATGAACTCCCGCTCCTGTCATCGGTCTCCATCAGTCTTAGCTACTGACCTCAGAGGAAAAAGCGATGCTGGGGAAGGCGGTTTAAACACCCATCCAACACCCTTACCTGATTTCCTCCCCCATATCAGGAGCCTCAGACACCTGGCTCTACCTGGGGAGAAAACAAGCATCTGCAAGGCAGTGATTTCCCTCCTCAAGCTGTGGTCCAGATCCTGCTTCCAGACAGATGTTTCTCCAGAGAGAAACATCAGACAGGATGCCTTCTTGTAAGCTCTTCTTCTTACAAACATAAAGCAAAGTGGCTGTGAGAGAAAGGCAACGCCACCGTCAGCCCCAGACTGGGAACTGAAGGCCAGACAAGGTAAGTTGTTGTCTGGGGGTTATTTAAGCTTTAACTAGAAAGACAAGGGAACAGCTAAAACCACCGTAGTCTTTCTTAGCTGTTGTCTCTATATTAAATATTAACATTTAGGATAGCAAACAACACAGAAATGTGCTAGATAGAATTTTGAGAATCTCAGAGCCTTAATTACTGCAGAATTCATTAAAATAAGCAGTAAAAATCACCCTTAGTACAACAGCTTTTAGTGTAAAGTCACTTTGCTCCATCAAATAAGATCTCATTAATCTAAAATAGATGAGAGAAGCACAACTCTGCCTTTAAGCACCCCCACTCATTTCTATTGTCACTTCATGTGTCATTGAAGTAGCAAGGGAAGGAAAAATCAGGTAATTCATTTAGGTTTTATTTAAAGTTTCAGTTTTGTTTTTGAAACTGCTGAGCTGACCTCATACATTAAACAAACAGGGCACTGCAGGAGAGTTAAGCCAAGGCAGTAGGAAGAAAAAGAAATAAATAATCTCACTGATTTTTAAATGGTAACAGCCTGTCATATTTTTGGGTTAAACGTGACACAAAGACGTCTGTCGGCAAGCTGGAGTTGGCCCGAAAACAGCAGTTGTTGACTGACAGTCTTCATTGCAAATAAGAGCCCAAAGCACAACTGGTGCTGATAACGATCCCAAAGCAGCGTTGATAGCGAAAAGATGCCGCAGCAATCCTGCAAGGGAAGAGGGAATGATTTCCTTGTCATCCCCAGCCGCCTGCGCTAAATTTGCTTCTGCAGCTTCACGTACCAGGCAAACCTGGCGTCTCTCTCCATTTCCCCGTCACGACAAGGCTCTCTCCTTCATTCTGCTTCCCAGTTTTCTTTTCAGCGGAATGATGTCATTTCTGCAAACCTCTTGGGTTAGCTCCAGCTCTCTTAGCACGCGCTGTAACTCAAAGTCTCCGCTTCGCTCTCCAGCCGCTTTGGGAACCTCTTCATTTCACATGAAAGGTTCCCTGCTCCTTACTGCTCCCTTTCTTCAGAGATTTTCCTACCTCGCTATGCAGCAGGCGGCTGTGATGCTCCCGGGAGCTTCTCAGCAAGCTGATGTGGAACTGAGGTCTTTAATCTTTGCTTCCTTCTGCCCCTGCACCCCTTGGCCCAACTCCATCTTCTTCTGTAGCTCTCCTACCACTTTTTTGCAGGCATCCGTTCTGGCCTGTTTCTGTTCAGCTTTTGGGTATATTTGCTCTCTTTTTTCACCACTTGCTATTCCCTGCTGAGGCTCGCAGCTGCTTCCCTCAAGTCCCACACTTGATTTTGTGAACTGTCATTAGCAACAAACACTGAGATCCTAGAGCAGTAATCATCCATATACTTGATCTGGTGGGTTTATGACCCCAAAATACATCTACAGGCTTTCTAATACTGTCAAAATAAAAGAAATCATTAAACAGGCTCATCATTTTATGCTGGGAAGAAGATTTGGGAGTCAGACTTCACCTTTTACAATTTTAACATTGAAGAAGTTGGTATCCACTGTGGAAATGGATTGTGCAAACTCTTAATCAGGAATAACGTTCAAACAAATATTTTTCTTGGACTTTGGTCTGAACCAATTTTATAGTCAAGTAATGATGTCAAACTTTTAAGAAACCAAGTACCTACCTACCAGCCACTTCGGTCTGTTCTTGCATCGTACCTCGCTGTAAACATGGCCTATCTGTACCAATCTGCAGTATTTTGAGACACAGATGTATTAGGACATTCACTGAGATACTGGCTAAGAAGTGACTGGCTTTTACGTGCCTCAAATCTTTGACCAGGCAAAACTTTTGGCACTTTCTAAAACTCTGAAAAGGGGCATCAAGTTGGAAACAAAACACTGAGGCAACCCCGGTTGCTTTGCAAAATACTGGCTTTTGTCTTGATGTGGTGTTTACTCCCAAGTCTCTTCTCAAGCTCTAAGCAGATCGCTTAAGTCAAGTCAGTGTCTCCATGGAAACTTCCTTTCTCAAAGAGCCTCCTTTCTCAAGAAAGCCATGCACCCCTTTTGTTTAAAAGGAGAATGCAGTTTGGTAGGGGCATAACGTCTGTCCAGAGAAGAGCCTGCAACAACTAATCGGTCGGATTTATGTCCTTTAAAAACACGTCTGTTTAATTAAGACATTCTAGGGATGGCTAAAGGTAAGCTATCGCTGCAGCTGCACTAGCAAGTCCTTCAGTCCCCCTCCATCTCTGCCCTGGATCTTCTCTCTTGGCGTGACAGCCTGCCCTTCTAAAGGTACACGGGGTCTTACACTCCTCTCTCAAACAGACTCATGCCCTAGCAGACTCCAAAGCAATCTTTTGTTTAAAGAAAATCGAGGGCTAAATACAAACCCACATCACTTCTTTAAATATAGGAAGCATCTTGTGGAAGCCATGATTTGATTCTTAAATAAGATAATCTTCAGAGCATTTTGAAACAGAGATGAGTTTAGCATTTTTCTCCACTAGGCTCTGGATGCTTAGTTAGCTAGTTGCCTTTGTAAGCTGGGGCACTTTATACCGTTTCTGTACATAACTGAGGAGAATTGCTTGAGATGCCTCAACAAGGAAGGAAGAGAAAAAAGAAAGGAAAAGGAAACAGATTTTCCCACTGGCTAGTCAAAGAATTAAATATTTCATGTTCTAATAAAGAAGAGACACTTTAATATTAATAGGCAAATAAATAATTAAAGGCTGTCACTAAAAATGGTTTCGGCTCAGTATAATCAGATTAATTCATACAGTATGTAAAACACAAAAGAAGCTGCCAAAAAAGTTCTCTAGATGGAGAGCTTTCTAAGTAGCTTTCAGATCACAGCAGAGTCAAGATGTTCTTAGAAAAATAAGCCACACGGGTTAATTTTTAAGTCAGACAGTCGCTATTTAAGAGAGGAAAACTGCTGTAAGAGGATATGCAAAGGCTAACACAGGTAACGAAGCTGTGCTGATGCACAGATAGAGAGTGGAGAAAAAAATATCTCAGAACAACAATAATCCAGGTGCCCTAAGCTTAAGGTAGCTACAAACCTTTCAAGATTTCCTGAGAACATAAAAACACAACATGCCTGTTAACTAGAAACTGGGCCTGGTGACCCTGCAGCAGCAAGCTAACTCCTTCCACATCATCAGTGGGCAAAAAAAAAGCCTGGGACAAGATGACACATGTCTAAGGTCAGAGTCTTAAGCTTCCCAGTGGAGAACAGAACGGCTTTGGTATACTGCCTCTCAAGCAGCTATTAGAAACCAGTCACGACCAATTCAAAGGGGAAATACTACCAAGGAGACAAAAGCTCATCACTAGATCAGATCCCCCCTCAGGCTGGCAGCTTTAGTTTCACCCAGTGAATTTATCCCTGGATGCAAGCTTTGGCAGGGGAAACTCTGAGTATTACAGTAAGATGAAAAATATATACAAAGAGGCAAAGGGTGCAGATTTTGGCAATGGACTTCAAACCTCATGTCAAACAGCAACTGCCCTGGAGCACAAAGGATAGGGGAAGGCTGTGAGTCACAGCAGAGCCTGTCTAAGGTCTCCATCTGGCTGCACGTTAGTCCGCGGCCAGTGTTTTCCAGCCCACATTAATGCTACAGAATTAGCCACAGCTAAGCTGGCACGTCAGGAGCAAGATGAATTGTAGATTCAAATGCTGCTGCCTGGTAGAAGTGTATGGTAAAAGCAGAGGCCCAGAACTTGCCGCAGAAGAAAATACATCATGAGTGGAACTGACCTGTTCCCAAACACAAATCCGTTTCCCAAAAGGCAAGCTTTCAAATTAGCATTACACGCACCACAGAAGCAAGAGATTTTACAGACTTCTTTAGCTGCATCTGCAAGACCAGTGTAAGAGCTGTCATGTATTGCAGAGGGAGTGGGAAAAACATAATTGAATCAGCGCCTAGAGGCAGAGAGGAAAAGGCTGATCCACTAGCAGGTCTCAGCAAGAAGCAGGAACGAGTTTCTGTGCAACACAGCTGCTTTGGAGAGGGAGAGGAGGTTACTCCAAAACTGGTTTAAGCTTTCCCCCATAAATGACCAAAGCGATATGTATAGAGAGCAGTATCGTCAGAGAAAGCAGCTCCCCCCAGTTATAATACAATCTTTTATCCAGTTCCTCTGTGTGAAGTTACTCCCTTCAAAGCCTTCAAACTTTGTTATCCCGTGGAGCTACAGCAGGGGTAAGAGACAAGCTTATATCACTTCATCCATCGCATTCAAGCACCCAGTGACAGTGACATTAACAATAACCCCACCTGACAATTCTTTGGTGACAGTGAATTCTCCAGTCCTCCCACAGCCCCAAGTTAAGAAATGCAGCACTCATTTTATTAAAAATCAGTATACAGTGTTTATGACAGATCTCTCTTGTAGTTCTATATTTCCTGTTTTATAGACTACAGCAACCAAAGGATTTAGTCAGTAGCATAAAGAAACCAGGTTACTCTTTCATTTCAAAAAATTAACATTGTCCCCATGCTTCCAAGAAAGCAGCGTCTGTGGTCAGTCTCTTTTCCGTTGGACTTGATGTAAGAAACAAGAGTTTTCAACGTCATTTTGCAGGTAAATCTTATCCTTATAAAGATAGTTGCTCTGTTTGCTTTATCATACAGGGCAGGGGCCTCTAACAAGCCTCACAGCACTGATACAACAACCTTAAATTGTCTCTGACAATTTCTTCTGTAATTTACCTTCTAGAATATCAGAAATGCTTAAGAGATCTGTTTAACTAGCTGAGTTGGAACTAGGGTGCGGAGGGTCTGATTCACAGAATTTGGCAGAAAGATCACCCCTGAATTAATTCTCCCGTGGCTGCAGGAAGCACACACAGGCTTTCTCCACGACGCGCTCTCAAAGCATCCAGCAGTGCTGCAAGGGGCCTTCGTATTCCTGCCCTCGTTCCCCCTTTCACTTGCGGCAGCTGTTCAGATTTCTGCTGGCTGCTTCCTTCCCTCCTCAAGTCATCCAAAGCACAGAGCAGCCTCAGTGGTGTTAACAGCAGCTTGGCACAAGCAGGAAAAGTCCAGCCAGATTTAATTTATTAAGATAAACATGGTCTAAGGCTCCACATTTATTTTTTAAAAATAAACACAATAAGAAATATGAAAACAAAGTGGCTTTGCTACTTGTAGGTCAGGTTCAGACATTCTCGGAAAGATCTTTTCAACCATACAAAAAAATCTTCCCCTCTCACCCCCACCAAGGGGGTGGAAAGACAGTTTGCTATGTAAGATCAGCAACGTCCCTCTTGCGTGCCCTTCGACATTCGGCAAATGCTACCTCTGCCACCCTTCTGGGCAGATCCAAGTCTTAAGGGCACCCCTGCGAAGGAGGAGCGGGAGGGAGGAGGGACAGGCAATTCAGTCTTTGAAATGAACATCTAAAAGGCTTGACACGACGACTATGTTGAACTCCACCACTTTAATGGTTGTTCTTTGCTGCTTCTTTAGCAGCAATAATCAGAGGAGTGAGACTAGACAGAGGCTTTGCAATTTTCAGGAACTGGTGCTAGGAAAGAAAGAAAAAAAAAAAAGGTTAAATTGTTCAGAACCTGCCCTAGAAGTCTGGTGACCACAACAAAATACTGGCACCTAAACCCATACGAAGTCTAATGACCTACCCTAATCTCAAAACAGGTGAAACCAAGAAGTTTGTTATCACCACAAACTTTTGGGGCTTGCCTGAACTGATACACACCTTTGCACCCAACACAAGCTAAATTCCTCAGTGTCTGCACGCTTTCAAGATCAAGCAGAATTCAGCAGGTATCCCTGGGGGATTGTAAATTCATGCAAAATCTATAGTGAAATTCTGTGCTGAAGGAAGGTGTACTGAAAATAATCTGTGCAGCTCAAACAGAAGGCACAAGACTTCTTGCAGAAATCAGCTCTCCTCTGTCATCGTGGGTCCGGTGAAAGCACTGCCGTGGCCTTCTACACGTATTAGAAATTTGCAAAACAGAACTGGATTTGGAGAGAGCAGCACAGAACCATTCAGTCAGTCTCCTATCCAAGGTGCTCTGTTAAGTAAAACACTACTGATCATCCAGCACACAACACCCTGTACGTGCTGTCACAAAGTGCTTCATGCGGAATCTAGTGTTTGTTGTTTTGGAGACAAGTTTTAAAACATGGTATCTGCAAGGGAGGAAAAGTTTTCCTGGATCCAGGGTAAGTGGAAAGCTTGTAACACTCCAACCTTGCAGAGGAAGTCAAGGTTGAGGACGAAGAGGCTGACACTCAAAACAGCTATCAGATGAGAGTGAAGGCATATACGGCAAGTCCACAGGATGTTGTGAAAACAAAGAACCACCACGTCCCACAGCCCTTCTGAGCATTAGAAGGGATCCATCACCCAAAGCAGCGTATTTGAATGCAGTTCAGAGATGGAATATCAGAGGCCAAAAGATAGTTAAAGGCAAGCAGAAATGTTCTGCTTCTTGGAGCGAGAGACCATTTTTGAGTGTAACATTACTGCTGTCTCAAATTTTGGAGCTGGAAAATCCAGGACAAAGAGTGACCTTTCAACTGCTGCCATTCTGCCAGCGATTAATGCTTGCTTACAGTCTCAGAAGGCAGCAACACAGTCAAAGCTGAATCCACTAGAAAAACTAGCAGAAAGGTAAGCAAC
Source organism: Apteryx mantelli (assembly GCF_036417845.1). Taxonomy (NCBI): domain Eukaryota; kingdom Metazoa; phylum Chordata; class Aves; order Apterygiformes; family Apterygidae; genus Apteryx; species Apteryx mantelli. The sequence goes on from NC_089978.1 coordinate 5,168,151, forward strand.
ACAGGGAACTGTCTCACAGTTGAGGTATGAAGGCACCTGATCGCATATTTATTTTACAAAGAGTTGGAGCACATTTTCCACCCCCATGGCAGGTGTGACAGAAGGAACCCACGAATACTGCTCATCTGTGTTGGCGAAGTCTGGCAGCTTGGCCCTCCACTTTCACCAGGAGTTCAGACAAAAAGACCAGGTTTTCAGTGAAATAATTAAGTATTTCTCCCAAGTTCTGTACTGTCACCTCTGCTGTAAGGAGCAGCATCTGGCAAAACGTGGTAACACCACTGAACTGCTCCAGTTATTGCAAAGCATGCGCGCTCAAGGAGACTTGGGATCCCTCCACCAGAAGGGAGGCAACCAGAACATCCGATAGCTGGAAGTCCTGCTGCTGTCCAAATCAGAACAAGCATGGCCAGAACATGCCAACACATACGGATATCAGGGTGAGCTGTGTGAAGAAACCATGGGAATTAAGGGGCTCAGCATTTGGCAGGCCCGGGACACTGATTTTTTGAGGTTGGTGACAAAGCATGCTGCACAGCTGCTGTAGGTAGCAAGCACAAAGAAGGAGTACTCTGTTAATGCTTCACTGTGGATTTCGGGTTGTTTTTTGGAGGGGGGAGGTGGGCAAAAACTTAGCTGTGCTTGTGCCTTCAGCTGATGCAGTATTAAAGATCCCAAATGAGTTCTCCCCATAAGCCTGGCCTCACTCCGAAATGCTTGGTTCAGCCCTACTTCCCAACATTTACCTGTAGCAGCTCTTTTGCAGAACCTCTCTTTTCCACATCCATTTCAAGACAGCGGTTTAGGAAATCTCGGAATATGGGTGAAAGCTTTTCCGGATTCTGCAGTTCTGGAGTCCCGTTAGTAGCAATGAGATACAGGGCCTAAAGCAAAACAAGCACCAAAGAAACAGGAGGTTATGAAGGTAAGACTCCATCTCCAAATTACAGAGAGACCCACTTCTCCTCTCCCTCCCCCCAATTCAATGAAGAAAAAACCCCCACCTTATCAGGGTGACTATTCAATGCTTAACTTTCAGCAAACAGAATAGCTGCCTGCCCTATTTTTATGTGGATGGGATCCAATCCTTTATTGTTTTACCCTTGTAATCTGGTTTTGGATCCTGCAGTCATCTCGAGGGATTAGGAGGACAAAAACAACATTCCAGACTGTGTTTACACAGGGAAGTTAACTGGCACAGCTCTACCAGTGTTAGTCTCCTGCAAAAACTATATCCCCATGGGAAAGGTACCCCTGAACAAATAAGAGATTTAGTTCTGTCAGTACTTTCCCTGAGTGGGCAAGGCCTAAAAGCTTAGTCCTGTAAAATGTGATTGGCTTCTTGGAAGATGTTCAGCAGATCCTTAAGCAGCATTTATCATCCTGTAGAAACAAGTAGTTTTAACACTGCTCAGTGATGAAGCATCATCCCCCCACACGCACGCAGAGTCAAGAAGCTCAGAGGTCATCCACTCCAGAATTTCATGCAAACGAGAAACTTCCTGGATGGATTTTAAAAGGAAAAGGAATTCATATGCAGGCCTTTTGAGCACACCACTCAGATTGCTCCCATGGGAGCAGTCTGACAGCCTGGGAACTGGAGCAAGTTGAGTTAAATGAGGCCAAAGCACTGAGTTACTTAACCATCCTCATTTAACTCAACACCCGATTTCCTTCCTTTCACTCCACTTTGCTGCAGCTCTTCTCTTCCCAAATCACTGCCAGTGCAAGAGATGGAGTCAAAAGTCAAACAATATTCATCTAACCCCCCTCATCGTGTTTAGCTGAAGAAAAAGCCATCATCCTGGCTTGCGTTAGGAGCAGCCACATCCCTATGGATGGGATCTCTCCCTCATTGTTTAGGTTTTAATGAAAGGGAAGATATCAGTCAGGTTAAACCCTGTTTAAAGACTTACTGCACTTGGAGATTTGGAGCACACAAGGAAGAACTGGAGGTATTCCTCCCTTTTCCCTGACAGTAGGAAAAAGCCAGGTTTATAGAAAAGTGACAGATGCCCTATTTTTAGAACCCAAGGACAACTCTCTTCCCTGCTCACAGGGCACAAGGCTTCGAGAAGCCAGCTGCTTGGTGCCATAAGGTGCTCTTGCTGCCTCTGTCAGCCTCTCCAGAAAGTGGGAAAACATCAGGGCACATGATTTAACTCATCAGAGCCTACCAGAGAGTCTGCATCAGCACATGTTACACCCCAGAGGACAAACTAGCTACTTCAGCATGGAAAGAACCCACACCTCTGCTCTCTAGGACCACCTAGGGCTTTTAACCAAAATGAGCTGAATCTTCTCACTGCAACGCCTAAGGAGATAGGGAATGTGAGGAAACCACATGGGAGGGTTCACCTGCCTCGTTTATAGCCTCATTTAGTTGGACGGGTCAGTGAAGACTTAAGGCACAAAAAGGCTTACTCTCAGGGGGTTCTCATTGAGGTAGGGGGGCTCTCCTTCGATCATCTCAATGGCCATGATCCCCAGCGACCAGATATCCACTTTGGGCCCGTATGCTTTCCGGGTCACCACTTCAGGTGCCATCCAGTATGGAGTTCCCACCATGGTGCTGCGCTTGCTCTGCTCAGGAGTGATCTGGGCGCAGAAGCCGAAGTCAGCTGGAAAATTAAAGAAGGGGGAAGAAACAGACTTAGAAATCAGCAAGTTTCTCCCCAAACAACACTTACTGATGCCACAGCTGTAGGACAAGCTAGCATGCTGCACTGTCTGGTACATTGCTGCTGCTACTGCAACTCTGAAAGGAAGGGTGGTTTTGTGGCTAATACAGAAGACGGTGTTGAGAAGTTTCGAAATGTGACTCACTGAGGCCATCAGGATCAGAGAGGTGCTGACTTGTCCATGTGAACGATGGGGATCTGTAAATAGCCTTATATGGATGCTGAGGAACTTGGCCGTCCTTGCAATGTCAGGCAGTTGTAATATACTACACAATACATGGTCTAAAAAGTGTTCTGGGGCATGTGAAAACAAAAATCAATGCACAGTCTGATCTAGATAACAAAAACAGCACTCTTTTGCCTGGTAATATTTTTGGTCCCCAGTAGGTATACCATCCCTCAAACAGGATTTGCTTTACAGAGCAAACCCTGCGTTCAAAAGAAATTTAATGTACCTAAATCTATATTGATTATTTTAAGTAGACAGAAAGACGTAGAGCCTTTGCATGAAGATTGCTGGGCCCTATGTCTTATTTGTATTTGGCTTGCCAAAAGAAAACTAATTCTGTTTTTGTGAGGCCAGCAGAGTCCACACAGCAAGATGCAGTGCCCAGCCTGACCCCCCATGGCACCACAGGTTTAATTTTAGGCAGAACGATGAAAATTAAGCCGATCCCCAACTGAGTTTTCATCAAGGGTAACAACTAGGAAAGGTACATATGGTTCATAAACAGAGCAGATTTCCAGCAGAGCCAATAAGAAACTCATGTCCAGAAGGTTCCTGCATCATATCCGCAGGGAGGTTTCTAACTTTAACTACAGCCAGGTAGCTGCATATTGTGCTCAGAGAACTTATTCCATAATGAACAGAGCATTTAGGTACAGTCAGCTCTCTGGAGTATTGGGCAATGAATAGCTGATCAGGGCCAAAGTGCAGCTTTATTCTAAAAAGCAATTATGTGCAAAAAAGCACCTTCTTACTCAGCATATCCGCACTGTGTGAATTTTGAGTCATATCTGCTGTCGCTGCCGACAGAAATAGATTTATTTATGCCGGTTGGCTGCCAGCCAACAGAACTGTCAGGGAGAGAAAGGGAGCACAACCCTGTTAACGCTATAGGTGGAAGATAATAATTCAGTGGTTTCCAGACTTATCTCTGAATAAGCAACCACAAGTGTAACAGTTACCCTAGCACCAGAGGGGCAGAACAGTCTCAAGGTCTTCATTACTGCTGATAACACAGGAGGGAAAGAACATAAGAGACCAGTCCGGGCTTGGAGTTGTTAGATTTAATATTTTCTAGTTGTATTTTCTAGTTTTCAACTCCACCCCCCTCCAAGTACTGGCAGTATTTTCCACACTGAAGAGAGAGCTATCACAAATAAGGCCTGTGACCCTACACCTTCAAACTCAGCTTTCTAGACTGGAGTTGCAGTAAAATTCTGTTATTTTAGTCAACAAAAACAGATGGCCCAAAGCGAAATGAACCCCAAACCTCATTTCAAGTCTGGTATCAATTCACAGGGATTTACGCTTGCCAACATCCGTTAAAACAGATGCCACAGAAATACCTACAGGAGCATTTCTACAGTCTCCTCATGGCCACACTATCAAGCACCTCAAGCACCCCAAGCACCCATCTCCCCAACAGCCCTGGCTCCAAGCAGGTAACAGGACTGTTAGTTGCCGGGTTGATAATTAAAGTCATCACCAGCGCTGTTCCCCGCATACTTAGTTTGACAGAGCCATCCATTCCCAGCAGGATGTTGTCACTCTTGATGTCTCTGTGAATAACTTGGTTTGAATGGAGAAATTCCAGAGCCTGGAGACACTGGGGAGGAAAAAAAAAAAAAAAAGTTATTCTTACTGTGCATGCAGTTATTCACCTGCCATGATTAGCCAGCTAAAGGACTCTAACGACGTACATTTTCAGTAGCAAGGGCTCGTTTTCTTAGAGGCTTTCCTAGATCCACACGATACGGGCAGGGCTACAGCGAGATATCCCACCGGGATCGTCAGGTCCTAGGAGGGCAGACTAGTCCCAAAATCTCTGGAGAAAGGGTGTAACCAACAGGATCCCAACCCCATTTGGTGCTGCAGTCCTCACTCCAGGGTGTATCAGGTGTAGGCTGTAATCTCCCAAATTAAACCCATCCCACGAAAAAATACAGCTTCTGTAATTTAACAGTAAGGTAGCTATCCCTGTGGAGCCAGTGACACGTCATGGAAAGCCTACATCCCCTTCCTGATCAGAGGCCACTCCGAGCACGAGCGCAGCTTTACCTCTCGGCACACTGCTGCGATTTGTCCTTCGTCCATGCAGGTCTCTGTCACAACATCTGTTAGGGAGCCTCCTGCCAAGTACTCCATGACTACCCACAGCTCTTCTCCTACAAGGTAACTAAGAGCCAAAACCAGGTTTTAAAATAAGCAAGTATCTGCATGCCCCCATTTGCCTAGTCTGAATGAACTGGGTTTTAAAGCTATTCTAGAAGCGCAGAGAAGCCCCGAGGCTTGAATTTACCAGTACTCGGGCACCAGGTACCGGTGATACTCTGTACACTGGCGGATCAGATCACAGCCCGGCAGAACAGAGGGAAGGGTGGGTGCAGCGGGTTGGGGAGAGAACAGGAAAGAGGTAACGGGAGAGCCGGCTCCGAGTTTCTCAGCCCTAACAGCAAGGCTGCATTTTTTCTGCCATTCAAAAAGCCTGGGCTACGACGGAGACCTGAGCTTACGATTCCTGCTGGGACGGAAGGGGAAGAGCTACTCCGGGGAAGGGTCTGAGGGTGCAGCCCCGGACAGCGGGCACACAGCATGGCTTTGAGGACTCCTGCATCAGAAGAGGTGGCTGTGGGTTGGTGGCATCCTGCTGCCCTAAGCAACCACCTGCTTTGCCTAGGCACAGGGTCAGTTGCAGGTGGAGCAGCGGATGGCTGCTTGTGAACAACAGAGGAAGAGCGCAACGTTTGAGCATCACGCGTATGAAAAATCCTTTTTACGTTACCAAACTAGCTTGGGATTTTGTCCAAAAAATTCAAAACCATTTATAAGGGCAAATGGAACATCCTGATGGATTGAATAGCAATTCTACAGATGAAAAAAAAAACCAGGAAAGCCCAGAAAAGCGAGTCTTGTCCAAAAAGGCCCACAGGAAGACGAGCAAGTTTTCTCAGCCAGTTGGGATACTCCTCCTCTCTGCTGGGGGTGCAGGTGTGCCTCTGTCTAGAAGCAGAGACTTCGGGATGAAGGCCCCAGCGTTAGCTCACGTAATGCGAAGAAAATCGCCAACCGTCTCTGCCTTTTTGGGCCCATCTAGAAAAACATCAGCGCAATCTTCCACTACAGAAACATCAGTACGAGACATTCCTGAAGGAAGGGACCGGCAGCTTGAAAACTATAAAACACATCTTCTCAGCCTATCCCCCCCCATTTTTAAAGGTCAGCAGACAGGTGAGCCAAAAGAGAAGGCAGAGAGTCAAATTAAAAGCTTCTGCTGACATTAGAGTTCATCAAGCAGCCATTTGGTTCGCTCAGAAACATTGATCCTGTTGAACAGTGATTTTGCTAGGAGCCAAAACCAAAAAGCAGGACAGGTTCTGGGGAACAATTAGCTTGAGAGGAACTGTGAAGGAGCAAGAGGTTATGAAGCCTGACCTGGCCTGAAAAGCAGACAGAGATGACTGAGACATCTCCAGCTGCAATGCAGAAGAGAAGCTGATGCACTGGCAGTTTTCCTCCGGCAGCATGGACCCCCGCAAGGCAGGATCTCCTGCACAACAGGCCCTCGGGGTGACAGAGGAGCAGCAGAATTGCTTTCAGAAACGCTCCTGCCAAGCCTATGGGTCATCCATGTTCTTCTGATGGGCTCTGAAGGACACTGCATGCAGATCGCTCCTTCCTGCCCCTACGTTGTTGCTTCTTTTTCATCACTCTTGCCAGACCAGGCTCTCTCCAGATTTTATCATTGCCCTTCAACAAATCAGTGGCGCCGCGGAAAACACACTTCCCTCCATTGCCACTGGCACCCTCTGCAGCCCAAATCCACTTGGCTGCAAGGACGGGGGAAGAATAGGGTCCCTATTCCTGTGTGACAGTCTCAGGCTGCACATGCCGGGAGCAAGCTCCCTCTGCAGCCAAAAGGGAGGGAGCGAGCCAAGAATCCCACTGTGAACCAAAGCTGCGCCATGAGCAGCCGAACGCGCGGGCCAAGACCCAGGCACCTCAGTGACTGATAGATCTGACGCAGCACGCAGGGAGGTGGAACTAATGGTGGCCCCCCGCCAGCTTCCGCTGAGCAAATGCAATTTCAGGAGGCAGGACGGTGCCGTCTCTGGGATCCTTCCTGTCTCCCACCACACCGGAGGCCGGTTTTAGTCACTGAAGTGCCTGCTGTAAGGCATGCCTCAAGACCACTCCGTGAGTGGTTCCTGAGGCCTGGCCAGGAGTCACTATACCTACATCCTGCTCCCCACGTGACATCCGGCATATCGTGGTATCACACTTTGTCACACACAGTTGCCTTCTAAAACAAGGCTGGCAATAAAAGCAAGTTGATGAAGGTCTTGGAGGAAGGGGGTGGCCTACAGCTTTCTTCTCATCCGTCTGCAAGAGTAGTCCCTGCTCCTCTAAGGTTATTACCCAGCTTCCACCTAAATACCTTAGGAAGGTGTCCCCCAACTGCCAACCCCTTCCCATCAGAAACGTGCACCAGTCAGTCATAATCCTAAACCTTGTTTATGGATAAACCCATAAAAAACCGTAAAAGTTTGGTTTGCTCAGGAAAGCAGGAACGTTCATTACAGATTTCTGCAGCAGTGACACCACTCCAACACCATCACGTACACAGGAAGTTAGTCTAGAAAGAAATCGGTGTTTTCTTTTAGCATTACTGTGTCATACTTCAGTTTTATACATTGATTTTCCAACCCTGGTTCAGTTTAGGGTTGCGGGGGAAGGGAAGTGTGATTCCATAATAGTGGCTACCACAAAGTGAGGATTTGTGGGGTTTATTACACGAAGAACAGCTCTTTAGGAAGAAACCAATGGCAGATCTTTGCTTTGCCTAACACTCAGCATCTCACTTCAGATGCCTAAATTGAGAAGCAGGTCTCTGAGGCCTTCTTTCACACAGTGGGAAAGAAACAGGCACCTCCAGAAGGCAATTCTGCCTAAATAGCTACTTGCTGCACAGGAAGACTAGTGTCATTGTCTTCAGAGCTGGATGCTCCTAAATTCAGCTCCTAAGTATAGCTGAAGTAGGGCACATCGCTATCTTAAGCTTCACATCATACCTTGGTGCAGCACCGGCCCCTTACACTGCAGCAGAAAACCTGGCTGAAGCCTAAATGCAGTTTCAGCACAGTGATGTTTGCGGAATACTAAACCAGCGGGACCTCTTAACTATCAGGAAGTCAGGTCAAAGAGCACAAAGCACTAAAAACTCTTGCACAAAGAGAGGACCGGAGGTAGAGAAAGGCCAGAGGTCTGGTCTGTAGAGCTGATAAACATCTTGCAGCTCCTATTAGATACTTGGAAGGAGACACACTGTCAAAAACAGAGCCACAAAAAAAGAACCGAAATCCCACAGCGGCAACTGCATCCTTGTTCATGCTGCCTTCTGTGGCAAGAATGGGGAGAAGCCAGCAAGTGGCGTTCAAATATCAGCTTCTTTCAGCGCTCGGGAAAGAAATAGGCCCATTAGACCAGGCAGGAGGGACGCGGCTCCCCAGCAACAGGATCCCGCAGTTGCAAAGCTGAAGTGGCACAACAGGCTCAAGAGCCCCCGTGCTCATCCTGGGAGCTGCTCTGTCCATTTACAGCACTCTGACAAAACCTAATCCCTCTGAAAAGGATTAGAGAGAGAAAGGCGAGGACAAAAGCAGCAGCTCCTGTTGCTGGGAGGTTACACAAGACAGCAGGATGTGCAGCTACCCTACAGCTAAGATGTACTGGCTCGACACGGCCAGCACATGTACGTGGAGATGCTCTAACGGGAGAGTAAGTGCCTCTAAAATAGCTATGTCAAAAGGAAGCCTCTAAACAGCCAGGAGAAATACACGGTTTCGACCCATATGCGCTATTTAAGTGTTCTTCTCTATTATTTGTTTCATTTTACACAAGTAATAATCTTTCTGCCTCTTTGCAAGAAGAGGGTGTCTGCCCAGCATCGCTCCTCTGCACACACACGCCTTCCACAAACAATTTCACGGGCAGATTTCCCATCCCTTCAACAAAGTAGCTCCTTACAACTATGCGCATAGGGCACAGCATCATTTGAATTAAGCATCAGAATCGATGCTAGAGCATATGAGAAGTATTTGTTTTGGCTAAGACATCAAAACGAGCCCGTTAAGGGAACGGCCGACAAGATTTTGATACACGTGCGGAATAAACAAGTGTCCCAATATTCTCTCAAACTTCTAAAAGAGATTCTAGGCCACATCCCTCCACAGTATCTTGAAAAATGAAATGAGCTGCCAAGATTAAATTCTGCGGCTCGGCCTATCGAGACACTGTTTTACCTTACAATAAGCCAAACCTATTGTTCATCAAGACTGCTGGATTCTGACACAAGTGCAGCAGACTGGAAATCCTGCTGCAGCTTCACTGGAACCAAACACTGTATCTTCAGTGCGAGTGAATGATTCAGGCTTGACACAACGCATCAGTGTTACGCTGATGCTGACCACAAGTCACCGCACAATGCTGCTGCCTGTTCAGCTTTCGGTACTCCCCAGATTTCAGCGCTGACAGCTTGTGACTGTTTCCTAGAATTCAAGCAGGGGATATACACGCAGTTCTTGAATTTTTGAAGGCAGCTCCCTACGCCTGGAGAAGCACACTTACCCGTAGCCCCTTCTGAAGCAATCAATCTCTGAACAGTTGATGATGGCAGCACTGCCACCATCGCCCTTATGTACGGTATCAACGTCCCGTGTGGAGGAACGTGACAGTTTTTACCCCTCTCACGGCCACGTTTGTTTGCAGACTTAAATATTTTACTACCTTAAACTATATAGCAATCACAGTTTTCAGGGCTGCGCTCATGGTCAGGAGGACTATGTGAATTTATTTTAGAAAGAGCTTATGCTCAGCGCAGCAGGGCTGACTGCTACCAGCATACACCTAACAGCCAGAGTGCTGCTTCTTTCTGTTCCGTTATTGTCCGGATCCAAGGGACAACAGCTCAAGACGAAGAAGAGCAGGTCCGTACATACATGAGCTACTAGGCGCAGCTCTGCAGTAAGGAGAAGAGAAGATTCAAGGGGGAGCCTTCCCATATGGATGCAATGTGTCCAAGGCTGAGCAGGAGTGTCACAGCATGTGCGTGACTGCACAAAGCCCAGCTCTGAGCAGGGAATAATCCTGTTCCCTCTGTCTTCCAACGGGTTTTTACCTACTTACTGTGCCAGATCTCTGATCACGGACCTGCAATTGCAGCTCTTCTCTAGGAATGAGTTACCAGGAGCACAGTTATTTTTACTGCTGCTTTTCTCCCTTATTCACACCCGCAAGAGAGCAGCCTTGCCTGGTTGTGTGCCACATGTCATTCACCCTCACCACTGTTATGCTACGGCTCAAAAAAACCTCAGCAGAGAGCCAAAAAGAAAAGATCATATTCCTCTGCCAGCAGAAAGTCAGCATTGTTCAGTGGAAGAGGAAAACGAGTAAGAACAACACAGTTCAAACTGCCTCCATCTCTCCCCCAGCAGCAGGAAGGAAATGGCTTATAGCGTCAAATTTGGCAAAGGAGAGAAGTAGAGAGTGGAATCATGACAGCATGCTGCTAATGTCTTCTCTGCCATGATCTCTAAGGAGAGCCTAGAAACCTCACTGATATCAATTCACCTCTTTCTCCTTGGATATGGACTGAGACCGCTAAGCCACCCACAGCCCAACCTTGCCACATGCACTAAACACTGCAACGTTGTCCTCTACCTGCATTAAGTTGAGGGAGGATCACTGAAGACGGTGACAAGGAAGCGTTTTCCAGAGCCCTTGGGGAACTCTTCAAATCATCGCTTACCTGTCCAAGTAGTTGACAATGTTGGGGTTTTTGTTTTCCCTCATTACAAGAATTTCGTTAATAATCAGTTCTTTTTTGGGCTGCTGCTGCAAATTCATCTGTTTGATTGCCACCTGTCGTGAAGAAAGATGAAAAAGTAAAGCATTATTAAAGGGTCACCTAGAAACCTGCCAGTACCAGCACTGATTATTTTAGTCCCATACTCGCATAAAGGGAGAAGCCACTTTATCATCATGGGTTACTGAGCCATTTCATAGCTCTATGAGTTCCTCCAGCTGGTCCGCTTCCACACACACATTAAGTGCTTAATGCCAAAAAGGACAAGGGGGGGTTACTATTCTCATACTGGACTGTTGTGCCGTAGTTAGATAGCCATCCCTCCAGTTTTCGGTGAAAGAGCAGAGATCCCCTTACTCTAGTATGGACTGATTTATCAAAGACGTGTTTCTTTTTAAAGGATTCTTATTAATTCTATTTTGGATCGGCCATTTCTGGAGACTTGGGTTTCTTTCCCCCTCCAAACAAATCCTGTGCTTCTAGAGAGCTGCAGCAGGGCAGGAGATCAGGGAAGGGGTAAATTACAGGGCCTAAGCATAATTCTTTGAGGCGACAATGTTATTTTATTTTTATTTAATTTTTATTTATTTATTTTTTATTTATCTGTCAGAGGAAGACCTAGGGGGAAAGGAGCACCAAAGTTTAGATACAGGGCTGAAAATATATGAATTGGATTGAGCTTCATCCCCAGTCAATACAAGGTGAAACAGAGGTGGATTCTTCAGTTGTGGCCCATTGGCTTTGTCGCTTTTTACCTGTTTCATTGTACCTACTCTGCATGTATAAGCACAGAAATCAGTCTGATACAACGTGCTGCGAACTTCAGCTATGCAGCTAGCCACAATGCCAGCGCTTCATGAGTGAGAGTACCTGATCCTAAGAGAAGCCTTCAAACCAGCAAGGCTACTCAGCCCAGCGGGAGGCAGAAACGCTTTGATGGATGTTACGATCCAACTGTATTCGGTACAATATTTAGGCAAAGACAAAGGGAAAGAAATGTAATTATGCCTTTACAAAACAGCTACGTGCAGAGAAAGCGGCACAGACTAATGGATGGGAGCCAGAAACTGTAGCTCACAAAAGCGAGGATTAGCAGAAACAAGCCACAGAGTGCTAATATAGACAGATACAATTAGCATTTTGATAGTATAGCAGGAGACTCTATAGAAAAGTCCCAACACAGGAGAAGGGAAGAACAGACGAGGCACCGTGCTGTTTTTCCACAGTATTCACAAGGCTGCCAAACAGTGCTTAAGTAAGACAAAACCAAAAACCCCACGCTGCTTTTTGGGAAAGACCAGAGAGGAGAACGAAAGACAAAGAAGAGAGGGAAGGCATTTGCTACTGATATAGAAATCCTCAGTTCAATACTGAAGAGGCTTCCAAGAGGCCCCTGTACCTCCTCACTCCTGTTCAGAGCTAGGCGCGGGTGCATAAAGGGGCTTTTTCCTTACTGAAGATGTGCATTATGAGACAAAATAAGCATTTTTAATCCTGGGAGTTGCCTAAGGTTCCTGGATATTGCACAGCAGCGAAATTTCCTTCCAAGGCTTCTAAAATTTGTTGCCTTAAACCGAGCTCCTGAGCTCAAAGGATTGGTACCAGCAGCCACCAGCCCTTCACAGGAAGGAACAAGCTAACAGAATACCAAGACTGCAGTGATCCCAAAAGCCATTTTAAAAATCAAGGGCCCGGTCACACTTGTATAATGGGAATGATTTAAAAGCCTGTTGCAATAATAATTCACATGTAATAATATTCACGTGAGAGCCACTGAAGTGGTCCAGGAGGAAAGTAGAAAACCATCAAAGAATCTCCTCCTCCTCTAAATTTCCCACTGCTTCAAAATAAATGCAGCTCCCCTTCCTCAGGGGCTGCAACTGAACCATATTATTCCTTTGAGAACTGTAAAAAAGGGGTGAAGTGCTGTTAGCAAAAAGCAGAGAGTTATGAAACTCTCTGGTGGGCAACCCTGACTTTGTACAAATGCAGAGCAGACACGCAGTGCTGCAGACTGCCATAAATATATTTGGAATAATGCATACATTTTCCTCGTTAGAAATCTTCCATCTAGCAATATTCGTTTCCACGGATGCCGCATATCCATCGCTATTAGTTTATTATGCATGCATGCCATACGCAGGGCACTTCTCAGCATTCAGGAAAAAAACAAAACACATTTCTTGTCTCCCAGTTCAAGGGCAGAAAGCAAGTGGGCAAAGGGTGGGTGAGGAACTATTTCTATGCAAGTCAACTAGCGTGAGTGTAGGAAGCAAAGGAGTAGAGGGCATAGAGAAGAGAATAAGTGGGGACAGGCAGGAGCCGTGGGGATGAGAGAGAGAGGCGTCTTCAGGGTCACAGAAAGATTCTTTGCAAATACGAAATGATTCAGGAATGAAAACGTGGGAAATCGTTTTTTCCAGTTGTCTGCTCAGACCACTCAACCATGCCTTGTTAGTACGGAAAAAAACACCTCATTAAAAATAAAATATCGTGAACCCCTGAGAGCATGTCTTTGTCTCGTAGCATCAACTAGAACTTTCAAAAGTGATCCAAAATCCACCCAAGTGGTACTCTAGCAGCATTTACCTCCTGTCCTGTAGCTACGTCCATCGCCGTGTAAACTGTACCTGAGGCTCTAAACAAGAGGGAGGAAAAAAAACCCCAGTTATTAGTGCCTCGTGGCAAGGCTGAGAACTCTTTTCCCCCTCCCGCTCATCTCCGTAAAGCACTCTTATTCCCCTTCCTTTTCACGCGATTGTTCTGGTAGTAAATATCATCTGAAATATTTCCGAGCCACCTTTGCCGCTAAAGCAGTGGCCAGAGAGCCTACGCGGAATAAAGCTTTGATAGGGGACGGTACGCGCACCCGACCCTTCGCTGCTAACCCAGCAACACAGCGCTGCCGCAGGACCGTGAGCCGATCCCGTCTCCACCGGCCTGAGCACGCCGCCCCGGCTCGCAGGCTGCGCGGCACGATTACAGAGCAGACAGGATCAGCTAAGGAAAACAAACGCGGCGTTCGTAACGAGGGAAACGGGACGCCGAGCCTCGGCACGTGGAGCCGGCAACAGCTCTCCCGCTCGCTCGCACGGTCGACTGTTTTAACCGGAGCCGGCTTAACCGTCTTGTACCCTCCTCACCCGAAGGGCGCACACGAGCGCAGAGTTTCTGCAAGAGCCACCAGGCAACTTCCAACAGCGAAAGACCTGAAATCACCTTGCTGGGGCCTCTCCCCCCCAACCCCTTTCCTGCTAAGGGGGGCACAACACTAGCGTCAAGGAGAGTTAATTCAGAAAGCAAATCTGTACTTTGAAGATCGTCTCGTACGCTGCAAATAAACAGTTCCTTCCCTGGCTGCAGCTATATTTAGCAACCCGATCATCTAATGACATATTTTCTCGTATTAAACCACAATCACACAAAACCCCCAGTCACCATGACTCAAGCATTTGCCAAGAATGGGAGAAGAGTGGGGAAAAAAAATATCACCATCAGTGTTCCCACAGACAAACTTGGCCTGGTTTCTCTGCTTCCTTCTTAGTAAAAGGAAAGGTACAGGACGGAGAAGGAGCCGATACCAACCCTTGTCCAATCTTCTCAAAACGTGTGTACTTCTTTTTTGGATCACCCACACTCACGATACTCCCTATAAAGAAAAAAAAGAGGATTTTAAAAGTACTTTTTTATACAATTACGAGAACCAATGCCTGGGCAACCACATGGCAAGAGCGGCCTCATGGCCACAACGGGCGCTGCAGAGCCTCATGAACCGCTTGTGTGAAACCCAGAGGAGCACAAATACCAAGGAAGTCCTCCGTTATTTACGCACACGCTAGCTGTGGCATTCCCCTCTCGGACAGATTTCCCATCAGAAACGACAGAACGCAAACATTACTCACGCTCACAGCCCGTTACTGCACGCCGCTCTGCCCAGGATGTGGATACGCTGCCCTTGCCTGTGCAAACAGAGTCGTTTGCTGGAAATCTGCAATTTTCAGTCATCCCAAACTTCAACAGATTGGATGATCCGAGACTCCCCTGCATTGCAACGTCCTCAGATTTGCATGCCAGGGCCCCGCTCACCTTAGGCCTCAGGGTCTGTTGCAAACTAGCCAAAGGCTTCCCTACGCCGTGACAATTCCTGGCAGAACAAACGTCCGAACCAATGCCTGTGCTGCGAGACTCATGGGGAAATTTAGAGAGGCCACGCAGAGCAAAACTCCCCCAAGCTGGCCCGGGCAGTGCTCAGCTGCTCCGTCGGGAACCCAACGGTTAGGGAAGCGGTTCTGGTTTTAACAGCAGTTGGCAAGTGCCTGATCACCGCTTGGGGACTGCTTTCCCAGCTTCCAGGTTGTCCGAAGTGCTAAGCAGTGCTGCTGTTCCAGCTCTGGAGAGCACGTCACGGCAGTCTCGCCTCCTTCCTCCTAACGTGGCTCTTCAGTCGGAGGAAAGCACGTTACTGCATCCCTCGGAGGGAAGGCGCTTTGCGCTGTGCTCCGCAAAGCTGGGCCGAGAGGGGCCGCTCAGGCTCAGGGTAGATTTGGCATCGATGAGGAGCACAGCTCGGGTTTCCGCACAAGGGGAGGGAGCTCCCAGCGTAAGGGCAGGGGGCCGGCAGGCTGCACGGAGGCGCTGGGCGTCCCACAGTTGGTCTGGCAGGTTGCCGAGGGGGTAAACTGGAGGAACTGGTAAAAGGAGCATCACCGAAACTCGAAGCTCCCTGAAAGCATTAACCGATCTTCGTAATGCCCCTAGAGCTGGAGGGGAGCTGCAGCCCGTTTCGGCTAGGGAAATGAGGGCCAACCATTCCTACAGCTCGGCGGGGCGCAGGTCTCCCCGAGAACGGCACTAGGGCGGCTAACAGGAACAAGGGAGAGAGAGCTGCTGGTGTTTGCAAGTCGCTCAAGCGGCCAATGTACAGCGCTGCTTTCGCAGGGTTTGGGATGAGCCTGAACAGACGCGGATCGGCAAGGAAACTCTGCGCAGAGTCATTAGGCCGAGACATGCAGCAGCAAACGGGGTGCGAGCGGGCTATTTTCAGACATCGCTGGAGGGAAGCGAAACCCACAGGATTTGGGGCAGACAGAAGTAAGGGAGGGGAACACGGTGCACCTTTGTGGGGGAGAGAAGGACAAATCTGACTATATAAATCCCCTGTACAATTACTGAAGAAACGTTGCCTTCCCTAAAGACAAGCATTTCTGGACAAACGTTCAGAAATTCTCCCCACAAGCTTAGCCCAGGCCACGAGTTCACGCTGTGAGACACCAAATGCTTCGCCAGTGCAGCGACAGCAAAGTGCTGCAAGGCAGCAATGAGACGCAACTCTCAGTCTTGCCCCGTTTAACACTCTCACATGTAAAATGGGGTAACGCTTTCCTGCCTCCCCAAAAGCCAGGCTAGGATTCATTAACTTTTGCATTAATCCGGGCTTAATGCTAAGATGTGGGGATTTACCAGCTTCCTTTTAACATCTGCACATTTTCAGTATATGTGTGTGTATATATGTTTATATATTCTAATAGTTTAGACATTTTCTTCATGCCTGAAACCATAACACGAAAAGGTCGCACGTCTTTGTACAACTCCACTGCCATCAGAGGAACAGCATCTGCCTACAACAGGGCTGGATTTCGTTGCGTATTTCTGACTCGCCAGCACCAAGAGGCCGATACCGAGCCGCAGCCGCTGAACCTCAAACCTGCCAGCGTTTCTGACTAAACCCCTTAACACTTAAGGCTCAGCTCAGCGCAAGCACCACTGGCTAGAGCAAGCAAGGTGTCCGAAGGCACCTAAGAGCTGCACTTGCATTTCTTTTGATTGCAGGAGTGAGTGCACTCACGTCAGGGTAGCAATCTTGTCCTACCGAACAGTCCCTGCTTGCTGTGCCTGTTCCCAAAAGGGCTCAGATCACTAACGGCACGTGGCTTCTGCTAATCCAGTAAACCAGTCAAGCTGCTGTTTTGACATGATGAGCTTTGAAAAGGAGTTTTTAGATAACACGGAGTTCTAGCTTACATGGCACCAGTTCAATTCAGACTTCATTTTAGAGGAATGAAGCACCTTTTAATTCACTTTTTAAGTCACAGCTTCAGATTAAATTTCACTTCATCCAGCTATTAGTTTTCTTTTCGTAAAACACTGACCTTTAGGGAGTAAGCCCTCAACAGACGTGACTAGCATGACCACAGGGGCGCTAACACAACTTACACCAACTGACGAGCAAAGCCTGTCTGTCATTAACACAGGATTAGCAGTCAGAAAATCAGATATTCTGTCCTCTAATGAAAGCAGGCCCAGCCTGAGGATAGCAATCAACGGCACAGATGAGCTAGTTCTGCTGTCAGATGCTGCCACCACAGCACGTCCAAACCATGTCAGGCAGCAGAGAAGTGCTTGAAATAAGACCCATGAACCACAGGTAGGGACCGGTAAAGACAGTAGTAGGACCCAACAGAGAGATGTTGATAAGCCATGAATTTTTCTCAGAAACGACCACTAATTTGGGTTATCTACAGCATATCCACACAACATCAGGGCACTTAAAAAGAACCAAGTCACTTAACATCGTCGTGTTGTGGCAGGTGAACTTGGAGATGCACTAACCCTCCCTCTGCGCTTTAGCCACAGCGGGAAGCTCTGCTCACCTTAGCTCTAACATTTCAATATAGTCATCCACACTCCAGAGCTGTGGAGTATCAAAATCTGGGACAATCTCAGACTTCACGGTTAAGTAGATGTTACATAATCAGCGCTAGTCTTGCAGACCCTGAGGATCTGTAACTCCCATGGAACTTCAGTTAACAAAGTCTTCACCAACGGATCTCAACACGAGAATGTCAGAATATCTCAGCTTATTAGTGTTTTAAGAAACCAACGCAGCAAGACCAGGACTTTAAAAATTAAGAAGGACCTACTCAGTTTTTCCAGTATCTCTTCATCCGACATTTTTGGCTTTTTCTTCTGTTTCTCGGTGTTCCTAATCAGCATGTCAGGGGGTGTTGCGTTGTTTTCGGTGGGAGAAGAAATAGGAGAGGTGGCTGCATCTCTGGTAGGAGGAGGAAGGGGGTCTATCACGGAGCGCGTGTAGATCTAATTTGTGGAGTAAAAACATACATATCAATACAAGGCAGATTAAGAGTTAAACACTTCTAGTCATTAGTTGATTTTTTTTTTTTTTTGTCAGTGATGCATTTCTACGGCTACTGTTTTAACAGCTAAACACATCGCTAAGCAAGCACTCTCTGGCCCTCCCAAGCCAGGCTTGTAGCAACATTAAGGTGCTCTGGCAGAAAGGACTGGTCTAAGTGGCTCCCCATCTCCTCGCCCCCGCTCCCAGGAGGGGCTCGGCCCCAGTCCTTGCACGGGGGACCAGGAGTCCCGGCTGAGACCTGACTGCGACTGCAGGAGGGCTGAAGGCCAGTATTACTGGCTTGCTCACAGATTTTGTATGCTCAGGTCGCGGAGCTATCACGGGGGGTGGAGCTGCATCATCTTCATCGTCTTCATCTTCAGACACTGAGGGCACTGCGGGGGTCTCAGACACAGCCTTCACGTTCTGCATGTGATTACACAGAGAGCAAAAAAAACCCCAAACCCTTGTTATAAGCAAATCACAAATGTTGGATTAAACTCGCAACAGAGAACACACTGAAGCAAGCACAGAAGGAAAACAAAAGAAAAAAAAAGGCTATAAAGTTGCAACATCCGAAAAATCCAAACCCAGAAGGTTCTCATCCTGCACGGGAAGTGTTTAGAGGAGCAGCCCAGCTCAGCCTGAGGTAACTGCTCGCACACAGCACGTCATTCCCCTGTCTGATCGCAATACCGGGCTCTTCCCTAGGACTCCCGACCCACCTGGACCCTCACACGATGGCTCAGACATCCCAGGAGAAGTGGGCACGCACCATCTGTGACGTGACTTGGCAACACCGGGCAGCACCATCCTTCAGGCAGTAATTACCGTTACAAAACCAGGACTGCCCGACACCCGCACGGCAAACCTGACACCTCTGCCTGGGCTGCTGCGATGACAACAGCTGGGTTTGGACGTATCTGCCCCTATTTACGTTCCTTTTTTTGCTGCTTGTGCTGAACCCTAATCCTGCAGACTGGAGATTTCACTCTTCAAATAATTTAATTAGCATCCAAATCTAAACGCTTTCTCTAAAAGCTGGGAGGTCAAGTTAACATCAGCTTTGGTACTGTGACTCAGACCCAAGTAATTGGAGATTTTGGAAGCACAATCTGGTAGAATCTTTCAAAGCCCTATTAAAATTAATTCCAAAAGAAAAATCTTATGTAAAATAGGAACAAGAAGTTTTTTAAAAGCCACACAAGCAGTTAAAAACATATATCTGGGACTATCTGGAATAGCGTGGTTCAAAGTCAAAGCCACTTTTCACCTTTTACATTTGAAACAGACTGGATCTGAAGTTCACAGCATCCTTTACTCTGTAAACATTTCAAAATAAACTTAGCGAGTCCCTCAACCTACTAGACCAGTTCTCCTTGTGCTCCTGCTTCCAGTTTGTTTTCCATCAGTTCCCTAAGAAGGGCAGGGGAAGAAGACTTTTTAAAGCATTAAACTGAAATTTTCTCTCAAAGAAGGGAGAAAACATAACATTTCACCAAACTTAAGGTTTCTGAAGTCACCAGCATCCTGACATATGATTGCTAAAGTGCCTTAGACATACCGCAAAAGCGTAATGTGTTAAAAAAAACAACAACAAAACGCCTATGTACTGGAAATTTCCTGGTTCTCCCCAACCTTAAAGGTTGTCCAGCACCTTACAAAAAAATCAGGCATCTCAGTAGACTGGTAACGACTTCTTGTTTCAGGATCTACTTTCAGCTGCAGCAGCCTCAGACACGCTAAGCCCCTGAGGACTGGCACACAACGAGATGAAATCATCACTACCGAAAAGAAAGTTTCCCTTTTCTTTTAGCAGCGAGTCCTAAACGGTCAGATAGGAAGGAATACGCTGGCTCCGGAAGGGAGCAGAACGAGCCAACTCTAGATAATGGTATAGCAGCGAGAAAACAAGGGACGAGGGAATTGCGAGGTTTTATAAATCATCTTAAATAGAAAGTTTTGTTTATTCCACCCCCGCCACACACACACACACACACACACACACACACACACACACACACACACGACAGAGCTTTTCAGTTCTGCCTCCCAACGTGGAGAACAGGAGCGGCGTCTGCCCTGCTAAGGGCAGAGGAAAGGTCAAGCAGAGAGGAGGAGACCTTTTTATTTCCCTTTCTGCAGCGATCAGCTTGGTTAATCAACACTACTTCAATCAGACCTTGCCGGTTAGCAATTAAACTTTGTGAGCTCGCAGGTGTGTTTACCGAGACAAACAAACAGGTTATCATTTTCTAGATTACCGCACCCCACCCAGAGGAAACAGATACAGGAACTGAACAATTTCGGTGAAGAGAGCACTATTCGCTAATGAAAGCCTCTCGAGTCTACTTGATTCTCCCGCAGCTGAAAGAAAAAGCGAGAGCAGCGTGCCTTTTCGGGATAAGTTGTCAAATACATACATGCATATTTATTTTTATATATTAAAAATACGTGAGTGGGGAGAGGGACAGAGAGTTCATATTTTGAGATGCGTTTAAAGACGCTAAACAGATACAATTAACACTGCTTGGCTACACTTCAGATAGCCCCAAGATGAAAGCCAAGGCTGATGAAACAAAGTTTCCGTGTAACCAACAATTTCATTCGTGTTTTTAAATTCCCGAATTTGAGAGATAACGCGAGCATAAGCTTACCAATGTATTTGATGAATTGTAATCCTCCGTTGACTTATCTGAAAGAGATAGATACTAGCAAAGTTATAAATTATTTGCAGAGGCAGCAGCACTGGGGAGAGGAGAGAGGAGAACGCTCCCTTTGGAAGGTGCTATATAGGGAGAATTGTTGCTTCCAAGTCCAGGGACTATCTTGCCTAATTTAAAACACTTTGGCAAGGGCAGCTGCTATAGATTCTCTCTACAGAGAGCGTAAAAAAAAAAAAAAAAAATATATATATATATATATATATGTAGGGCACATATCCCTTCGGGGGAGTGTTTCTCTGCATCTGTCTCTGGTACCTACACGGGTATGGACGCAACTACATTCCTAACCCCCGTTAACTGTGTCGGGTTTGGCAGGATGAACTTAAGCAAGCCTGACACTCAAATGGGGTGCAGACGATGGACAGGGAAAGGAATTTCTCATTTAGGCAGAAATCTGACCCTCTCCTTCCCAGCTAGAGCCTAAACTCCACGGCCAAAAGTTTTGATTAGGTCTTCAAACTTAAAAATCCCTGAAGCATCCGAAGTTGTGCCTTTGCGCAGTGTTATGACGACGCCAGGATCCAGCACACAAGCAATCCTTCTGCAGGATGCCCAAGCTGCCAGGCGTTCTCAAACCATCCCAGCAAAAACTGGGCCTAAAGTAAGGCACCATTTTCTTTCAAAAGGACAGCGCACAAGGTATGGTGACACCTTTGCGCAAACCGTCCTCTCGAAGGACAATGCTACGACAGCCGCATCCAGACCATATGCAGGGTTTTTCCTGCAAGGTTACAACAGCAGCGGAGAAAATTTGTGCGGAAGAGGCCAAGAAAGAAGGGCCTGGCAGTGAGCTCCTCCTGCCAGCGTCCATATACTCTTATTAGAGGCTCTCAGATACCTCCTGCCTTCCCAGTCTGTTTGACGGAGGCTGCTCGCAGCCTCTCGCGACAGCCCCAGCCTTCGTTCATTAGCTCAGGACACGGCAACGTGAATCACAGCTTGCAGCGTCTCTCAGGAAGGCTAGCCCAGAAACAAAATTAATCATTTCAAATCCAATTAAGCTTGAGAGAACGGAAGGCTATTTTTAAAGGTTTCTGACTTTCTGGGGTTGTTCTCCTGGAGTGATCTACAGGTTGGATCTCATTCGGAGTCCCTGCACCCCAAGGCACTTTTCCGGAGCAAATAAAGTACAAGGAAGTCCCCAGAGCAAGCTGACACCTGACAGATAAGGGAGTAGAAAATTCTGCAAACAAATGCAGGGGCCCCAAATCCCTGCTGCAGGAGGGTGGAATTTCCCCGAGCAACACCTGGGCGCGAATGCTGTCATCCATCCGCATACACAAACCTTTTCAACAGGCTTAGAAAAAGCTGCTGTGCTAAATCACCAGCTAAGGCACTGCAGCTAGCCTGAGACCCGCACGATGTTCAGGCTCAGCCACCAAAACTGCCTGGAAGAGCAACCGAGGACCGCACTAGTTAACCGGTGGGGCTTCTTGTCCTACTACCCACGCAATATGGGGCAAATTTGCGTTTTTATCCCTGTAGACTTCCTGAGTAACACCAGCTCCGGTGATACGCCTCTATCCCCTTAAAAGGGTCAAAGCAGGGGAGAAGAGATTGAGAGAGGGAGAGAGTTAGATCTGACAGGGAAAAGGAGTGGTGACTGCAGGAATTCTCCAGCAGGCAGGTAATCCATACGGAGAAAGACGACAAAATCTCAGCAGCTTTGATTTATAGGGAAATCCAGCCAGCAGCTATCGAGTATGCAGCAGCTGAGCAGCGTTGCTCAATCACAGCACATGGGGAGCAGAGAAACCTCTCCCCAAGCACATGTGAAGCAACATCCACACCCAGCCAGAAACCGAAGCTGGTGCAAAATTTAGCTGCCTCTTTTCTCCAGAGGTTTTCATCACCGGGGCACAACACTAGGACTCCAGGATCTGCCTTCTGGGTATTGGCTGTAAGCTTCAAAAAAACCTATGTGTTTTGGGATTTAGCCAGTTGACTGACCTCCTCCTTCACAGCTATGCTGGCCATCAGGATTAACAGAGCAGCATCTTAAAGGAAGAGGGAAGCTGAGCAGCCAGGGAATCTCATTCCCAATTTTTTTGAAAAGATGGATCTACTTGTTGATTAAACAAAAGATCCACATGACTGTATGACATATGCAGTGACTCTAATGAAAAGCTGGAGGGAGTAGCTGCATGAGATGATCACCACATACCTGTGAAACTCATGTACTTTTGGCTGTTGGAGATCTTTTTGGAGTTGTAGAACTCCAACACATCCAGCACTGCCTGGGGGTTCTTCTTCTGCTCCGACTTGGTGATGTTGGATGTCTGCAGTAAACGGGCCCATTGCTCCGGCATTCCCTGTTGAAGATGTACTGTGTTAGCCCACAGTCAGCTTAACACGGTTCACAGCACACGTACCTGCCGCGTTAGTCCTGTCACACTGTTTCTGGGTTACTTTTAGCGCTGTGAAGGAAACGGGGAGAAAAGAAGAGAGAAGAGGAAAAAAAGGTGGTGGGCTGATATCTTCTCAGCCCCCGTCTCTGTTAGAAGTCACACATATGCCAAATGTGGATATACAAATGCCACTCTGATCTCCAGGCTCTGTGCAGGCCCCAGATCCTTTGAAGACCAAAACTAAAGAGAGAAAGGAGCAGACCCAATGCTGCAGTTCAGGAAGAGTCTCAAGCAAAAAAACACACACATATTTACATATATCCAAGAGTGACTACAGAAGTAACATATATTGTATAGCACCTAGTACAGTGGATGTACAATACTCATTTGGATCTTCTTGTAGCACTAGAGTATTTTGGTAATAGTGGTTTGGGGCCTGTTGCAAAGAGAGATGTGACAGCAGCGATGTTAACCTCAAATGTGGAGGTCAGAATTTCACTACAGGCTCATCATTTCAATCAAAATACACCTGGAGTACAATTTGACTTGTGACTTTCCTCACAAGCAAGATCAACAGTTTGGGCAGATGAAGCAGCAGGTCACTGGGATCCTTTACCACCACCGTTACCTTCCCTGCTCAAAAGGGACGACGGATGCACCACTCAGAGGTAATGCCCAACTGGTACATCCAGGTTAACTTGGGCAAGTCTAGAGGCAAGACATGCAAAACATAACCGCACACGTGATTCAGGCTAGGAAAGCAAAGTTCCTGAAAAAGAAGTATATTAAAGACAGCTATAAGCAGCTTGCTCATAAACAACTTCTGCTGCTGTTAAACCCTATCTCACAATCAAATTAAGAAGAAAAAGATGATGAAATGCAATGCTGTCTCCCTAATAATTTGCATGTCAATAAAAAAAATGCATAGAAGTATCTGCCATTTAGCCTAAGGAGAGCACATGCACTTTCTGGCATGAACAGGTGTGCACAGCTGACTGTCTCCTAACGGGCAGCTCTCAGAGCTCCATCGGGAGGACACGGACTACGCTGCAGCCCTAATCCAGCTCTAGAAGGGGAGCGGAAAGGAGGGGAAGGGAGGGGACATAGACCGTGTTTTTGTCCACGGCAGCCAAAAAACAGGAAAGGGAAAGTTTGCTGGCAGCCTAAGTTCCTGGCATGTGCCAGGTTCGACAAACAGTCTCTCAGCAGGAATTAGTGGGTCGGCCTCTAGAGATGTGTTTCAAAGGAGATCAAACGAGATGATGGTAATAGCCTTTCCGGCATTACTGTATGAAAGATTAATAAGCCCTGGCTCCTCCCAGCGATAAGCAAAACCACACGATTCTCTCTTCCTCCAAATCACTTACCGTGAATTCTCCTGTGACTGCATCAAACCCCACATGAATCGTGTGTTCAAAGTCTGAAGGGAGCGAGATCTCTGGCCGCTCTTTCTCTTTCTTTTTATTGGCTAGAAGAGAAAAAAAAAAAAAAAGGAAAATCCATCAAGAATTAAGATCTCCATGACAGCCTGCAATTTACCTACCCAACCATATCCCACTTTGCCAGTCACAGGATTTCAATCTGAGGCAGATGTACAGCAAGTTAAAAACAATATTCACCTCATTTGAGAGCAGCTGCAGTCAGTGAACAACAAAAATCAGAGTCCTACAGCACAGGACAAATATAAGACAAGGAAACTGATATTTTAGATAAGTTACATACCAACTGGCAGAGCTAGACTCAATAGCGCAAGCGCTATCCACCTAAAATACCCACTCAAGCATACACAGGTCAGAGTTAAAAGCGCTACAGTGGAAGTAACTGGAGCCATGGAGTTTTGGACATACGTTTTATTTGTTTTTAAGCAACATATGAAAAAATCTTTAAAAAAAATATATGCTGTTAACATGCACTCACCCTCTCATGTTAGAGAGGGACAAATTTAACTACAAATACCGTTTATAAATTAACTTCCTCCATCCTATGTCATCAAAACCAGCTGCTGTCTTTTGTATCCAAGTCCAAATAAAAGTTGTTTTGTAGCTGACACTTCCCAGTGCACTTTTGGCAACATGAATGCCAAAAAACAGGTATTTCAGAAACCTGCACGGCTGATTTTCAATATTGCAATTATTTAAGACACTTCTCCTGGTCATGTGTGTAAAGACACTGAGCATTTCCCTCAGAGGGCCAAATTCTGTTTTCTCCAGTGACAGTTCCAGCACTGCTCTCCATTTCTGGAGAAAGAGAAGACTCAGATACTCAGGTTGGGACATGGAGAAAGAAGAGATTGTTTTCGATTCCCTCTTTCAAACAAAGGGAATGGGGGAAGTTCAATCACAGAGGAGCGACCCTGTTGCCAAAGAAAGGAGGAGAGAAAGCTGAAACACTAGAGGAGCCATCACAGAGCGGGAAGCTAGAAGGAACCAGAAGCAGCTGCTGGTTAGCAGACATGGAGCATCTGCAGCAAGGAGGCCTGCCAAAGGAGGAGCAAGCAGCTCTATCTAGCAGGTAGACAGAAAAAGCTGCATGCACTAGCAGGGGATGGAAAGCAAGAGGAAAAGAGAAGCTGGCAGAAGCTATCAGAAGAACCACACGGTATAGTCATATCTACAGCATCAGTCACATGCTCCAAGCCAAAGAGTAAGGTGTCAGCTCCGGTCTAGAAGCAGGCAGCTCAGGTGAGGAAGCAGAGAGCATCTGTACGAGCAACGCTATGCAAGAGCGGCGCACGGATGACGCACACTTTCATACTGTCCTGGACAACTGCAGCATCCCTCAGTAGGTTCAGATGTACTCCCGAAAAAAGTTCTCAAAAAGCTAACGAGCCTTAACTCGCTATCCAGAAGCCAACACACAAGCGCCTTTCGATTCCTACGTTCAGACTTCCCAAGCATCCTGGTGCACACCCCAAGTCCTAGCAACCTTCTCTGCTATCAGCCATTCCAGCATCCATTCGGCCAGCAAACCGAGCTGGCTCCTGACTCCAAACTCATTCGAACCACAAGACTATGGCCTGAACGAGCCTCAGTTAGGCAAAGCACAAAAAACAGTTCTGGAAGGATTAAGTAATGTAACCACATTAGCCATCCAGGTGTCTGTCCATATTTGACACACAGGTAGAGAGTTTAAGTACCAGCCTACATTGTACTTCAAAAAAAGGAATAGTTTTTTTGCACTTACGACTTATGTTGTTTTAATAGCCCAAGAGTACTTAACACTCTTCCCATTATCTTATAGTGTCCTGCAACCGTATCCCACTGCTCTTTAACCCTCTGCATTTCTCCTTATTCCCCTTGGGAGAGCTACTAAAACGCATGCTAAAAATCACTTTGCCTTAGCTATAATGCTGCGGTGGGTGAAACCATAATTGCTCTGTATATTTTTTAAAACTGTCTGACTGCCGCACTCAGGGTTTCATAGCGCCCAGCTGAATACACCATCATGTGAATCCATGCAAAGCTGGCATACGAATTCAAAGGTATTCCTTCAGGATTCTCACAGGACAATGAACTTCAGAAGCTTTTGATGTGAAATCTGAAGGATCTAAAAGCCTAAACGTATTAAGACATTAATAATATAATTGCTTTTTGCAGTAGGTATTTATGTTACAGCAGAAGGTATGAGCTAAAAGGAATTAGAGAGAGACAGGCACTCCCAACCCTACTTAACACTTAATCCCCCTCCACAGTCTATTAGCCTTGCAATGAGTCAAAAAATCCTAAAGAATCTTAAATAAGAGACACATAAATAAAAATTAAATATGTGTTTAAGACGGCCTCCCTACCACCAAGCGCTTTATTCCCCCAAGTATCTTATCACCTTTGCATTTAAAAGGCAGCACATTTGACACACTGGTACAACAGCCAGTCGGGAAGCTTCCTCCCGATGCTCTGGCAACTTGAGCTGCAACTAGGAAGCACAATTTCCAACAGCAAAGTGAGCCAGCGAGCCCATCCTGAAGCTTTCTGAGATGAGAAAGCTCTTCTCCACTGGTGCTGCCCTGTCTCAGAGGCAACCACACACCCGCTGCAGTGTGACCATCACGCAAAGAGCTCCCTGGAGCTGTAAATCGGTACCGCCAGCAAACCGTGGGTAACATCCTGCCCCTGCGCGAAGCAGCAGTTGAGCTCGGCCAAGTTCAGAGGAGCTGAGCGTGGCGCACTTCAAGCTAAAGCTTGCCTCCTGTCCCCAAAGAGGACACCGATCGGGCCACAACTACAAAAATCGGAGTGCTCACAACTCGTTTTGAAAGCATCACACAGAAGCAGAGCTCCCATGATTTGGGTTGGAGCCACCCGTATCAGGCCAACATGCTTTTAAATATCAGATTCTGGTTTTAGCCTGGGACAGATGGAAGCAGGATACCAACTCACATCCTAGTTTTGCAAACAGGGCAGGACAAAGCAGCCTAGCAGGGGGGCACAAATTAGCAGAAGCGTACGCACCCTGCACGTATGAGGGCCAGGGTTTAGACCCACGTGTATTTGCACCACGGCTCTGCTCATGCACAGTTGCGGCACAAAGGGAAAAACGCATTCCAAAGTACCGGCAGCTGGACCCGCACCACAAACAGCTCCAGGCTCACCCACCAGTCCTTCCATATCCACGCATAAAATTCATAAAATTCAAATTCAGATTAATAAATGCACTCCCCTTCGTCCAGCATCTGTGTCAAAAAACTTCTCAGTGCAGTGCAGAGATCTCCTGGATCACCTGCACGCTGCTGCATTGCCCTCCAGCAGATGTTTGAATGCCCCATGAGGACCAGGGCCTGCGATCTTGAGTCATGAGATCATATTCTTGAGTCTCCACTGAGAACCTCCCGTTTGCAATCTGTAGCAGATGCCCCCAGCATGTCCCCTCTTGTTGGCCTCCCCTCCAATATTGACCCTTATGGTCCCAACAGATCTCTCATCTGCTCCACAGCAGAACTCCACCTACGTGAGCTGCTCCTCCGTATAAAGCACAACCCCCTCATGATCTTCCCTACCCGTCCTTCGTAGAGTCTTGCTCAGCTGTGAGAGCTATCCCACCACATCTCCATGATCCCAGTAGAACTGCAGCTCACCAACTGCACATGGACTTCCAGTTCCTCCTCTTTATTTCCCACACCACATGCACTTGTGTGCAGGCACTTCAGATGGGCACCCAGTCATCCTGCGAATGGCAGAGCCTTCTCTGCTGCACTGTCCCATCTGCCCTACCTCCTATTTCCTGCTCTCCCAAGTATCTGCAGGCTTTGGTGTCTATCCCCAGATGGACATAGTTTAAAGCCCTCCTAGGTCAGTAAGCCTGCTGGCAAAGATGATCTTGCCCCACTTTGCCAGGTAGGTCCCATCTCTCCCTAGGAGTTGAGGAGGTTCCTGTAGTCACTGAAACCAAAGCCCTACTGACAGCAGCACTTCGATGCTTTTGTGGTACTATGCAGGACTAAAAAATAACTGTCATCAAGTCTGACCTCCAGCAGTATTCCCTGCACAACTGCCCAGAGTGAAGAGCTGCCACTTCTCCAAAGGGATTGACAACATCACTTCAGCAGCTATCAGGCTACAGGGTAGAAGCCCAAGTCCACAATCACCTGCCAAGTTAGCTCTTGAGCATTTTGGATTTTTGCAGCCTCTTTGCAAGCCCAACACAGAGGTTAAGTGCCAAACACTGGCTTCTTCGGGTTAGGGCAAGCATTCACCTAGCCCAGCATCCCACGCCCAGCAGTGGATGAACAGAGAAAGAATGTGAGACAAGCACACAGTGATCTTATTGTGCCCAATCAACAGGTTATGGATTCCCCTAAATTAATCTGCTCTAACTGAATGGAAAAAACTCTCCCAGCCAAACCAACAAACAACATCCAAAGTGTTTTGGGCACACAAAAAAAGACACGCTGTCTGAACACCTGGGAAGTTTACTAACAATAGTTAAGCAGCAGCAGGCACTGGGAATTTAGTTGCCATCCTAAGATTAGAAGAAGTTCGCATTAGGTGAAAAACAACCAGTCCAAAGTGAAGGTGACAGTGTTAAAGGCATTTTTTGCTAAACAGGAGTTAGAGGACAGGAGCAACCATTCTAGCTTGGGCAGGTGTACTGCAACAGAAGGCTCTGCTGGGCTTGGCTAAACAAAAATCTCTCATGTCTCGAAGCATCTGCCATGTTGGCCTACCTTCAGTGAACGCAGGCATCTTAAAATCAGTGGCAGTCTGTCTGTTGATTTTACCTGAGCTGTTCGTTTTTGCAGCTGTCCTTGAAAATACAGTTCAAACTAGCATTTCAGGCTATATTCCTTTTAATCTCTTCTAAATTTCACGTGATTTCTTCGCTTTCTGCAACTGTTGAGACTAAAGATTTAAAAAACATACTCCTTTAAAATAAGCCAACCAAAAGAATTCTACAGCTCTTTAGGATTAATACTCAAAACAGCAAGTTCTAACCCAGGTCCCGCAAACTTTTAACATTGAGTTCCTGGGTTTCTGCATTGCAGGATCAAAACTGGTGTTCGAAAACAAACCAAAGTTGCCAAAGGTATTAGATGTTTAATAATGAATGCTGCAATATTTTGTGGAAAAGGAAGTTCCCCCAGAACCCTGCCTCTCTTGCTTATTTAAATCAGTGGAATTATCCCTCCAATTAGTCTTTTAGCTAAAACAAAACTTAAGGAGATAGCTTCCCTCCTGAAGGTCATGAAATGGAAGATGACTAGACTTCACTTCAGTTATCCAGTGTCCAAAAAGCTGATGCATTAGAAAAAGGAACTCCAAAAATAGGTCAGACATAAAAAGAAAGCACAGGTTAGAGATTGGATTTTTTTCCTTACATCACTTCAAATGATTCACATGACGGATATATTTTTAAAAATATCCTGATCCTAAAAATTAGAATTGCACATACAGTTCACAGTTCTCATCCCCATTTCCATCTGTTGTAGTCCCTGTAACAGGAGAAAATTCCTTCGGTTCCCAGGAAATGTGCAAGAATTTACAGTGACAGATTATTCTTTACAGCAAGTAGACAATGTCTGAACCAAACTCTAAAATAGAGTAAGATGAGAAATTACACCTTTGACAGTAAGCTTTTCACAACAGACCCTGTAGTAACATAACAGTCCTGGCAGGAGACTGTCTGTTAGACATACTTGACTCAAAATTATCTGCTGTTCAGAACAACACAGAAACAACCTCTCCTCATCCCTCCAAAGGAATTGCCAACGCCACCTTTGCACCAACTACAAGCAGGTCAGTTAAACGTTTAAATGACTTTCCAAGATCATTAAGGACAAATTGGGGTGGGAGAGGGAAAAGCTAGTCCCAATTTTCAGGGATGCGGTTACTGTAATTAAAAAAAAAAAAGAAGCACAAAACAGATTAAGAAGGATGGATTAATTGCGGCAGAGTTAATTATTAGGAAAACAGAACTACAGCCAACAGCTCGTGTTCCCCAAAATGATCAAGACAGTTGCATATTAGAAAAAAGCCAGCCATCTTCTAAAAACTAAACCATGATTAAGTGTTAGGTTTTTAACTAAGGTCATTCTGAGCAACATGCAGAGAGAAGGTTTGTAAGAACAGTCAAAATACTGTACTTTTATCGCCTGGTAAAATAGATCGGTAAAATCGGTCTCTCTTTTTCTTTTCTTCCGGGTTGGGAGGCAAAGGTTTTGAGCCATGGTTTAAAGTCCCAGCATCTTTGCTCCCCGATCCAATCATAGTGCTGGTGTTTCTCATCGGAGGAGCAGGCGGTTTGTCTTCTGTTTCAACTCCATTGTTAGACATCTTCAGTTGCAGAAGCCGTTACTAGGAATAGGAAAAAGAAAATAAAAATAAGAAGCCTTGTTTTTTTTATTATTAGATTCATATACTGTCAAATTAACCACACGCAAGTATTTGCAGGTTACGCTAACTCCAGACTGGCTTGTAACCTTATATCAACACAGACCAGGCATCAGCCCAACAAATTCTACTCAAGTTCCAAGTTACTTCTACTAACAAGACTACGTTTAAGTGCTTGAGTTATTGATTATTGTGGAAGGCTTATTTTAGGCTACAACCAATTCTCTAGTAATCCCATGGAGCAGAACATGGGATTGGGGGAACAGGGCAGAGCAGCGATACCCGAGAAGAGCCAGCCAAATGCCTAAGCTAACAAGGCCTCCCAGACCCATGCTAGTTCCACTGAAAATCATATCAAAAGTTTTACATCAGGCTCCAGCACGGGCAGTAACATGACGCACAAACATGACGCAGAGACACCCAAGCTGGTCTGCACTCAAAGAGCTTAGACGCAGCAGGTTCAAATTAGCTCGGGCTCCATCGCTGCCTAAAAAGCAGCCGAATTGCTTCAGCAGCAGACCCGGTCAGGAGGCAGCACAGCTGTATTCAGGTCATCTCAGATGCAGCGCTCACTGCACCCACGTCGGCCTTGGCCCCCCTGCAGCAGCGGCACCCTCAAAGTGCAATTCAAAGAGCCAGGTACAGCCAGAAAGTTGACTGTACTTTGTTCTGTTGCAAAGGTCAAATAAAACTGAATCCCCAACATATATGTTAATCCTTAAACAAATAATCCCTGCTGCGTAAAACTGGAGAAGGAAGCTATTGCACGGCGTTATTCTGCAACGACTAGCTTGTTCCACCCAAATGAGATCAGCGTTACTCCAGAGGCAGCCTGACTGCAGCGAGATCCTTCTGGAAACCGAAAATCCTTTGCATTAAGTTTTCAAAAGAAAGTTGGGACTTAAGTACAGAACAAAGAGCAAAGCAAGAACAACTTGTGTTCAGGTGGAAGAGGAGCTGAACAGCTTTCCAAATTCCACAAACCACGTGGAAAGCCATTTCATTCAGGAGGAATTATTTGAAGGTGGAAACTCCGAAGTGCTCTGCTCTGTGCAAGGGTTACAAAGCTGCTGGCTTCCAGGGAGCTGCTTTGCCAAAGGGTGGACTCAGAGGGACAGCACTGAAGCGGACTTTAATACTCTGGGTCCCGCTCCAAGCAGATCCCACGACCACGGAAGTCTTGGGCTAAAATACTGATGTTCAGCACAACTGGCAAGATTCAGACTCAGGCACGCTCTCCTCTGGAGCGTACCAATTCCCTCCACCGCATGGAGTAGAGAAAGGCAAATGATGACCGCAGAAGGCACTCAGCAGCAACACGTTTGCTAGCCTTTGCTGAACGCACTCGTTCCCTAGCTGTTGCCTGCCAAGCCATGGCTGGTCTGCAGATCCACCTTCTCCTTCACGTATTTGATTCATCTTTCTTCATACGTGTTCTTAAATGGGAGTGTTGACAGTGGTCCACAGCCCACATGGCTCTGCACAAGCCTTCAGACCCAGGCAGCTTTGTAAGCAACCTGACCCCATCCTCTCCGCCTCCCAGCACAAACGCACAACGGGATTTAAAATTACAGATTAGCATTTGGAGTATTTATCTTAACGGTGGAACAGTTTTGGCATCTGGGGGGTGGGGAGGATGGAAATCAGCTGTACATTTGTCTGGGCGTGTTCTGACAAGTGCCCTGCACCGCTCCCATCACGACTGCTTCTGGCCTTCAGCCTCCTCATACCGTTCTCCAGGGCAAAATGGAGCAGAGTAAGAGTGACAGCTGGACTGACAGTGATGAAGCGGTGCAGAAGACTCCCCCTTCTACACTGGGGAGAAAAGTCAAAATTAAAACCCAACCGGTAAATTTGGCAGCCACTGGTGAGGACAAATCTTGTGTGACATGGAGATCCTGAGGCCTCACAGGCAGTCTTTGCGCACTGCCATGTTGGAGACATTGACACAGAACCGGCACAACTACAGCATCCAAAAAGGAAGCAAGCAAAGGTGCCACGCAAGACCTGCGGTTTTTGCACTGACACATGTTTAGCCAGCAGAAAACAAATTGCTGAGAGGGTGCTAGGGATACACTGCAAATGGGAAAGCAGCAGGAAAATTAATATGGGCAGCTGTGTACCTGCCAAATGTCCCTCCGCAGGAGTGGTCACCGCATCTGCTGCTGCTGCAACGCTCTGGTTTACTCCAGAGGGGGTTGAATCCCCGCGGTTTGAGCATTCAAGGATTCCCCTGCCAGTCAGCCTCCTGCCTTCCAGGAGTTGCAGGCGCTGCTGAGATGGCAGGAAAAGCTCCCTTGCCACCAAATCCCTCTCCAGCAGAGCAGAGAGGAGGGTAGGAGAGAACTGGTGCTTGCTACCTCCTGCAAAGAGGCACAGGATGAAGCAGGGGACAAAGTGAAGCTTAATGCATGGGGAGCAGATGCAAAGCCACACTGAAGGGTGGTAAAGGAAGAGAACAGAATAGCAAGTGGTTTAGGGCTAGAGGAAAAAAAAAAAAAGTGAGAAGAGGAAGAAAAAAGCCCACAAAACAGTCAGAGGTTGACCTAGTGCCGGGCAAAGGAAAGAAAGAAGGTAAGCGAAAAATAACCATCTTCATTTCCAGCTCAGTGCAAAACTCCGGGGACATCTGCTTCCAGTTTCTTCAGTGTAAGAGGGTTTTCCAGATCCCTCAGTTGGAAAGGATACGAGCACAAGTGAATCACTGTTTTACCACAGGGCTGGAAACGCTGGCAGGACAAGCGCTCCTTTATGCTACATTACATTATCCCCCGAATGAGAAAGCAACCGCTGAGAAGTTGTGTAGTTCTAGCAAACAATATTCCTTTACACCTATTCGAGAACTGCGACATTCATGTGGTCAAAGCCTGCAGTACATCCTCTCCTTTCTCCTCCATCGCTTAAGCTTCCCGGACCTTCTTCCTCACAGAATCACGGAATGTTTGAGGTTGGAAGGGACCTCTGGAGATCGTCTAGTGCAACCTCCCCCCACTCAAGCAGGGTCACCTAGAGCACGTTGCACAGGAAGATCAAAACCTTGCGTGTTGCAAGAAGTACTCGACCTGTTTGGAGATAGGGGGTGGGAAAAATCCTTCGACCCACCAAAATTAGGAGATCTGGTTCTACGTCAGTTATTACTTGTAACGACAGCCCCATCCTAGAGGGCTCCCAAAAGCCATTTTCCATAAATGTTTTTGAAGGAAAGGAAAAAACCAAGAACGTGCTTACAGGCATCTTCCCATTATGATACGGGGATACGGTCTATCCCCAAACTCAACATCTTTATATTTTAAGCCTCTGTCGGCTACAAAGTACGTGGCTGAAGCCCTGCCCTGACAGAATTGCATCCACCTCTCCCAGTGCCTTACAGCACAAATGAGGGCCCGCAGCACGGAATCGTTCAGAGCCGTTACGGAGGCAGCCGCTTTCCCCATCCATAGCCTAGTTGACTGTGCAAATTCCTTCCTGCCTAAAATAATCTGCTGCCAACTCACAGGCAAGCAGGATTTAAAGCACCTCCCTCGTGCCGGCTCTGCCGAAATTCAGAGCGCTTGCAGGCAATTGCCTCACCAAGCAGGGCAGCATCGGAGCTCTGACACCGAAATGAGTCACTCGGCTCTGTGTGGTCCGCTCCCGCAAGAATGCAAAGCGTCACCGGCCTCCGCTCTCCTTCTTCTTCTTCTTCTTCGCAGCAGGACTGCGCTGTTCGCACAGCTCTCCCCAAAAATTTCGCTTATGTTTCGGTGTCACGATTAAACGAACAACGGAAGCAATTAGCGCATGAACTTTTCCGGGGGAGTCAGATGAGGGAATACATTCTCGATACAGACACAGTTATTCTCGACTACTATATATTAAAATACTAGCTCTCAAACCAAACCCCACGGACATCACTAGAAAGACGTAGCCATGATCTAGGACTGTTGTTTCTGCAGCCACTTGGAAAGTCAGAAGCCAGGATTTTTTCAGCACACAGTATTCATTAAAATAACTTTTATTATCCACTACAACCCACGACAGCCATGAGTCAAATTACAGTGGCCTTCAAAGCCCCTCACTTAAATTAGATTACCCCAACCTCAATCCAGTCAAACAGACCGGACACGTTCTCCTTTCACTATCTGCAAGACACTCGGGCAGATAGGAAAGGGTGAGGGACAACCGCGAGCAAGGGGACAAGAGAGTTCGGAAAAGACTCTGCAGTCCAAGACGGAGCAAGCGGAGCTACTGGAACAGGGCGCAGCACCCGCAGGTGCCAACAGTGACGTCCAAAAATTCAGGTTCACAGACACGTACAGATCTGCGCACGGCTAGATAGAACTCAAAATCATGAACTTTAGGCCTGTAACTTTGCTGTAAAACAGGCACAGACTCCCTAGCAGTTCACCTAGCAGAGTGGGAGCCCAACACACACGGAGCCTTCTGCCGTTAAAAACACACACAGACAGGGGAAAGAAAAGAAAAAACACCACGGATCCTCTGTTTATGCCATTTTCCTCTGGCAAACCAGATCGTTTCAAGCCTGATGCCCTACTCTGAACTCCAGTTTCTGCGAAGCTGCTTGTGTTTTCCTTCCACTCTTCAGCGAGACAGGCAAATGACTGATTGCTAAAACAGAAAGCAATTAAAGAGTCAGAGGAGCTGAAACCTACGCTACAGTAGATGCCATAACGATAACTATGTCCAACGCATACTAATTGCCGGAGTCAACAGGAACACTCATAAAAGAGCCATCTATAATTCATGCAGTCTGGCAAGACAGTGGCTGTAAGCCGCTCACTACAACTTATAGATGAATAAACTATGTCAAACAGGAGAGGGGGCAGGGAGACGCTCCAGCGACTGTTTCCTCCCCCCTCTGCCTACCAGCAAAAGCGATTCGTACACTTTCACAAAATGGTACTTTTCTGTTGTTGCCGGGGTGAAGAAAGGGGGGCCTGACCGCAAAAAGGGGGCCGGAGGTCTTAATCTTTACCTGAGTTGATCCTCATCAGCGCAAGCATCTTCTGTCTGCGCCAGTTCCCTATACACTTTCACACGTACCTCGCTCCCCCCGGCTGGAGGTGGCTAACGCACACACGCACACGGTTAAAATCTCCTTCGTCCTCCCCGCACGGAGGGGGCGGAAAGGGGCCGGGGCCGTGGCCGGCCTCCGCTCTGTTCAAACACATTGCAGGCAGCAAAGATTCCCTGCCCGTGTGTCACGCTTTTGATCCCAATCCCAGAAGCAAATCACCGTCTCGGTTTACCGGCCGGGTTTCGACACAGGACGAACAGACGCTCATTCATTTCATCCGCGTTATTTTTACGCGGGACTGAGCCGCAGTGTCAGGCCGAGCCTCACGTGCTTCCACCTGAGAAAAGCGGGCAGGACACATGTCCTCAGTCGGAGGAGGGGATCTGGGACATGCGCTGTCACGGAAAAGGGCAGCAGCAACACACACATCCGGAGGGAGGACAGACTGCTCATGGCATTTAGAGACCATTAAAACCAGTAACGGTAGGACCGGATCGATTCCCCAGCCGGTTACTGCGTGTTTGAGCGCTGGGCAAGCGTGCCAGTTAAACAAACGAACAAAAAAGTCACGGGCCATCAGTCCAAACCCGACGTTTACATGTGAGCTAATCCCATCTAAGGGGAAAAGCAGCATTTCATAAAGTTTAAATATATATATATACAGAAAACAATACTGTTTTACTCATCTGTCTTCAGAATTTACCTCTTGGACCGTTATAGTTGTTGTCAACACCTAAAGATACAGATGAAATCCTTAAATTAAAGGAAATAACAACAAAATCACTAAAAATGAGCCTCCCTTTAGAGACGAACGCATGCACTACCACCACCGGAGCGGGTGGGTGTGAGGAGGGGGAAGAAAGAGAGAGAGAGACTCTGATGGCAGATGGCCAACTGCTGGTTGCGGTCTTGCTCCGCTGCCAGCTTTATTTCGATAGCGCTAGACGTAAAAACTAATTGGCCAGTCACAACTCAACGGGAACGCAGGAGGAGTCCACTGCCTGGAATTCCAAAAAGCCAAAAGGCAGGAGGGTCCTTTAAATATATATATATATAATAATAATTCAGCCACAACTGTTTGAGTTAAATGCAAGAATTGCTAGGTGAGATTCGCCAGCCTGTATTTTGCAGGGGGACATGGTCACCATCACAGCGGGCACCACTTTGGGGCAGAACTGTGGAGCCTTTTCCTGGGCAGACATTCATGCTAACCCATCGAACCGCACAGATACGCTTCTAAAGAAGAAGGGACTAATTATAACTGCTTGATTCCTAGCAACAGTGCAGAGTTGTTCTTTTGCCCAAGTTAAGGGAAGCTTCTTCTTGTTTTGTTTTAAATAACTAAGGTCCAGCTTTTGCCAGCTGCTTTGGTGTGGGCCCATGTGTGACTGCTCTTACAGATGCATGGAGGGTTTCACTAGCGTTAAGGCAGGTCAAGTTCCTTCCATAGGATCAGCCTCTCATCCAACGTTGCAGAGAAGCAACGACAGCTTAAATTGCCACGTTTCAGCTTATCTTCAGTGGTTTCACTGTGGAGGCAAAAGCAATCGGCATCCAAATAGTTGCCATATCTCAAAAAAAAGAATGCAAAATGACGAATATCTGGCAGCGCCAAACAAACCACTGCAACCATTTCACAATCGATGCCCTGCTGTGCCCAAGTAACTAGAAGACACGATGAGCTCACATTTTCCAGCCAGGTAGCTACAGCTTCAAGAGACTGTGGAGACCAGCTGTGGCTCATCCTATCCCTGCGTAGCAGCCTGCTGATTTTGACCGGACGCTTGCCCCATTCCAATGGCACTTTCATACAGCCCAAGAGAAATAAACTGCATCCACGGGAGAGAAAATAAAAATAAAAAAATCCGCGCTGAGACAGAAGGAACCCAGAGTATCATTTCTGAAAGTTCTCAGCCCACAAATCATCCCCGTTCTTTCCTCATCTCGAGAGACGCCGTCTCCCCTGCCCCAGCGGCATGCCAGAACGAGCACGTTTGCTGGTGCAGACGTCGGCGCAGGCTCCTCTTTCCAGCGCGGTACGGAGCAGCCTCGGCTCCGATTCCACTCGAGCTCACGCAACGGCAGGGCTTCGACTGCCCAAGTAGCGACCGGAGTTGGCTTGCAAAGCAGAGTGGGAAAAATAAAGCCCTCTTACGTTTAAAACAAAAAGCATACCCAAAACACATATGAGCAGGTTTCCAGGAGGAAATTTGTGTTCCATAGGAAGTGACTGGATGAAGCATAAAGAAAATATATTAAAACACAGAGCTAAATGCACTGCCACGGCTCTCCATGTAAGTTACTTGGCTCTAAGTGAAATGGC
The DNA here is from genome assembly GCF_036417845.1 of Apteryx mantelli. Classification (NCBI taxonomy): domain Eukaryota; kingdom Metazoa; phylum Chordata; class Aves; order Apterygiformes; family Apterygidae; genus Apteryx; species Apteryx mantelli. The sequence continues at coordinate 5,206,291 of NC_089978.1, forward strand.
ACGTTAGCAGCAACAGCACTGAAAGTAACGGAATTATTGATCAATTTTCTCATTCGAAGGTATCCAACCCAGAAGATGAACCTGGAGCACAGGGCTCAGAATTAAGCCCCGCTGTCCCTGAGGTAGAACAATTCCTAGGAGGATGGTGTTACGGCCCATTTCCATGGCTCAGCTCCAATGGAAATCTCATTTTCTACCTCTCCCGTCAAAACGGAAAGGCTGTCTGTCATCCACCACCGCTTACAAGCAGATTAGCACCCTTGCCGTGAGGGCCAATCCTGAGGACTTGAGCTACGCAAGGCGCTCTCAGTGGAATTTGTCTGGAGATAGGCAGACGCTGTCTGTAAACCACAGATTATGCAACTCCGCTAAATTATATCAACTTCTAATAACTATCTGCCTGAAGGAGCTGCAAGCAGTTTTAAAGGGTAAAGAGCGCTATTAATCCCGAACAACCTACTCAAGTTTTAAACACGCACACGTTTGCCAAAACACAGTGCGTACGCATGCACCTTGCTCAACGCAGAGACGTGACATTTGCAACGAGAGAGGTAAGGCACGTGTCAGAAAACGTGTCAAGTCAACAAATGCACGGAGGATGGTTTGGTGCAGTGGTCAGCAGAAAGACACAGCACGGAAATTGCAGAAAATTGGAGTTAACCCGTTCTGTAAAAGGTAAATTCTTCTTGGGACATGAGAGTCGAAGAGAGAGCTGCAAAGAGAAAAGCGACGTCCTAACAGCGAAAAACCCACCCGACTCCTTCCCCACGGGGAGACTGAAGAACTAAAGAGCAAGACGACACACTGTCCAAAGCACAAGCATCATTAGCGGATGAAGCTGTCCAAGAGCCTCAATTAGACCGAGAGGGAATTGCCACAACAGTTCAGCCCTAATTGGGAACGCAAACATTGCTCATCAGAGCGGTGCTTGCTGCTGCGTACGGCTCCGTTGTCTTCACTGCAGCTAATGACAGTAGGAAGCCCTGTGTTCGGTAGCACTTATGTAACAGACTGGCAAATCTGTCACATTCCCTTAATTGCCAGCCAGGATGCTCATACTGGCGGTGTTTTTTCAATTAAATCAAATCACACAAATTGCTTCAGTTCAGTGTTGCTTCTTTAAAGTTCTGGTTCCTCTTCAAAGCTGGGGAAGGAGGCAGAACGACTAATTTTCCCAAGATAAAATGAGCTTTGCATCAAACACAAGGTTTTGTAGACAACTGAATGAAGAGACATGGAAAGTAAGTGCAGAGATCCATAACTGAAAGAGCTAATTTACAACTGGTAGAGACAAAACAACTCAAGAATTATGCACAGATCTGCTTCAAGTCTGCAATGATTATTCCTTCGATGATGACACATTTAATGCTCTAAAAGCAGTTCATTTAAAAGGCAAGATGAAAAAAGCCTGAAGTACCTTAGGTTTTCCGCACAGCTTAGCTTTTACAGTAGATAAAGCACTAGCTCTGTGTTTATAACAATACTCCCTTTAGCAAAATGCCCTGTTGTACGCAGTTTATAATCCCAGTATGCACAGAAGCAACTGCTACACTGCAGCAAGATCTCCCATCAGTAAACTTTGTTACTTTTACCAAATGGGCTGCAGAACATTCGCTGGTCCATTAAGAGTCATCATCGTTTATTTTAACGAGCAGGAGCTTGTTTTTAGGAGGTACCATCAGCCATTTTATCACCACCTTTACAGGGATCCCAATCATACTCACTGCTGGTAAGCAGAGAATGAAAAGCTCCGCAGGTCTGGTACAAAGGATCTGCTGTTTCCACAACAGATTACGACACAGTTCTCCCTTAGTTAAAGGCGGCACACGAGCCAATTGAGCTATTTTTATTCCATTGAATAAAAGCAAATCATAAGAACATCACTACAGTACTGGGTCCATTTTAAAGGACTCTGTAACTAGAAGGAGCAGAGGTTAATAACAGGACCAGAAACAGTACGCAAGGTTTTCCTTAACTTTGTGGCGCAGGACTTTTCGGGGCACATATCTCGTTCAGTGTTCTTGCCGCAACTACCTAAGCAGCTCTAAGTGAGACGTGCGGATCTTCGCTGCTACCTCTGTAAACCTTGCTGTCCCTCGTGAAGCGGCAGCGTCGGCTGGAGTCAAAAACCCCAGTGCAGCTGAGGCAGGTCGAGCTTCCGTACGCAGCCCTGCCAGCACCCCCAGCAATGACTTGCTTCTTTCAATCCAACTTCTAACGGATGGGCATCTACATCACAAAATCAGCAGCAACGCTAAGATGACCTGCAAATTCAGCAGAATTGGGACTTCAGTGATGAATGGACCGCCAGCACGCGTGTTTTATTTATCCAAAGACTGCTTTGTCAGATTGCTTGCTTCTCCTCTCCCTCCTCAAAATGCTAAAAATTGTTAGAAGCGTGGTCACTACCATGCGGCCACGAAGCTCTACAGGTGGTCTGGTACCTTTTCTAAGCGTTAGCCAACACTCACTGGTTTCCCAAAACGAAGATGGCATCTAAACACTGATGATCTAGGAGGAAATACGGGTCAAAGCATTTTATTCAGTGCAGCGCTCCCTCCCTCCCTTGCTGAAGTCCCACTGTTACTTCCTGCTAAGGTAATCAGCACACGAATTAGCCGCACTGCTAGAGCACAGCATGCAGCAGATCAAGACGCAGACTTTTCTGATCATCCTTTCTTAATTCCAGGAATGAAGATTCAAGGACATTCACTCCCAGCACACTCTTGTAGAAGTTCCTGCTAATACCCCAGCCCCAAAGCTTCCTCAGGGTCCAGGCATACAAAACAATTCTCACCTCGGTGCAAACCCCATGGTACCTGCCCAGAATCCCTGTCTCTCCTATCACAAATCCAAGGCAAGAGAGTGCGAAATGAGCTATTTTTAATTCAGTTTTTTAAATTCAATTTAAATTCAAAATTTTAAACAGCTCCGTTTGCTATAAACCTCAGCTATAAACAAGGCAGGCAGTTTTGGAAATAGCTATTTCGCAGCCCACAGGGAATCTCAAAGGCAGTCCCCGATCAGACCCAGGAGGAACTTCCCAAACGGATTTCGCCCTGTCCACCTTACGGCATTGCACCCTGCCTCGGGCGTGCACCGCCTCTCTCTTCGCTACCGCTCCCGTTCGTACCTCCGCTGCAGCAAGCCCCACATTACCGCCCCGTTTCCAGCTCTTGTACACCTCTCCCGGCAGAGGGATTCTGCGAGGCGAAATATGCTCACTACGGGCAGGGAGATCCCACAAATCAATCCAGAACAGAACAGAACCCGACGGCTTAAGCAAATCCTCTCCTTCGCAAGCAGAAGGCTGCTCTTTCCGCTACTGCTTTCCAGTCATTCCCTTCAAGCTGAGTTTTCCTCCATCCTTGGTATTCTTGTACCGCCGGCGTTTGCAGGCGCTGAACATGGCCTCCCAAGGTATTTCTATTTGGCTGCTTTTATTTTTAAGAAAAGTCATTTCAGGTTGGAAGTAACTGCGTTCTTTTTCTCTGAACACACTTCACTGTTGCCTCGTTTTATCTGAGGACCTATCTAGTCTATCTGAGGACCTAAGAAAATATACTACCCTAACCACAGCCTCCAAGTTTTATCTGTCTCTGTTGCTCTATTAAAATATTATAACAGACATCCAAATCTGTGGTCTGTCATTGCGCTAGGTCCCTTTAGCATTAAAGACAGAAGTTGGATCTGAGCCTAATATAAATGCTTTCAACTTCAACAGGGTTTGAATTTACATCCCCATACCTGAAACTCCCAGAGGGTTTTGCTGCTTGGTACAAATAAAATCTCCAAAAAAACCTACTGCTTTCATTCAGAGAAGGCTGAACTGAGATATCTCAAGCAGAAGTGGTCAAATCCCAAACCAGGACTCTTTGAAATGGGCTCTCAAAAAGCAGCCCAGTGCAAACCAACCCCCAAGTCCATCATTTTAGTATCTCAGGCTATCAGCAGACAGCCTGTAGCTTAGATCCAGGATGAGGTATTGCCTCCAGCCCTGCTCAGCTGCTTCCTAACAGTCTCTCCCCCAAGGAGCATCTGTATTTTCGCTCTTTCCTTGGAGATTCACTAACCTTTTCCTTCCTCAAAGGTTGAGATTACTGGCATTTTCCTCAGACTACATTTCTAAGCGTTCAAATGACCTGTCAAAACAGAGAAATAAATAAATCCAGAGAAGTATCAATTTGTCATTTCTCTGTCAAGGCATCCTAGGTAAAGACAAGACTTCAATTTTGGCTACTGTCTTTAAACACTGTTTGCTATTTAGGCATGCCTGTATATCATTTACATATCATTTTACTCTTTCTCTTAATACCAGTGTCCTCAGAGGGAAAGGGTGAATTAGAATATTGGTATCTCTAATTTAGGAGGCAATTAGATCTGCGACAACAATCCATAGCTGAATGTATGCTAAAAATAGCCTAGTTAGAATTCTGCTTTAATTAAAAATCAGACAAATAATCCTATTATCCTGAGGATTACTTTAGGTGTGGTTCTGCTGCAACACAAATCTTTCTTTCTTTTTTTCTTTTCTTTTTTTTTTTTTTTTAAATCTTTTAGTCTCTCACCCAGAAAGCAACTGAAAGAAAGCTAACAGAATGGTACTTTCTGCATAAAAGGTACCTCTCCCAATTGGAAAGGCCAGGAAATTAGAGAATTAAAGATTCCCAATGTTATTCAGTCACTTGCTAAGTTGCTAAAAAAAAAAAAAAAAAAGGCATTCAACTCAGTCCAACAAATAAAATTTTCCTGTTCTCCCCACTACCTGCAAAGCCTGCCTTAAAGGGATTTCTTATTACCTCTTATTTCCATCCTTGGCCTCCTTTGTCAAAAAGTAGTATGTGACTTTCCTACAGCTGCACAGTTCACATGCTTTTATTAAAAAAGAAAAAAAAAAAGAGAAATATTTCAAAAAGCATCTTTCATTTTTGGATTTGCTCTCACATGCTCTGTGGGGCCCTGCTGCTTAACAACGTTTTATCCATAGAAGCCAGCAACGCACGGCAGCTTAGCTGCCAGAGCCTCTTAAGCGCATGTGTCCCTGACCTGGGGGCCAAGAGAAGACGGCAAAAGGCGCAGGGTTTCAAGAGAGAAGCAGTGGTGCAGAGGCAGAGCTCAATTCACGGCCTGCGCACCACTCATATATATAAGTAACTCATCTATTTTGTTTACTTACAGAGAGCAAGCAAGTATCTTTTAAGAATTCAGAAAGCATAATTATCCTCAAAAGATAAAAAGTACTATCTTAAAAAAAAAAAAAGCTATAAAAAGCTATAAAGCACAGTACACACATATCACAATCACAGAACAGTTAAGGTTGGAAGGGACCTCTGCAGATCATCTAAGTCCAACCCCCCTGCTCAAGCAGGGTCACCTAGAGCACGTTGCACAGGATTGCATCCAGGCGGCTTTTGAATATCTCCAGAGAAGGAGACTCCACCACCTCTCGGGGCAACCTGCTCCAGTGCTCTGTCACCCTCACAGGGAAGAAGTTTCTCCTCGTGTTCAGATGGAAGTGTCTGTGTTTCAGTTTGTGCCCGTTGCCTCGCGCCCTGTCGCTCGGCACCACTGAAAAGAGTCTGGTCCCATCCTCTTGACACCCTCCCTTCAGATACTTGTACACGTTGATAAGATCTCCTCTCAGCCTTCTCTTCTCCAAGCTAAACAGGCCCAGCTCTCTCAGCCTTTCCTCATAAGAGAGATGCTCCAGTCCCCTCATCATCTTTGTGGCCCTTCGCTGGACTTGCTCCAGTAGTGCCACATCCCTCTTGTACTGGGGAGCCCAGAACTGGACGCAGTACTCCAGATGTGGCCTCACCAGGGCTGAGGAGAGGGGGAGGATCACCTCCCTCGAGCTGCTGGCAACACTCTTCCTGATGCACCCCAGCATACCATTGGCCTTCTTGGCCACAAGGGTCATTTGTTTGGTATTATTTGGTATTACTCAGTGGCTAGCTTACTTCTGTAAGTATACATACACCCGATCTCATCTTTACTCACTTGAATTCATTAAAAAACAAAAACAAAATCCAGAGGGTTATAAACAATGAGATAGTTGCCCAAATCCATGTTTACCTCATGCATATGGGTCATTCAGGTACTGATATTCACTATACGGAAATACACTTGGGGATTAAAAGAGAAAAGAAAACCAAGACACTTCTTGAGAACGTTTCCTCTTTCATGACACTTGTGGGAGGGAGGGCTGGGCAACTCAGAAGAGGTTAACGTAAAAATTTCCCTTTGCGTTTTCCTACAGGCCTGTGTGAAAAAAGAAGCCAGAGAGTCAAGATCTTCCAAACCCACAAATAGGAATACTCCTCTACAGAAGGGTTTTTCCACCAGGTGACTCCACAGGAGATAGAGGTAGGACCTAGCCCTCTCCTTCACCACTCCACATCTTGCTGAGCACTGAAGTCTGCTGAACTCAAACTCCTCATGGCTGTGGCCTACTCAGAGGGGAGGAAGACGCCAACAGACAAAACTAACAACGTTCCTGAACCCCTTTGGAATATCCCCACAGTACTTATTTTTAGCACTTGAGTGTGTAAGTCCAATGAACTGGTGGGTGAAAACAGGTTTTGCTCGTCCTGGTGTTTAAGAGTAAGAATGTAATGAAGCTTTCTTGCCTCCTCCACAGCCTGCCTCCCTCAAATACAGGCTAGCAGCTAGACAGGATGGTTTGAGGATGCTATTGGAGATAGAGCACATGATTACAGAGTGGGAAGACTTTCCTTATTACTGGTCTGTACAGCCACAGACATTGAGGAGCTCTGTCTGAAGAGACTAAAGCTTACTCCCTGCTGCTAGGATAGGAAGTAGACCGTAAGTAAAGTCTCCATGAATAAACAGGAGAGGGGTGTGTGTGTTTCTCTTCCTCCCCACCTCCACAAGATGACATTAGACCTTTATACACTCGGATAAAATCATTAAAAAGCAGCTCTTGTAAGTGGAGATGAGGTCTTGGTTTAAGCTGGAAAATTTTTACAATGCCTGTCTGTACACAGTCAGAAAGTCGGAGTAATTTGGCTTCACGCACATGCAGGATTAAGCGTGATAATGCAATACTAAACCATGCCACAGGCCTGCAGAATCACTGCCATGCTGCGACTTGGTCACTAGGGTCAAACCCCATCTCACCTACACACACAAATCCAACACAGGACTTTGTCGCGTAGGGCAGCGAGACACGAGGGCAAGCGCACCTTTGAAGACCGACTCGTGGTCACACAAGTACGAAGCTGACTCAGAAGGTGACATTTGCTTTGCGCCCCTTCTAAAACATCAGCATTTGCACAACGCTAATTGTGATACCCAACGGTGGCAGCAGCTCTGATGGGAGGGCTGGAAAAAAAAAAAGACACAGCTGTCAGCCTCATTCGCCAAAGAGCTACATCCTTATGAGTTCAAAGTGGCACCAGAATATTTTCATAGTTTTGGGGCTGGAACAGAATCAATCTGGCAATAGACGCAGGCTTGCAGCTTTTCTAGGACAGCATGCTTTAGAGAGTTAAGCACAGCTGACACAGACGTTTAAAAAAACCAAGCATGTTTGCCCGTTTCTCAGGGGGATTTAAACAGCAGGTGAGTGGGGCTGGTCTCTGGGACACGACCCTCTTATTTCAGCTATTTAGATGCAAATTGCTCTCTCTCCCTCCCCCTCTTAACACCATCTGTTACCCCAGAGATTTAGACTATGCATAGGGTGTAGGTTTGGGGGGAGGGGGGCACAGATAAAGCATTGAGAAAATTTCAGTTGATGCCTCTACTTCCTCTGGGGCACAGTTTACGTAAAAAAAAATATATATTATTTTGCAATACTCTTAAATTACAACCAGATTTTTCCCTCACTCTTCTGCCACACTTTACCCACCTAACCCTTGGATTTCCCTACCCTAGAGAGCATTCCCTGTCCAGCTTTTGCCCAACAAGCAAGATTGTATAGTGATACTTGGTGCAAGCTGCTACAGCGACAGCATGGGGAACAAGTTGGTATTAGAGCAAATATGTGAGCTTCAAGGAATTGGAGGGTCAAATAATAAAGATGAAGTCTCCTGCCATAACCCACAGGATTAAAAGCTTTCAGTCTTGGGGAAGTTACTTCATCTCTGTCTCATTTCCCCCAGCCAACAGCAACTTACTTTCAAGAACTGTTCAGAGATCTGATTCATTAAACACTACACGGAGGGCTCCGAATTCTCCATAAAGAAAAGATGATAGGTGACGGGACAGAGTGCACTTTCAGCAAGTTTGCAGACACTAAGAAAATTAGGAGAGGTCGATACACCAGATGCTTGTGCTGCCATTCAGAGGGACCTCAACAGGCTGGAGAAATGGGCTGACAGGAACCTCATGAAGTTCAGCAAAGTCCTGCAGCTGGGGAGGAACAACCCCAGGCACCAGGACATGCTGGGGGCCAACCAGCTTGGCAGGTAAGGACCTGGGGGTCCTCACACACAAGTTCAACATGCCACAACATTCAGCGTGCCCTTATGGCAATGCATCCTCACTGCATTAGGAAGAGTGTTGCCAGCAAGTCAAGGGAGGTGATCATTCCCCACTACTCAGCACTGGTGAGACTGTGACAGGAGTGCTTTGCCCAGTTGTGGGCTCCCCAGTACAAGAAAAGCATGGACTTACTGGAGCAAACCCAGGGAAGGGTCATGAAGGTGATCAAGGAACTGGAGCCTCTGACATGAGGAGAGGCTGAGAGCGCTGGGACTGTTCAGCCTGGAGAAGGGAAGGCTCAGGGGGGATCTTATCAATGTGTACGAATACCTGATGGGAGGGTGTAAAGACGACTGAGCCAGACTTCTCAGTGGTATCCAGGGAAAGGACAAGATGCAATGGAGTTTCTTGTGTTTCAGTTTGTGCCCATTTCAACATAAGGAAAAGCTTTTGTTACTGTGAGGGTGTTTGAACACCAGACCGGGTTGCCCAGAGAGGCTGCAGAGTCTCCATCCACGGAGATACTCAAAGGCTGACTGGACACGGTCCTGAGCAACCTGCTCCAGCTGATCCTGCTTTAAGCAGGAAGGTGGGACTAGACCACCTCCAGAGGTACCTCCTAACCTCACTAATTCTGTGATTACAGGCCACAAAAAGTGGCAGGGAGCCTTTAAGGGAAAGACATTCCCAGGATCATTTTTAACTCCTTATTTGAAGCAGCTGGATTTTTTTGTCAGCAGCATCCAAGGCCCCAGGTTAGTGATGAAGGCAAATAAAACCAGCTGGTAAGTGACAACCTTGAACACAAAGTCAGTGAGAGAGTTGGGATCAACGCTCCAATGCCTTCATTTTGAGTTTTAATATGTGAACCACAGTCCTGGTACTCAGGAGAGGCAAGTTCTTGACCCGGTTCTTGCACCAACTTATTTTGTGATCTTGGAGGCACAGGAGGGGGGGAAAACACAGGATGGTGTTTGGGCCTTTTTTTTTAATGCTGGGATTTTGTTTTGGTTTTTCAGTGTTGTCAGCACACATAAAATTTCTCCTTCTTGCACAGACAGGCCAGATGTCAACTATTTGCTGCCACTCAGGAACTTCAGGTATCTACCTGCAAACTATTAACCCCTATTAATATAGGCAATTCGGAATCTCTTCCCGTAAAGCAGTATTTTGACAAAAGTTGCAGGTAGTTCACAGAAGCATTTTCCTAGAAAATCAATTACCTGAACAAAAAGTTGTTTCAATAAAGTTGTGACATTTTGAAAGAATTTAAAGTTTTCACTTTACAATAGAAGTGGTTATTTTTCCTCCATTGATGAAAAGTCGAGTTTTCAGAACATCAGAGCTTCCCCTACAGAATGAAAGTACTCTTTATGAACTGCTCTAAAGCACCAGCTAATTTCTATTTCCAGATCCCTGGCATTTGACCAGCATTATTGAGAATCTAAGGAACAGTTGCTGGAAGTGTTTTTATTTAACCAACTTCTTGTTCACAAATCCAACTGCACGTATAAATCTGAAGCAGCGCTGGCCTGGGTTGCAATCCTGCAATTTGATCTGTAATACAAGATACAAGCACCAACTCTCAGTCTCGTTGACTTTAAAAAGACAGAAAGGTCATCTGCGACAGCTAAAGGGGTACCTGGCGCTAATGCCAGCAAGCCGCCCACTGACAACAGTGGGAGTTTGGCCCAAATTAGGTTTTCAGGATTCATCCCATGCTGCCTTGCAACACTTCCCACGCAGTGCTACCTGACAGCTCCCGAAAACTGGCAAAACGCGAAGGACGCCGACAACATCTGAGACGAGGTTTCCAAGGGTGTCTTTCGTAACAGTTGAATTCAGCCAATATATGTATCTGTACACGCACATTAATTGCGTCTTTAGCGTGCTGATTTTAAGAGCCCATGGTCAAAAATGCAGCTCCACAGGCTACTCAATGCCAAACCGACCAGGCTCTTCAGGGCAAAAACCCCACAAAGCATTCACAGCCAGGGCATCACTGAAATTATGCAATAATCCCACATTTCATTAAACCCTGCTGTTATCCTGCTGAGTAACACCAGCAAGAGATGGATGCTTTTTTAGGACCCCTTTGCAGCCCACACAGTACTGCCTCCCAAAATATCAGTTGTCTCCCACAGGTACCCTCAGAACAACCCCCACCAGAGAGACCTGTGAGAAGGTGGATGAGTTTACAGCCAGGAGGAGTCCAGACCTGAGAGTCAGTGGCTGCCCACACAGTGGCCTTGTGCCCAGAGCAACATCAGCAGCTCGGATACTCAGGAAACCAGCCTGCTCCTGGTGGAGGGACTTCACTGTCCCCATTCCACGCTCTTATCTCGTCAGTATTTGTTTAGTTAACTATACGACCGAGTCGAACGACCCTCCGCTTGAGGGAAACGTGGCTAACAGCCCTGTTCAACCCAGTCTGACGTTTACCCTGCAAGGAGCCAAACAACGGGCAGTTCACGTATTCCATGAGCCAGAGGCTTCCTACAGTATCGCTGCTCTGAACGGGGGCCTGGATCCTGCCCAAACTGAAGTCACCGATTTCATGAATGACAGCGTAGGGTCTGTGGCACCTCGTCCTTAAAAGGATCCTTTATTCGGCTCTCTGGAGGCAACAGGGCTTACACGTGACAGGATCAACACCAGCCGCGCAAGTCAGACTGCATCCCCGTAACGAACCAACGCAGCACCCCGACCCAGCGATCCCCCCCCCCCAAACAAACTAAAACAAAAAAGCTTGAAAAGATAGCCAAGGGGACATTTGACAAGGGATCTTCTGGGGATTGAAATGTGACTCATTTCGGAATAGAAGAGTCAGACTAAGCACACGCTGCTGAAGAGACGTGACAGCTTCCATTTGAAAAGCAGCACTGAGCTCTCAAATGACAAAGACTTCCACAAATTAGTTGACATGCTTGCATTTTACCCTGAAACTAGTCTTTTTTATTTTTTTATTTTTTATTTTTTTAAAGAACTAACTATCCAAGATACAAGAGAAGGAAAAAAAGCCCAATGAATCAAAGTAAAAACAAAAAAACCACCACAGCAAAAAATCCCACAGTTGTCATGTTTATGACTTACGTTCTCTAGATAGGAAAAAAAAAAATCTTTGGAGCAGGCAAAAGTCTGTCTGCCCTCCACTTCACAAGCCCTTAACATCATGATCCCATTTAAAAAATATTGCCTTTTAAAACGATGCAAATTAGAAGGCATAAGTAATTCTGTGACATACTATTAAAAGCCACACACCGACATGAAATAACAATCTGTTCCACGCAAGCCCATTAAACTATTATTTACAGCATCATGAGCAGCAGCCACCCAGATACCACTGTCACCGCTGAGGAGCCAACGCAGGAAATTCATCGTCGGGCGAAGCGGGACCGTCGGTGCTTGGCGCAGGCTTTTGTAGCGCAAGAGGACTGCAGGATCCCAGCTAACCGAGCAATTGCCCCATCACGCACGCTTTACAGTCAATAAAACAAGGGGACCCTTAATTTCAAAAGCAATTTTTAAGACAAAAGCGGCAGAAAGCTTTTCGAGTGACCAGTGCCGAAGGACAAAGAGACGGGATTGTGCATTATGTAGGTCAGTAAGGCATTCGTCATGGACGACTGATGGGGACAGTCACAGGAGAGCCGGGTTCGTAGGCAATACTAGAGCTGTTTGATTTTTACAGAGGGAAGCGGTGAAGGAATGCAGCAGCAGACCGGAGTCCAAAAGGAGAAGGCAGGCTGGCAAGCCAGCACAAGAAAACCAGCTAGCTCTGCAGTCTAGACAAAAACCTAGTTCTCCGAAGCCTTTTATTTTCCCTTCTTCCTCTGTAGTTAAAATTAGGATGGTATTAGGTCCTATTTCCCAAATGGAAATGCTTAGAAAAGCAAACCAGATTTCAAAGCTTTCTAATACACACACAGACCTCACCACCAGAACTTGCTGTTTAACGCGTGCGTATGGTCAGGGCATTCATAGGGCAGTCTTGGGATCACACCAGAGCTACAGTGGGATGCTCTCCAGAGGTATTTTAGGAGAAGGGAATCAAATTGCCACACAAGCATAAGTGCCAAGTTTCGATCTAATGATACAGCAATCTGTTTGACACATTTTATTCTCAGAGGAAAGACTGGTAGAGTCATTTGTTGTTCTTATTAAAGTGTCCAAGTCCCTTAACCCAGTGTTCATATATTTGGTGAAGGACAGGATTCCTTTTCCTTAAAGTTCTGTTTTTGTAACAGAAAGCATTACAAATCCTTCATGTAGCCTGGGAAAAGAATTCGGATAGACTGAGTTTAAAAAGACAGTCCTTAGTGAGAAGGATGGAAAGGACTATTCTTAAATGCCTTACTCCCTCCCATCTCCCCCAAATTACTATTCTTCATATCAGAGTAACACCTGGAAGCATAAGCGGAGTTTGAGACCATGTGGAGCCAAGAGCTCAACAAAAAACATAATAGAGAGACAGTCAACACCCCCAAAAGTTGCAAAAGCAGACAGGATAATAGCGACTGAGGTGCAAAATTGATTTTCTTCCAGGTTATCCAAAGGGGCGATAGCTAACCCAGGAAAACCCAACCTGTGATTTTACCTTGCGAGTCAACCTCTAAGCAATACACACACCCAGGCAGCATCCGCTTAGGTAATAACTGATAACACCAGGGAATCTAGCAGAGCTTAATCAAATTATTACATAATTTCAGTAATGTCCTGGATGTAAATTCAGCATCTTCAACTCTCTAAAAGCACGAAAAAAACCAAAACAAAAAAACCAACAAAAAAACCCACAGCCCAAGAGGATTTTCAGGCCCCAAACTTAGCATGACTAAATTTGACCCAACAAAAATGCCCTCTGCTGCTTCTCTCTTCCCTCCTTGTTTGCCAGGAGCTGAGGATGGTCTCCAACACTTCTAGTTCTTGCAGCCCACACAGAATCAAATCATCTGGGAAGCAGGATTTTGCTGCTCTGATCCCACAGTATTTTAAAGGGCTCAAATTCTGACCCTTTTTGAAAAGGCTGCCCGGAAAGGGTGCATGAGATTAGCGTGTTCCTGTCACCGTACCACTGCCTGCACGGCTCTTGCCCAGCGTAGCTCTCCATTTCCAAGCCTTGCAGACATCACACGGTACTGCAGAGAATACAGTCACAAGCATTCGCACCATCTGTTAAACCCACAAGGCATGCACAGTCAGAAGATCCTTTAAGAGTGGGGAGTTAGTGTTAAGCAGCAGGTACAATTTCCTCTTCATCATTTTTAAAGATATTTTTGTCCCAGTCCCCGCAGAACTGGAAACCACTTAAAGAGGACGTTTTCTCACAGCTCTGAGAGAGGTTTCAGGTGCTGAAGTAGAAGCTGAGCTACTGAAAAACCAAGTAGCTTATTTCTTGTTCCTGTCATAGAGCAGGGAACTCCACCAGGCTCTTCAAGTCCAAGGTAAGAGCCTTCTCCACCAGACAAGGCTTCCTGAACGTGAAGTTGGAACCTGCCACTAGCTGACAGGTATGACCTGGATCAAGCCCTACTCTTGATCGTTCAGGGTTGTTTATTTAAACCAACAGAGCTCCTTCTACAAACTAAAACTGAAAAGAAAAGAAAAAAAAGTAGGAAAATAGAGACCACCAAATCAATTACAAGAGTCATGCCATTCTGTAACATTCTTCATAAGAACTGAGCGCAGCCCTCAGAAGCGTGTTGTCACCTGGAATTTCTTTTCAACATGAAAGGACTCTTCCCTGACATCTGGCTTCAATCTTAAGAGCATTTCTTTCTGAAGATGATTGAGCATAGCAAAAACGAGCTAAGGAGAGTGAAAAGTGGCTTCAGATCTAGCTAACAGGTGTATGATTTCAAGCACCAGTTTGATAATTAGGCTGAGCATCCACAGACAGAAAAGGCACCAACTGTAACTCAGAGGAAGGACAAGTACCTACCTACAGCCACATGAAAGAGGCACCAAAAATCCATTTTTGCACCAGCCCACTGAAGTTCTGTTCTCTTCCAAGTCACTGGAAGAAACACACGCACTATTTCTGCTCTGTTCCAAGTACAGATTCCCCCTTTCCCCACATTTTTGGGGATGATCTTTAAGGGGGAAAATATATTCTGAAGAGAGCTCGACCTTGTAAGAACCACACCTTCTCACTCAACAAGTGAGACAAAGCACTCAAAAGTCATGCTCTATGTAGCCACAAAAATAAAGGTCTTAGTATTTCCTTAGAGCCCTGCACAGTATATGGGAATCACGCAGCGTTCAGATTAGAAACGGCACAGACCCCACCAGCCTCGTGGGCTCAGAGTAATTTCTGAAGAACAGACCACACCTTTTGGGCGAGCTCCTAGCCCAGACCAAGGACACTGCTGCCTGGAGAGCTGGGCAAACCCAAAAGGCAAGAGGCTAATGCTAGCACCACCTGAGCAGCATCTGCCCTGCAGGACAACAGGAGCCGTTTATGAACTGCAAGACAACACACACAAAGCTGGGGAAGGAAACGGCACAAACCTCTCAGACGCTACTTTAGCGAGCTCTTGCACTAGCTACCGAAAACCCACAACAGCAGACTTCAGCATAAACATCAGCCGCTCGCGTACGTACCCCAGGCCCCAGGCAGCTTGAGGTGCCTCCCCATGCTGCAAACACACCTCCGCTGGCAACGCAGCCAGAGCCGCGGAGACGAGCAGCACGGAGGCAGGCGACAGAGATGGCAACGTGACAGCGCTATTTTAACAGAAACACAAGCGCAGTCCCAGTTTCCTCCGAAAACGAAAGGCCCGTTAACTTCAGTGAGACAATTCATGTGATTAAAGCTACACACAGGCTTAAGTAACTTGCTGGGTCATGATGTAGCTGGTTCTAAGAAACTGCATGCAGGCAGTTTACCTAGAAATTAACCTAGTGCCTTGGAATGCGCTGCTTAATTTAGAAGAGTGATTACTTACAGCACCTGCTGCTAGCCTCACAGGATTTGATACGCCAGCTTCTCCAGAATCAGCGCAGTCTTTTCTTAATTACTTATGTAAATAATTTTAGAAGAAGGACTGAAAAAAAAAAAGTGCTGAATGTATAATGTAACAATCAGCTCGGTTATCAGCGGCAACTGAAACTAAGGTTTCCAAAGCAAACAGCCTAAGTCACGGCAGTTTGAGCTGCAGCCCCACAGCGAATCCTTACAACACACACATCCTCAGCCAGGCGCAGGCACAGCCGAAAATGCGTTGCATAGGCTCCACACAACAAGTTGCGTATGCGCCTGACAACACCGCCCGCCCCGGGAGAATTTCTACACAGCAGGAGAATCTCTGCATGCCTGTAGACACAATCAGGCACCAAGAGGCCTCCCAGCCCTACAAAGACAGGTTACCCGTAGGCTTTAAATCTAAAGCCAAATACACCGTATTATTGTCATGCAAGTTTAGCGCCTCTTGCAGTAGTTAAACGCTGATGTCAGCAGGCCAAGGAGGGAGGATGAGAAGGGAAAAAAAGAGTACTAAAGAACTGGCTCAGTTCTTAGGGCCTCAATCCTTGGACTTCTCCTGAAATTTCTGTTTAAACCTATGTACAAGAGTCTCCTACTCCCATAATTCTGCCACAGGAGCCAAAATTTTGGCTATTCTGACAAACCCAGCTAGGTCATTTCAAGTAGCAGTTTATTATATTATATTATTATATTCAAGCTGGATATTTCTAGTGGTGTAACTACATGCACAAGAGGAATAATGAGAATTATCGTTCTTTCTCTTCCTCCCCACCCTAGAGAAATAGTTATTCTCTTAACCAAAATAAGCAGATGGGGACCCAAAACACATACCTAAATGTGTACAGGCATCGAGAAATGCACTTCCAATGGTTTCAAGAGGCAGCGCAAATCTTTCTCATCTTACCTCTAACTGCTGAACATGCATTTTTGTCCTGTTCGAACAACAAAATTATTTCACTAAGCGTAACTGATGCCGGACATTTCTTTCCAGAGCGCAGCAGAGTTCAGAATTAAATGTGGAGCCCCTTTTTAACAGGTCTAACTCAGAGCAAAGAGTCAGCCCACTCACTCACGGGCACAGAAGTCCAAAGCAACTCAAATGTTGGGATTTATTTCTGCTCCTAATCAAGATGGAGGTTATTTGCAAAATTCAGCTGGGATCTTAAAGCATCCTAAGGCTTCATGCATTCAGAAGGACTTTTTAAGCAGCTTGGAAACACCTAACAGCCTATGAGCACTTCCTCCCCTGACCCAAATATATCATACTGTAAAAGCTGCAAACGGCTTAAACAAAAAGGTTTGCCTTTTAGGAGGTGGAACAAAGAACCTAACATTCCTGTCTGAGTGTAATAAAAACAGTTTGAACAAGATTTCAAAAGGTCGCAGTCATTACAGACTCCCAGAACTACAGGCATCCAGTCGCAATCCAAGCTGCACAGCTCATCTCTTTCAAGCCTAAAAGTTTGGCTAAGTTTGCAGGTCTTTTGGGGACACTAAGCAGAGTACTAGACTGCCTCAGCTCCAGATACTGGCCGTCTCCTGAAGCCAAAGAAAACAAAGCAAAACTCAAAGTACTGAAGTTTAGGAGATCTGTGTGAGCAAAATCCCAATCTACCCATCACTTTTCAGCCATGTAGCAGTCCAGAAACCATCATATTTCACTTTAGTCCTGAGGATGTTCTTATTTCTTTGCTTATGGCCTGTCTATGTGAGACTCGTCTAATCTGTGCAGCCTTCAAAAAGAACAAACTGTTGTTTCACTGCACAACTAATTAACAGACACTTGGAATAAAGAAATACGCTGAAATAATTTGGAAGGAAAAATAAGAAACAGCTTCTGCAGAGAAGGATGATACTCTTTGGTTGCCAACTCCTGCTATCTAGGAAAGATACCAGGATCCTTTCCTAAAGGATCAGGATCCTTTCATAAATTTTAAGCAACACACAGAAAATGATCACTCCATAAAACACTATTCAATGACAAAGCACTACTGATGTGGGTGAAGGAACAACTTCTGCTGGGTTCCTCTGGAAAAAAAACCCTGTAGAGAAACAGAGAATACCCGAAACTGTACAATACTACCCATGTTAGCGCCTTACCCACATATAAACTGAGAGCAGTTTCTAAGCGAGTTGGGGAAGGTCATCCAAGTTTACAGCAGAGATGAAGCACAACGCAGGTTTGCAGATTTCTCTCCTACCCTAGTTCTGGGTTCTCGGTTTCCACCCCAGCTCCCATCCCCTGCTAATTTTGAAAATGTCTCAAGGGCAAAGCACAGAGCAGGGATCCGCAGAACATGCTCCAGAGGGGCAG
The DNA here is from genome assembly GCF_036417845.1 of Apteryx mantelli. Lineage (NCBI taxonomy): Eukaryota > Metazoa > Chordata > Aves > Apterygiformes > Apterygidae > Apteryx > Apteryx mantelli. The sequence continues at coordinate 5,224,035 of NC_089978.1, forward strand.
GATGCCAGGCAGAAGGTGCTACAGGTCGGAACCCGCACTGACAACGGGAACAGTGCAGAAAGCAGAGAGGGAGACAGCAGCGCTGCGCTGTCTTTACCTATCTCCTGTGCAGCTTTCCAGGGTGGGGGACACACAACGGCACTGCTGGAGACCTCGGTCTTCCCTCGACACACACAGAATCACTACTAGGCATCACGCTACGTTTTTACTTTCCTCCTAAATGAGCTTCCCAGGTTTGTTCCTGGTTAAAACCATCAACTGATTCCAATACTTTACCTTATTCCCTATAGGACACAAGTAGCATTGAGCATAGATTTGGATCGTAGCTCCTGGCAAAACTCATGGTGTTTTTGTTCTGACCTCTGATACCTGAAATGGGATTTTCATTTTAGGCCTCTCTCTGTAAAACCATTTCACCATATAGAATTTCTCTGCAGTTTCTGCACTCTGAGGTGCTTACAGTCCTTTGCAGGTCCTCTCATATTTACACCCCTGACACTGTTCTTGTTCCTTCAGAGACATCTCCCTGCTTCCCTGATCCGACACCAAGCCGCATCCTCTGTTGCCCTCCACCCTGTAACAAAGGGAAGCAAGTGCCATTAGTGCAGCATTCAAGTTTTTAACTCTACTTGTGCCACACGCGAGGAAGCGACAAGCTCAGGGCAACAAGCACCAGGCCCCTCGTAGTCTCATGTTCACAATCCGCTTGAAGCACGTGCCCAAACCTACTAACTCACTTCACAGCACAGCAGATCCAGGCCGTGACATGATCGTCGGATTCCTTTCTGTCTGAGGTATCTTCATTTACATTGCTCTGCTCTGCGAAACAGCTGAAGAACATCAATTCAGACTGCAACTGGCTCATCTTTGCCCCACCTCCTTGCTGATCTATTCCTCCAAAGTAAGTTTCTTCCTTTCACTGGAGATGGAGGCAGATGTCCATCAGTTATGTGCAATTTGCAGTAGGACACAACAGGGGACGCTTGGGTTTCGTGATATTTCCCACCAGTTTAAGTCCTGGACACCTTTCAGATGGGCTGCATGAACTGCCAGTTCAACATAACAAGAGCTGAGTGTCAAAACTCACCTGATGCATGCAAGGAGACTACATGCTTTGGACAACACAGAAACCTGAATTTCTAGACACCCTCTAGAGACAGCTCTCTGGGCAGAGAGAAGCAACAGAAATCCTTTATGGATGCCACTCAGTGGTGTCAGATTTTTAGTTCAGATTAACACAACAGAAAAGAAAGGCATCTGCCCCTTACACCCCTGGATGCAAGAAACAGAGATGTCAAACCTCACCAGGCTTTTTGCTTTAGAAAAAACAACTGCCAGCCGCCACCAGGGTCAGCAAGACACTGCAAGGTCACAACGGCGCAGTCTATCAACAGCTTGGCTTCTTCAACACCACACTGAAATTCTGGTAACAAATATTCTCTTTGGAGGTAGTAAAGCAGCCTCCAGTATGCGAGGCTTCCTCAAAGGGCTGCTCACTTCAGTCGCTACAAACAGGCAGCAGATGTTAACGACAGACCAGGTTTGACTCATAAAACTCATTCGCCTCTTTACAGAGACTGTAGTTTGTTTTTCATATTTCTCTTTGTGCACAGCGAAAGAGATCCTCTTTTGTTTACGTGCTCTGCTTCCAGTACTGCAACAATTGAGTTTTAACACACTTACTACTTATTTCTTCTTAAGAGAAAAAAGCAAACAAATAAAAAACCATGCACGCACCCTGGATTTTCCCTCCTTAATGATAGAGAAACATTCTTCTTATCTATTTCCTCTTCCATTCCAGCGTTAGAACTGAAATCAAATCTAAATAGACAGCCTTTCTTAAAAAACAAACAAACAAACAAAAACCACACACTTCCAAAGGTTCCTCTGTGACTTCCAGGACAATTTCCTTTCCCCCCCCCCCCCCCCCACTTTCAAAGATGCAGAGATCCACCTCAATCCAATCCTACTAACACTGCTGTTAAATCAAAAGCAACTCAGCTGCCTGCTATGGACTAGACTTTGGTTGCAAATCACACTAAACAGCACAGCGGGAAGCATCTACTCAAAAGGCAGGACTGCGATTCGTGAACGGAGGTAGATTCAGTTGCAGTGTCGGAAGCTGCCCTCACCCCAGCTGTTCCCACCAGTATGAGATGGGCAAATTGAGTGTTATAATACGCTCTGCACTGGGCACGGTGGAAGAAGTCCTCAGAATGAGCGTAAAGCCATAGCTGAAAGGGCTTAGAAGTATATTTGCATCCCATTTTTGCTGTTCTTACTATGGGGACAATCTCTGGCAGAGCCACAACCACCTATATCTGCCCAGAGCCACAAATCAGTGCCCCAAAATAAAGGTATAAGGAGGCAGTTCCTTTGCATCCATTCAACCTCGCTGGCAGTCGGCCAGCCAAGGGCAAGTCCCACAGGTAGACAGGGACTAAGAGAGCTCAGAATCAGGCCTGCCATCTGTGAGGCAACTGATTTTGCTGGCCTTCTCATCAGCCCCTCAGGGCTGTTTTCACTCTCTCATGAGAATCTGTGATATAGTTATGTAAAACAGATTCCTCGCCCTTAATTAAAATATAGTTCACATGCACACCCTGCTGAAGACAGCATTTAAAAAGAAATCACTTTTATGAGGGATAAGTCACTTATAATTAAAAAAAAAAAAAAAAAAGTCCTCTCAGCACACACACAAGGGAGTGTCCAACGCTTGCCTGCCACCTGGATGATTGCTTCCTACAAAAAACCTGCAGAAGAGAGCTCTGGGGAAAGGAAAGGTCAAAGACTCCCTTGCAAAGGCAACGCACGTGGGATTCACCCAGGCTCCACGGCTCTGAACGGTGCTATCCACCATATTCCACCTGTTCTGAGGCCACGTGCACCGATTCTTCTCCACAGCACTAGCATGCTCCTTTAGATGATGGTTTTATCAGAATTGCTTACTCTCAGCTCCCTATCCACATGCTTGAGAATTAAAGGAGCCAGAAAAAGAAACACCCTACTGGGTGACACCTACAGTGCATCTTCCAGGGTCCTTTCCTTCACATCTCCCCCAGCATCCAGATTTGTTTTATTAAGGATGTTAGAGGGTAGATCCCTGCTTAATCCTTTTGGGATCCATTTACGGACCTGCTGCCCATCAATCCACATAATCCTTTTTTGAACCTGCTGATACTGAAGCAGCAAGTTCCAGATGTTCAACACTCACTGTGTAAGGAACCTTCTTCCATTTATTTTAAATTGATCTCTTCCTGGTTTCATCAAGAGCTCCCTCGCTCTAGGAGCAGGGGATCTGATGGGCAAGTTTCACATTCAACTTTATCCAATGACTTTATCGTTTATAAACCTCACCGACATTCCTCCCCTCCCCTCCTCCTCACCAAACGGGAGAGTCCCAGCCTTTTTAGCCCCTCCTCGTAAGGCAGTCCATCCTCTCAATCATTTTAGCTGCCCTTCTCTAACTCCACTGTGTCCTTCTTGAGGCATGGAGACCAGAGTTGCACACCACACTCAAGATGTGGATGCACCTAGCATTTATACAGAAGCAAAGCGATACCATCCATCCCCTTCCTGATGACAGTGGCAGTTTTTTTGGCCGCTGCTGCACAGTGACGTTTCCCTGAAACGATCAGCTCAGTGATGACTCCAGCATGACTTCTGGAGCTCCTAGTCATTGGGGTGGCATCCAACTACCTCAAAGAGCTTAGGATCATCTGCAAGCCTGGAGATTTCACCCCTTACCCCTTGCTCCAGATTGCCATACTGACCTAGGGCACACCCTCTGATGACTCTGTACCATCCTGAAGAGTGAAATCAACCCCTACTCTTTGCTTCCTATTATTCAGACAGCTTTCAAAGTATAAAATAACCTTTCCTCCAATCCTGTAGCAACTTAAGATCTTGTCAGAAAGTTTTCTGGAAATCCAAATATATTGTATTGACTTTACCCCTCTTCTTACTGGCATCCCAGAGAACTTCACATGGCTAGGGCAGCAGGATTTTCCTTTTCAGAAGCCACACTGATGCTTTCCCAGTAGGCCACATTTATCTGTGTATTCAGAGCTCTTTATTACAAACTCTTCCATTCCTGGTAAGACAGTAGTGAGATTTGCTGGTGTGTGGTTCCCAGGATTCCCTTTGGAGTCCTTTTTATAGATGGGAATTACATTGGCAACCCTCTAGACCTCTGGTACAGCAGCCACCTGTAATGATAAATTGTACAGCTTGCCCAGCAGTTTCCCAGTTTCATATTCAAGTTCCTCAGGACACTCGGTTGAATGCCATCCAGCCCTGGTGACTTGTTAACATCTAACATCTATTTGGTCTAACTTTTCTTGTATATTTACCTCAAATTAGCTTCTCTGACCTACCTGCTACAAAGAATGTACTTGGTGTGGGAATATCCCCAACATCTTCAGCAGTTAAGACCAATGCAAAAAATTCTCTGCTATGGCTTTATCAACCCCAAGGGACATTTTTACACCTTTGTCATCAAGCAATCCCCAAGGTCCCCTAGCTGACATCCTGACAGATATAAAAAGCAAGGTGCTAGCGTCTCAGGAGAGCAGTCCCAAGACAGACTGTTTTGCCTATCCACTATCTCTGCACTTCCCCTCATACCAACCTGTACCTTGGCACAGCTGTCACCTTGCCCATCCCTTCTTGTCCTGGCTTGCCCTTGTGGACATTTGAGATACCACAAAGAGATCAGTGAGATTAAATGGTGTCACCACAGTAGCCAGCTCCCCTTTCACATAGGGTGGAGATCCAAGCACTACCAATGCCAGTTTGGGAGAGGAGCAACTGGGGTCTAAGGGGTTTTTCTTTCCGAGCTCCTCTTCATTGCAAAAGCTGGCTGAAACAGAGAGCAACTTTTATGCAAGCTCTTGTGGCTGCCCTGATAGATGCCAGGCAATCAGAGGTGCAAACAACTGCAGATTTAAATGTTTTACCCTGACTGAAGTATCAAAGCATGCACCGTTCTCCTTGCCATGCAAAGTGTTCCTCCCTCTCACCAGCACATCCCAGTAATACTCCAAGCACAGAAATCAGTTCAATGAAAGTGCTCCTTCAGCAGAAGCTGTGTGTGAAGCTACCTGCCTGCACAGGCACTTGCAGGGTCGAGACCAAAACAGTTTCTTTCCTCCACACCCTCCATTCCTTGGCATTTACACCCTTCTGAAGCCCATAAACACTCCTGCCCTCCTCCTCCATTTTATAAAACTACACATGTATATAGCTCTTTTATCTTCCTCTTGCGTCAACCCCTCTAGCCCCAAAGTCATTTCTGTTGCTCTCCCTCAATTTCCTCCTGTTTATCTGCTAGAAAGTAACAAGGATCAAAGACTGCAATGACTTCGGAAAAAAAAAAATCCCCCCACCCATCACACTGATTAGCAACATCAGACCCAATTTTCAGAAAGATACTTAAGAGTTTTTAAAAATACTTTACCAGCCTAGGTGCCAAATCCCGACAGTTTCCGAGGGAATCGAGCACCCACGCGCTTTCTGGATTCCCACTAGATGCCTACCCACATCTTTTAGTCTGTAACCACATGAAAGACTTAACTTTTGTTCTCAAGGTTAGGCACTCTAAGTGCTGTTAAGACAGCCCCTGAGCCTTCCCACTGAAATCCATAGGCTACTGATGGAGTTGGGTCCCTAGCTTACAAAAAAAAAAAAAAAAAAAAAAGTCCTTTAATAAATAGATTTTTTTTTCCTTCAGGTTCATCAGATCTTACTGAATACCCGCTGCACAGTTTCTGCCAACATACAAACTTTTCATCTTGGCTATGAATTAAAATCAGTCTGTACATATTTGAGGGTATTTGGAGATAAACTGGCATTATGTTATACCAGAAATTTATTCTCCTCTTCCCCCTTGCCTCCCACTTCTGTGTTTCCATTTTTACCTGGACAACAGAAGTAGATATATTACCAAAGCAGCAGAGTTGTTTTATGCTCACTCTGAGCCCGTCTAAGTGAAGTTTAGGTGGAAGGTAACAGAGAAACCCAGTACTTCAATGAATAAGCCAGGGCACCTGTACAAAAAACAGCCCCTGCACTATGCCACTTTGACTTTGAACCAAAGGACTGCAAGGTGGAGCAAGCACAGGAGAACAATAAGATTATTTTATTACGTTGGTTAGTGTGACTGGCGGCAGCACTAGCAACTTCACTCGGTTTTGGTTTAAAATGATAGTTTTAGCTGGTCACCAGCGAGAAGCTTGGGTCTATAAGACAGCTTAGCACCGGCTGTAGAAAGCATCCTTGCAATTCTGAAGCATTTTTGCAAGATTAGAGAAGGACATATGATGCTCACTAGATGCAAGACATCACGCACGCAGGTGACGGAAAAATCCCCACAGTGCTTTGCCATACTAACAACTGTATTTTGAAAGCAGCCACTAGGCAAAGCATGGAAGTCTGGACACTTTCCACACTGAATCAAAGGCGAGGCCACAGACGGAGGAGAACACCACCATAGCAGGTCCAGCAGGAATTGACCGGGTGGGTGCTAGAGGTTCAGAAAGTTTGAGGTTAGAGGAAGTTTAAGCAAAATAAAAATAAAAAGCCACACATAGCAGGTACCACAATTACAGACAGATCTTGCAAGAGCAAAAAGGCACAGAGTTACTTGGGAACTAATTGTGAAAAGGCACCAGACCTAGTCGTGCGTCTTACAGTCCTTAGATCCAGGTTTCAAACCTGCAGAGAGCTCCAGGCCAGGTTCTTTAATACTACACTACAGACACATTCACTCATGTTGCTGCTCTGTTAAGTTTTCTGCCAGGTCAGTGTACAGCACAGGGGCCTGCCAAACATCGTAAGGGAAAAGCACCCTTGCCTTTGGATGGCAGCGAGTCACGATTAGCTCAAGTGCATCAAACGTCACCCTCTGGTCAAAGCCTCCCAGAAAAACTCAAGCCAAGAGCATGCTCCCAGCAGGCGGAGAGAGAACCGTCCTGTCCTTTCATCGCGCACACGTACTCTGCAAGAGAATTCAAATTCAGAGGTATGTTTTTAATATTAATTTTTAGTTGACCACATCAAAAGGAAAACAGCGGCCAAGAGCCACATCCTCGCTTTAGAGAGTCTTTTGCAAGACGAGGCGGGGGGTGGGGGATAGGCTGGCTTTTCAAAAAAACAAAACAAAAAACCCACAAGAAAACAGAAGCTACTCATCCACTAATCACAAAGAACGCAAAGTCAACAACAGACTCTTTCTGAATATGTAAGTTTAGTTCATTAGGAATTTTGGTTCAGAGCTCTCACTGAGAGGGCATGCAGTCTTACGTTAAAATTAACGCAGGTTATGCCACAGAAGCCTTTGGGTGCTCAGTACCTTCACATCCCAGGGAAAAGAAGAATAATGCTAACGAGAGCCCCACCGCAGAAGCAAAGTCTATGAATTCATGAGAAAGGAGGAAGACGGACCATAGAGATTGCACATGCTCATCCCACTGGATTTCAGAGTATTTACCTACGGCTGCAGGAGGTGCAGACGGAGTAGTGTTTAGAAGGATCTCAAGTCGTCAAAACCCAACACAGCTACACCGCACGTAGGAGGAGATCAGTTTGCTGAAGTCACTGCACCTGGATAATGAGCCAAAATAACAGGGTAGGATTCAAAGAGCAACTGAACATCTTCAGCTAGACATCCACTGTAACACTAAACTTAAAGCCTGATGACACAAATGGGTACGATGTTTAGGGCAGAAAGCCACTTGCTGCTTGGGCAGGATTCTTTTCATTTCAGTGACCATTCCCTCTTGAATTGCATACTGATGCATTTAATGCTGCCCCATGTCAGCATGAGATCAAACATTTCTGAAACAAATAAAAAACCCACAGAAGCACTGTTGGTGGCATTCGGATTAAGTCCCAGGATGAGTAAGTACTGGATCAGAAGGCAGAAAGGGCTCTTGCAGGATGTCCCCAGTATCATAAAAAAACAGCTCCTAAAAAAAAAGTAAAGGGGCTCTAAAATAAAATTTATGATGTGAAATAAGCAAAGAAAAAACCCACCACCCTGATGCTCCCCTGATCAGCTGCAGGAGACCAAGAAAACCAAGCTAATTTTGGCATCAGCATTTTTGTAAGTAGCCGATAACTTCAGAAAAGACACAGCACACAAAAGTCATTTTCGATTGGAGTAAGTAAATAACTAAGTTCTTACAAACGTGGCCACCTCAACACTTCTGAATGTTCTTCCTTTGCAACTCAGGCACATGTTTGAGAGAAACATAGAACAAATGGAAAAGCAGGCGCTCAGAAGCCTACAGTGAAGAGCTAACGAGATTTTTGATCTTTTAAGCTATCCTTGACTTCTTCTTCTGCCCCATCCCCCCAAAACCCCACTTCACCATGAGTAAGTGGGAGACACGTTTTAGGATGGGGTACTGTCAAAATTAGTTGTCAGGATGCTGTTTCAGCAAGTATTACTTTCATCTGAAAGCCCGAAGTCCCATTATGAGAGTGCAGTGAGTCACTTGATGACAAGTCCTTGAAGCATTTAGACACTTTAATACTAACAAATGATGCTCTTTTGCCTTTTCTAACTGGCGGATGTGCCTTTATTGAACCTAGAACTCAAACACAGCGCCTATGACCAGCTGCCTCTATTTAAAGACAGTTTGTCTAGAAAAGAATACTGCTCGCGCTCTGCTTTCTCACTTTCAGAAGAGCTGACACAACCTGGGCTTTTTGTTTTTTTCCTGCTTGTCGAAGAAAAAGGAAGAGACTTACTTCCGCCGCTCCCAGCCCTACCCTCACCTCCTCAGCCTTTCTGAACGAGGTCCACGTTTAAAGACTCCCCAACACCCCATCAGCAGAACTGGCTCCCTGGCAGAGCAAAGCAGCGAGTCTAAGACTTCTTCCCTATCCAGCCTTCCTTCTTCTCCGAGGCCTGAGGCAGCTGCTTTTCGTTAGGGTAGAGGACAAAACAGTTTTATCTCCCCACTGCTCGTTTTTTTTGCCTGGCATCGTCAGGATCACCGACATGTTAGTGCTCCGTTTGTGAACAACCTTGGGAGCGACCAGGGAAAGTAAAGCTAGGCACGAGATGAACAACATTACTGTAGAAAGGCAGGAGAAGAAAACAGGCTTTGAGAGACATAAGCGAGGACTGGAGATGGAAAGAAAAGGATGCGGAAAAAGTGCAGAAGTTAGTCATTCTTCACCCCACCCCCTATGCAATTTATTTTTAATATGATCACCAGCGCTCCCAGGTACAAAAAGGAGAGACACTAGCCTGACATTGCCAGCCTACAGCTTCATCAAGATAAAGTGTCACTTTAATTTTGTTCATGCAAATCTCTTGAAAATCTTGTTCAAGAACATGAGCAAGGGATTAAAGCAGGCCTGGAAAAGTAATTTATTCCCACTCTTTCAGACTCTATTGGCATTGGTCTAGTAGTAGAGGATAATCTTGCTGCTTTGGTGAAGGCCCTGCTACAGCATTTTAAATCATTATTAAATCATTAAAATCATCATTTAAATCATTATTTCAGCTATCAAGGGAGTCAAAATTGCGTAAGAGAGGAATTTAAGGGATACAGAAATGTAAGAGACTGCAATTTCTCCCACTCCCCTTATTACCCAGATGTATCGGCTGATGCAACAGTGAGAAATTTGACGAGCCAGAAATGAAAAGGCAGATTTTTCACGACACCAACGTAACTGCGATCCAATATGCCTGTTGCTGGTGCTGCAGCATTCCCTCCTTCCTCCCCTCACAACTTCTCTGGCTCTCTGTAAGGCTGCCCAGTGAAAATTTCAGTGATTTTTCAGAATTAAGCTATACTGTTAATAAAATCATGTGAAGATGCAGTAAATACCACCACTCTCTCGCACAAAACCAGGAACTAGAGGCTCAGATTGAAGTCTGTGTGCTTAAATCTCATGATTTAAGTCCTCAAGACACACTCGGATCAAATTCTGTCTTTTTCCTTCACAGATACGAGTGGGAGAAGTTTCCTTTATAAGACACAGATTTTTGCAAAGCTTTCACATCTCCAGAGCCTTGGAGCTTAACAGAAAGCACCAAATACCTTAACTCACGCACTCAAAACATGCATACGTATTACCAGGGAGTCTTAGCGGTTACTTTGAATATCAGGGACAAGACGGCTTAGATGAAGCGCTGTATCATCACCATTCAGTTCCAGGCTACCAGCTCTGGTTCAGCCCCAAAGCTTTTCAGTCACCATCCGCGAGCTGCTGCGATTACGACGCCAGAGAAGCGGACGCTGAAGCTGAACTCCCGTCCGATTCCAAGGTGGGACCAAGACAGGCACAACGGCAGGGCAAAACCGGGACATGAACTATAGGCTTGCGGTTACCATTTGGTGGTTGAGCAGAAGAGTTAGGTCTCCTGGGCAGTACGGCAATAAAACTCAACCAAACATTTGCGGAAAAGAGTATTAGCAGTGACCACATCCATGAAAATTGCTGTTCTCTAGAGCCGTCAGAGAATCTGGATTAAGCAGTCACTCTAGGATCGTCATTTTACATCTTCACCTTCCTCTCACCTCACTCCCCTATGAAAACTGAGTACTTCTAAGGCAGTTTCTCATTTCAGGGAGAAGTGCCAAGAGTTGAGTAGCTCAAACCACAGCTCCAGCAAATTCTTTATTAAAGATATTATTTAACAAAGCACAGTACTTAGCAAAGCATAGAGATTCACATTGGAAATCCAGCTTAAAGCCATTTAAGGTTCCCCGAGGCAATAAGATCTGTAGCCAGAAAACCACATTTCTGTATTATGGAGACTATATACATACTTTTGAAGAATTACAGAAAATTTGACATTATTCCTTTTTAAGAACACATATTCCCTTTCACAATCTTGTCCCTTGAATTCCTGAGTTTAAGTCAAAGAAAGTTTCCTGTTATGCATTTTGTTTTTATATAAACTTGTCCGTTTTGGTAAAAATTAACCAGTCTGAAGAAAACTTCCTTCATCTCAGTGTCTTCAGGTAAGAACCTGTTACACAAGACTCAAAACTACAAAAAAAAAGGTGTCCGGAAAAGATTTCATGCTTAGTGTTTGAATGTATATGAATATCTGCCTTTTTACTTTTGACCTTAACTACAGTGTCATTAGTCCAATAATACACTGGTTTAGATCACTCTCACTAAAGCAACTTTTACCTAGCACACGCTACTATGATTAAGTCTTCCAGTGCCAGTGACCTATAAAACCCAAGGTTTTACTAAACAGAATGCAGACAAACTTGGGCTTCACTAAGAGTTCACACATTTTGCGGTTTGTGAAGGAAATGACACTAAAATGTGTCTCGAGTGAGGTGTTTAAAGGATATGTACATATAAATTGGTCTATTTCCAGAAGAGCTGAAAAATGTAATGGGAGTTCTATAATTGAGTGCCTGATTAATTTTAATGAATTAATCAATACTGCATTTCAAAGCCTGATGTGTCAGTCTGCTGCTAATTCTCTCTTCCGTGATATGCACTCCCTGGTCATTGCAGCTGTTACCTGCCTCTTAAATTCGGCTTTTAATATGAAGGGCACCAAAACTCAGACTCGGGTGAGCAGCTTAATGAACTAGAAAGGCAAAGATACATTATCAGCTTAGATTCATATTTCTTCCTCTTGCTCAACACGCGGGGTTCACAGAGCTCAGTAACGGCCTCAAACACACCAGGTACCTCTGAGCTGCACCTTACACTGAGGTCAGAATACAGTCTTCAGCTGAAATGAATCCAACGGCTTTAGTAGTAAAAACAGGATTTACTCGAGGAGGAAGGGGAGGAGAAGAGGGATCTATTCCCCACCCCCTTCCATCATCCCTTTTTCCTTTTCCTCCTGACAAGTTATGTATTCTGATCACTAATATTTAAGATTCAAGCCAAAACCAAGGTCTCTCCGCCTTTCAGGTGGGTTACACAGGTGCAGAAACATTTGATATCAGGGCTATAACCAGAGTGCTAGGTGACAGAAGTTCTTAAAGTCAATATATCTGTTTAACAGAAAAAAAAAAACAGTTTTTCTTTCATCCCAAACAAGTCTGAATTATGGCTGCAAATGAACTCCAAGTTCAGCTCTGAATTCTAGCTTCTCCAAAGCAAGACTGAAATAAGACATTCTTGAAATACCTACCAAAAGAAAATGATGAATTCATTCTGGCACAAAGCCTTCATACTGAACTTGATGTTGGAACAGTGTAATGTTCCCTTACAGAAAGGTGGGGAAATTAAATCTAAATTAAGTTGTACAAGAGGAATCACTTCTCTGCTCTGTGAAGGAGTTCAGGTTAAATGATCAAGGCACCCGTATTTTAAGATCAGCAGAAAATGTACTATTTGGAAATGTGTAGGTGCAGAAAATAACCTACGTTAGAAATACTTTATGCTTAAGAAAGTGATAAGGTATTTCACATTCCACAAAGCTTTCTATATGCAAATGAAGAGAAATAACTACGTACAGTAAGACACCAGTTCAAATGAAAGATATTTCACAGTCCAGCTCCCATATCACAAATAGGACATATGCCGTCAGAAACAGACCTGGTCCTGTAAAAGAGGCATTACCTAAAACACTTATGTCACTTACATTCATTAAGAGAGTTGATATTCAAAGCCCTACTGATGCTTGGAGAAAGCAACTCAAAGTCCAACTGTGGTGCTGTGGCACCTGAGCAAACCAGGCTGCCAATCTCTCTCCTAACCTTTCGTATTTGATTTTCCTTCTCCCTGCTGCCAGCTATAAAGGCATCAAATGTCATGATTTTACAGCTCAAAACTACAGCTACCAACCTCAGGCACGTTGTATCTATGCATACCAAGCTCCTACGAGCAGGAAACAATGCTTATGGTAAACTTGTACAACTTCCCCCGCAACATATGTGCACAGACACACACACACACACACACACACACACACACACAACGGGAATAATATTTTTTTTCCTTCCCTACTATCCACTTCGAATACAGGTAGGGACTGACTTTATGGAAAACGAGGAGACCGCAAGGCATGAAAGGGGGCTTTATGTCCCGCATCAGCCCTGATGGATGTACTTGCACACAGCCTGTACTTATCACTTGATTTGCCTGTAGTCCTAGCTAGGTCAAGGAGATGTTTGCAGCTAGATGTTGCCATATACTTCAAGGCAGTCACAGGATATTACGTCCAATATGTCTCACGCTGTAACTGGCATTATAAAGGGCTACTGTAATAGAAATCATTTATTTTTAGAGAGTACCTTTGGTTACTGCTTCTACAGTCTTCTGATTTTGTCTGCTTTTCCCAAGATAATACCTTTCTTCTGTCCAGTATCTTTTTTTTCCTCCTTTTTTTTAAAAAACTAAGATGAAAAAAGGAGGCCTGATTGGTCACCACTTGACTTCACTGATGCTAGATGGGAAGTAGGAAAAACAGCGATTTCAAGGCAGTTATACCAGTGTAAGAGTGACAGTTATAACAGTTATGTACCAGGTTCAAAGAGCACAGATTACAAGAAGGAAAGAAACTGTGGAATGAAAGTTATTGTTTAACTTGCACCTCAAACTCGATGCAAGAGATATTAAAAAAAAAAAAAGAAAAAAGCCATCTTTAGCTACAAGATGGAAGGCCGGAGTGCTTGGATGGCCGGTTTACACCGCTATTCCTGAGCTTACACAATTTACCACAAGTATACTGGTAAATATAACAGAACTGAATACTTTTTCCTTCAAATTCCTCTGGAAATGCACTTAATCGCATGACTTGTTTCCAGTTCCCCCCACCCCAGCAAACAAGCGCTAAAAGGAAGGGAATTCAGGAAAGCTACATGACCCCAGTGCCTTCCAGCAGATCTGTTAGAGCTGCTGCCCGCCTGCACCCCCAAAGCGAGGCGAGTTTCGCTAACTCGCCTCACCTACCCGCCGCCGCGTCCAACACAAAACACGCGAAATAAAGGAGCCTAGCGTGACTGCAAAGAGAAATCGGCATTTCTAGAGCGCAACTCGTGTGACCTATTTTAAAACGCCTACTAGAGGACGCTATATAGCGCGTCCTAAAACGGCCTTTTCCTCTCCTCTGATCACGCAGGGAGCCTGGGGAGACGAGCTCAGCCCTGAGTATCTACGCGGTAGTCAAATGAACCCCATGAAGGGCCCCAAACTGCGACGCGCAACCCACTGCCACGTGTTGAAAAGGAGACGGCGTGGGAGGACTTGAGGACTCCATCTACAGCTCTTCGGAGCTGCACGGGGAAGGAGAGGACAAAAGTAGGCTCCCTCCCGTGCACAAAGCCAAGAGCTGTTGCCACCAGCAGCGGCAGGATTGAGTGTTGCCGCTCGCAGCCGTGATGCCCACATCTAACCGTGCCGTGCACGGCTGCCCCCAAGTTCAGCAATTTCAAGCTCAAACTTAAGTTTGAGTGAAGGCTTGGTCAGCATTAGTGGCATCAGGGGTTTTTAAGCTACCTGTCCCTAAAGAGCATCACATGCCTTATACTCAGAAGGGAAGAATTGATCCCAGTGACTTAGGTACTGCGTGAGGGACTATCTGCTGACAGTCCCAGTTTTGCTGCCACTGAAGTCAATGGAACTGGGCTGTTTCCATCTCTGGAAATAAGGTTTCCAAACAGTATCCCACCCCCCGGGTGAGAACAGTGCAAAAACGTATGAAAGGCAACAAACTGGACCGATGATTTTCTCCATAAGAACAAGCCCTCGGTATCAAACAGAACGTGTCTTAGTTCTCCCCAACTCCTATACAGGCCAAGATATCAGGCTGAGAAAATGAGTCCAGTTCCTTGCCAAGCACAGGAAAAGGCTTTTTCCACACAATACGGCTCTGGAGCACAATATTCCTTTGCCTTCACACGGCTGTAAACGCCAATGGGACATATTCTTGTACCTGTCAAAGGACTAACAATAGACTGGAATTTAAAAAAAATATGACTTGTGCTTTTAGTTGTTTAGTCTCAGTCTGTTTCTTGTACTTCCTAACACAGGGTGGTTGTTTTTCAGATCCTTTACACAGTCTGTTTGCTTCTGTTATCATCTGCTGCTGACAGGATGAACTGTAAACCCAGATCACTTTAAGGGTGGAGCTCCGGATCATTTCTGTATTTTGCTACCTTGAAAAGCCTATTTCAGCCACAGACAGTTCTGCGTACTCTTCAGAATATAAGGGAACTGGGCCATAACAACTAACTTTCAAAATTACAAAACTTCCCACATCTAGGAAGCGAGACAGGAGCACAGGAGAGAGAAGTCATGTTGCAGCTTATTCATATCAGCAGCAAGAATTAGTCTGCAAGCTAGGTGAAGCCCATGCACTTGCAGTCAGAGCCGAGAGAGAAGGTCTGCACAGGCTTGGAAAAAATACAGAAGAATTGGTAGCAATCAAACAGTTCTTTGACCTTTTCGACAAAAGAGCTAGCATCAGTTTTCAATCCAGTGCAAGCAAAGCAGTCGAAAACACAATAAGCAAGCAATATATTTTCACTCGCGGAAGATGAGCTCAGCTCCTCACACATTTCTTCTAATAACCCTGTGATGCATGGAAAAGCGTGAGCCAAAAGCCTTGCATTTTCTACACTTTTCTCTAAGCAGCATCTAAAGTCACACCGTATTCCCTAAAACCAGCCAAAGCATTCATGCTGTCACAGTACAAGAGCACTTTCCTCTTCAGTTTTATTTTTGGCTTTTCCAAAAAGCCCAGAATTTCCAAGGCAAAGAAAGGTAGCTACATCATCCTATTTAAAGCAGCGAATCTCTTCCCATACGACTCGGAAAAGCTAAACACCCACCTCGCTTATCAATCTCTATTTCTGAAGTCCAGCATTGTTATACAGCACAGATAAAAACTAGTTCTGCCCCATGATACAAGACAAGAGCATTTCATAGTTTAATAGATTCGGTATTAGGATGCATTTAAAGTTGCACCGTACTGTCCGTTCTCCAAACGGAGATGAGCTTTACTTCCCTGACTAATCCGCAGAAAACACGCAGGGAAAGGCAGTTTCTAAGCATCCAGCAGACACGCGCGAGAACCACTGCACAAAGAGGAGTTTTTTCAGCCTTACCCCGAAAAGCCGTGAGCCAGCTTAACTCACCCACGCGTCAGGGTGTCAGAGGAGCAGACGCGAAGATGCTCCCTGCTTTGCCGGCTAACGCGCGCACCACCGGGGAACTCCAGGTATGGAGAAGGGGGAGGTAGCTCAGCGAAAGGCATCCATGAGTCACTGTACAAAGAGTAAGCGCAAGCAAAGAGAACAAGCACTCTTCCGCCTGTGCCCGGCACACAGCCATTGCGCCAAACTACGATACCCACTTTCGCTTTGAGAAGCTTAGACAAAACCGAACAGCTTTTGTGATTGGTCTTACACATATAAAACGCACCTAATCACCTTCTAATGCACAAGCCTTACAACAGGTAACAAGTCCCCAGCTAAGAGCCAGATTTTGACATCTATTTATTTATTGGTCTTGTTCCTGAAGAAAAACTCCTGGAGGTAGTGTCTGAGTAAGGATCAAGTAATGCTCCGTGGGAGCAGATGCGCCGTGACACACAGACGGATGGGGCCACCTATTCCCCACAATCATGAATTTTAAGCCCTCCGGACAACAAAAGCATCAAGAACAGGGACTGCAGGCAGGGCAGAGCTGTGGATTAGGGCATTTCCGTGCCCAGAGGAAGAAACAAGCCTCACTGCCCCAAAGGGCTCGTCCTGCTGGTGCTGCCTCTCCTTCGGGCTCCCAGGAATACCCAAGAGCACCCACAGACGTCCCTTCACAGCCCCCCACTTCCCAGGCAGAAGACCCTGCTTTCAGCAGGGGGCTGGACTAGAAACCTCCTGAGGTCCCTTTCAACCCGAATTATCTTCTGATTCTAAGTTCAGCTTTGCTTTTAAGCACTTTAAGAGTAAAAAGCCGCGATCTTAAGGCAGGGGGCAGGGGAGGGAGGCAACACGCTCCCACCTCCCCATCCCCGCGCAGCAGCCACACAAAGCCGGGGGCTCCATCACCCCATCGCCCAGCAAAAGGTCCAGCTCCTCAAGCCTTTGTGTTTGCCTAAAGCACCCCCCCACGCACACACACACACACACACACACGCGCGCACACGCAGCCCGTCCCCGCTCCCTCCAGGCTGAAGCACGGCACGGTGCCTCTGCTCGGCGGCGCTGAGCCCCGATCGTCCCCCTCCGCCCCGGGCCCCTAAACCCGCTCCTCGCTCGCAGAGCCCGGGCCCGCAGGCAACTCCCTTTGTTAAATGAATGAACCGGGAAGGAAGGAGGGAAGGAGGGAGGGAGGGGGAACAGGTTGAGTATCCCCCCAAAAATAAGCCCGGTCTCCCAGCCCCTTTGCAAACTTCCCGGCTACAAACCGGCGAGGAAATCCCTCCCCCCCCCCCGCTGCGCGGCCCGGCGGCGCTCGCTCGCTCCTCACTCACCTTCCGCCCGCCGCAAGGTGCTGCCGGCTCCGCGCCGCCCGCCCTGCCCGCCCCGCTCCGCTCCGCACGCCGCCCTCCGGCCGCCCCCCCCGCGGGCCCGGCGCCGCCTCCCCGGCGCTGCCCGCCTCGCCGCTGCCATTGGCTCCGGGGGGGGGGGGAAGGAACGAAGCAGAACGGGCTCGGCCCCGCCGCTGCCGGGCACCAGCTCAGGCGCCGATACCTGAGCGGGGAGGAGGACGCGGGGCGGCTCTGCCTGCGCTCCCGGGCCGGCCGCGGTCTCGTCGCCGTAGTTAGCGGGAGTTTTCAGCTCGGTGCGGGGCTCTGTTGGGAGAAGAAGAGGGGTTTGGCACCGCAGAGGGACAAGTTGGGCTGCTGTGGGGGGGGGGGGGGGGGGGACACAGCGTGGGCCTGGTAAGGCTGCGTGTGCTCGAGCACGCTGTCGAGGTGCGCCTAAGTGAAACAAGTGGATACAGGCGGAGGGGAGACAGGCAATAGGGTCAGCGCAGCAGACCTGTCTCTTAAAGACAGCATGCCCACGTACGGCGGATTAAGAAAACACTGCCAGCCTTGCTGTTCTCTCTCATACCGGCATTTATCAGTTCCTACAGGCAGGTTCAGGAGCTAAATCAGCGGAAAACTAACTCCACAAAACTAAGTGAACGGAGGAAATAATGCAGGCCCAGGACAGGTAGAGAGCGGGATTGCAACAGTAAGCTGGTTTCGACCAGCTTAACCTGTTGTGGAAACGCACACATCCATTTACTTCCTTCTGTTAAGTTAATTTAAAATTTGATTCAAAACCGTTCACAGATATTGACTGCACGAAGGCACCTAAAGCGCTGCCTGCACACAGTCTGTCACCCGGATGCAACATAAAGGTTGTTGGTGTCAGCGCACGCCAGCGGGGCAGCTGCTTCCCCACAAAGGCAGCTGCGAGCGGCCTGTATCAAGAGCCGTACAGTTCATGGGAGTCGTGCCGACACGACTGCTGCAGGGAGGGAGCTGAGGAAAAAAGCCCACAGCTGAGCTTGTATGCGAGATCCAGAAAAAAAAGGGGCGCCATCGGAGCCGAAGTCAAAACTGAACGTTACCTCACAGTGCTCTGCTGAGACCTGAAGAGTAGCTTCCTCTTGTACCGCGCTAAGTCTCAAAAAGCCTCTTAAGCAAAATACGTGGATGCATAAAACGTGGATGCCTGGTGACTAAAAAAGAAGTTTTGAAGCATGGCAAGAGATTAGTCCAAAACACTCATAAACATGCCTTGTCTGACAGGATATTTAAAAATATATATATTCATTCAACCATTTACCAGTAAAATCAAGAACAACTGTGTAAGATATTCACAACAGTTAAGTTAAGGCCTGGTCCGTATGCACGTGTATCAGTTGGTGTATTGCTCTAACAGCCCTTGCTACGGCTGTATAAAAGTACTTAAAGCTGCATGAAATAACAACCAGGAGAATAGTGTATTTTAATTATAATTGTTTTTAAAACCGGTTAAAGCTGAGAAAAGACTTTATCTATACACAGGTTAACTCTGTTCAGAAACGGTTTCAATTAAATCTTTGTAAATGCACTGCCAAGGGACTTCACCAAAACATCCCGAATTGCATGTTTTTGTTCCAGTACTATTCTGCTCTGCAGGAACGTGGAATCCTAGGGAGATACCCTAGAGGGATACTCTGGGATTCAGATACTTAGAGTTTTCTGAATTTAGCCAAATGTCAGCACTCCTTTGTCCCAATAACTTGTTGGATGTTTCAGACAGGGTTCCCAAACAAAAGGAGGGAGAGGTTTTGGGATGTCCATGCACAGCATCAGAACGGGACATAGACCTTTTGTTGCCCAACAGAACTAGGTGCTTCAGAAGGAAACGGGTGAAACGCAGAGCATTTTATTTGCGTTCTAAACACTCAAAGCAGAGAAAGCGCTCCATTTTTTTTCAGGAAAGGATCCATCTTGCCTTGTACTCAGAATAAATTCCTATGGCCCCTTTCCAATAAGGGGGAAAAAAAAGGGTTATTTTCTTACACCTCAAAAGAGTCTCTTGTGTTCTGTGGGAAGAAGCCTGGCACCAGGCCCTAGCCTCAAAGACCAACTCTGTTAAGCAATTGATTTTTAGAGAATCATTTAAGAACCTCATTTTCCTCCACTTCAGGCATACAGCAAAGCGAGTGGTCCTGCTATCGGAGGGCACGGCTTAACGATTTCCTCTTTGTCAGCAGTCCTAGCTAGCACTGATGGCTCTTCCCCCGCCGCGCTCCTCTGCTCCGGAGCCGCCCCCTGCACCGTGCCAGTGCCGCTATTTGTGTGGGTGCGTAACAGAAGGGATCAGAGAACTGATCCACCTGAGACTTTTCCCAGCTGTTTTTCAGCCGGATCAAATCCCTAAATATCAGGGCTGACACAATGCATGGGGAACACAAGGGCATGTGAAACCACAGAAACTAGATCTCAGCTGAGGGACAGTAACTTGTTCTGATGTAACAGCTTAGTTACCTGCAATCGTCCCTCCACCCCTCTAATCTGCTCTAGCAAATACAGACTAATTGGCCTCAGCCTACAGGGAAGAATGTGGAGTTTATGAATGTCTTGAATTATCACATATATGGGGAATACTGATTGCAAGTCTCTAAGTCTTAGTCATCAGACAAGAATTGGAAAAACAAACAAACAAAAAAAAGAGTCCTGTAATCACAATTCTAAAGTTCTTCTGCCAAAGAGCTCACTGAGATGATGTAGCAATGGCAAGCAAAACTGGTGATGGTGGGTCAACATACTATCGCTTGGAGGTTTCTCACCCAGTAAATCAAAAGTCAATCCAGCAAAATTAATGTTGTTACAGTGGTGTGAAGCGATGAAGACTACAGACTATGATTCATCACCGTCCTACATATTGTACAAGCTTGTACGGCTCTGCAAACTGTACATAAAACACTTCCAAATCAGAACTATCTCCTTTTGAGTCCATTTTGTCTAGAGTGGATTAAAGCAGTGGTAAATATGTTTCTGGATGCAAATCTGTGATGCACAATAGTAAATGTTTTCTCTAAATGAACATGCAAAGGCATGTCAGAGTGCAAAGCAGCAAGAATCTTTCGATTCCTCAACTAGTTTTAGGGTGTTTCATTGCCAGAAAACCAAAGTAGCAAAATGATGAAAGGGCTGGAACACCTGACTGGCGGAGAAGAGCAAGGCCTCATTCCTATCTTACCTGTCACTAGGTTAGATGGCATGTAAAACCTACTGCAAATAAAACTAGAACCAGCTCCAAGATATATGCAAGTAATACATTACGTCTAGAACATATCTAACATGAACATGCCTTTCTTACCATGCTGGAGAAACGGTTTAAATCTTGGCCAGTTTACATGAAGGGATTCAACCCAATCCAATTTGCTACGCCTCCCCTACCTCAAATGAGGCCAAATACAGGGATAAGAACCAGGACTGCCATTTTAGCAAACTAAAACTGCTTTGTTCTAGCAAACCTGCCTCTGAATTACATTTGTTCTATCCTAGCAGCATCTGAGGTTTTGTCAATTGAAATCAAAAATCCAGCTTATGCATTTACTGTTTCTGCAAATCCATTTCTCAGTATTTGGCTATATATTTCAGTTGATGAATTCTGGATAAATGCTTAAAGAGTCATACTAGAGATGTTCCCACATGCCACTTGGCCCTCCACCTCTCGTATCAAGAAGCTTACAGTAAAGAATCACAGCATGCGTATGCAGTGCAGATATGACAGTAATTACAACCTGGTACAATTTTTGATGCTTAAATCCTAGATCATTCAGGTGCTCTTTAAGGGTTACTTTCTTGTTGCCCGAGTTATCTAAAGTTGACTGAATACTCAGAGGACTCTCCACGCCATTCAAATTTTAAATGATCTTTTACTGCTTCACTGAAGTCCTGGAATCTGGCAAAACGTCTGGTGATGAATACACTTTTACATTCCAGAGCTCCTTTAGCCAGGAAATTGCCCAGCAACAGCTAAGAGCGCTTAGTACTTTGGTAAGCGGTAAGCAAGCAAGGATGAACACTAGGGAAGCCACAAGTGACTGATTCAGGATGCCCGATGTATCTCTGGATGTCATAAAATACAGATGGGTCCATGGCTTAACAATGAGGTCAGTATTTGATTCATTACCCAAAAGCTGAATCTGAGCACATAAATCTCAGTTTTGAGGCCTACTGCTAATTCAGAGCTTAAAAAGACTGGGGGGGGGGGGGTCACTGGTTTGTGCTATGAGTTTCTGTGGAGCTGCACTGATTCCTGGTTTTGACAGACTGTTGTGGCATTTTCTCCGTGAACTGAAGAGTTCTGTTCCTTGAAAAATTATGACTAGCCACTGGTAACCTTAGATAGAAAACCTATCCAAACGCATAAGCTTTGACTACATCGGGTCAGCCATTGGAACTATGCTAATTCACACCAGGATCTGACCCTTTACATTTTAATCTTACGGTCTGCAAGAGTCTGGGGAGATAAATGAGTACCATGATAGCAATTAGATATTAAAGACAGTATCAGTATGCTCCAAAATTAAGCATTAAGCTAGAGTCAGAATTTCCTCTTTTAATCTCTCAGCTCAGTCTTATCTACACCTCTCTACATCAGAGCTTCCTCTTACCAGCAGTCTGAAAAGCCAATCCCTGTCCCTGTCCCTTTCCAGCCATTTCTTGGAGCATCTAGTCCTACTCCCTCCTCTTCTCCCCTTACCTCCATCATCCCAAACTGTATCTGCTTAACTATTCACCTTTTTTTCCTGAAGTCCCTTCCCTTCTTGATCCCACACAGCCCACATAAGTCAAGGGCAGACAGGCAGTCTAGACACTTCTTTAGTGCCCAAGATCGCTGCTCCATCTTTACTGGAAATCGCAGCCAGCAACCGTGCCGTGTAAAACACACGCATGGCAGCAGGGCTGCAGACAAGGAACAAGGCGCCCAGGGAAGGCTAGAGGGGCACCACCAAGAGGGAGGAAGAAGTGAGGAGGAGCGGGGGGAAGGTCATAAACGTTGCTTTATCGCTTGGGCCTTTGTAGCCGGGAGGAGCTTGCTGACAGCACAGGAAGAGTGGAAGGTAGCACGGTAAAGGCAGGCAAACACCTCAAGCACATGAGAGCGCGCGTTCAGACAACGTACGTTCATACAGCAGTACCTGCAGGAACCACAGCAGGTGTTAAGCCTGCAGGAAGGATTGCTGCCTCCTGTTTGCTGCCAGTGCAAGCAGGTGGGCCTGGGCTGCGAGTCTGCTTGTCAGATCTTTCTCAGATCTCCTCAGGTGACTTGCCCGGCCTCAGTTGTGAACTGGTTCTCTGGATCCCCCCAGAACCATTACTCTAATCTTTTCTCCTCAATATAAAGAATTTAGAACAAAATAACCCAATTTGCCCCCAAATCTAAATTTGCTGCCCAGAACAGTCTGTTTCCAACAGAGAGAAGTCTGTGAGAGACTCTGCCTCTAGGACTCAGCGTAGAGTTTTGAATGGTCTTATATAACACATGCTCAGAAACACTCTTCTTACCTCTGAACGATTTTCTGTTCAGTCTATTCTGTTTATTCTACCAACCAGTGATGTGATAAATCCTTGTCTTTGGGTATCTGGAAGAACACAGTAGAAATCGATTTACAGGTAATTTGAGCTCAATAGCTCCTGCTGAACCAGTTAGAAATCCAGAATAACACTTCTGAAAGTGAAACTAATCCAAATTACCCCAAAATAAATTATTTAAAGAAATGTCCTTTTATCTATAAGTAAGGAGAAATAAAAAAAAGAAAGCTATAACGTCAAGACAACAAGGGAAACAATTCTGAACGAATGTGGTAAAATAGACTGCAGTAAAGGGACTGGCAAACTTTAATGGGCCATCTTATACAGAAAATAATAATAATAAAAAAAATCAATTAGCTTTTCCTCTCTTTATTGATTTTTTTAAAGTACGTCTCTGGAGAGCTTCCACTTCCAGTATCGGGGTAAAAAGGAAGGGGGAGAAAGAAAGCACTAGGCAATGCAAAAATGCAAGAGACCGATCAGACAGGGACTGTTACTCCAGGGCTACTTTATTACTCGGAACCTAACAAAAGAAACTCATTTTTCTACACAGAGAGTCTCGGTTGCATTGGAGGACGCTGTAAACAGAGGGGAGAAAGCCAGAAAGAGCTTGTAACAGTGTAATGGTATCTCAGCGAAGCCTTTTGCCCTTTTTGCCGAGTTTATTCAAACTGAATGACTCTGAGGACCCAATCCTGGTCCAGTTGAAGCCAGTAAGAGAGTTGCCACAGATTTCAGAGCAAACGAAACCGGCCCTTCAGTCGTAACACCTCTGCCAGATTTTGTTTCTCACCCTGCCAAAATGTCATAGCTTGAATCACTTCAGTAGCTTGAGCCGTTTAAAACTGGACTGAACAAAGCCCTAGAGAATAAACTGCAGACAGAAATCTTCCCTGATCTTTCCCCTTATCCCTGTGATTCTGTTTCACTGCGTTACATGAATAGCAACCAGAAACTGCAGAGCACTGACAGACATGAGGTATCCGAGTGTTTTGGATTTGCTTCACAAGCAAGCTGTAAAAATATGAAGCCGCCATCCCTCTTTCCCACCGATTTGCGCTTGTGTCCAACATGAACTAAGCAGATCATATCATGGACAAGAATCAACTGTTTCAGAAAAAAATTAAATAGTAAATTTCAAATGTTTTGTGAAAAATGCACTGAATTAGAGGTATTTTGGGGCATTTTTGAACACCGATGCAGTTAAATCTTGTCACTTTCTCTGCACTGTTAAGTGCAAAGTAAAGGTCTTTAGCAACACAATCTGCACTGACAGAGTGTGTATAGTGTCATAGAAAGCAAGAGAATTCCAAATTATAGAGTAACTGTCTTGCCAAAAAAAAGTTAAGCTGGAGCACCCATTTTGCCTGATTTAAAGAAAAAAAAACAACAACCACCCCCCCGCCCCAGCTTTGATAGTTAATCCAGCAGAGGGAGCTATACCAGGTCGGGGGCAATTTGGCTGGGGACAGTGACACCAGTAATTTAATTCTACTGGATTTATACTGGTTGCTCGTGCTAAAATCAAAATTACGCTGGAGATACAGCTCGCTTCAGGCCTGCCAAGGGAGCTAGCGCTGCAGAATTCCTTTGATATGATGTACACCTCAGCAGCCTCCCAATTGCCGATGAGTCATGGATCGTCCTGCGGGACACGGGAAATCTGAAATTTTAATAAATGAGTTCTGCTGGATAACAGTGTAAATACACATATATGAAACCAGATACATTGTCTTAAACAAGGAGCGTATAAGCTTTCTGTCTCTTCGCATGGTCCTTCCAATTACTTCCTAATGTATACCTGGAGGATCTGCGAAATAACAGCAGACTACCACCTGAGCCTTTGCACTGGGCCACAGAGCACACTGAATGGATCTTGCAAGACTGCCAGGGCAAAACCGTGATTTTGGGAACATGCCATCCACTAATTTTACATTCCTGTAAAGCTGCTTCTGCAATCAGAGATACATTAGGCTGCACTAGCCATGGAAGAATCAGCTCATGTAGGACCTTCATTTTAGGCAAAATGCCTGTAGCGCCATTCTGACTCTGGCAATAATTTCTCTGATGAGCTTTCTGTCCTGAATCTCACCATGTTGTCTGGGTTTGTTAATTAACAGCTTTAGGGCTGGCTATTTTGTTTTTCTTTTTGACATATTTTCTGGGATATAGACAGATTCTTATCAAATTAATCAATTCTTACAAAACAATTCACTTCATGAGCATAAATTAATCACCAAAGAATCCTGCGAGCAGTATTGCAGATGGGGAAAGTGAGGTAAGAGCTCAGTAGCCTCGGGCCACATAGCAGAACTACAGCAGGTTCTTGAATTCGGGAGTTCCCATCTCTCAGTTCTGTCCTCCGATTACATCAGTCCTCTAAAGCACCTCCAAATGCTGACAGTTTTAGCAAACAGAAGCCTAGTGGACCTGACTTACAGTCACTCAAAGATACTCTTCAGCAGGCAGGCAGCCTCCATCCAAAAGCTTTGCAGCTAGTACACAGCAGCCTCAAGGGAAAATGTTTACCTTATTCTCTGTTGATGGTGGCCTTTATCCCACCTAGACAGGAAAATGTAAATGACCATATAGAGAAAAAGGCCTAGAGGCATACGATAAATAATTTTAAAAGAACCATGAAGAAAGTGAGCCGGCTGCTGATACACATGGACTCTGTCTGAAACAGTGTGAGAAAGCTACTTGCTCACACGGAACTGGGGCCGGGAACATTTAAGTTACATGATAGACAAAGGTCTGTTTTGCAATCTGTGTATGACAGATTTTTTTATTTTTGTTTTTTATCTTTTGCACTTATGCCTAGATTTCTGGGAAGAGTACACTTAATAAAGCCATATTCAAGAGGACTGTGCTAAAGTAATTGTTTTTTCCCCTTTAATTTTTAGGTGGTTGCAAAACAAAGAAGCTCTCAGTTCTTTATACTTCACAGGAGAGAATGTACAAAGAACTGCTTAATCTCTTTCAGTTCAGCTCTTTTATTCTCATGAGTATCCAGTTGCAAGGTATCCGTATCAGCCTCTGAATTCTCAGCCGATCCCCAAAGCAAAGAGCATCCAACTGTAAGCTCCCTGTTTTAACATGCCCCTTCAGGACCCACCGGGTTTCGGCATGAGCGTGCAAGGGTTGCTATGCCTAAATCCGCTTGACGTTGGCAGAGAAGCAACATCACAAAATCCAGTAGTACTCATTCCGTTTACGAAATGCAGAGTAAGCACTTTCACAATGCCAGGCTAATATTAACACTGATGTTTGTGATCCAGAAGGGAGCAAGCTACACGACTAAAAGTAGGTCCGTCACCAAGGAAGATTTGAATGCTTCTTGATTGGTTTTCCAAATAATTATTTTATTTGCTTCTAACAGAGACTGGCTTGCAACTCAAGCATGATAGGGCTTTCGTTATCATTGCAAACTGCAATTAAAGGAATCAGATGGCAAGATAAAAATCACATCACAACATCAGCTATGAAAGAATGGTGAAACCAGACAGTGTTAGGGATTCAAATTAATTTTCTCCCATTGTGCCAAGCAGTCTCAAATGCAAAGAGGAAAAAAAGAACAAAAATGTATTTATAGTTAAGGTAATAAATTAACACCTGTATGGTAAATTAATTTGTTAAATTTGCCAATTAAAATGCTAAATTTGGCTCAGTCACTTAGCAACAGCTGCATCAGTTTAAGATGTTACCATCCTGCAGCTGTTAGCAGTCACCTAATGCTGCAGCTCCCATCCCTCTAGCAAAGTCAGCAGGAGGAAATGCGTGCCTGCATTTTGGCTGCTCCTCTCCAAAATCCGGTGTCTTAACTCAGACGCATCTTCATCAACCAGCTAAAAGCTTGGCTTTGTAGTAAGGCAAGGGAAGCCGCAGCACACGTTCATCCTGACGGCTCTGCTGCGAGGCAGTAACCCGCAGCAGAACGGCAGTGCCAGCAGTCGTGTCTTGGACTGCCACAGCAATACTCACTGCAGTGTATCCATCAACGCCCGAAGTCAAGACGGAAGAAGCGTGAATAAGCATGAAAGTGCCCAAGGGAATGCAGACAAGAAAACCTCTACTGAATCTTTGTCACAGCATAAAAACGAAATTTAGGAATTATTAGGCCCAAAAGAGGGAGCGTAAGACTATGCCGCCCAAGGGTTAGAGCACACCCCACTGGAAAGGGAGCTGTAGCGTTGGTCCAAGCTCTCTGGAACTGCAATGCTGC
Organism: Apteryx mantelli; assembly: GCF_036417845.1. Taxonomy (NCBI): domain Eukaryota; kingdom Metazoa; phylum Chordata; class Aves; order Apterygiformes; family Apterygidae; genus Apteryx; species Apteryx mantelli. The sequence continues at coordinate 5,251,232 of NC_089978.1, forward strand.
TCCACGCCTGGTTATTTACTTGTTTCCTGATATAAGTGACTAGATTTGCTGCGACATGTGTCCAACTCGATGCGACCCGCTGCGAGGCCAGCACGCTCAGATCACAGCTGCTAAACCATAACCCTCAGCGGATGCAGACAAAGGAACATCCACTCCGAAAATCCTGGGTAGAGTTAAGAGCGATAGAGGAGCTGAACTACTTGCACTTGCCAGGATAGCAACCATTCTGATTAGCAGAAGGAAAATTCAAAGTGCAGGAAACTTTGCCAGCCAGAAAGATCTCACTTTGGCTGGGGATCTGGAGGATCGTGCTTGTGAACCTACACACCTAAGTTCCAGCAGGAAACACTCAAAATTTAGTATTATGATCCTTAGCTACCCCTTTCAGGGAACACTAGTGGAACAAACAAATGACAGAAGTTACCGTCACAGAATGAGAAGCTGCGTGGGCTGCTGCTCATTTTCTTGTTCGAGCGGATTAAAGAAATTGCCGTCTAGAAGTTGCAGCCTCTCCACCTTCACCAAATGCCCTTGACATGGCATAATGACATGCTTAGAGCAGCTCGGGAAGACAGTCTACCACGTACCGCCATTTTACTGTTCATCAGTCTAGAACTCCCTCCAATGCTTGAGCTTTCTTCCCCATGCTGTCCTTTAAAGAGAAGAACTTACCAAAAATCCATAAGAATAACACCGCAGCTTCCTTCCAATCACAATAAAGTTTAGGCTAAGGATGAAGCCTTCATACCACTCACCCACAGGGAAGCAGTTAGTATGCTGGAAATGCTGCTTATTTTACTAATCATAATCATTTCTTCATTGCATTGTCTCTTTTCATGAACAGAAAATACAATCTCTTGAGGACAGAAATCAGCATTTCTGTTTTACATACGCACTGCATGGTCACAAGGGTGCCACCATCTCTGGCTGATGCACTTAAGATTCAAACGCTAAGTGGACAAAACATGCATCCGGCCTCGGCAATATAGTAATTAAGATTTTATTAAATGCACATACATGAAAATTATACCTAAACCACACATATTATACAGACAAGATCAAGGTTTCCAGCTGACGTTTCTACCAGTTTCCAGAACGGTGAGGCCGTGGCCTGTAGGCACCGCCATAAAACTAATCACGAGTAATAACAGTTTGCCGAGCCTGAACTCGCAGCTCCAGCACGACACACGTGCACTTTCCAACTGCCGACTGGTACTCAAGAGAGCAGGAGTTAATTTGCGCTGCTCTCCACTGGGAGCACACCCTCGCATCCAAATGCAGGAAACCCATCCTACGCTGCAAGTACAGCACTCAGTTCTGAAAACTTACAGTAAGAAATGGGCATAACAGATATACCCAGGAAAGAGACCTAATCAGCTGACTAGGCCCGACTCTCCACTGCCCAACATCCCTTGTAGTCATTTATGCCAGGGAGCAGGATACCAACAGTTCATCGCCTTTCTTTAACCTCTATTTTGTTCTGCACCATATATGCACATATATATATTAGAGCTACTAAAAAAACCCCACTATATATGTAGCACTAATTAAACCACTTAAGCTTTTGTTAGCCCATGTAAGAACTGCATGTGGTTCCTTCCTACTATAGAAGATAGCTCTCCTTCAGCAGTCCTCATACATAATAAGTAGACACCAAACAATATTTGTAGGGAAACACGAAAAAGAAGTAAACAGGATGCTATCGCTAAACAACCTCAGATCAGAGATCGCCAATGGCTTATACTTTTTTCTTTTTTTTCTTCCTAAAACTCTGTAAAGATAATGCGATGACTGAAAAGAACAAAATCACAGCAGCAGGCTTTTAAGGCCTGCCCAGTAAGGGAAAATAAATTTAGAAGCATAAACCTAAGTAATTTAAAAAAATAAAGTAGCTCAGCAAGCAACCCTTAGAAACTGTACAGGAAGTTCTCCACTTCCAAAATGCTCCCTTCTTTCAGCTTTCCCGCTTTGTAACAGCACATCTGTTCACAGGTGTTCAAGGTGGGCAGAAACGCAGCTGAAATGAATGCTTTGCATGGTGTGAAGAACACTTCTAGCAGATTCCAACTACAGAACAAGTCCCCTGTCCGGCCACTCACTGTCAAATGAAAGACACTGCTGCTTTGTCTGACAAACTTTGCTGGATTGCTGCCAAAATTTACTTCTCTTTCCAGACTGACCTTTTCCCTCTTGACTATCCCAACCAACCTGCCCTGCCCTGTTCTTCTCCCACTTCAAAGGTAGGGAGGGAGTCATCTAGTCAAAACAACGCAGTCAGATTTTCTGCCTGCCTCCCAGAGTATCTTTTCAAGCACATCTAGATACCGGCTCTATAAAACAGACAGATAAAACTGAGACTAACAGAGAATTTCCTTTCAGATGCACTCTGCAAATGGCATCCCAAATAGGCTCATTAGATCTTGGTCTACTTCATGTAATAACAGAAAACTGACCTTCTGCAGGGTCACACACAGTATATAGAGAGTGCAATTTGCACTCGTCCAGCACTTTCCAGTAGACCATATGCAAGCACTCAGTCACATTGTGCAATCACAGTAAATCCAGCCTATCTGAATCACACAGGCTTCAAAACCCGTGCACTGCCTACACACGTGCAGTGACTGCATCCCCACAGCTGCTAGTCATCAGCCCAGCCGGAGCTTGGTAAACGCAGGATATGGTTCACCCTCTTTGCTGTTTACCTGCGTGTTTTCAGTTAGTCCTTCCTTCACAACCTGCTTGTCTGACCTTGAGAGCGTGTGGTACAAAACCACCAGTTTAACAGGCTTCCTGGACACAATCCAAATATCACAGATAAACAGTCCCAAGTTCCAAATTCCCTACTTATCTCACCATTCTTGTCATAATCTTCATCTCCTGTGTGACTCAGTTTTCTTCGTGGCAGTGTACCAACCACTGAGGTCCTGGGAGATCCCATTTTTCTCGTCAAAGATCATTTATTTTATAAAATAAATATACACCATTGCTCTGACATGATCTATTTCGGTTAACCCCTGTTACTTTTTACCTTATTTCCACTTACCTCTAAGCCCTCCAAATTTGTTGCAAAGCCTCCACTTCTACCAAGGCCAGATTAACGGCTCTGAGAGGCTTACTGGCCTAAGTAACACAGCTGCAGTCTGTTGGCTGATCTGCACAATGGCCAATGAAGAACCAGCACGTCTGAGGTCTCCACACAGATTCAGGCTTTCTTTAAAGCAATTTGCCTTTCCACTTGCGATGCAGTCCCAAAGAAAGTATTACACAGCAGTGAAATCATCGGTGTCAAAGTGTTATTTACACTTTGACTGCAAGAGAACATTTTTGCTAGCTACGCTCACTATTTTTGTTTCCTGTGGTGTCACCTCCAATGGGGGGGGGGGGGGAGGCATTAGGAACATCCACGCTAGCACTTCTTACTTATATAACAAAGTAACCATTTAAAGTGTGATCACTGGCAGTTACTGCAGATCAAAGGAAGGCAGCTGATGAAACCGGAGTTTGTTTGAGAAGGTGAGATAACTTTTCTTCTTTCTTCAGTTGGAATGGAAAGTTTCAATCCTGCAGTTCATCCCCACGTGCCTGCAAACTGAGCCAAATCCCCTCAGCAGTCACAAGTTTGCCCCATGTATTAGACTGGGATCATTGCAGGTATAATTCTACAGACTTCCAGGCGATCAGGCCATGGTAAATTTAACCCACTCATCTATTTTTATTTTAATTAAGCGTCTTACCCAGGCTTTTAGGACACGGTAGAAAATTAAATGGACATTACAACCTCCCTGCAATAAACCAACCAGACAAGTTAAAAGAAGAAGGGGAAGCCAGGGCTGCCAAAAATGAATCGACTTGAACAAAAAGGGGTACCTAGAGACCTGAAGACAGCTAGAGCAGAGGGACGGCAGGCATCCGCGGGGAGCGAGCTCCTCAGACAAGCTGCCTGAACTGAGAAAACCCTGTTCTCCCAGCTCAATCAGATGGGACTGCAGGATGAAGCACTAGACAGCCAGACTGTCCTTGACTGCCTGCCCGAGGAGATGAGGGATGGCCACTGAAGCACTTTCGGGGAAGATGATTCTAGCTGTTTCATGTGTTACAGAACGGAACAGCTTATCTAATGCTGCAAGAAGTGCACAGGAGTCAGAAAGTTTTTCGCAATCACTGTATCGCATGCCCAAATCACTCTGAGCTCTGTGGGGAAAAGAACGGCTATCTCCAAAACCACAAGCATTTACAACAAAACGACAGTCTCCGTTGGCAACACTTAGCCTGCAACGTTCAACCGGGGCGTTCTGACACACATTAGCAGCGCTTAAGGATTTTAAGGATTTTAAAATGTTTTATATTACAAGTTGTTACTAACCATCTTTATTACCACCGAATTGAGAGACCTAACGTGGCAACACAGCATGCTGCAAGTTGTACACAGACAACATTTCTCCTGTTCTGAAAAGCACACAGTCTAAACAGACAAGTCATGGGCTAGGAACTGCTATTTATGTTCCCAAAACAACAATCATACATCTGAGCTTTTTTTCATTGCTCAAATCTAGCCCAAGTCAGTAGTAATTGAAAAATCTGGGCTTCTGACAGCTATTCAGTGCTGTGGCTGCAGAGCCTGACAACACTTGCCGATGGTTTCCAGATTCTACCTCAATACGAACAATAAACAACATTAATGTTCTTCTGGCATGCTTTTTGTGTGTTTAATTGATGAAATTTGCCATTTAAGCATTTAAAAGACAGAAAATGCCAAAATGAATGTCAGCTGCATCACCTTAATCAATGCCCTTTGCATATATACACACACTTTACAGGAGTTTTTAATTATCTGAGTGGGTGCTATTTTTCCACAGATCCCTGCTCGCTCATTTGGTTCACAAAATGAGCAGCATTCACGCAAGGCAAGATTTGTGCCACTTATCTTTATGCACCAAATTTAGGTAATTTGAATCTTAAATAAGCTGAATCTCCTTTTGAAATAACAGATCTCACTGTGCTGAATGTACAAGCAGACTATAATTTAGATATCTCAGGAAGGCAATAGGAAGCCACCCTTTAATGTCATAGTGGCTCTTTTTTTTTCCTCCTTATTTCACACATGCGTTATTTACAGTTAAGCTGGCCAAACCTGAAGAAAATACTGATTTATTCTATAGTTTTCTATGATTTTCATTACAGTAGTACTTCAGCACTTCCTTCGTAATTTGTTTTTACAACACCCTACAAGAGGGGAAGTATTATCTCCAGTCCTAAACGGAACAGTTCTTGTTCATGCAGTTTCTCACTTCCCATCCATCCTGTCATTTCTTTTTTGTTTGTCCAATATAGTCATCCCCACGCACACCAGACTTTTTCGGTAAATCTGTCTTTACTCCCCCACAGCCAGCCCCAACATCTTCGTAAGGCCAGTCCTAGTTTCCTGTTCACATCCCCTCTTCTCCCACCATCTTCGCACTCAGTCTCTGTCATTCTCCCCACCCACTGTTTTATTTTACTGCTGAAGTTCAGTACATCTACTCAGAACACGAGAAGTGAGTTTTTTTTTTTTTTGGTCAAAGGCTTCAGACCTGGCCAAATTTAGGTCAATTTTCACAGGTGTAGGAGGGACACTCCTGACACGCAGGCCATCCTCTTGCCAAACTGAAAAACACAGAAGCATCCGAGCTTTTCAGATAAGTCACTGCCACTATTTTAACACTGAAAAACAACCTGTTCTCCTTTCATTCTGGGAAACAGTTGAGCTGCTCTGGTTGAAATTTTGGGTGGAGGGAGGAGAGTTGGGAGAGTCAGTCCACAACAGACGCTTGGCTGAAAAACACTTCTCTGAAGCCTCAAAATTTTTTAAATTTATAAGCCACTAAAAGCAGGGTCTTTTAACTGGAATTGCCTAGCCATCTAAAAAAAAGGCACTTCTACAAGGTTCACCTACAATTAGAGCTAATTAAAACTAAATAGGTAGCCTCAAACAGAGGCCACATTACAACTGGTCAAGTGAAAATAAATGTTTATTGCAAATGATTCTTTTTTTTCCACGGTCTCTGTATAAGCAAAGGATTTGGAGGATACAGAGTCTCTACCTTTTTTTCTCCTCATCAGCTGTGATCTCACCGCTAAGACCTGAGTCACATTTTGGAAGAAATTTGCAAAGTTATGGTCTACTGACTTCTGACTGAAGTTCACTAGATTCATCTTAGACTGTAAACACTACGGGAAGGAGCTACATTTTCACATGTGCCTGCTGAATACATAGCCCAAAGGGATCCACGCAGCTAATTATTAAATGTTTTGAATGCCTCGTATCCTTTAGCATACAAAGGCTATGCCTTTTTTCCTTACTTTTTTTTTTTTTTTTAAATCAGAACCAGCAGCATTCGTTTTCTGTGTAGTGTTACCAAGTCTATTTCCTTCATACGTTTTAAGGTGATGTCTAGGAATTTTAAGTATTTATTATCCTTGATATTGGTGGTTTATCGGTTTGAGATTGTGGAACTGAACAAAAATACTGACTCAGAACCTTACAATACCAATGTGGTTTTTTTTGGTAAAGTCCTATCTCATAAATAAGATCAGATTCTGTCCCATTAAGGTGTTCTTACTTATGAAAGAAAGCATGCATCTTTCTTCCTTTGCTGAGGCAACCTTCAAATTCAGTTTTGTTCCAACATGCGAGCCAGTTTTCCCATATCCTAGCTCTGTCTGATTTTACTTTTGGGGGACTGGACTAATGATTCTGCCTAGAGCAGACCAAGAGAGACGTGGCATTACTGAGATCCTCTTTTTGAAATCATCCACCTCAGATTAATTATAACCCACTGTTCCCATTTGTATCTGTTGCCTAGACAAATCCTGCAGTGTCCATTTTGAATTGGAACAACCTAGTAAACCCTGATACAATTAGTAATTTGACTTTTGTTTTCCTTTAAGATGTAAACCCCCCCCCCCTTTTTTTTTTTCTTTTTTAAACTGTGACTCTGGGAACATAACTGATAACAAGACTGGAAAGGAAGTCCTGAATCATGAATGTGCGTTCCTTGCAACTAGAAGCATCAGAATCCAAGCTTAAAATTAATTTGTTTTTGTTTTCGAAATCTTCTCCTACTTTGCATTTTACACATAGGTCTTTCCATTCATTCTTGTGTCAACATCGTCTTTCCTCTTAAACAGGTCCTCTCTCTGCTGAGCATTGGCTTCCTCCGTGAATTTTGAGATGGCAGCCAGCGGTATTTTAAGATTTCATTTGCTTTTGTATGGCAAATGCCTTCATATGACCATATGCTGGTCCATGGTACACAAGCAACTGATGACTTCACCTAGATCTTTTACCTCATCTCTTTCCGCAAATTGACAGTCTCCTCCCTTTTATCTTTTTTTTTTTAATTAGTCCCCAGTACCTGACTTTGCAATTCACACTATCAAACTTCATCCAATTTCTATTACTCCAGTGTTCAAGGTTATGCACTTCTTCCTATAGGATGTTCCAATCCTCTTTTGTTTTGATGTTGCCTTTCAATTTTATGTCATCAGTAAATGTAATTAGCAAGTTCTGTCTTGCCTGGGTTTCAGAGCTATTAGCCCTGAAAATAATATTATTTTTTTGTTTTCATTTGTTTGACTTGTATTGTATTACTGCACTCTGGCTTTGCTACAAATGTGTGACAAGACTATAACCACATAAATCTAATAAAAAAAAAGTGCTTATCTAAGTAGCACAGTTGTTACTGCTCCTGTCACTTTTTCTATCACAGGCTTTCTATCAACTCGTAATTGTTCAGGGTTACTTAGCCACTAGGCAGACTGGGAAATTGTGATGACACTCTCGTTCAATTCCTCAATCATATCCCAACCAAAATGAAACAATCTCATTTGTTAAGTTCAGCAATATCACCCGCTGAGAAGAAAGGCAGCTGTTCATGTTTCTCAGAACTAATTTTTCCAAGCTTCCTGGAAACTAAATTCAGTCACAGACTGAATTGTTTTTTGAAATCCTGAGGGCTAGAACTCAGAGAAGGTGGGAGAAGTGAGCATTGAACAAAACTGAACAAAAGCTTCAATTCTGGGAAACTAGTGGTATTACAGAAAATTAGTAATTGTCTCCAGTTAAGATACTGGCTGAATTTGATGCCAAAGCAACCTTTGTTTAAAGGTGACATGGAAATTCAGTCTTCAGAAATTTTAACACTTCATCTCACAATAGGCTAAAACTCACATAAAGAGATAGAAACGAAGAATAATTGAGAAGTGGTAGGCTTGAGAGCGAAGGTTTTGTTCAAAGGTCTGGCGTCTCAATGCTGTCCTACAAGTTACCTCTTATTATCTGTCTTCAAGGATGACGCCTAAAAACTTACTGAGACAAGAAAGTCTCTTGATACTCAATGACTTCATCTTACCCTCACGATAACTTTCAAAGCTCTGGTTGACTCAGCTGGATCAAACTTGAGTCCAGCATGTCCAGAGCAAGTAGCAAAGCTATTTCTCACTTTTAAGGCCAAGAATACCCAAGCAGCAGCAGCTGGAGGTAGGAAACAATGAACCAAATCACACTCACTACCCAGTCACCTAGGCACAAACTGTGCTCTCCATACACCATCAGCTGGGTTACGCTTTCTGATATCGCAATTCTCAGGTTTACCAATAACATGAAGTGGCTGGAGGAAGCATCGGGGTAGTGGGGGAGCGATTGGTTCCATACCTACTTTGATCATGGTACAAACTTGGGAGTCAAGAGGCCTAGATGCTACTTAATTCCTCAACGTAATTCACAGTCTTCCTGTGATTCTGGGCAAAACATTTTAAGTATCTATGGATGTACTAACCAGTAAAATGAGTAATTTTCTACTGCATCTCATAAGAGTGCTATGAAACATACTTTCAATGTTTGCAAAATGTTCCAAGATCATTGTTATTAACAGTCCTTTGTATTACAGTGGGGTTACAGACACCCAAGTGTTTACATTGTAAACACTTAAACAGACACGTAGAAGGATGCAGGCAAGCAGCACAGAGATCAAACTAAGATCACAACAAAAGTTAATAATACAAAAAGGATTAGACTGCACATCTCCTAACTTACACACCAACACTTCAGCTACTAGGTTACCTCATCCCTCACAACTGAATTAGGACTATTATATAGAAAGCACTCTACTCAACACCTCCTTTTACACTGGAAAAAATATATACATTTAGGTATAAAATAAAAACAAGCAAAAGATGTGGTAATCCCCAGCAGAAGAAGTACCATATCTGTTTGAGCAAAATGAAAGAAATGCAGTTGTGTTAATAAAGCTTTAATCTCATTAAACTTTCAAAGCAATTATGTGAATGTAATGATAAACAGGCAGGAGATGTCTCTTCACACTAGAAGCAGCAACTACACTACCATAAACTTCTGCCACGGGGAGCCACTCACTCAAATTGATCCTCATCTCCATGGTGTTGAAGTTTTCCTTTGCCTCAACTTCATGGCATTAGAGGCTGAAAAAGAACAGAAGTACCTTCTCAACAGGGAATCCAGCAAAGACAAGCTTAGAAAACACTCTCTCTACGGGAAACCACAAAGAACATGGGCATGGTACAGCTCAAACAGAAGATGTAAACATAAACCAGACAAAAATCAGAGTCTGGTTCCTTTCCTCACTTCCACATTCTTTCCTTTGGCATTGGAGACAGACAACATCAGAGCCAGCTAAAAGTTGTGATCAATGCCTTTGTAAGTGTTTCTTCACTCACCTTTGGTCAAGCTTGCTGCTGCAGCCGTCTACTTCGAACCGTTCTGAGATGATGTGTTGCCTTTTTTCTCTTAAAATCTTTCATCACCTGTTCATAAAGAAAAGGAGAGCTCCCATTTGCCTTCTGAACTACTGCTATTGTACTTTTGAGGCTCCAAGCAACATATGAGTCATTAGCACCGTAACAATTGGGAGAGAGAACAAAAGAACTCGATTCTTTCCCACAAAGAAGTTTCTGGCACACTTGATATCATGTTATTTGATAAATTCTTTCATATTTGTCAAGGGAATGTGATGTCTGGTACCAGGTTCAGAAGGGCACTTGGCAGTTAGACGTCTACATCAGTGAGTTGATTTATATTAGAACATACAGTTTACCTCCAATTAAACATTAATTCAGTAGCTACTTAGCCTGGGCCAAAACTTCGCTTTGCTAGCAAGCGCAAAAGGAAACACTAATACGAGCCCCTGTGCCCACACAATACAGTGAACGCTACTCACAACCCAGACCAGTGAGAACAATTGCAAAAACGAATATGAATAAAGTTGAAAAGTTTTCACAGGGTTTAAGTTTACTACTAAAAGCAAGACAGCGTGCTAAAAGACTGCTGCACTCCAAGTCATCTAAGTAAGCTCAGCAAAACACAAATGTGTATTTAAATATATTGTAATGCTACAACAGAGTCCCTCTTGACTTTCTTTCCCAGCTTGAAACCAAGTTTATACAAAAAACACTAATATGAGCCTCTCTAACCCAGTGGCAATTTATTTGTTGGTTTTGCTCCATGGCACTTTACAGAGTCAGAGAAAGCTGATCATCAGTAACAGCAATTGGAATCCATTATTGCAGCCTTCTTTCCAAGTTTAACAGAACATTGCATTTTGCTTTTACATAATTATTTTTTCTCAGAAACACCCACAGGTAAAAAGATAACACAGCAACTTTTTTTTTTTTTTTTTTGATCTACAGGACTGTGCATAATAAACAGAAACACAGAATTCAGTCTAAAAGTTGTTTTGGGTACTGCTGTTTTAAACAGACTTGAAGTCTAGTCATTTTACCTCAGGGCATTCTACCAGTTTTTCAGCATTTACAATTGCTTATAAATACGGTTCTAAAGTTATCTTACATAACTAAGTAAAGTATAATTGAATGTAAGCAAATAATAAAAATGTTCACACTGATCTCCTTATCATTTCAGGATGTCTTAATAATTCTGTCAGGTAGAACTTTTTTTTTTTTTAATACTAAAATAGAATTTCAAATTGATAGTACGCTTGCAGGAGCAGCAAGCTACTTAAAAGGAAACAGAAAAAGGGATACATAGAGCACTGCAGAATTACTACAGACATACCTGAAGAAATATCATTAGCAAATAGTCTTTTTAGGTCTAGTGAGTAGGCATGCTACTTGTATAACTACCTGCATTTAAATGCATATATAGTTTAAGACAGGTGTAAACTAGTTGACCACAACAGCATGGAAAGTTATGGCAAGTAATCCTGAAGAAAGCATTTGGGTTTTAGGTCTATTACCAGTAAAGAGTCAGAAGAAAACTACCCTAAAGGCCTAGCTCATTTTTGCAAGCCTGGAATTTGGAAAAATATTTTGAAAGTTTTCAATTGGACCTGATGGTAATGACAAGAGATAATAAACACTGAATTATACCATACCACTTCATGGAATCCTTGTTCAATATAGGGCCACATTTTAATGCAAGCAGTTCTACTCTTGAACAAGCTTCAGACAGATGGAAAGCAACACAGAGCAAACAAAAGATGAAGGACTACACACTGTGCAATTTATGTTAGCAGTTGCCACTTTACTATCACAAATGGGGCTGTGGCAGCTAACACCAAAGCTGAAGAACGGCAAAGCTAAAGACTGTTTTGTATTATGCAACTCACATCAGTCACATATAGCTACCATATTTCTAAAACTTTAGACCAGTGAGACTTTAGATGGAGTTCCCAACAAAACCTTCACTCTAAACAGGATGCAACTTTAAACAGAATTTTCACAGCTATTTAGAAACATTAAAATTCACAGCACAAAATCTGTTCCTTTGCAAGTATGTCAATTATGTTGACATGTCATATATCTGGATGCCAATTAACTGAAGTTGTCTAAATTAGGATTAATGGGCCCCAACCTGTATGTTTATACATCATATGCAGATGGCTAGGAATTGTCATTGACTAAGGTTAAGCCTTTTGACACATTTCTGTAATAAAACATAAGCAAAATACACATTGCCGTGGAAGTAAGGGGATTTTTGAATCTTTATTAAACCCCTACTAAATTCAGCATAATTAACCTCCTTCTTCCCTAGAAAAAAAGGTAGCATTCCCTTGGAAAATAATACTAATGTATTACTGATTTTGAGATCTACATATTAACCTTCTACTACAAATATACATTTGTGATGAGACATTCCTGTTCTGTATGCACTTTATCAGAGTAAACTCAGCCAGCTGCAGCTGTGAACTGCTTATTTCAGTATATCTATGAAAATGTTGTTAGCTTTCCTCACCCTTTCTAAACTCCTTCTCACAATTTTAGGAAAAATTATTTAAAACACCATAAACTGCTGATGAGTGAGACACAGATGGATATAATAATCTCCAATTCCCATAGCCGAGGATTCATTCCCTCTTACTTTAAATGCAGAGTAGCATGCAAAATAACACATCAGCCTCTTGAGAAATGGCCAGTAACTCCATGAAATGCAGATTATAGTTTAATAGAAGTTTCTGTAGCACAGACACTGTGCACAGCCACTGACATGACAGATGCCCTATATATAACTAAGAAAGAAATATTATGCACCATTTAAGACTGCAGCATTCAACTAGAACAGGATTTTGTCTCATTATATTCCAGAAAAATCAAACCTTGTAAGAGGTCCTAAAACCCTTACTAGCTCTGTTCAGTAGATATTTCTCCAAAATACCCACATTTATGAGTGGGGCTCTCAAAAAAGCCCCCAGAAATTGGCTTAAAAAGCAAGAGCCTTAAAAAAAAAAAAAAAAAAAAAAAAAAGGAGATTTTTCTTCTTTGCCTTTAGCTTTATTTTTGTTTTAGTCTTTTGGGATTATGCATATTAGCCCATCTTCAAAACCAGGAGAGTTAGATCCTTCTATTTTCAAACAGAACCTGACAAACAAATATAATAATTTGATTTCAGGATCTTGGTCTTAAGGGGAAGGAAAAAAAAATTAAACATTTGTAGGGCTCATAAGAAAATCAAGAGCATTGGCAGCATCAGATAAGGCAAGGCAATCTTTTGCAAACAAGCCCTGCCTTCAAATCATCATTTACTTAAAAGCAATCCATTTTCACTCTAGGCATATTCAAAATTTTCTTTTAAAATGCTAACTCTGCACACACTACTGTAGTAGTAAGAGGTAAATTTCTACAGAAAAATATCTATTTTTGTATCATGTTGAAAGCTAGGGCTATTACTATGGGATATAATATTTTTTATTTATATTAAAGCAATTTATCTATCTTGTTGCATCAGAGATTATGAAGAAAAGGTCAGGGACAGATTTGGAGACTTCCTTCCTCCATGACTCACTTAATGTGTCAAGTAATGTTTCTTGTTATACTTTTAGAAAAAAAGTGACTCCCATCAAAGCTAACAGCACAATCAGAAAACAAATAAAATCATAGTACTGGTTTAATATGCAGAGCTGCCAAGCATGACTGAAGAACCAACGAGCCTTCTGGCCCTTTGGTACAAAGCAGCAACCTTTGCCAGCAGAGGGGAAATACTTGGGGTAACACCCCTTCACTTGCTGCCGCTAAACCCAGTAGGGTTTAGAAACCCAGACTTGCAGTTTGAGCGGCTGCGCCTAGTCACTACGATTATATCCACATTAGTAAATTAAACATGCCTGGAACCAGTCTCTGACCCTGAGGCCAACGGGCACAGGACACCCCACATCCCTTCTATTAAAGCCTCCAAAAGATGGTGACAGCGGTGACAGCATACAACCCGGCTCTTTCCTCCCGCCCACACACCAGGATTACTGCCCCCACAGGCGCAGTGGAGCTTGCAAGTTGTCTTTGGTGCAAAGTCTGGCAGCTTCCTTCAACTGCAGTGAAAAGCAGCTGGAAAGGGGAAATGTCCTAAACCACCACAGCTATTTTCTAAAAAAAGGCTGTGCTGAAGCCTTGAGTTTGCCAGGGCCCGCGCTCAGCAAGGTTGTTCTGTTTGAAGTATTATGACTACTTTTAGCTCCTGTATCTAATCAATTTCCAGCAAAGTTTTAAATATCAGTGGAAGGAGCCCTACCAATTTGGGGAGAAAACAACTAAACCACAACAGCTAAAACGGGGGGCACACACACTCCCTGCTATGTAGTTAGCTGAACTGCAGATTCAGCACTTCTGCAATTAGTGGTTGGGAGCATTTGCCAGCATCTTGCAGCATTATAATGCCCAATTTCACCCCTGCAAACCCATCCAAGAGTTTTTAATATGTTGATACCCTGAATGACTCACCTCCCGTAGGAAAAGGAAACAGATCGGGGAATTCTAGAAAGGAAGGGAACTGTGGCCATACGCAGAGCCGGGAACAGTTAACCACATAATAACTACGGAAAGAGCAGAAAGTCAGGGGGGCTGGGCAGAAGGGGAAAGTAGGAATGTACACAAATGCTGGTATAGGAGAGAAAATACAAGCACTGATATGCAGGGTAGGGAAAAATGGGAGAAAAGGACTCTGAAATGGAGAGAAATAGGAGAAAAGGGATACTACATACCTCCTGGTGTGGAGCAGGCAGGAGCATGAGGGAATCAATCAGGTACACACAGGAGAGGAGAGAGCAGACACAGGGAAGACCTGGATTGAGACAGGGAGCCAGTGGTGCTACAAGCAGGAAGAAACTGATGCACTCAACTCAGTCTACAGAAACTATGAGATGTTGTAAAATGAACTTTAAAAGACATCCCAGGCTTGAACATGCCTTTTTTTTTTTTTAAACAAATTACAGATTTAAGGGCTTGCACTTGTATCCAAAAAAACCCATGTTCTCACCTATCCACGGCAAACACACAAAATAAAGCTGCTATAGGAGCACACCAAAAGCAATTGTTTGGAATGACGCTACCATCTGGTGGTCAAAAAAAAAAAAGCAGTTATGAATATGCCATGAAGGTATATTTGGAGTTGGCCCTTTAGGTAACTGTGGCTTTTCTGACTCCTTATTCATGTAATTGGCACCAACTACACTGAAAAGAACAGAATGAATTGCAACCCAGACTTCAGGAAGCCACCTGATGAGTTCATGTTTTTAAATGACACATTCATGACTGGTCATAAGCACAAGTAACTGTCTGAGGCTCTGAAACAGACTGCCAGTGATTTTTACATTCTCCGGCAACTTGAAAGGATAGGGACACCACACTGGCTACATTTAGCTATATAATAAAAGGAAGTAACACAAAACTAAATTCCCAAATCATTCCCAGATAAAAAGTAAGGCTATTCCCACCAATTTTCTGCTTATCCCTTTGAAAATAAGCTCTTCAGGGCCAACATTCACTCTTAGTGCATGGAGGAGAGTCCCTAGACTCCAGTCATTAGATGTTACTTTAATACAAGTATTTAATAAAAGCTACAATATTATCTGCAGAAAGGAAAAGTGAAAGATAATTTTTCCAAGTCAGATGATGTATAATAGTCCCTGTTGACCACAGCCATACTCATATATGTTATCACCAGCACCTTCAAAACTGAGTGCATAAAGCTGTGGTCATAGCAGAAAAGAAGAGCTTACATATGCATTAAAAAACAGCTTGGAGTTATAGCCTCCTTTCTTTAACCAGGCCCACGTATTCCTACTCTCTCCTTTCTAATACTGAAAGTAGGGTGTAAATACGGAGGGATATGGAATTACTGGTATGAAGGCAGTAATGTGTGGGGGACCTTCAAGTACCAAACTGGGAGCCTGCAGGAACTACGACAACAGAGAACAGAAAAACGAAATAAGACAACTGGAGATTATTGTGGTGGGGGCATCCATAAAAAAAAAAAGCTGGAGTTCCTACAACAATGAGTATAGATGACATAGGACACAAAGCTATAGAAAACCAGGCTTCATTAATTCAGCTGCTCAAAAAACTTGTTCTCACACATCTGTGTCCAGAGCATAAGGAAGAAAATATTTTAAAGTTGAGGAGGGAAGCTTTGATATAGACTGCAGTGGTATGATTTTTCAGATGCTGGTATTTCTCTGTTTTTTAGCACATTCACATTTAAAGCTTCTAGGATTCACAAATGTTACTTAAATCATTAACACTTAGGAGTGAGCCCTTTGTTTCCTAAGGCAGCAGCTGCCAACTCCAAAATGGCAAATTTATTATTCTGATCCTTACTTCTAACAGGACATTCCTTAATTTCACCCAAAATCTGAAATACCTAAAGGACATAGCTGTTTTTTCCTTTATATTACAGTAATTTGAAACACAGTACTCCACTGGTTCCTAAAAAAAGCAAGTGCTTCAATTCAAGGTTTTCATGAGAACACATGAAGTGTTTCATCATACACATATGATCTAACTCAGTCGTTATGTCCCCTGCCTTGCCTCACATATATTTCTTTACATCTAATCCTGTGCAAATGATAAAGGTCAAATATTAAATACTCTAGCATTTTCTCCTTTCCTCTCCTTACATTATTGCATTATTTTTTTTCCTCCTCTCCCTGTTAAAAATATCCCTTCTTCTCATACCCAAATGACCCCCTTGAAAGTGAGGCATCCTAAATTCTCCCCAATATCTCAGAAGATCAGATTCACGATGCTTCTACGCTCCTGGAAATGAACAAGAGCTTCTCATGCCACTTCCTCCTAAGAAGAACAATTTTGTGTTTTTAAGCTTTGGTCTTTATGGTAGACTGACTGTCAACTAAGAGTATGGGCTCGTTTTTGTTGCTCGGAAGCAATATACTTATGCTCTGTGTCCTTGCAAGAAATACACTGTGTAGATCGTGTTCGGTCAAAAGCCATTCCTGCAAGATCCGATAAAACTATCATCTTTGGTGCCACCTTGTGGAAAAAATACTGGCAAAGGGGCTTCTAAAAATACTGAACGCTTGTCTCTCTTTGCAGGTGCCTTTAACTGCTTAATTGCAGTAGATACTGGTAACCACTGTTAGCAGTGCTTCAGTTTTACAGATCACTAAACCAGGGTTTTACCACTCCAAAAAAGAGACACCATCATGGCTATCCTCCAGTTAGTGACAGAGAAAACTAAAAGCAGCCCAATGTATCGGATTCCTGAAAGATAAAGCACTATAAAAATAATGTATTCCTCCCAAATAACACAAATTGAAGTGATAGGTCAAAGGACACACAGCACAACCTCTCATGTGCTCGGAGCACACACTGGTATTTCTCCCTCACCTCTCTGAAACACTTGCGGAGGGGACAACCTCTTCCAGACACATAACTGCATATTAACACTATAGGCAGAGATGAAAGGAAAACTCAGCCCGCAGCCTAACAGCAGCAGGACACATTTATGCCGACCATCGTATTCTGGATGCACCTTTGCTAGTAACCAGACATAAAAACACATCCTAAAGGAGGACGGTGCCTATTTCTTAGGGCTATCCCCAGGCCATCCGGGGCCTGCTGCGAAGCCCAACGCTCCCACATTCTGCAGCATGAGAACAGCACCAATTTTTAGCTTTACTTCCATGGGAGAAGCCCGAGGAACCTCCACCGCCGCTTCCTGGCGCTCCCCCCCCACACAAATGGGGCGGGAGAAAGGGACTGAAGTCACCGCCACACCTGCGGTTTGCAAAGCAAAGCTCCCAAGGACACAAAAATAAATAAATAAATAAATAACGCACACTTTAAAAGCCTTAACCCACCCCCAGAGCGAGGCTGGCGGCAGCCCGCGGCTTGGGGTCGTGTGCGAGAGGCAGAAGCGGGCAGGGGCGCCGCGACACCTCATGGCGCCTCGCCTCGCCTCGCCGCCAACCGTCAACGGTCGCTGCCGGCGCGCGGGAAGGCGGCGGCGGCGCCTCGCGCTCGCGCCTCCCCCCGCCCCCACAGGCGGCGGCGGCCGCCGGGCGCGCGCCCCGCTCCTGTCGCCCCTCGCTGAGGGGGCGCGCGCAGGCGCGCAGCCCCATCGCGCGCGCGCAGCCGGCGGCCGTTGGCAGCCGTTAGCGGCGCCGCAGCGGCGGGGCGGTAGCGGCCGCGGCCTCGCCGGGCGGTTACTCTTTAACGTCCGCAGAGGGGCCGTCCTCATCCCGTCCCCCCTCCCCCCGCTCCGCCCACCTCCGCGCTCCTAAGCAGCCCTGCGGCGGCGCGGGAGGAGCTGGCTCTGCTCCTCTTCCCTCGCGGGCGGCTCTTGGGCTCCTTCCCCCCGGGCGGCTGAGGGGAGCGGGAACTCCCTCCTCCTCTTCCCCCCCCCCCCGTCCCCAGCCCCGGGCGGGCTGAGGAAGAGCGGAGCCCCCTTCTGCACCGCGAAAGGAGGGAGACCGTCCTTCCCCCAAGCCCCTGCCGGGCGAGGGGTTCCCCTTCCCCCGCCGGCCTCCCGCCCAAGCCGGAGCAGAGCTCGGGCAGGTGGAGGGGCAAAGGAGCGGGCCGCTTCCCCTCCCTCTCTGCCCCATGGGCAGCGGGGCCGGACCGGCGTGAACTCCTCCTTCGAGCCCGGGGAAGCCTCTCGCCATGG
Source organism: Apteryx mantelli (assembly GCF_036417845.1). Lineage (NCBI taxonomy): Eukaryota > Metazoa > Chordata > Aves > Apterygiformes > Apterygidae > Apteryx > Apteryx mantelli. Next base: position 5,269,656 of record NC_089978.1, read on the forward strand.
CTGTCGGCGGGCTCTGGGTCTCGCTGCTGCTGCTGGCCGGCATCGTGGCGGCCGTGGCGCTCTGCCGGCTTGCGGCTCGCCGCCGCCCGGGCGCTCTGCTCGCGGAGATGCTGAGCACCTTCCAGATCTGCGCCTGCACTAACGAGCTCTGCCTGCTCGCCGCCGCCGAGCTCCAGCCGCGCGCCGCGCTCACTCTCACCTACGGCTTCACCGTGCTGCACGGCTGGACGCTGGCCGGCAGCACGTGCAACCCGTGCGGCACCTTGCAGCAGCTCTGGGCGGCCGCGGTGCCGCTCAAGGCGGGCGGACTCCGGATCGGCGCGCAGTTTGCGGCCGCCGTGCTGGCCAGAGGATTTATGCACCTGGTCTGGAGCCTGGAGATCGCCGAGCCGCACTCCGGAGCGCTCTGGCAGCGCTGCAGCGATCCCCTGCAAACCACAGAGGCGCAGGCGTTTTTCATAGAGCTGCTCTTTTCTGCTGTTTTCCAGCTGGCCGTGCTGCAGTTGCACACTATTCATCCCAACCTCAGAGTCCATTTTATTGCTCTTCTCATCACCATGCTCGTGTATGCAGGTTAGTGTCTTTCTTTTTTTTTTTTTTCCCTCCCCTCTGTTACTACCATCAAGCTGTAAATTTCCAATTTGTTATTCTTTTAAAATGTGAGGACTCAAAATTATTTTTCTTAGATTAGAAAAATATATCCAAAAAAAAAAAAAAGCCTTTGGTCCTGCAAATGCACTGTGCACGCAGAGTTCACATGCAGTTTACATAAAGTTTGCCTGATTAGATTCTACTGCGCTTTTGCGGTTAAGAATGAAGTGAATTGCATATTCAAAACTATACGAAATCTGAGAATTCAGATTTCAGCTAAGAATTTCACCGAACGCTTGTTAAGATATCTTGGTGAAAAATCGTTGCGTTAATCTGGCTTTATATTGCATGAGATATTTCGGGCAAGGCGTGCCCCAGCGTGTCCTGGTCTTAAATAGCGCTATGGGAAAGCACCGCTGTCTGCGGGGGGGGGGGATGCTGATTGCTCCATGGCAGTGTACAGACCTGTAACCTGGATGTGCTATACTTAAAGAACTCGTAATTCGTATCAGTGACATCTACTCCGGCCAGCTTCCTGAAATCAGAACCAGAAGTGGGACACGGAAAGAAATGATGGTTTCACGAGTGCTTAAAATCTTAAGTGTTAAAAAAAAAAAAAAAAAGTTAGGTGCGGATTACATCGTGGCATCTACAAGCGTCGTGGGTCCCTCTCTGCAGTGCCCTGCGTGGCCCAGCGCTGCCTTGCCTTCGCCCCTGTCCCACCTCCTTCCTGCCTCCCTGGACCGGTGGGAGGGAAGAGGTGCGGGCAGTCAGCCTGAACTTCTGCCCGCTATGTGTCCGTGCTCCTTGCTCTCTCCAGCGTAGGGCTCCTACCTATGTGCGGTCGCTTAGGAATGGCTTTAAAGGGAGCGGGTTGTACTGGGAAGGCGATCCTGTGCTTTGGGGTACGGGGGGATGAGAGAGGGACGGTTACAGAGCTCCTTGTAGCGGGTTGTGCCTCTGCCGCTACCGCAGAGGAAGTCACCGCGGAAATGCTCAAATCAGTGTATACACATGAGAGAGGGAGAAAACTTCCTTCTCTGAAGACATCCAGAATGTCATTGACTCCTTGTCCGGGAGGTTTGACTATATTATGGTATCTAACATAGAACACAATACAATAGAACTTTTATAGAAAAACCTTATCCATTATGTTTAGCTGAAATATTAAAAAGATTCAAAGAGGTCCATGGAGAATTTAAAGATCTAACTTAGTAATTTGACCTACTTTCTAAAATTAATTTTTGAGGGCACAGGCAGGGTGTCAGTGTGCTTTAGCACACCAAGTATATTCCCGAATTGCTTGCTAAAAGCACAGTCAAAGATTATACTACCTCTCCCAGGCATAGAGGAAGCTGGATTCCTGATTAACATTCCTTTGCTGCTTAGTGAATAGTCGTGTAAAATAATGCGGGTCACGTTGCCTTTCCCTTGGCTGGTTCACACAGGGAATTCAAATCCCATGTTGTCGGCCAGGCTGGCCCCTTTCTAGCAGAAGGCTGTGTACCAGGTCTCCTTCCTTGACGTATATTTGGACTTGTTAAGGCTACCCAGTGCTGTCAATCTGCACATACTTCTAGGAAACATCACGTCTACTGAGCCCAGGCCTACTTCATGTGCGGTTTGACTATGCTGTATCATCTACAGAAGGTCTTGTACTACCTGGACTTTTTATTTTTTTAATCCAGTATCAAGACTGCTGTAAAATACGTATGCATTCCAGAGGTAAGATCTGAAACACGGTTTTGTCCCCTCATTACTGGAAAATCTAATTCTTTCTTGTACACTCTGCTCTAAGCTTCTTAAGGTTTGCATTCTTTGCTGTACACTCAGGTTCAAAAAGAAAGGTGAATAGTGCGTTCTTCCCCTCACAACAGTCAGGAGCCTGGTGTTTGCTGTGCGCTCCTGAGATGTGGACTGAAGCTTCTTGAAGTTAAGGACATAAAACCCAAGATTCCTATCGCTGAGCTATTATACAAAAAGTGTGGGAGCACTGCTGTTGCTATCACTTTCTTCCTGTGATAAAGTGACAGGGTTTTACTATTACAGATCTTTTCTTTCTTTCTTTCTCTTTCTTTCTTTCTTGAGCATGTTTTACAGGTTCCCAAAGCTTTCTTCTTGCCCCCTCTGCCCGCATACACACACAAACATTCCCCAGGATATATTCCCTCCTCCTGCCCCCTCACTTTTGAGGGCTGCTGATCAGGACCCCCCTCCCTTTCCCGCACCCGCTCAGCACATCCCCTTGACAGCATGCAGAGTAACTGAGGCCGTAACAGCTGTCAGATGGATCCTGCTGCCTCACTCACCATTTTGGGGGGATTCCCTAGTCGCTGGGTACCTGATACCTGGGAGATGGCCACCACCTGTGTCCGGTGTGTACAATATATCCCGCAGGTCCCGTGCGTAGCCCTGTCTACTCTCTGTTCCACCTCTCCTCTCCCATGTGTGAAACAGGCAGTAGCAGGACCATGCAGCTCACAGTTGATTTGTTTTGGGGTTTTTTGTTTTTTTTTGTTTTTGTTTTTTCCAGGAGTGGGGTGGTAATAGTATTTGGGGCTGCATCCTTTTCCATAACCACAGTCTTCTTCATAGGACTTTGTATGTTCTTCCAGGATACGTTCCTCATCTCTGCCAAGGGGGAGATTTCCCTTGCCCCAATCTGGGAAAAAGTGCTTCATATAAATAGTAGGGAGAGGAGGCTTCTACATTAGGTGTTACAGACGGCGACCTCCAGCAGGTGAAGTTCGGTATATGGTCATTGAAGATGGGCAGATGCTTAACTTAGCTGGACTGGATCATTCTCAGGAAATCTTTTGCACCTCTTTGATAACTTTTTATAAGGAACTTGAGCACTTTCTTTAAGAAGAGTGAATCTTTTTCCACTTACCCAACACCAAAGGGCTAGGCAACCAGCACCAAATTTAGGCAAAGCAATGCTGAGTTAGACAAACTGGTAACAACCTTATTTTTTTCCCTATAAAAATACCACATAGTTTATAATATTGTACAAATAATGATTTTTCAAACTTTAGTTTGAAAGATATGGTGTTCTAGGTAGGAACTCCAAAAGACACATTAAACTTACAAAACAAAATTCATGTTAATGGTTTCCTTTCATACTTTGTTTTTAAAAACCAATTTGATTGTGCTTTTAGAACCTATATTTATTCACTTATGAATGAACCAGAAATGTTAGAAAGTACATCTCTTCTATTATGCATCATATTTCAGCCTATCTAAAAAGTGACTGCAAGAAGGAATTTCTCTTACTCCATATCAAATTTGGCTTGGGTAAAATTTTGAAATATAGCCATATCCTTATGGCTTATACCCATCTAAATTAATTGATATACATACAGGGCTGGAAAACATTAAATCATATTTTTACAGTTGAATGAGTTAAATTGATGGGAAAAGTAAGTGTTGGTAGGTCACTGTTGTATGTACCCCATGAAAGTTACTTAGGTATACCATGCAACTTATTCCAAAAAGAACATCATATGATAAAGTAAATATTTTCAAAATTAAAACCTGTTCCTGTAGCTTTTCTTCTGCAATTTCTCTTTTATGGCTATAAATACTGGGATTTTTTTTCTATTTATTCTTACACAGACAGAGTTTTTATATAAGCGCATATTGTACACAAAGCTCCAATACCATATTCATTCCGTTTCTTCTACTGGATAGAAGGAAAAAGAGATAGTTGTATCTTTAAGTGTTAACAGAATATATCAGAGGCTAAGGATACAGACCATACACATGTTGGTAAAGGAAAATTTGGGGGATTTCCTGTGGGAAAATTAGAGAAAGAACCCCCCCACACCTTTTTAGGGCTTTTTCATTTACAGGCAATATTACAAAGAAGTCAGAATTGCATGAAATAGATTAGATGTTTCTGAGCCTAACATGTCAAGGCAAAAATGTCAAGTATTTTTTTTAATTCTAAGGTTTTTTTCCTAATTTTGCTTTTGCCTATAGTAATTTTAAATTAAAATTATCTTCTCACACACTGTGCTGGAGCACACATTAGGTTTATGTTTGCTGTGTCAAAGATGTTACACTTCCTTTCCCATCAAATCATTTATCATTTCCAGGACACAGACTCTGAGATGCAGCATTGTATTTCCTAGCATGATTTACCATTCTGTCACTTTTAAATGTGGTAACACTACCACAGGATCTTTTTACCTATTTAATACTACATAAAAGTTTTAATTAGTTAATACAAGTGGCCTTGGCCTATGGTTGATATTCTAGTAGTTATTAATAATGAATATTGGAGAAATAGAGCAGTTAAAACTGTCTAATGTTTAATGTATGTTCAGAAACTGCTTCTTGAGGGTGAAATTCTGCTCTTGGGTGTGTTTTTGTGCGTATAAGAGTAGGAGTGGTGACTTTATACATAGATGGAAGTAAAGTAAATTATGTTACATGGCCTTTCCAGCAGCAGTGGAAGCTGTTAACGTGTCAAGATGCAGAATAACAGAGTGCACAGTAAATCTGGGCTGCTATTGAGCACAGGCATCAAATCAGAGTGAATGGAATAGGTCAACAAAGATTAAAACCTTCACAGACTGTAATAATGGTAAAAGGAATAATAAGGAGGATATAAAAACAGAAATACCGAAGAACAGAATGACAAAGAACTTAATTAAAACTTTCAGGAAATGATTGTTAATCCTGTGACAGAGCCAGATATCAGAAGGAACCTATGACTAATGGGCATTACAGCAGCATAAGATTCGTACAAAGAGCAAGTTCAAAGCTCATGCTAACTTCTTCGGCCTGCGAAAATGAAGATTAAGAAACTTAAGTGAATATAATTAGATAATATTATATAGGAATAGACTGACAGATAAAACAGACATGGGCAGTTAGCAAATAATAGTACAGAAATATAGAAATTTGTTTTATGATGGCTGCTTTTTCAGCAAGATTGCAATGACAGGAACAACATGTCAAGATTAAAAACACTTACCCTCAGGTTCATCTGTGATGTAATTACAATTTAGCCCCATAATGTAATATGTTTGGATTTAATTTAGAGAGCTTTAGGCAACTTCATTTATATCTAAAGTCAGAAGCAGATAAAGATGCTCGGCTTCTTTCAGAAACAATCCTTTTTCAAGACAGTGGAGTGGGCTCCTCCCCCCTTTAAGTAACATATAGCATGAATGTGAAGACTTTTTGCCCAGTTATTACCATATGATAATGTTAGTGTTCTGTAAATAAAGTGTAGAGATCACTTAAGAAAGAACAGCATTTGATAATTTTTCGCATTATCATGCATATTAAGTGTTACTATAGTGTGTATAACACTGGGGATGTAATGGAAGCTAAATGTTTATTTACTAACACTTGTGTAATTTCTGTCAGTTCTAAAAGCATGATATGAACTATAAGCAAGACAGTTTCAGCAAAATGATAGCAAAGCAGCTTATAGTTTTATTAACAGAAACATTCAACGTTAGCCAAACCCATATCTTTAAACAATATTTGCTAGAAAGAGATAAAGCAAATTACAGCCTATGCTTCAGATATTTAAAAACCTGTTTTAAAAAACTGTTGCCCAGTTTAACATACCGTATCATTTGGTAAATAACTGTTCAGAAAAGTTTCTGTTAAAATGATTTCTGCTAATGCATTTTATCGCAGGGTATGCATTTCTTGTTGCGTTTACATTTACAGTGTATTTACATTTCAGTATTTCATTTAAAATAAGTATTTGTCAAAAAAGATGGTTTGATTTCATGTTGTTTACATTTTATTTCAGGTGGAAATCTCACAGGAGCAATATTTAACCCAGCATTGGCTTTTTCATTACATCCATATTGTTTCTATGACAATTTTTTGAGTTATTCACTAGTATATTGGATAGCACCATGCTTAGGTAAGTTCTTAAAATTGTTATCTACTTTGAGAAAGTGTTATGTAGTACATGGTTCAAAAATCAGGAAATAGGTATTCTTTATTTCCTAGTCTACTAGTTTTCTGTCTCAAATAAAAGCCACAAGATGCTTATCTATAACTTACATGTAGAAGTCATTCAGATTCATAGTTTCCTTTTGCAAATGTAGGCTGTATATTTTAAACTTGTTTAATGGTTTATGTAGGGTACCTATAACTTAATACAGTCTGTTTTGCAAAGCAGGGTTAGATAATTGCTTAGTTCATATGTTGTGTTCAAAATTTAAGTACTTATGGGACAGTTTGAACAATATCATTTATTGTACCTAGCAAAACAAATAATAGGCTAATTCTAAATGGAAAACATTTAGGTTAAGGTTAACTAGTAAGTTATAAACCAACAGCTGTTTACTCTGGAATGTGATCCTTTTGGAGCTGCCTGCTTGTGCCTCAGTATTGAAATCCAGCCTGTTTGAGGTATGCTGGGTATTCTCACATTGACCAAAACCCCACCAAATATTAGCCAGACCTGTAGATTCTAGCAGAATCTTAAAAAGGAGAAGAGGCCGCCTGAAAGCTAATATTAACCTGATAAAGTTCAAAAAGAGATACAAATTGGTTAGCATGCAGTCAGTTTCTGTCTTGCTTTGTGACATTATACAAGAATATATATGTATTTTTAGATATTAGGACAAGTGCTTAAAATAGGCTATCTCAATTATCATTATAAAAGCAAATCTTTTTCATCTCATAGTGCCTAAACTTTGGAGTTCCCATTCTATATCCCCCCCGCCCCCAATCACTATAACAAATAATCCGCTTTTAGTCTAAGAATAAGGAATGCATATATGAGTAACTAGAATTTTTCCAACTTAAATTCCAGTTTTAATTTGGAAGTTGTTGATTTTTAACTTCTGGTTCTGTTCAGATAGAAATGCTTCATGTAATACTGTTGATTGTTTATAGTTACTCCTACTAATCTTGAGCCTTATGCTTTGAGACACATGAGACAGTCAACTAATCTCGAGTTCTTTAATGACTGTTAATCCTACTAGAAGATGCAACAGTAGTACAGGAAGCAAGGTGAGCTGTGAAATACATATGGAAAACATCCCAAAGGACTCCAATTATAACTAATAACTTATTTGTCCTCTCGGAGTGCATGTCTGTGCATGTTCCAGTTGTAGTGACTCTCAGTAAGTCAAAATGGAGGAAACTATTTTTTTTAATCTAACTGAAATTCACTTTAATATCGTTTTCTTGAACTGGGCATCCAAACAGGATGCCTGAACAATTGAGTAAGCTTGCACTGTTTCAGTTAGCAGCTAATGAAATGCTTTAAGCAAGATTGATGAGATCACCTGTGTCCTAATAGGACATGATATGATACTTCTTAGAATTCAAGTTTAGATTCTGATACATTAACTTATTACCACCTGATATCCATTTTGAGATTATCTGGCTTGTAAGTACCTGGACTTTGATATTTTGACAACTGGCATAAAGAAATAGGAATGCTGAAACACCTTGTTCTGCTTATTTAGCAAGGTGCACTCAGAACTGTTTTGCAGAAGACCTTCAGGTGATTGAGGCTTTAGTAAGAAAAACAGCAGCTGTTGAGTCAACTGGAAATGTGACTTCAATTCAGAATGTGGTTAGGGAGTAACGTTACATTTTTATGAAGATTCATAAACACTGGGTTTATCTTTCGTTGATATATAGAAAACACATACAGGAGACCTTGAATGCTGTCTATAATTTATTAGGGAAATGATTTCCAGACAAAGTAGTTGTAAACATGTAAATACTCAGGACACTTCACTTTCTGAGTGGTGTTACTACTGTAGCCAAACATTTTGTTACAGATGTTAGGTCTGTGGATCACCTGAAGGGCAGAGTTGTTTATTGTAATATGAATATTTCATTACAAAACAAGGAATTTCATGTATGTGTATACCTCATCTTATAAACCAAGAGTTGTAAACAAATGTAAGGGATCTGAGGGGAAAATACAGAGAAGATGCATTTGAAAATTGAATTGATGGATTCAGGAATGCAGATCTACAAATCTACCACCAAGTGACATTTTTTTCTAACACTTTTTGGAAATTTGAACATAATAGAAGTTTTTTTTTTTTTTTTCTTCCAGAATTGAACCAAATGATGAGGTATTTAGGAATTATAATAATAGGACCCTAATGAAAAGAACCTCTATAAAAAGAACCTCATAAAAGTAGATGATGAGGGAAGGGATATTTTAAATGCAGTTTTAAAATTACTTTCAGAATCCATCTGTCAGTAGAAATATTGTTTCAGACTTCCTAGAAACAGAGTCATAATGAGACATTTAAGTATCCAGGACAAAATGTTAATTTGATGTCTCACTTTTCCCAGCATCAGCATCTTGGATGGTTAAATTACGTTGTTCTTATTTGGGGAAATTCTTTTAGGAGACATTAGGTTTTTTTGTGATTTGCTATAATATGCATATGCAGTACCACGGACTAGCATACCGTGAAACTCCAGATTGCCTGTGCAAAATGTAATATGGTCTCATTTATAGCCATATCAGATACCCATGAGGACACAGAGACTGAGACCATTCGGTATATAATGGACATCCTGATCTAGCCATGAAACAATGCTTAACCCCCTCTCTAAAACAATTTGCTTAGAAAAGACACTTGGAACAAGAGGCAGATTGATAGTCACCTTCACAAAAGGAAAAAAATTGGAAATTTTCTTCTGGATAAGCCAATCCACTGGTGTTTTATGGTCTTTCATGAAAATAATCTTGGAACTGTAGTTAAGGAACTCATTTTTCAAAATGGTTTTACTGAAGTTTCAGTGAAGGTGATTCTACAGTAACATCAAAAAAACTCTAGTAAATATAGATGTTAGCAAGTGTTTATGGCTTAGCACTGACAGGCTTAACTGCTGAGCTGAGAACGCAGAAGCAGTAAGTACCAACGAGATAAAAAAGACAGTTTCTGTTTCAATGATGTCACTTACTGTGAGTTTGTGTTAAGGATCACTGACAAAGGAATTCATTTCAATTGTCCAGGCAGTGAATGCACCAGGGCCAATTACACCGTTAATAATGATAGTGACCGAGCTAATGCTTCTGCTTCACACCAAGGAGATGGCAGCTATGGTTGGAAGAGCTGGTGATAAAATACTAGACATGAGGGCAATAAAATGCAACTCTTTCCTAGACAAGTGCCAGCCTATCATCCTGCTAGGTTACTAACACTATAAAAGGAGAATCAATGCCTATTTCTTTAGATCAGTTTTACTAGAAAGACTACTACTGTTCCTCAGAAGGAAACCATTTTTCACCATCAGAATAGAAAATAAATGACACAAAAGTCACTTAGCGGTAGAAGTAAATAGAGGAGGTATGTAAGAGAAAAGGCTACAAGTGGAACTTTCACCCTTCTGTTCAGAAGAGAAGGTGTTCAGAGATTTTCATCAAGTTCAGCACATTTATGCATGGACCTTGGGGAAGAAACAAGAATTGCAAGTCCATGTGCAGTGCTGTGATCAGAATCAGGGAGACTTGGTGGGACAGCATGCACAGCTAGAGCGTGTTCATGGGTAGGGAAAGAGGAGGAGGAGGAGTTGTGCTCTATGTTAAGAAGTTCCTTGGCCATGGAGAACTGCAGTAACCAGTGCTGTGCCTGTTTAAGAGTCTCTGGATCTAGATCAGAGGGGAGGTGTTAGTGGGGATGTTTTGATGGGGGTCTGTTACAGGCCATCTCGCCGACTGTAGGTAGCAAATGAGGTTTTTCAACAAGCAGCTAGCCAAAGTCTCCCGCTTCCAGACGCTGGTCCTCTTGGGGCTTTTCAGCTATGCAGACATCATTTGGGAGAGCAAAACATCGATGTGCGTGCAATCCAGGAAGCTCCTAGGAAACTGTCACCAACAAAGTCTAATGCAGATACTAGAAGGGCCAACCAGTGGTAATGCTGTACTTGACCTGCTCACAAACAGGGAAGAATTGGTGGCAAATATGGCTGTTTGGGTCACAGTCCTCACAAGAGTTCAGGGTCCAGAGGAAGGCTGGGAAGATAAACAACAGAGCTGTTTGGACTTTGGACTTTAAGAGAACAAAATTCTGCTTACTTAGGGAATTGCTAGGCAGAATTCTCTGGGAAGCTGCCGCAAAGGGGAAAGGTGTCCAGGAAAGCTGATTGATTTTTATTTATTTATTTATTTCAAGAAAGCTAATTGAGAGCTCAGCAACATTCTGGTGCGCAGGAACAATCTGGTGTGCAGTTAAACTGGGAATTTTGACAGGAGGCCTTTCCCAGTTCACTAGACAAGGAGCGTCTCTGTGAACAAAGAGCAAAAGGAAAGCATGTAAGAAGTGGAAACAAGGACAGGCAGTAAAGGAAGAGTATAAAAGCTTTACTCAGACACTTAGGAACAAAATCAGGAAGGCCAAACCAAGCTGGAACTAAAACTAGGGACATACAGGGTAGCAAGAAGGGGATTCTACAAGTGTCCTAGTGGCAAAAAAAAAAAAGTTCAGAGAGAATTTGTTCTGTTGATGGATGGAGGAGAAAACGTAGTGATGGATGACATGGAAAAGGCTGAGGTACTCAATGTCTTTTTGCCTCAGTCTTCCCCAAAAAAGTTTGCTCCCAACCCTCTACATAAAACACTAAGTTTGCAGAATGAGAAAGGCAGTCAGTAGTGAGGGAGCAACAGGTTAGGAACTACACAGAGAAGCTGGATGAACACAAATCCATTGGGTCAACTGGGATTTACCTAAAAATGCTGCAGGAGTTGGCTGATGTGATTGTGAGGATATTGTCCATCACTTATAAAAAGTTATGGCAGTTGGAATTGCTCCCTGACAACTGGAAGCATGCTAATATTGCACCTGTCTTTAAGAAGGACAAGGAAGATGGTCTCACCTCAGTCACTAGAAAGATTGTGGAGCACCTCTCCTTGGAATCCATGTCCAACCATATGAAAGACAAGAAGGTAATCAGGAAGAGTCCACAGCTGTACCAAGAGCAACCCATGCTTGACCAACTTGACTGCCTTCTGTGCTGAAATGACTGGCTATGTGAACGAGGGGAGAGCAGTAGATGTAAAATACCTTGACTTTGGTAAGGCTTCTGACAGCTGCCACCACGTTCTCTGTTCAAAGCCAAGGACGTATGGGCTAGAAATTGGCTGGACCACTGGGCTCAAAAGGTAGTAGTCAGTGGCTTGACTTCTGGTTGATGGCCAGTAACACTCAAAGTATCCCAGTGTCAGTACTGGGGTTGATATGGTATTGTTCTATACCTTCATCAGTGACCTGGGTGGTGAGACAGGATGTACCCTCAGCAAGCTTGCAGATGGTGATGAATTAGGAGGAGGGGCTGACGCACAAAACCACTAAAGTTTCAAGCCAGAAACTTGAGGATTGGGCCAATGGACTGGGCTGACAAGGATAAGTAAGTGTGAAGTTCTGCACCTGGGCTGGTACATAGCCCCCTATACCCACGCGCACATGCAAATATGTATGTGTATATATTTCCATATGAACCCCTGTGAATCAGTAAAAGCTGCAAGCCGATTCACTGAGTAGTAACCCTGCTGTGTTACACTGATGCCCCATTGAAAGGGAGCCCACAGTTTGCTTGCTCTCTTTGCAAATAACACAAACCACGTGCTTCGGGGAGGTGCGGCCAGCAGACCTAGGGATGTCACTGTCTCTCTTAATACTTGTGAGGCAGCATCTGGAAAAGTGTCCAATTTGGGAGCCCTCAGTTCAAAAGGGATGTGGAGAAAATTGAGAGGATTCAGTGGAGGACTATCAAGATGGTCAAAGGTCTAGCGTACATGATCTGTGAGGAGAGGCTGAGGGACCTGGACTTGTTTAGGCTGGCAAAGATGAGATGAAAGGGTGATTTGTAGCAGTCTACAGTTACTTGAGTAGCTGCAAGGATGACAGAGACAAACTGTTCTCGTTACTGGCAGATAAGGTAACAAGAGACAATGTCTGCAAATTGTGGCTTGGGAGGTTCAGACTGGACTTTATGAAAACCACCTTCATGAGGACAGCACTGCAGCATTGAAACTAGTTACTAGGAGAGGTGGTGGAGTCTCCATCTTTGGAGGTTTTCCAGGAGGCAGCTAGACAAAGCCACACAGACCTGATCTTGTGCAGGTGATAGTCCTGCGCTGAGTGGGAGGTTGGACTAGAGAGAGCGCTTCCAACAAGTGTTTCTGTGATTCTAAGAAACTTCAGGAAATATAAGCTGTGGGAGTGGTTCTGGGTGAGGAATACTCTGGACCAGAATACTCTTCCCTTCTGAAACAGAACATGCATTTTTTTTTTTCCCCCCAGAGAAAAATCTTAATCTACTTTCTCTGTGTTTAGATGTCATTCTCATGAAGAATCTACAATCTCTTAACTTTATCAACATGTCCTTCATATTGACAATGCAGAATAATCTTTAGGCTTCACTAGCTCTCCCCAGCCCTTGCTTTATAAAACCTACAGTTAGAGGACATTTTTCAGCTTCAAAATAAACCCTAAACTGGAATGATCCTCCAAAAACCCCACTGTCCTGTACCTGTTTGCAATACCTTATAACAATGCAGTTATTAAAACAGATATTGCTAGTGAACTCAGCCTTATCCTAATTAATTGCTGAGAAATCAAGATTCAGTTGGTCGGTCTGTCATTTATATGCCCTGTCACAAAGGTAGGAGGCCATACGTGGCAAGAGGAAGGTGCCCAATGAATTCATCTGGTCAAAGTTTTCCATCCTTGGCTTATACGCATCAGAAGCAAAACATACTAAAGCAAACATTCAGAGAACTAAATTGTCGACACTTATGGACATTTGCAAGGTGTATTGAAGCTTTCTTTGCAAGAAATTATGTTTGTGTTTTCAAAAAGTATTGACTGTCTCCAACCTTTTCATTCTTCTGCAGTCTCCACTGTATGTTAAACTCTCAAATATTTTAACATGTTTATTTGTAATACCAGTACTGTGTCCTTCTCAAATATATTTACACAAAGGTCTTTTTTTGTATTTTGTCTTTTCAGGTACAATACTTGTCGCTTTTGTATGGGATGAAATCCTTCCTCGGATATCTTGAGACCAGATTCTGAACTCCAGCAATACTACATTAAAAAACAAACAAACAAACAAAAAAGTTAAATTGCAGCCAGCTGTGGAAAGGAAGCTTTCAGAAAACTGCTGACATTAATTTCTACATCACCTTTCAGTGTGTTCTCAGATTTTGTGTTTTGAAGTACATGACTTATAGGACTTTACACTGAAACTCTTATTTTGTAATAGCATATTGGGATATTGAGAGTATTTACCAACATTTTCAGTTAAGCCATATGAATGTGCAGAAAAGGACTGTTAAATATTGAAACTTTGTCACTTTAGCCATAAGTGCCATTTGCTGACCTTTACTACAAATGCATATAAAATTAATTTTAGAGAAATACAGTCTTTTCAGGTTTGATTTTATTGGTTTCTTCCCGTAGACAGCACCTGCAAAAAAGGAGCTGAAGATTTCATTCTTTTAGTGACCTCAACATATGGCACTTCTGAGAGGAAGAAAGGCTGCACTGCTTACTAGAAGAATCTTCACAGCTCCATTCTAGAGGTACCCTACACCCCCCCCCCCCCAAAAAAAAAAAAAGTGTAGGACCAACATTGTTTTAATAATACTCATTGCAGGTAAGTAACTCCTCTCTTCCTTTTGGGAAGACTGCCCCATCCTGTCTCACTATAGTCTACTGAATGTTTATCTTAGCTGGGAAGAGTGTTAATAAAGTACTGATAAAATTCTATAGAAATACAAGTCAAAGTGCATTTTAGGGAAAACAACAATCTTATCCTGATTACTACTGCCTTTTCAGAAATAGAATAGACAGTATATAAGGATGAACAATTTGGAACTTGATTTATCCTTGATTTTACATAGTAAGTCTTATCAGATACTCCAGCAAATTGATTTATTTCAAGAAAAGTAAGAGAAAAGAGCTAAAAACATAGGAAAGCTACATACCCACTCCAACTGGCATGAACATGCTCTTTATAGCCTTGGTTGAGGTGAAGAGCGCAGCTAGCTACCCGTCCTCTGAAGTTCTGTTTGCAGCATGACCTTTCTTTTCCTGGCTCCTGTATAATTGTTATATAGGTGACATGCCAAAATACAGTTTTCACATTTAAGATTAAATTAGGTTTTTCACTTCATAGTTACCAGGTTTGAAAGGAGACACGCTTAACAAGTTCTATAAAAATCTCAGTAGCAGGGCCCTCTACTCATTACATAAGTCATCTCAGTACCGAACTAGTATTTTACAGCTTTGTTCACCTTGCAAACCATAATTTAAGAGGGGAGAGAATCGGACAAGGTTTTTTGCACAGTAAAATACTGAACCAAGTCTTAAAGCAGCTACTGTTCTCAGCTCTCTTTTTTGAAAGAGTTTGAGAAGTAAATGATTTAATGTAATTTCTTATTTGTTTCAATAAAATCTTTTCTTGTTCTAATTTTTTGACATATGTTTAGAATACCTTGCAAAATGAAATCAACTGTCTGGACATACTTTTCATACAACAGTCTTAGTCCACAGCCCTGTATTCAGTCATCAAAAAAAAAAAAAAAAGCACCCCCTGCCCGCCCCCAAACACACACACAAATGAGCCTGCTAATACACAAAAAGCTACTGTTGGATTTCTCCTTAAGCAGCATTTTGGTACTATTGTGAGTAGGCATACTCTAGGGAACTTATCTTTGATCAGGTTCTTCAGGGCAAGGACTAAACACCACCCCACGGCTAGCTCGAGCTCATCCTTTAGCTGCTCTTTCTTACATTCAGCCACTTACTTACCTAAAACACAACTATGGAGGGCTGCTACAATGCAGAATAAAACTGATGCATACAACTGTGAAACCTGTACACTTGTAGGAAGACATTGTTCAGACACTTAAAGCATTATGGTCCCATCAGTCTCTGATGATTCAAATCTGCCCCCATTTCTAAAACACACTCGTTGACTTTTACCAGTCAGTGTCAGTTGATTTTCTGCCTTTACCAGTTTCACCTATTTTAAGGTGACCCATACCTTACAGATTCCTCCCCCCCTTGGGGCTTTGCTTTTACTGCAGTACTCAAGCCCAGTTTTTAGCCTGGGTTCTTATGAAATGTCATGAATTGGTCTGAGTGTCTCTCACGCTCATGAGGCCAGAGGGTAAAGATCTCAAAAATAAAACTCAAAGAGCTTAAGGGGTGGCAGGGAGATGAGAAACTAGCGATACAAATCAACAGAAAGCCCAGTTTTGCTAGATTAGAGACCCTCTTTTCATTTTATTTTCAAAGGTCTGTAAGCAAAGGGGTCAGATCTGACTTCTGTGTGTATATTGTTTATTTTGGCATAGCATGTAGTTTAAAAAGAAAAATTAGGTACAAATCTGGGGGATTAACAAGTAGCTTCTCTATTTATAGCCACCTGAAGTAGAATTGTTAAGAATTAGACATGCCTTAAATCAACTAAACTAAGGCTAAACAAAAGCAAAAAAGAAGCAAGTAGTAAAAAGAATGAAAAATAAAGCTATGTTAAGAATTGAATTTAACTACTGTATTGATAGTATAGACAATATTTTAAACTCAAAATATGTAAGTAAAGTTTGCTTATGGAAATTTTTGGCAGAAAACTCACAAATGGTCTAAGTATAAAGTTTTTAAGATAAATCCTGTAAACTGACATAAGACACTAATTCTCAACATTACCTTCAGAGCTCATCCAGAGCTGTTTTTTCCCAACTGAAATTAATACTAATCTGTCAATTTAACAGGGAGCATCATAAAATAACTGCACTTGGAGCTCTGTATCAATATAACACAAGATACTCTTTCTTCCAGAGCTTGCTACTGCTTGGACGTAGCGTCAGTACTTCAGTTCCTCTGTAGGTTAACTCTGCCTGTCTGCCAGGATATCTAAAAAACAGATACAGTTTATTTTTAATATGAAAAGCAACAGAAACACCACATTTCAGGAACTAAGACTTGTGCAAAAATCAAAACAGTCTGTTTTAAGCATGAATTGCTATTTAGAGGTGTGGCAGAACACAACTATCCCCCCCATCTCAGGCCCAAAGTGTGGTGGAGCACAACTATCCCCCCCCCCACACACACACACACACCTCAGGCCCCAGCTGACCGCAAATAACTGACAGCACCCAGAGCTGACAAGGAGAAACTAGGTGATACTAGTTGCAACTGGTGAGGCCAGAAATGGGCATGAGATCAGCACAAGGGATTATATTTTCCCCAACATGGCATGAGATCAGCAAAAATGTATATTTTCCCCAACACATCATGAGATCAGCAAAAAAGGTACATCTCCACACCAAATATTGTGTGACCATGAGTCAAACTCCGTGCCCATAAATAGCGCTGCAGCCTAGAGCCCATGGAGCTCTCCTGCCCAGCAGCGGGTGCACGGCGGTGAATCTCCCTTGAGCTGGGACGCCGCTCAAGGTTCTTAACTCCTGGAGTTAAGAGAACCTCTGACAAGAAACCAAGACTCGGGCACTAACAAATGTGCAGTAAGATTTGCTCGCTATGACTACACTGTATCGCCATCTTCAATAAATGTTTGCAATAAACCCAGAGCTAATACTAATAACCTAATAACCAATAACCTCCCCTCTCCGCCCCCGCGACAAGAGTTTCATGAATTTTTTTTCCTGAACTACAGTACTGGTAGTGTTTTAGTACTGCTTAGCTATCCCAAATCTCACCATTCCAAGATTCTCTAAATGGCAGCGCAGAAGTTAAAGCATCGCTCTGTACCCTCCCTTCTAACTCT
This sequence comes from Apteryx mantelli, assembly GCF_036417845.1. Taxonomy (NCBI): domain Eukaryota; kingdom Metazoa; phylum Chordata; class Aves; order Apterygiformes; family Apterygidae; genus Apteryx; species Apteryx mantelli. The sequence goes on from NC_089978.1 coordinate 5,287,002, forward strand.
CTACCCCTACCTTAAAAAAATATATATATATGCATTTATATAAAATATATACACATACAATAAGAGTGGTAAAGCAGTAATGATGGGAGAATACAAGTAAAGCCTACATGGTACCTCCTTTTTAACTCAATCCCAGAAAGATTTAATTTAAGAGCCAGACAGATGTTGGTTTAGGTCTTAGTCAAACATTTCTCTTCTCTACAACTCCCAATAAACAGCTGCTTGGCATCACTGCTTTAGCCCATTTAGCTCATTTCTGGGAGGCTCAGCAAAGAAACAAGTGAATAACAGAAAGGCCATTTATTATGGTTAATTTTACAGAGCTTTAATTTCCCTTTCAGGTCAAAGCAGAACACTAGTAAGACAATAACTGATATTTCTGCAGCTTCTGCCTATCTCTCTTGCATGCTACTGTCAGCAAAAGGACATGAGTATGCTGAGTTATCTGTAACAGTAAATGCTGTTGACTTTAAAGTTCTGCTAGTTCACACTGGTTCTACGAAATCACGACTTGATTTTTTTTCCCAGCCGCCATTCATTATCTAGACTCCTGTAGCCTATGGCACTGAGTTGCTCACTGACAAGAGTTTAAAGTATTTTATTCGTTCATTGTTGTAATACACTGCAAAGTATTATCATTTGCACACTTTCATATAAAAGACTAGGAGTAACTGTAGAAAAGGGAAACCTGACCAAAGTTTTATTGTTGGTATACTAGAAATCTTCTGCCATCATCCATGCTTTTCCAGTCTGCACACAGGCCATGCGACACAGAGGAATTTAATTTTCATAATTCCCAAGTATTAGCTTATGTTCTTTTGCATATTGTTTACGGTAGACAGAGATGAGCTCTGAATTTCAAAGCTGACTACAAGCTTCGTGTAAGATGTCTTTTTGCCTAACATGCCAAATAATTTATTCAGCAACATCAATAGTTCACAATACTGTTAAATCATCACTAATTTGACTGACGCATTTCCAATGAATAGTAAAGAGCAGCTATAATTAGCATATGCCACATACCTCATAACCAAGCCATAGCCCAAAGTGCTAGGCAGGACAGAACCACTCAATACTGTTCCAAGAGCGTAGGACTGTTAAAACTGTTCACATACCAGCATAGTCATGTTGGGAGACTTTGACAAGTCAACTTCAGAGCCGATGACAGTGGAGGTTTAATGTCAGACAGTTGAATATTCAGGAAAATTTCAAATCTGCTATTGTTGCCTCATGGCAAAAACATCAGCAAGCGCAGGGACATGAAACAAGTAAAAGGGAGCTCCAGCGGGACTAAGCTCTCTCAGCTTCCTACATTTGGGATATGTCACAGTAAGACTAATTCTGTCTTACAGAGGTGGTGTGCCAATATTCTGCCCATTTACTCTCGCATCTGGTTAAATTTATATATAATGAAAAGTCCAGCAAAGCCATTTTCATCAAAGAGCACCAATAACTCAAAGGAGGTCTGCTCAGAGTTCCCAGCGGCCAGCAGCTTGCTGAAGTAAATGACTGAGAACTGCAACAGAGTTGGATTGTGAGATACAAAAATCTTAGTTTATTTAACAATGTTGTTAACATTTAATACAAAGACACAAAGCATTCTCATATCAAGGACTTTACAGATTTTATTCCATCTTCTCTACCACCCAAACTCTGTTCCCAAAGAAGTGACAGGAAATAGCACTGAACAGACAGTTACTTGAAGGGTTTTAAATTTAACTTTGCTTTTAATCCTTGGCCAACCTTATTTCCTTTTAGTGAAGCTTTGTAACATTCCTATTTCCATTCTGCTCCATTGACTCAATGAACAGGTACAAAAATATGGAAAATTCTAGGACAATCTAGAATTCTGTTCTACTTTCAATTTTATTTCTGAAGTCCTAGAATTCCTAAAAAGGCTTCTTTGCAATGAGCCATGATTAGCCCCATTCAAGTGTTAGATGCAAGAGGTTTTATTGTTTTTTTTTTTTTCTTTAATAAACCCATAGTGGTCACAAACGTCAAACCCTGTTTTAAACATCTGTAAAAGCATTTATAGACCTAGATGTCTAAGCTTAGGTCATTAAAAGAAAGGTTAACTCCCGATAGTCACTGCAACGTCTTCAGTTTTACGGCTTATTCTGGAAGTGCCACAAGAAGAATCTGAAAGATACAAGACACCAGGTTTACATAACGGGCATTAAAACACGAGATTATTAATCTTTACAAAGTAGCAGCTATCCGTTGCTCGCAGTCGCACAGGACAGCGGTTTACTTTAAACTCACTAGGGAGTTAATTTTCAGAAGGGTTGAGCAGATCTGAATTTAGGTCAGCTAAGGACAGTGTGCATCTACAGTCAACAGTTGTACGCTTGTGCCCTGGAAGACCCTATCACCCCACCCATGGACACAACAGTTAGTTCAACACACAATTACTGGAACCGTGTGATGCGATAGACAAAACACTGCTTATTACAAGATTAATAGAAATGTCACATATCAACTGTCAGCAAGTCTTCCAGGAGCTTCATCAAGCAACTGTCACATCTCATTTGGGTAATGAGCAGTAACATGCACCATGAGTTGCTTTAGAGACGGAGCAGCACACTGCTCTCTCAAGGATCGCCAACAAGAAGTTCTTGCAAATTCTGTTTTTTTGCAGTTCAGAAAGTTAAAAGTACTGAGCTGCTCCTGCGAGTACTGAGAAGATCACTGCATGCTCCCTCTCTGCCTACTCGAAGTGTAGACCCAAGCTGCCTTCACATTCCTTTGCGGGATGATTAGCACACACCTCAGAGAGCTTCCTTCTCATGCTGCATCTTCAATTGATTATCCTAGATTTTTGAACTTACTTAAATTACATCAACACAATGAGGCTGGTGGTTGATCGGAAAAGGCCTGTCCCACACACAGCTCTTGACCACGTCATTCTAACCCTTGACACTGCACACACAGGTCACTTCATCCACCCTGACAGGGACCAGCTCCTTAGCTGTGATCAGCAATGGCTTAGAACCAGGCAACCCTATCTACTCGACTCTTGCAGCATTAATTTCTCACATCCACCGGCTACACCATGTAAAGCACGGAATAAGGAGCAGGAAAAATTCCCCTGACTGTACACAGAGTGTACTACCTGCTGTGCTAGAAAATCACTCAGTACCACTTCCAGCAGCATTTTCAGATTCCTTAGAGTTCTGCTACCAGCCAGTAACTCTCCTTAATCCTTATGTTTATGGGAGAAGAAGCATTCAAACATGAATTTTCAACAGACAGATTTTTTTTCTTAAGCATGGACAGAAATCATCTTGGAGACAGAGCAGTCAGAGCCAAGCTTTCTGTTCACTAACTAAAAGTCACCCCTGTAGAGCTGAAGAGTCTCCCTTATATTTTAAAGCACATCACTTATCAAATAAGATAACTGTCAAGTGGTAGGACAACTCATATCTTGACTTTATTTGGAACAGCTCACGTCGACACCGCCAAGCCTTGCGGCAGGAAGGGAGCGCCGCTGAAAGTTTACAGCTGTAAAGAGCGACCAAAGAAAAGTTTGGAGCTCTCACACCAAAGAACACATACAAATTCAGGACCAATGACAGCCGTTCAGATCTATTAGCAAACACAGGGATATTCAGAGACTTTCAGAAATGCAGGAGTATTGAGGGCAGCAACAAATAAAAATAAGCCATGGAGAAGGAGGGAAGCAGATATGCACCACCTCTCCCTAACAGCCCGTCTTGGTGACTGCAGCCTCTTTCTCAGCAACACTACAATCTCGAACCAGCTACTTCTGATCGCTTTCACTAACTCTCTTCAGCCTCTTTCTCCTTCCCATCTGTGTCCCTCCTTCCTCCACTCCCTTCCTTTTTTTCTCCCACAAGTCTCCATGAAAGCGGTCCCAGAATAAGCTGTTCTTCCTCTCCAACCCAGCACGGGCTAAGAAACATTGGCACATCTTGTAATGCCGCTGGGAGTGGAAAAGCAGTAAAGGCGATGGTAGGCAAGAGCGGCACAACTGTGTGAACAGAAGTTCTCTGTAAGCTGTGCGCTTTTAACAACGATCCCGTCCAAGGAGCTTGGTAACTTTACCAGGAACCGTTCCTGCTCCACTTACAGTGAAAGAAGAGATGGACTTGCGACGCTGTGAAGTTTTCTGCCCCCTTGGAAGGCCTGGGAAATCTTGCACGCTAAGGGCGAAATAATGGATACTAAGGACAGCAACCTCCTAGCAACGGCTCCAGTATTCATACATCAGCATCCAAGAACCTTTCTGAAATCAGATGATTCTTAATCCACTAAATCTACCAAAAGGCTGATCTGTCTTCCAGACAAGCATGTACGGGCAGGTTACCCAAACAGGGTGATAGTTTAAGCTGACACGTAATTTTGAACAACTACACGACAGTTCATGGAACAATACAACTATCTTTTCCTTCCCTAAATCACCATCATCCTTATATCTCAAGATATTTCCTGTAGGCAGCCTGGGATCATTTGCATTAAACAAAGTAGAGAGAAGGAAGGTTCTGCAGGACTGAAAAGCATTGGTGTCTGAGGAAAGAAGAACTTACAGCAGCATACGCCCTCCTCAGTGATCAACTTCTGCGTCTTCAAATTGCCCTGCAACTGCCGGTGCTATGTCCACCTCCATCCCATCTGGAAAAAAAAACCCAAACCAGCCAACGCTATAAAATACTGCAGCGCTCACAACAGATGGGATTATCACACAAGAGACAGCGGGTGCCCTCTGCTGCTCAGAGATTACCAAAGTAGAAAATGCCTTTGCTGAGCTTCTGAAGTGCCCTAAGAAAACACCGATGTGCCCTGAAGTTGTGGTTTTGTTCCAACTGTATTAATTGGTCACTTAAAGATGTTGCCTCTTCCTATTAAAATATTCAAACACCAGATTTAAAATATTTGATTTTTTAATTTAAGGTTTTGTGTAACGAATGACCTGAGTCTTTTTATGGCTTTTAATTAGACTCAAATAGAAACAGACTGGATCTTGTTCAGAAACCACTCTCAGTAATCATCAGGTTGAAAAAAAGGATGAGTCTCCTCAGCTACAATGGCAAAAAATAACAGGAATTCTGAAACTGAGCAGCCCCTCTGGATATTAATAGGCTTAGCAGATCAGGAAGCAGGACCATAGCAAATAAGATCAGAAATGCTAATAAAATGGCTGAAAATGACTCCAAGACATGTGATAGACTTACTGGTCAGTTTGCTTTAATTTTTCAAAATTTGGGCGTTCAGAAACCAGACAAACCAGACAAAAACTTTTAAATGAAGGACATTCCACAAATGTGAGTATATCCTCTAAAGACATCTTTATATTATAGAACTTAATTTACAAAGTTGTGGAACAAAGAGAACCTATAAACAAGGGACTAAAGCAATTAAAGGTTTTTAAAAAAAATCATCCGAATGCATCAGTAATGGATTAACTTTATTATGATGACTATTCTAGGCAAGCTGATAGTTAGAAACCCACAAGAGCTATTTCATTTTCCATCATTAATCCTTCAAAAATGTGAGCCCATAGTAAAACACTGAGTTTTACATCATAACAGGAAGCAATATCACTGAACTACTTCTCTGTCCTTTTCCCAGGTAATGTATTGCTCAGGTGAAAACGGCGTGCAAAAAGGACAAAATCTGAGAGATTTTTCCATCAAAAACAAATTTTACTCCTTAAATACATGTTTAAACAGCTAACAGTATTCAGAGACCTTCAAAAAGCCAACTTTTAAAAAGAGCAGATTGTTTTTTATTATTTGTTCCAGTATATTTCCAAGATTCTGAACTCACACTGATTTTAAACAGAATTATTAGCCTATACTATAGGATACTTACACACACACTGTTGCCTGTTTAGAGTGGGAAATTGCTTCCTAAGCCCAGTGTAGACTGACAAGTTTAATTTTTCCGATCCTAAGTCGACTTCACCCTACCGCTATTTAGGAAACGGTATCAATAACAATCAGCACTTCTTAACACAGTGGTCCTCAAGCCATGACCCGCAGCAACATGCTGCCTGCAGGACCACAGACATTTTTATATCCTGTAGCTGTGAACAAAGATAAAACCGCCACTGACACATACAGCGTGGTACGATATTACCCATAGCACGATACTGGCTCAGTAGCGGTACTCACAGCCTAGTCGGACTGGAAAAAACAGTTTTAATGTATTCTTCAGTGGGTGGAAAGCATATCTTACCTTCAAACTCCCTTACTGAGTCTTCTGTTCGCACTCCAGCCATGTTGTACTGGCTGCTCACGGACTGGGCTAACATGCCCTCTAATCTCTCCAAAGTGGCCTGACCTTCTGCAGTTAAATGCGACAATCCTTCTTCGTAAGTGTAAAAGCTCGGGATGTCGCCTTGCCCTAGTTCTGCGAAAGCAAGTTGATGTTCATCAGGTAGAAATTTAGGAGCCTGGATCGAGCAAGGCTGGGGGGAATATGACAACAACTAGACAAATTATGCCAAAATCAGCACACACACAGCTACCGAGAAAGGTTGTAAAGCTGCTTGTGACATATTAACATAACACAGTAGTTACATGAAGAGACCAAGCCATAGCATGGGCACGGAACTCGTTAAAACACGTTCTCTGGAGACAAGACAGATACTAATGCCTTGGGGCTTTTGAAAATGAGAACAGTAGAATTTGCCACAGTTAAATTACAGGTTTTCTGCTAATTTCTGAGTTTTATACTGTGCTTTTTTGCCATAAAGAACGTTTAGGCGATATCAGTAATAAGGAACTTCTTAACGTACACACGATACAGAACCATTCTCATGACAAAAACTGTAAGAGAAGTTCCAGGTGTCCGGGTGCTGACAGCTATTTGAAAAGAAACAAACATTACTAACCGTGCGCCTCAACATCGTACTCTTCCCCTTCGTAATCGTTGTCTGAATCTTCGTCTTCTGGATCCGGGTGCAGAGCTTGGCACTCGCACATCGCTGAAAACATGGCTTCCACTGTGCAAACAACAGAATTACCTTCTCAGCAAGAGGCCAAAGACGACGCTAACAGCTAACTCGCAGTGCTTTAGTCGGCTGGCATGAACCACGAGGGAAGAGAAGTGTTGTTGAAGGTGCGTATGTCTCAGCCGGGAGGCCAGTAGCCTGCAGCACTGCCTACCAGCTGAGACCAGAGGGGGACTCCCAGGAACCACGTTTGTGCAGCTGGGCTCCTAGCTCAGCTGGAAAATGGCAGCTTACAGCTAAGATGTTGTTAGGAGCCGCTTTTGCCATATCTTAACGGTTTCTGCATGGGTCCAAAAACCAAGAAGCCAGCGCTACTCTCACCTTAGGGCCAAGCAAAGCTTTATGGTTAGGAAGCTTAAGAAAACAGCTAGTGATATATAACGGGCACACCCTGGTCATGCATGGATATGACCAGATGCTGAGGATCTGCCTTGAAAACACACGGATGCTAGAAGTGACATTTCCTGAAATACAACAGGGCAGCCAGGAGTTGCAGAGATGGAGAGAAAAGCCTGCCTTGTTTCTCCATCAACACCTTGTAACAAAAAAGCAAGAAATCCGGGACTGAGAGATCAGAGAGAGCGAGAACGTTCCTTTACCAAAGCAACCACAGAATTCTTATTTGATAACATCACCCAACAAGCCAGCAGCCATGCTAAAACCAAATCAGGTTTCCTAGATCCAGCCCGGTGCTTTATCCTTTAAGCAGTACTTTTTTGCTATTTCACTGATGATAAAAGTGAGACCGGGCTATCTATGGGCAATCCAATCTGTGGTTATCCACTAGAGGATTCCTTGCAGCATCAAATACAGAAGATTCCTAATACTTAGATCTAACAGTAAGCTCTGTAACAGTTTGGACATGACTGCTTTCCAGTGGTACAGCGTCTGGACGCTGGCACGTTCCTAATGAAATTATCACTGGCTCAAATATCACTGAATTTGTAATTAAAAATGTTTACCATGTAAGTTCTCCAAAAATTTGGATAGATTATATTATCTGTGTTATGTATTTATACTTAAAAATCTTATATATACAGCCCTGGAATTTTCATGGAGTGGCTGCTCAACATATTCCAGCTTAAACCAAGATAAAATTGTTTGCTTCATGCTTCTCAGCAGACAGAAATCAAGTAATTAGCCAAGGAGACTAAGGATCATATCATTTACATCTCTGTATCCGAGTGTCTTCCATATATAGCAAGGAATATTAACACTTCAGTCAAGCACTGAACTTTTATTGGGGAAAAGCTAAAATACGAGTTCCCTCTTCACTTACAGGCTGATTTGTCACTAGGTACAAATCTGAATTCTGCAATTGGTTCAATATCGTCGTCGCTGTCATCTTCCTCCTCCTCCCCTTCAGCCATGGGTGCTTCTTTTGCGTCATCTTCTTTAAGAAATGGAAAGATTTAAAAGAAGCATGTTTATTTAAAAAAAAAAAAAACTGGTTTATTTATCTTTTCAGGAATATACGTATAATCAAATCAGAAACCTGCACTCAACCTGTGAGAGCGTTCGGTAATAGGGCTCAGGTCCCATAAACACGGATAAAACACAGGAAGGCCTTTATCGATAGCACCCGTTTTAGGAACGTTGTGTTATCTTGGAACCTCTAATCCTTTTTCCCGGTTTACATTTGAGGTTGAAAAAGGCCCAAACAAACCAGCTCCCACCCACGGTGCGATCAGCACCCTTCCACGCTGTGTGCAGCGCGCACCCTCCCTGCCCGCGCCTACAACGCGCACAAAGCTTTCGGGATCCGGGTTACGGTAACATTCGCTATTTGTGAACATCAGGAAAACTGCTAGATTCTTGTTAAAAGCAGCTGTGCTCAAAACAGAGTAATTCATAATCATTATCATTTACCCTCACGGTGATAAAACTAATTTCCTTTAACACGGGTAAATTTTACGGAGCCTTAACACTGCTGTCATGAAACCAGCTAACCTCCAGGTTGCCTTTCACAGAGCTCTGTGGCATTTATGGGAGATCTACACTCAACTTCTCATTTTCCCAGGCAGTGGGCAAGATGATAGAGGTGGCAAGTATACTCAGGGCCAAAGACAACTGTGGGCACAAAAGCATTTCCCGACTTCTGTGAATCACATACTTGAAAAACTAAGCGACAATGAAACATTTTATTTTCTGTAGACACAAAAATGCAAAGAAGATAGCTATGATTCACCGCTTTGTGGCTGGGGATGCTGAGCTGACAGCTTCAAAAGCACATAACTTTCTACAGAAAAACAGAATTACAGTAAGGCTCTTCCACAGAGAGCGGCTTTTATCAGATACAAAACTGGCAACAACAGCAAGGATATTAAAAAGCCAAGAAGCTGCCAGCCGGCTGCCTCCAAAAATAAAATGTCCGAGGAAGCGACCCAATGCTCGCCCAGCTGACATCAGCAGGCACAGCTTGCTACTGCTAAGCCCAGCTCTGTTTTCAAGGAAGTCAACCTCCGACTGCCTCTCTTCACAAAAACAAAACAAATAAAAAGGGGGCAAGGCAGGGGAGAATAAGGCATACACACACACACACACACACAGCACAACAACAACTTTGAGGGAGAGAACAAGACGTACCCTACCCAGCTAAGAAATCAAGACTCCTGCAGCCACGGAAGTTGAGCTCTGGATTTAATATTATTCAGCAGACAAAACACACTATTGCAGGCCAGGCGTAGATTTGAAAACTAAATGTTCACATTTCCCTAGCTGTAGAAGATTTACTGTAGCCAGAACTTATACCAAAAATCAGTCCACAAAGGATTTACAGACAGGAGAGGCAAATCTATCACACAGGAAATGTTCCATATTTTTAAACAGGAGTAGCAAAATGAATTAAAAGCAGTAGAGAACAGCCTTCCTCAGACTAGACTCAACTTCAGGATAAATGCAATTAAAGAAAAGCAAGGAAAAAGAACTAAAGAGGTGTATGTATGTGTTTTGGTATTATCTTTAATAACAGACTGTCTGGGAATATTAGTAACATACGACAGAGGAACAAATAATGAGAAGTGTTAATAGACTAAAAATGTCTCTGCCTCCCCAGACTCTTGTCAATAGTTTCAGTATATAGACTATCTAAACAAAAATTAAATGCAAGATTTTAACCTTTAACTACAATGACTAATAGGTATTAGGAAGAAAAGATATCTGTTAAGACTTAACGTTCATTATTCTTTAGTTGAGATGGTACAGTTTATGACACACTTATTTGAATTAAAAAGTCTTCTAAAAGAAAAAATTGACACATCAAAACCAAAAAATCCTCAAGCAAACAATGAAATAAAAAGCTTTCTTTCTCTAGGTTGTGAAGAAACAAGATTGGTTAAAAGCTTAATTTTGGGGGAAATCTTTAAAGATTCATTACTCCTGGTAACATGAGTCGCTGTCATATTTTTTTAAAATAAGCTCTAGGAGAAATTAGAAAGCTTCCAGGCTAATATGAAACAGCAAGCAAAAAAAACCGAAAAAGGTAGCAATATTAACAGAAATTCAAAAAACCAAGAATGATATGTAAGCACTGAAATCATAGACGGGCAGATGAACAAAATCGTTTAAAATAAGTTCAAGAGAGCAGAGAGCTGAAGTTCAGTGGCTCCGGCGGTACATGATCGCATGCTGAGGTGCGGAACAGCACGGGAGTGACTATAAGCCAGGCTAAAGCTATGCTTCTAAAGTAATCATCCTCCGTGGAAATGAAAAAGAGAAAACACAAGGTCTTATTTAAACGAGCCATATCATTTTCAAAAACACAACCTACTCCCTTTCACAACCGATAGTTTGAAGAAGGAATCACGCCACTCAGGGCCGCCCAAAGGCAGCAAGCAACGTTTGAGGCATACCTTCAAATTTAGCATTCACCATGACGTACAAATGTTCCCATGGGTAGGCATTTAGGTCCCTGGAGACGGCGTGTAAACTTATAGTGGGATAATCCAAGGAGAACCCAAGTCCAGAGTTATCCAGCCAGGACAGGCGACTAAAAAGGGGGAGAGAGAGACAAGTTAGAGACTAACACAGGAATCTGAGGCACCTGGCTCGTACCCTTAGAAAAGCAAATCGACCCAAACAAAAAGAGTAATTCTTCAGAAGGTGGACAAGGCACCTACCCCGCTCTCTACTGATACATGATCCTGGAACCGTCTTAACGGCACCTTGCCACACATAGCTTATATTTAAAGGTAACAGAACCCTTCTCATAAGGGATGTGAATCTGATCACCCTAAGCAAATTCCAGCTTTGTTATATTTGCAGTAAAGACTGATTTCTTTCTCCCTACCTCTTTATTTTCTATGCCCTATAGATATATATCACCTCAAAGATAACAGCAGAGGTTCCAGGGTATAACTTGTAACTCAAACTGTCAAATATTCTGTGTTATTTCAAGATCAAGCACACACAAGGGAAGGAAGATCACCGTCACAATTTCTGCAGGATTATAACACAACCTCTACAAATGAGCTGTACGTGGGAAAACAACTAGTTTTGTGATCAGCAGAACGAACAAAGTTGTGGTTTTATCTAATGCCTTATGTGCTATAACCTCCGATTCTCCACATTTTCACTCTCGTCCCTAACCACAACTTGAGACAGCACAAGTTGGGCCCAGCGCAGAGCTACGGAGCTGCCAGTGGGCTGCTGCCTCTTTCCAATCAGAGAAATCACTGTCTTTCCAGCAGCTGACAAATCAACGAAACGGTTTTGGGTGGTCTGGGGCCAGCGAGGTCACACGCTGAACAGAAATACTGAGCGGCAGAAGTTGAGACCTCTGCCACTCTTGAGAGTCAACAGGTAGCTCAAAAGTTTTTGTTGGGGGACAAAGAAACGGAACGGTCGCGGACGACTCCTCGCCTCAAGAAACCAGGTTAAACACAAGAGCTAGCGAAGTGGGAGCGAGGAATTTCCTTCCTGACCTTTCTCAGCCAGTTTTCAGTGTTTACAGCTGTTAATGCAGAGTCAGTACGGGGATCCAGAGCCTCCCTGTGCGCCAGGGCGCCCGCTTCTCCCACAGGACGGGACTCCCGCACGCGATGGCTCTTTCTATTCCCTACCAGCAAGCGGCTCTGGTAAAAGCTGTGACATACTGGAAACATTCTGGGGAAAGCTGGCAGGCTCGCGTGAGCCTCGGACAACAATCTATTGAAAGCAAAACACAAGGAAACTCAACATTATACATACTGAAAGCACACGCTGCGTGAACACAAGCCCTTGTATCTGCAACCAAACAACTGAACAAAACAGTAACTGAAATTCTAGTCGGCTTCCGCTACAAGAGGAATATGACAGACGAGTACTAGGCCAGGTGGTTCTCTCACACAGTACCACCAATTTTAAGAAAGGTTCGGGATCTAAAATTTTTAATAGATAATATATTCGTCAGTGCATATCTTAGGTCATCTGATTCTCCTAAAGACACTTTTCCATTGCAAAAAAATACTACGTTTAGAGTGCTTTTCCCCAATTAAAAAAAGATACACTGCCTTAATCAACAAACTATCCTCTATAACTGTACGCCGCAAGGAGAATTTAAAGAAATTATAAAGCGCTCACACATCCCATCTACTCTTCTGGAACAACCTGACTGATTTCTGCCTAGTACGAGCACGCAACGGCCACGGGAATTGTGCAACGCGGCGGATTTCGCAGAACCGCAGGAACCACCAGCGGAGCAGATAACCCGCGGCCTCGTCCACGCCGCTGCCCACGGAGGAGAGGCGCCACGTCTTTAACGCGCTGCCAAGCTGGACTCGCACTTTAAGACACCCCCCGCAGCTGGAATACCAAGGACCACCCCCCCCCCGGGGGAGGCCTCCCCCAGGGCAGAGCCCCACAGCTCCCCACCCCCCCAGCAAGGCAGAGCTCCCCCCTTCCGAGTTCCCCCAGGGGAGACCCCCAACACAGGTACCCCGAAGGGCAGGCCTCTAGGGCTGACACTGCACCCCCCACTTCCCTCGGGGACAGCCCCAATATAGGGCCCCCCCCCCAAGGGCAGGCCACTCCAAGCAGACTCCCACAGGAGTCTTCCCCCCAAGTGCCTTCAGGGGAGACCCAGACACACGCAGACCCCCCCCCCCGGGGAGACCCCCTTCCCCTAGTCCCCTCAGGGGAAATTCCCCACACAGAGACCCCCCCCCAGGTCAGGCCCCTCAGGGCAGACCCCCATGATCCCCCGAGTCTCTTCAGGGCAGACCCCCCCCCCCCACGGAGATCCCCCCACGGCAGGTCCCTCAGGGGGGATCCCCATACAGAGAGACGACCCCCCCCCCGGGCAGACCCCCATGCCCTCCCCGTAAGGCAGACACACCCCCCCAGTCTCCTCAGGGGGGACCCCCACAGAGAACCTCCCCCCCCCCGGGCAGATCCCCCCCGATCCTCTCAGGAGAGACCCCACGACAGAGGAGGCCCCTCACACAGCCCCCCCCCCCCACCCCGAAGCGCAGGCGGCCTGGGGGGGGGAGGAAGGGGGGGAGCGAGGACCGTTTTCCCCCGGCCCGCTCGGCGGCGGCCTCCCTCCCCCGCACCTCTCGGCGATGTACAGCGTGCCTGCGCCCAGGCCGCGCCCCGCCAGCACCGCCTCCGTGTCGGGCTGCTGGTGGCGGACGCCCTCGGCCGGCGGCGGGAACCGTTTCAGGAAGCTCATGGCACCGCGCGGCCCGGCCTGCGCCGCCCGCCACCGCCGCCACCTCCTCCTCGCCGCCCGCACGGCCCGCCGGAAGCGGAACACGCCGCTCCGCCTCCCCGCGGGGCAGCGAGACGGACGCACGCCACCGCTCTAGGCACCGCTCTATGGTAGGGGAGGTGGCGGGGGGTTGTCACGTGCCCGCGGCGCCGCCGCCATGTTGCAGCTGGCGCCGCCAAGCTGCGACGTGAAAAACAGGGGGGGAAAAAAAATCAGTTTTCGGCGCTTCTGCCCTTCTCTGCATAATAAATGGGGGGTGAAGAAAAAAAATTTAAAAAAAGGCACAGAAACAGCGATTGTGAACAGCTGATCCGTCATTGCGGGGTCATTCCCTCACAGCGGCGCCTTTCTCCCTAACGCGACCCCCCCCGGGCTCCTCTGCGCAGAAAAGTGGGGGGTTTCACCCCAGAATACCCAGCTGGGGCTGAGGCCCAGCCTGTCTCCAAAGCGCAGGCCCGGGCTGTTTCCGGAGCATCCAGGTCCAGCAGATTTCGAGTAAAATTGCCGCCACCTAGAAAACGCAAGCGGCGGTGAGCGCTGAGGCGACGACACGCCGGGGCGGGGGGATCCGCTCGAGGCAGTGCCGGCCTGCGACGAGCCGGCAGCAGCACGCCACGTTGGGCCCGGAGACCTCCGCTGGGCCGGGGATAAAGCCAAGGGAAAAAACAAATCCAGCAGCTTTTCGAAAACCGTTATTTGAGGCCGTGAAACAAATCTTCGGTGGGCGGTCAGCACCCAACTCCTGACAACTGCACGCGGGGAAGAAAAGGAGTCACAGGTACCTATATTATTTATATTTTTTTAGCATGAAACTTAGTATTAGAAGTATTGTTTAGTAACTTTTTAGTGAGAAATCCCTTTTCCCTCAGCTGGGACCAGGAGCCAGGCGCTGCTGAGGGATCTCTACCAAGAGTCACCGCCAGTTGCCTGGGTGAGGCGGTGGCGACCAGGGGTTGAAGGCAGGGATGACACCAGTGCGGGCTGAGCAGATAAATCACAGCATCCAGTCTGCACCAGTGAGACGCGTCTCTTATCCGAGGACTCTCCTGATGACTATCCGTGAGGCAGCACGGCTGCAAACTCCCCTCAGACCAGACAAACCTTTTGAGGTTGACCAGTGCTTCCATGTTAGCGGGGCAGCAAAAGACCCATGAAGAGCCGATGCAGTTGCTAGCTTGCTGTCATCGTTTTTGATCTTCACTTTCAGCAGCTTCACTTCACTTCTAAGGAGTTGATTTACCTACCACTTGGCAAACTCAGGTTCTTATGAACAGGAGCAGATTATGAACAGAATTATGTCTCCCACTTTTTCCTTCTCTGGACTTTTCTAATTATAGTCTTAGGTAGGAAAGAGCCAAAGAAACACATTGTGGAAAAAGAAGATGTGTGAAGCAACAAGAGTAACAAGAACATACCTAGTTCTTTTAGGCTGAGCTTTTTAAAATGCTTTGATCAGCCAATCCTATCCATTCTAATTATGCAACAGTTATTATCCATGCAAATAACCAGAAAGCAACTTGCACAACAAAGCAGTATTTAAACATTTTTAGGATAGCTCAAAACACTGACAGAGGCAATAAGAGATGAGGAAACTGAAGTTTCTCAATGAACTCCAGGTTGGCCATGCCCAGACGATGCAGAAATGCCTATCTGATGAAAAAGAAATTCTGCAGATGAATCCATGAATATGGATCAAATTACAGCAACTGGTGGGATGAGGTGCAAATATATGAAAACACCCATCCATCATACTTAGAGGTTATAAAATCAACATTCCAGCTCATGTCTAGCCCCTATGATCTGATATGGACAACCCTCAGCACCTCCATAGCTGACTGGAAATCATGTGACAATTCTGTTAGATTATTTTAAACCAAAACTTCTGAATGATTAAAGCCGAATTAAGCCGCTGCAGTGGTTCAGTATAGAGTTCATTCTTCCTTTTGCACACAAATGCTGGTTTTTCCCACGTCACAAACCATTCTTCTAAAAGGAGGAAGGAGGAAGGATGGCTTAGGACCGATGCGGGAAGTTTGTTTTGAGGTCTGGAGCCTTAAGAGAGGAGAAGAAATCCACGTCTTACTGTTTTACAAGCTACAGATACTTCATACCCTAATACCTAACAGTGAGAAGTAAACACACAGACCCGTCCTTACCAAAATAAGCAGTGAAATAGCCCAAGTTGGCTTTTTAATTCATTACCCCACCTTGGAGAGTACAAGGAGCAGGCAGGCATTTCCAGTTGCCCCTAAATTCACAAAAGAAACAGAATGGAGCTCCTATTTGAAAGCTCCCACCCCCCCCGGGCATTTTAAAGCTCATTTTACAAGCTTTAAAAAGCAAACCAGGATCCATCATCTCCAACGCTGTGTCTGAACATTAGGTGTCCAACTGTGACTTAGCCTAGGCCGCATTTCGAGCCAATGGAGAGAAGCAGGTTCCTTCGAAGGGCAGTTAAGTGTCATCTGAGGACAGAACACGACTCCCCATCGGAGGGCGCCTGTTTCTCTCCACCGACGACACCACGTTGCATGATGTACGGTGGCCAGCTCAGGCTTAGACATCTAGCGTACGGTGACATGAATCACACCCGCAGCTCTTTAAAAATGCAGGTGTAAAATTTTGGCATTTAGTTTGGAGCACGAGGATGGACTTCACAGCAGTAGCTCATCAGTGCAGCAACACGCAGCAGTTTGGCTTCGGTTCATACAACACGGTCAGTGTCCATTGCCATAGTCACTTGTCCGAACACTTAAATCTTAGTGTTTCTCTACAGGTTTGTATTTAGTGGCTTTTCTCTGCCCAAATAAAGGAACCTAGGTCCTCTCTCCTTAGTACCACGTGGAAACCTCACAGACGTGTGCTTGAGCTGGCCACACTCTTGGCTGCATACTAAAGGTATGACCGATGCAAGCAAAAACTGGTAACGGGGAGATTTTCTCCCTAGCCGTAAGAATTCACAGTTGTAATTAGCAATTATGCAACTCCAGCGGCAAGTGAAATGGATGTTGTAGCGTAAGACAAGCACTGAACCCTGCTTATGCTACTGCTTTTCAAGTGCCCGTAACATCACTATGCAATTATATGGAAAAATGATGTAGGAGATGGAACATACAAAGAAAAATCATCACAAGTGCAAAAACTGGTCCTCCAGGTCTTCCACATTGTCAGCTACAGCTGCTCTAAGAAAAAACTCCATCAGTTGAACTGTCATAGCAAAAATCAACACAAAACATTAGTTATTCATTCCTGTGCCAGGCAGGATCACTTTGAAAGGCTGGAATGAAATGCAGCAGCCATTACTCAGTGCTTATGTTAAAAGTCAGGCAAAAAGAAATCCCTCCTGGAGGTACGTGAGTGATGATCATTAAAAAGCAAACTTCTTTCTTCAATACACATTATACTTTGTACATCAAGTTATTTCAATTTTTTTTATTATGACAATTTACATGTCATATTTATATGAAAGAAATGACAGTAGATATTATAACAAAAACATTATGAAAGAAAAGTTACACAATTAGGCCTACAAGCTATAAAATGGCTTCAGGCCCAGCTTATACACAAAGAGATCTGACCAGACTGTAGTGAGAGACAACGCTGAACAATTCATTAACAAAAATATTGGCACCAGCCTTAACATTTTTTTTTTACTTCATTTACAAGGAATACAGTATTTAAACAGTTGTGTACTGCAAATCTAAAAACATTAGCTGTTATTAAACTGCAGTTAACCCTTTGAGCACTGAGGCCACCATGACTTCCATTTAAAAAAGTTTCAATGCATCATGTTTTACATGCACGTGATATTACTTGTGGGGAAAAAGAGACAGTGAAAAGCACCACCCAATTTATGTGCAACAAGAATAACACTTCCAGTTTTTTCAACGTATTTTCCCCCCTCCCACACACACAGTGTGCGTCACTCAGTCCTTTCCCTTTGATATTGTAGCAAGTCATGATTGAAAAGCGATTTAAAAATCAAGGTTCAGGACTCAAGAAATGCAAGGGTTAAACTCTACGAAGAGCTAAGCTTTTGCAACTTTGCTGCGTTAACTCTCTAGAGAAAGAAAACAAAAATGAGGCTGACTGTGAACGAGACCATTTTTAAGGAACTCAAGGTTTCTTTGCAAACATATAGACAGCACACAGGAGTAAGACAAAACTGTATTTCATGTAAGTAGATCTTAAGTTTTAAGAGACCTATCTGGCAGTTTTGATCTACTTCTCACAGAATATTGGAGGATAACCATTCTGCTAGCAAGTGACCCGCTCTATGTTAATTGGGACAGTGAAAATACCTGATGTTCACATCTAATATGCAGGGTTTGTGCCTATTTGCGAACAATCATGCACACCAAGAACAGTGATGTTAAACTTTTGAATCAGTCAAATACCATCGCATGGCTGCTACAGATCTATTCTGAAGGAGGACTGTGAAACACAGGTAGAAACTAGCAACCGCATTGGCATTTAAAGCAAATTATTTTAGCGGAAGTTAGGGGGAGGAGTACCATTTTCATGAACACAGTTTAGGAATAAGATACTGTACAATAGTTTAGAGTCTGTATAATGAGTATGAAATGGAAAACTAACAAGGTGTACAGCTTTATGATTTGATTTCCTTTTCTACCACTAACCTGAGCAGCAGATTAGTATCTAGTAGGGACCTTAAATTGCTCTAACAAACAAACGGTGCTCTGGTAACTAGGCCTATCGTATGTTTTAGCAGAAGAATTTTATCCCCTTAAAGTCATTCAAGTCAAGTTCCGACAGACTAATCTAAGTATCGCGAATCAGTTTAGCCGTGTGGATCACAGTAAGAGGACCAAACCACAGAGCAAACTGCGTGGACTCCAACAAGCGTCCCCAAAGGCAAACTTTGCTATAATACTCTACGGACTGAACCTTCTCCACACCCATATTGCGCTGGTGGGACATTATCAGTCCCCTCAGGGAAAGAGAGCTCGAAGAGATTTTCCTGTGGCCACGAAGATCGGGATGAGAAAAGGAGGGTATCGGGATGATTCTCTTAAATTAATACCTTCCATTTGAAATACAGTCTTTAAAGGGCGAGTCGGAAGTAGTTCGTTTAGGCTTGTCTAAGACCTGTCTTGCGAATCGCGTGGGTTTGCATAAACATTTTTCCATTACACTCCCCTCCACCCATTCCCCATCTCCCGCTGCTGTTCGGAAGAGCGCTCGAACAGCAGGAGACACCGACTCCGTCTGCACCTGGGGAACCGGTGAGACTGACTATACACAAAGTGCGGCAAAGTGCACAAAGTAAACCGACTGAAAGCGCGGAGCGACTCCGGCCCTTCAGTTCTCGTTAGTAACCTTTGGGGTCATACGGAGCAATAGTAGATACATTTGCAGACACGTGTGCCTCCATTAAGCACGTGTCCTCTCTAACCGCTATATTTCCCCCTCTCCTGCTTACCAGCTCAGGTGCGGGGCGCCAGCATTTACAAAATGATAGTCAAAAACCCAAGTTGTAGGACTTCACTTCCTTTTAATTGCAGTTATAACTGGAGCCTTTACACCACATATTCAATTATAAAAACTTATCTACTTTAGAGTGTTCTGTTCTTTCCCCCGGAAGCTGTACACAATCTTTTTAAGCGTCACGCTACGCAATATACATCTTTTGCAATATACAAAATAAGTTAAATTACTCTGAAGCTTTGGGACAATTAATTCCCAAGCACACTTGTTTTCGCTGCTTGGAATTATCTCAGTTATTCCTAATCTAAAATAAGAGCTTGGTAAGTGATGTACGTTTTCAGAAGTGACTAGTAATCTTCAATACCTCAACTGCTGGGTGTCTAACTTCAGGAATAATTTTCAATTAGTTAATATTTCTGAAGCCAGAGCTCTCTACTAGGTCTCAGATTGAGTACCCAACTCTAAGGCATCAAAAAATTAGTCATTTAGAATTTTTCTTACATCAATATATACTAGAAAAAAAACAGTTGTTGTTTCTGTTGTTTTTTTTTTATTTTCTGTCTTCCAACATTTTAAGAGATATAGTTCATACCCCAACTGTTATGGAAGGGGTGGAAAAAAAGTAAGATTGCCAGGAAAAGCGGGCTTGATCCTGCAAATCATTATTTCAAACAAGAGTCCTGAATGCTTCCACAGAAGCTTTAAACGTCTAAGGAGTGGCAGAACTGTGCTCTTTCACATAAATTGCTGGAGTTTCCTCCACCAGAATACAATACAATTTGCTTCAGAACGTTATTGCTTGTTTGAAGATATTTGCGGTTTGCTTTTATTTTTATTTTTATTTTTTAGTATTTTATATATATATATATTTAAGGATTTTATATACCCAGTGAACTGGAAGCATTCTTCAAATGTAAATAACATATCTAGGGTGCACACTGCACATAATATCCCTAATACAAACCTGTGAATAGTAGTCACTGCACATGTACCAAAACCAATTTTCAAGGCTTAAATTACTGTTTTGAAATAGGTGATACACATATCTTGATCAGACCAGTTCTGGGAGCTAGCATGACTGCTATAATTTATTTAACTTACTGTGTACAAAGTGAATTTAAAAAAGCAGGTGCCATAAAAATTACTCGCTTGTTTACTTTTCATAAAAGAAGTTTGTGAAAATACGTAATTTGAAACAATTACTTGAAAACTTTAGGCCAGGCCTTGCTATTGAAGAGCCCTGAAAAACAAGTTGTAAGCGCCTGAAAAGAGGTATATAATGGACACCCTGACAATGCACTATTAAAGTTATTAAACAGTTGCAGCATCTGGATACCAATAGAGTTCAAATGATAAATATTAAATCAAAACAACTGTACCACTACCATACAATTTTTCTTTCGTGATCAGACATATTTGCCTTGAGGTTCTTTGAGCAAGGTCTCTCACAGAGTTCAGACAGAGCGGTTAGAAAACAGAAGTGAACAGAAAACAAGTCAGACTAAGGCATCAGCTCCCGCTGTACAAAGAGGAACTGAGACACTTTAATCCAAACATATCTATCTGGAGGGCGACGTACTTCATAAACAATTTAGAAAAAAGCATCTCTGTTTCTCTTAAGTGCTGTTAGAATAGAGCGTCTTTTCATTAAAAATAAAAATCAGTAAGATGTGATAATGTAATTTAACATGTATAAACTCAAACTATCGGATGTTCAGAGTTGATTGTTCAGCACTGATCTTCCTATAAGACTTCAATAGTAAGGGGTTCTTTTTTGGTAGTTTGGTGGCGTTGTTTTCCGTTTTAAAATCACACCTACGCTCAGGTTTAGAAGACTCAGTAACCAGAAGACAACTGCAGTGAAATTTTGAGTTCTTAATTCTGCCACCCTTCTCTGGTTGGTTTAACGCACGACGTTCGTTCATTCCAGAGTGGACCTACTGGGCACTTTATGTAACTGATACGCACACAAAAAAAGTCCAGTCCCCCACTCAGCTTATCGCTTCTTCCCTTCTCCAGTACTACTTAAACTGCACTTAAAAATCTGTTCACTTTCTTCTCAATCAACTATGCTCTGAAGGGTGTTCAGTTAAAAACAAAAAAAAACAAAAAAAACCCAACAAAACACAAAGCTTTTAGTGACAACCTGTATGGAATAAACAAGAGTTTGTTGAATAAATGCTCTATATGTTCAGCCAGCAGCTGCTTTTTCTTTTACTGTTAAATCCATCATGTTAAAAAATCCCTGGCCAGTTTTATTCCGTTTCGCATATGGTTTGAGCATTTTCTCGTTAGTCTAAAGCAACATCTGAAGACCAGCATTGCAAGACATTTCACTTCTGAGCTCATGAGGAGTAGAGGAGAGCACAACATGCTAAGGACACCAAAACACCTGGAGGACATTTCCACTGTGGAATCACATACACATCGATAACAACAGCATGAACCCTGTACGGCACAGTCAGCTGGCCTCATGTCAGAAAATAACATCTTTCCAAATAAGATATTGTACATTTTCCACCAAGCAGGAAGTCTTCAAAATGGGAGAAGATACAAGTTTGAAAACGTAAGACTTTCTGGGAATTTTTTCGCAGTTTGCACTTGCATAAAATTCCCACCGATCTAAGTTGGAATGGTGGACCCGAGGGGATGAAGCAGTCTCAGGTATCGAACGTGACTTCTCAGACACAGGAGAGTAAGTTTTTAAAAGTGACCTACAGAAAGTAAAACTTTGTAACAGTTTATCTTTCCACATTTATGAAACCTGACGCTCCTGTTGTAAGCTTCAATGCTCCGATTCTGCCTTCTGATCTTTTCTGCTTTTACATCACTCCCTAACTCAGTACTCAGTTGTTTTTCCTGGTTGGTATATTCAGTATTTTAACTCCTTTGTATTTTCCTACGTTTACAATTACTTTTCCATTAAGTACTTAACATTTGGAGTTGACTCCACAAGCAAGAACGTTTGCTACAGCACTGATCAGATACTAAAAGGCTCCATCAGGCAGCGAAAAAGCTTATGGCACTGCCAAAACGAATGAGAAATCATTGGTTGCACAGTGTTGCTGCATGTGAATTTGAC
The DNA here is from genome assembly GCF_036417845.1 of Apteryx mantelli. NCBI lineage: Eukaryota > Metazoa > Chordata > Aves > Apterygiformes > Apterygidae > Apteryx > Apteryx mantelli. Next base: position 5,309,199 of record NC_089978.1, read on the forward strand.
AGTTTGCACTGCAAATATTAAAAATGCTCAGCAATTATTAACATTGAAAAGTGGAAGCCATATGTTCTTGCTTGTTTTAAAACACAAGTATATTAGAAATGTAGAAGCACTACATTTATGCATCACCTAGGCAAAGAAAAACACTAGAGTAGCTTAAAATGCTACATATGCTTTTAAGAACACATTCTAAACTTCTGTGGCTTTTCACTACCCTGTTTTAGTATCTGGTTATGAAAACTGTTAATAGTTAACGTCGATAAGGTGGAAAAATATTTAATCTTTAATGGAATTAAATTCTCATTTAGAAAGAGAGTGATTTCTCTCTCTTTTTCTTTTTTTTTTAATCACCAACTTGCTTAGCATAGCAAATAATGAACGAGTTCTATCTTTTTGCAGCTCTGATGATTCTAGTTTTATAGCAGGATATATGGACTGCTAGAATCCAGGTAAGTAGGAGTTACGGAGTGGTTCTGATAGAACTCATGGAGAGAGAGGTGGGGAAACAAAAACAAGACTTTCAAGGCCAGAAGGTAGGTATTTTTGGATCTAGGTTTTCTAAAGAGGTATTTAGTAAAGGCCTAATGCCAGTTTTATTACAAGAAAACAGAAGTGCTTAATGACTGACTAGTAAATACAATATAATGGTAGGGAATCAGGTGGGGCAGGAAAGGAGAACTCACTCCTTGGTGGCAGCAGCAGTTTTGGTGCATCCATTGCCGGCAACGGACATAAACACCAGTCAAAAAATCCAAATCTCAGAGCAAAAGGATTAATAGATGTGACCTTTTCGGATTTCAACGTTTGGCAGATTTGTTTTAGTTGTCTGTGTGCTACAACATGTACAAATGCTACAGCCTGCATCTTAATTCAGAATAAAGAGAAAACTGAATGGTACCCAAAACAAATTTCAGCTTTGCTCTTTCTTATGTGCTCCACGTGGTGTTTTTTTTCTTTTGTAGCCTCCGTTTTTGGAACAAAAGCACATAACACTTCATGCCCACTCAAAAATTGATGAGATGTCTTGGAGTCATGCGTTTTCTCTCAGAAATACTGCCTTCTTGAAATCTGTTGGTCACATGACAATTATTAAAATGTATTTTAAGAAAGTTCTAATGGCCAAAGGCCAACACTACATTCAAAACCTGCTAATACATCCAGGCAGATAAGTAAAATCAAAACAAAAACACACACAAACCCCAAACAGAAAACCTCCAAAAGGAAAAAAACTGTTCCATTTGTTTACTTCAATTTGAAGTAGATATTAAGGACATGAATGGACCAGTCACGGTTTATTTGAAAATCCCTCAATCATTGGATGCGTTGTAATTCTGTGGTCAATGCAGTATGTACAAACATGTTTCATTCAAAATACTCCAACAGATGGTTAAATGCAAGTGGCCAGGCAGCTACTGTAGGGTTCTGTTGCCTGTAAGTTTGCAGCACTTCACGAGGCCGTCCGCTTTACAGACTAACTTCATATCAATATGTCCTCCCACTAGACACCGTGTATTAAAGACCATCTGATGAACTATGCGTGAGACAGCTTTATAAATTCATTGCTAGCATGTTTCCACTGTCAAAAAGTTCATTACAGTACACTTTACTGTACAAACACTTTAAAGGATGTTTATTAGGAAAGTCTGCAAGTCATAATGGATAGTAGAGTTCTTGTTTATGGTACCTTCTTGGCCTCTTTATTAACTGTGTTTACCTCCAGTATTAAAAATCAAACTGCTTCCATGAAGGTGATTACTAAAATGAGCTATGGTATGTTAACCTACAACTCACAAGATGCGACAGTACAGACATTAATTTTTTTAAACTGTCTGTTAAGTTGTAATCTAAGTTGTGAACATTTAAATATAATATATATCTCATATGAAAAAGCTAAAGCACAAGTGCTTCTGTACCCCCCCCCACCCCATGAGCCAAACCCACCCCAATTCCGATTTGGGCCCTGACCGATTTGGAATGCTTTCTTAGGCCACCCATTTCCACAAATTTGTATGCACTCAGGAAATATAAAGTCAAAAATATACAAATCTCTTGTTGTTATAAGGTTTTTGTGAGTGAAATTACCCAGGACCATGGACTTGGAAGGAGAAGGGGGGTAAAAGAGGGAATTTACAGCAATTCATCTTCAAAGTTCAAAACTGGTCACTTCACAGAAAGACTGCAGGACTGGTGAAATTCTTGCTTCTAAAAAGTGATACTGTAGTGGAGAATTTTCTAGGAAAAATAAAACAGCTTTTAATAACTGGCCCGCTGGTATGAGCTACCGTGGAATAAATTAGCACAAAAATGGAAGTCTTATAACTGTTCACTGTTACAGACGTAATCAACAAGGTCAGTCACTCTCAAAAGTTCATCTTCATCTTCCTCCGGCCCTACTGCTTCCTGCCCGCTCCCTGTCCCGTTGGGCGCCAGGCTGGCAGTGGCTGTGCTGTCCTTGGGGGCTTGGGTCTTCTCGCTCGGTTTGCCAATCAAGTTCTCAATGGTTTTACCTGGGCTCTGTCCGTTGGTGGAAGGCAAGTCCACCAGGCTGTAGTCCAAAGGGCTCTCTACTTTCCCCACATTGTCAAAGTCATCTTCGTCGTCGCTTTCTATCCGGTAGCAGGGCTTCTTGGTGGTGTCTTGAGGAGCCTGTGGGGCTGGCAGCTTATTTGCAGGAGCAGGGTTTTCTGCGTCGTCATTAGCATTTTCGCAGTTGTCTTCGTCGTCTGTCTCGATTCGATTCAGCCGTTTGCGCACAGGCCTCCCTTCGTCTTCTTCATCCTCTCCTTCTCCTTCCGAGTATTCATCTGTACTTCGCCTACGTTTCCGAATCAGTCGCTTTGACTCCCTTGTGGATTCGTCGTCTTCAGAGTTCTTGGATGTGTAGCTCTCTGGAATAAGCAGCAGACTTAAAGCCATTAGCAAATCTGAGCGCAAGCAAAACATTTACACTTGTTCTTTCTAAAGGCCACTTCTCTCTCAAAACACACGCTTCAGTCTCCTTTCTCAGTTCCCCAACCCCAGACAGGTATTCTGCAACCACGTCAAAAAGCTTGCTTGCTTTTTGCTTTTTAAAGAAACTGAAGCAGCAAAGACCAAGAACTTGGCATTCTGTTTCCAATCGGAGGAACACCAGAGGCTTCGGAGGCAGGTGAATTTCCCCATATAAGGGATGGTTACATGCCAGGAATAACACACAACTGTAGGACTAATCTCACAGCACCTACTTTACACAGTTTCGGGAACTCAGAGCCCAACTGATGGCTGTACTATCTTCAAAGAAAAGAAAAGAAGAAAAAAAATATATATATATGCCTTCTTTCAAAGCACATGAACGCTGCCTAAATATCACCTGACTGTTGTTGTCCTTTAAGGGGAGGGCTCTCTTTCCTGCAAAGTGAAATACTGTCTACACACTGACAGCCTTTACACTGACCCTTAATGGTGTAGGTGAGGAATGACAGACAGAAGATCAAATGGCCAACACCATTTGCACTCCTCTTGCTTTTTCCACGGGAAATGCATGTGAATTGTATGTAAAAGATATTAATGTAGGTTCAAGTTGCTAGGGACTCCGCCAGAATTCCAGTATTTTCACCACAATTACATTTCCAGTAACACTGTTACATACTTAATATCACCTTAGAGCTGTGGGAAACTGCTGGAATGGTACTTAATGGTACTGATTTTAGTATGCAAAGAGCCAGTACCAAAAATGCGTAAGGAAATGGGATGAATTTCATGTAGAAAAGACACTGTTAGCCAGGCATTGTTTAAAGTTAGAAATGCAGGCAGCAAAGACCTCGGTCGCCATGTAGCAGATTTTTAGCAGAGACAGTGTAAACATCCTACTTCTGAGAAGGGACTGTGAATTAAAGTGTAAGATCAAGTTTTCAAGATATTATAAGGTTGCATTACATAATTAGCTCTCTTCATCTAAGAGGATCCTATAACGTTCTGTAAACTCAGACCACCACTTCCAAAACTTACTGACAAATTGGAGATACTCAGCTTGTCAAGAATGGCTGATTTTCGGAGGAAGCCTGCCATCCGTTGCAGTAACGCTCCGCGCCTCTGAAAGTCATCCCTTAGGTGTCTCATAAGCTGGGCGCCCAGAGTGCAAAGCACCCGAAGTCAGTGGCTGCTTTTGAAAAAGCTAATTTTACATCAAAATACAGCAGTCACGCTCTGCCCGTGACTGACGTTACTCAGAGCAGGCTCGCTCTGTGATGAATATGACAACTATACACCTGTACTCAGCACAGCACCGTAAAGCAGGAGATGGAATGAGTCTTAACAAGTACAGAGGAACACAGGGTGGCAAAACTACCAGCACAAATACAGCTAGGGCGCCAGAATTAATATCCTTTTCTCTTACAAAAGAGAATCTTTGAAAGACCTGTGGGACAAGGTCTTGTGACCTCTTAACAGCAAAGCGACAACATAATCCCATTAATTACAATTTTGGAATCTCAGACATACTTTTCCTCCCAGACATAGTAAATTCAGACTGGGAAGTCAGTATTAGGGATAACAAAGACTTTGAGAAGCAACTGTAACGGTGCATCATTAGGTATCAGTGGATTGATTCAGAAGGAAAGTTTCTGAAAAACATTAAGGAACTCTAGAATGAAGTTTCTCTCTGTGGATCTCTGAACTATACAAACATTTCTCTCTTTAGGCTAACGCTCACATTTGCCAGCTCCTGCAAATGGTGGACTGTTTATTTTACCTTCACTGTCTGAAGTGGAAAGCCTGCGTTTATGCACTCGTCTTAACTCCTTTCCGTATCGGACACTTTTCTGTGAGCCATCGCTTTCTGAATCTTCCTTATAATTAACTTGTCTCTTCTGATTCCGTCTTGATCTTCTCCTCCTAGTTTCCAGGTAATCATCATCGCTGTAATCTGTGTAATCAGCACTTTCTGTATAGAAGAAAACAGCCACGTGCATTATTCCATTAAAGTGAAACTGCACCATTTCGGTAAGCTTTAGACCAGCACCAATAAAATCAAGCACTCTTCAAATACAGGAGAGTCTCAGCAATCGCGTCTCATTACCTTGACCCGTTCCAGGCTCATGCATCAGTTCCCCCATTCGCTGCCAGCTTAGAATTGCCTGCTTTTAAAATCTTTTCAAACCTCTCTCTTTTCTCCCTCCAGCTCCTCCAGAACAGGTTTCCTTTCTGTCTTTTCGTTCTCTCACCTCCGCTCGTGTCAAAGATGCCTCCTTTGCAATTCCTGCCAGCTGGAACAACCTGACTGAATCCGAGTTGATGACCTACACACATTACCACCTTTGCTGGCAAATACTTTCTTCCCATTATTTCAATTTAAATAAATTCTGTTCTAGTCAAACAGTTTTGACAATAGGTACATAAAAAAAATACTGACAAGATGAAACTGAACTCCAGGTAAGATCTGATTTTGAAACATTACACCATTAACAACAAAGTCAGCTTCACTGGTTCCTAAGTTTGCTCAAAGCAGAAACTTTATAGAAGGAGCTTACCATCGTTCACTGTTCTCCCTGCACCAGTCTAGGGCAGCTGGTGTCTTTAAGAATTAAACTTATTTACAATTTGCATTTTCAACAGTTGAAAATAGCTACGGATCAACTTTAGCTGCTTTTTTCATTGAGCTGTGCCAAAACAATTATCCCAAGCTCACAGTACAGCGTTACTATACACGTCACATATTGTTCTTTTATGTTATTGATTTACATGAATCACAGATCAAAGTGGCATCCTCTTTACCTCCTAAAATATTAAAGAAAGAATCAGAGCAAGTCAATAAGAACGACCACCTTCAGAAGGAAACTCCATCTTTGGAAACTGAAAACAAAGTCACTCACAGGACGCATTCTTTCTTTAGCCCAAAATAAGGTTAGGCAGGGTCCTGAGGGACAATAGAAGGGGTGAAGGAAGAAACACAGAGTTAGGACTATACCTTAGATATCTAAGGAAGGATACTGGAATCAGCTAGGCAAGGCTCTACCAACACCATTTTGCCATGAAAATAAGAAAAAAAAATTGCTTTCAGTATTTCCTCTTTCTGCTTTTTTTCAAGCAGGATGTCTCTGATGGTATGGTATAGGCTGCTGGTTTTGTCACAGATGTGTGTCCACCAGAAAACAAATGAAGCTGCTTTTAGGCATTACAGAGTAGATAAGTAATCTCTTTAGACCTCCAGTTCTTAATTTCATTAATTACAGCTTACAACTAGCGTAGTGATGCATTCAGGACAGGGAGACAGCAACTATTGTAAGTGCATATACCTATCTTAACCTGTCCACGCATTTCCATGCACTCCTTTTGGAAACCATTACTTCAAAGTAACCTATTCCGATGTGTTTTTCATCCATATTCCAGAAAGACAGGTAAAACGCTTGAAAGGTAACACACCCTGGACAGCAAGTTAACACTCCAGTGTACCTAGTACCTTAAATTCACAGTAAGTGCTTCGGATATTTGGCACTTCATAGGACTGGATCTCAAATGAAGGGAAAACACAGAGGCTAGCCTTTATAAAAAGATGCTAATCTTTAAAAGCTACATAAGAAAAAAAATCCCTCTTTTTTTAGTTCAAGCTGGTTCTACTGCTCTTGTCTTTGCATAGTATTATTTTCATACTTTAAACTGTATAAGCAGAAAATGAACGGGTTGAAGGACAAATAGAATAAAGTGAATTATTAGGTGCTCCTGTGATCCAAGAGTCTTTAGTTACTAAAGGCCAAAAAAGATGATTGTAGAAGAGAGAGATTCAAGGTGTTAGTTATAAAGTTTGCCTTCAAGCCTACCAGACAACACAGAATGCCATACAACAGTTCACTGCAGCTGAAGGAATCATTCTTCCATACAAAGTGAGGGAAAATGTTTCTTTCAGAAGAAGCTTTTTCAAAGGTATTCGGAAGGTCTTCAAGTAGATATAAGAAGTATATTTTCACCTCCATCCTTACCCTTCCCTGCAATCATGTTGAAAACAGGAAGGTATGGGATACCTGAAACTGTCCACAAAGGTGCCCTTCTGAATCATAACATTAAGCATACGTTTAAGCACATATTTATTTAAAATGCCAAGAACCTAGTGCTCAGTACCAGTTTCCTTCATAATATTCACAGCAGAACACTCTGAGAAGAGAGAATTTTGAATACCACAATACCATATAAGGGAAATGAGTACCAAACAAAGTGTATTTTTCACTTATTAACCCCAATGACAAACAACTATTAATTTGCTTTACAGACAGGAAGCAAAGATGACATAAAACTCAACCAAAGCTACCAAACAAGTCACTGCTAAAATCATGACAGGAAACCGAGACTTTCACTCTTCCTCTCTCTAGTGCAGAGGATTTAATAAGCTTAAAAGACTTAGTACACTCACCAGACTCTCTGCTTGAATTGTCCTCAGAATCTTCCTCTTCATCATCTTCAGAATATCTTTTCTTGACTGTTTTCCTTCGTAACCGCCTACTTTGCCTCATGGGCCTGGAGAGATGTCGCCTGGATATGCGGGCACAGAACTCCGAATCACTGTCTTCATTTGATGGTGGGTCATCTTCGCTTTCATCCAGATTTTCCTCTGATATAACAAACTCATCCTGTGATCTGTTCAAAGGGAAATCATGTGTGTAATATGACGAGAATATGTGTAAGCAATATATACAAAGCAGGTATTGGCTTTCACAATAATGCACAAATCTTACAGTAATGTTGAGGCATAACAAATATCCGGAGAGCAAGCTGCCCTCACTGACATTAAATTTCTGCTGTATGCTTAGGAGGCACCTTTAGAGCACACGACATGACACAGCTGATCGGAACAGCAGATGAATGTAAATGCTACATCCCATTGAGAGTACAGGCTACATTTATACAGGACAAATTCTACAGCGTTCACACAGCACACTTTAACGTAACATCTGCAGAGCAGTAACTCAGGATAAGCGTGACTTGTCAAGAAAAAACATGTTCTGGCTGACACGACTTCCCCAGCCAAGCACTCTCCTACGCAATTTCTGAGAATTAGAATATTATGTCTTAATGTACAGCTGCTGCTCTTATGCAAAACATGAACCTCACAAACTTAGGTTTTCAGCTTATAAAACTCCCATTATTTCAAAAGTGAGCCAGTGCTTTTTTAAATACAGCTGAGCACTGAAGATACACAGTCCCTTAGAGCTGGCTGCCGGCTGAATGGAAATGCCAGTATAGCATCCAGCAGGCATTCTGCAGAGAATCGAGTCGAAAATGCATGGATACACTTTAACACAACAATGCACTATTAATTCTGTGAGATCTCTGCAAACTACAGTTATTGATAGGAAATTTGCAGCTCATTTAGCTCAGCTATTCAGGGTGCCACTGAAAAGTCCTCAGCACAGTCACATGTGAAAATGAAGCTCAAGAGATATTTTTGTCTATTACAAGATATGTTCTAGAGACTATCCATACACTTAGTAAATCAGCTCAGTGACGGTGTAAGCTTTAAAAATTGATGGTAAAGAAACCAGAGCTCACGCTCCATTATATTTCTTTACTGTAGCATAAAGGAGGACTAAAATTATTACTACTTTTTTTTAACATTAGGAATTCCCCAGACTGAAAGATGAGAAATCCCAGGGAAAGAGTTTCCATTAGCCAGTGCAATGTTCATTCAGCGTTTAAAGCTTCACATGTCACGTATTTGTTTTCTGCAGTATAAACTGCCTCTTTGGGTGTTTTCTAAGGCTTAGAGAGCAAAAGTCAAGAACTGATTTCACAACGTGCATGTGAAGTTTTGTATACTCTAAAAGGAGAAATTTTACTTTTCCAATTTCTATATGGAAACCAGGCCTACCAAAATCCCACAAAACTGCTGTAGTTTCAACATGAAACAGTAAGCCTCATTTTAGCTATATCTTTGTTAAAGATTTCTGCTAGAATGTTACATCGGTTAAGAGGTTTGAGCACATTTGGCTCCTTCTCTAACGTAACTGCGTACAGAATCCCACAGCATGGCCTCACACACACCAGTAAAATTTCCAGAACAAGTGTTGCCTAGAATAGAGGTTGGAAGATTTCAGCGCATGGATTTAGAGTGCAGATTTTCCAGTATAATTGCGTTCCTCCAGGGTGCAATGATGTTCCAGTACTGGACACAGGCGCCTAGGACAGTTTTAGGGGCACTGCAGAATCACAGTGCAGTTACTGTAGCTGTCAGTGACTCGTGGTGAAGGCTCAACTGCAGACCTACCCATCACTGATCTTGAATTCATCTTCGCTCTCTTCTTCATCCAGATTACTATCGCTATCCAGATCATTTAGTCGCCGTCGTTTCTTGCGACGTGCTGCAGCAGCCCTTTGTGGTCGCTTATTTTCTTTCCTTTCCTCCTCTAGGATTGTGGAAATGTCTTTGCCTCGGTGACCTGTGATATTAGACATGTCTTTGCCTCTGCCAATGCCTAAATTCAGAGATAGAAAGGAGAAAAGAAAAAAAAAAAAGAACAAGTTACTTTTTTAATTCAACTTTATACATATCTTTCCTCCAGGCCTATAATTTCAGCTTCTTTTCTGTTAAGCACAATCATTTTTTCTCATGCAAGACTTGGTCTGGGGTCTTGTTCCTAACACGCACAGCCCCAGCTGTGGTCACTGGGCAACACTGAGGTCAACGTAGAAGATCGTAGGTAAGTGTCAGCATTCTGATACTGAACCCCAACCTGCGTTATGCCCAAAGTTAGTACCTTTTGAGGGGTGCAAATATCAGAAAATACACCTTTCCATCATAACGCTTAGTAGCCTTCTTAGAAGATGAAGTGTTTTAAGTTGCTGTTTGACCAGTGAGCAGAGCTTCTGAAGAGCTGATTTTACTGTTTTGAGATATGAGGATACGATTCTTGTGTTAAGACACCTACAGCCATAACAGGTGATTTTTAGGCTGTCTGTATACATCCACTGAGTTTCTGAAAACAGGTGTCTTTATGGAGACGCCAAAAGCCACACAATTGAGGGATTAACAGTTTCAGGGGAATTTTCTCCATGCTGATTAAGGTGACGTAGAAGAAAAAAATCCATCTAACATTTCTCAGATATTTTTGAAGATCTCTCTTTTCTTCCCTTATGTTCCCTTGCAGACAACAAGGAACACAATTTCACTTTATTCACAGCACAGCTTAGAAGTGGTTACATGTCTGAATTAACATTTCCAAGGAGGCTGGCTTTGTGGACCGAATTTTCCGAGGGTCCAGTTGCGGACCAATTTGTGAACCCAATTTCTAGATGTGACAAATGTCAGTAGCAGCAGCTGCCATTGCAATCTCAAATTCAAAACTTAGTGAATGAATTTTAACATTTTTCTTGTAATGCTTATTCATTGTACTCATATATCAAATCATACACAAGCTGAATTTAACTATCATGATCAAATACTTTTTGGTATCTTTAACCTGGAATGCCCATTACCAAGGGAAATTATTTAATTTGGATCTGAAAGTACAGTATTAAAAACTAACCTGTGCAGTTTAGGAGAGAGGACTACATTTGTTGCTTTTGGTATCAAAATAAATTTGGTCTTAGTATTCTTATGCAATGAAAAACAAATAATATCAGAAACATACCTCCTCCATCAGCCTCCTTGATATCATCCTCAATTGCCTCATCAATTGCCTCATCGAATTCATCAAACCTAAAAGCAACATGTCATTTACTACTTTGAAGAGAACCCTAATTAAATTATATTATGAAAACATACCTCAAAAGCTGAAATTGCTCTATGAAATCAGACTGTGTAGATAATGTGCTGGATATGAGGTAAAATAATAATTTTTTGAAAAAGGGTGTTTATTATTTCTACTTGTTAGCAGAATACTTATCACTGCCTGGCTGTCTTACTGTTGATTTATATGAACAGAAAACCACTTAATTTTACAGGACATACTACTGAATTTAACAGTATATAATTTGAAAACTCTTAAGCGGATTTCAGCAGCATTTCTGATGCAAAATATTTATTGGTCATATTTTTCCATACCTTTTATTTAGATAACATACACACTACCAATTTGCAAAACAGACTTTCTGAAAAGCATCTATTAAAGTCTAATTATTCAAACTGTTTAAATTTTCCTTGAAAACTTATTTCAGATGGTTCCATTTCTCTTCTTTAAAGCTCTCAGTACTTGCTCAGTCATTACTCTCAGTAATTGTTATGGATTTGCAACATTCCAAGCTGAACAGATAAAATACACCCTACTGAAGAGCAGAAGAAGTCTGAGTTCTTCATTATTCGATATAAATATGCTAATGTTACGTAACTAAATAGGAAAAATAAAAGCAAAATATTCGGATAGGCTTCTCCTGCAGCAGCTTTTATAAAACTGTATAAATCTCTGCACTCCAAGTAATTCACTGAAAGGGAAGAGCAGACAGAGGAGAAAGGATCCATCCCTTTTACACAGAAAGAGCTTCTGTAGTTTGTTTCTTCAGTAATGAATTCAAAGGATTGTTATATGTATTAACAAATAGATACCTTGAGATACTAGATACAAAAAGTACAGATGTTATTAACTGTATAGGAAAGGCATTTTACTTAGATATTTTTCTTCATTTCATTTGCCTACTTTTTTAAACAAAAATGATTAGCAATTGGACAAAACTTTCACTGAAGATTCGGCTTTTCATTCACTAAAGAAAGAAAGATTCCAGTTATGCTTAGCTTGGTCCTCCACTGTAACCTCTATCAGGACAAGGAAAAAAAAATAGCTCTAATAGTAGTCTGTATTCCAATAGTAACCACAAAACACTTTCTTCTTTAAAAAATAAGGTGATTTCTGGTCTCTCTATATACCCTAAGAACAACTGCACGTCAGCTTTAAGGCAAGCTTTACAGTAAGGTAAGGAACTCTGAAATTAATCCATCAACAAGATTTGCTCCAAATTACTCAAACACTGTTTTCCCTTTGCACCATTAATACGCTTTCTTTGAAATGCGAGAAATCACTTAATGCTTTCAAACCACTGCTAACAAATATTCTGAAATCAAATATGAGCCGCAATTGCTTGTCCATTAGGTGTAAAGGAACGTAGCTGCTGCTGCTGCTGCTTTATTCGGTAATGCAGAGTTTTGCTAACCTGTTCATCAGTGGACTAAACAGATGACTGAGATGATACAAAGGGAAGACACATCAGCAGAGAACCAGCATGCTACACAATGCAGATTTATCTCAAAGTGGAATAAGATATTTAGCATTTATTTTCCCCCACTGAAGGAAAGCATGCACATTCTCATTGACACTAGGAGGACTTCACCGTGGACATATGAATTTGAAGTGACATGCTGACAGCGTACACGCATAATGTATCTGCTAACTCAAAGTTTTGTGTATGATGCAGTCTGCAAGAGAGATTCTGTCATTTTGTATCGGAAGAGTGAGTTTCAAGAGCAGCATTATATTAATCATTATTTCCAAAAAATAATTACTGTCTTTGCACAATGTGTGTTCCACTGAAGTAATGCCAAATATCCTACAAGCAAGAATGTTTTCTCCTGGTCAGATGCTCCCTGACTTGTCATGAACATAGTAACAAATCTATATGATCTTGCCTGTGACATAATGTTCCTTAAAGAAATACTTAATTTCCAAAACCAGCAATGACATTTTCTTTAGTATGACTTTTGCTGTTAATTTACAAAAAGTTACTAAAAATCAACAATTAAGCAAGGTCAGATTGAGTTTTCTGAAGAGCTATTTAAACAAGCTGCCTACCTATAACTTATGCACTTCCGGGTTCTAGTAGACCTCCTTTCGAGCAGCTTTGATTTTGGCTTTTTGGAATCTTTCTTCTTTTCTTCCTGACCTTCTGGTATTTCTGGCTCCTGCTCACATAAGAAAGAAGCGTCAGAGAGCTTTATCTCCTCTCCCTCCAGATTTATTAGGACTGAATTCATACTAACCCATGTTCGTATGAAATAGATAGCTTGTATGTCCAACACAGCACATTTCAAGTTCCAGTATAATGATTCATTACAGTGCACAGTTCACATGAACACTTGCTCATATTGCCTTAATGGCAACATAATTCCACAAATGCATAGGTCAAGTATTCAGGTTATTAAAACACTGCGTTTATATGAAAACATCGTGATTATAACTCAGGCGATACTTTTACGACTTGTAAATGCAACAGCTGAACAAATCGTTGCTGTCGTAGGTCTCTACATACCAAGCCCCAGGACTGTGCGTCTGTGCCCCTACACCGACTGCTGGCTCTGCAGGGCCAACTGCTTAGGTCTTCTTCTCAGGGACTTTCTCTACTTTTACATATTACTAAAACTTTTACATGGTACAGTTTCAATGCAATTCCAGGCAGGTTATTTTTATGACATTTTTCCAAGTTATTAATTTTCAAAGAAAAAAAAAATCTGTCCCCAGGCTGAATTTTTCAAATATTTGCTTCCAGCCAGAGACTTTTTCAAGTCTGTAAAATCTTTTACCATTTTTGTTACCAGAGACAGAGGGATAAAATTAGAGTGGAAAGTCTATCTATCAAACAAAGACAACAATTCATTTTAAGCTTTCCTGCAAGAACAGATTTTGGATCTGTTCATTTTGGATGAAGGCATCTGGCTAAGGCTAAGAAAATCACTTTAGAATGTATTTAAGTAGTGAGAAAAAGACATTTGCTGCAAGAGTAAAAACTTTTGTCTCCTCTTCTATAAAAAAAGAAACCGTATAAAACAACTGTTAATAAAACACTCTAGATGTTACAGTTCTTCACCAAATCTAGCTCTAATACAAACACTTGTTGGAGGCTAAGGTAAAATATGTTTCTATCATGCTATGAGGATTTGCTCAAACACAGATGACCATGCAGTAGACACCTAAGGTAGATGAACTGAATCTCACTCTTACCATCTACAGCCTGGCAGAGCGCTCTGCTCAAAACCAAGTGCAAGCAACAGGGGGAAGACGGGTCTGATATCCTTCAAACCACGGAGGATTCTGCATGGCACCAGTTGGTGCTCGCATACAAGATAAAGCCCCCTTGGTTTCCCCAGCAAATTCATGCTCATTCTAAAATGAGGGCCCTAGAATCATTTCTGATCTGTATATATGTTTATTTTTCCGAAGTACTTCTGATGCCTCTAACACACCATTGAGAAACTCCTTCCTCAAGGAGTCTAGAAATTAATCTTCTGAAAGTTACATATGCTAAACAAACACAATTAGCATTAATACAGGAATAATAAGAAAGAAACCCAGACAACAATGGGATAATAATTAAAAAAAATTAACCAGAAAATCATCTAAGAAAATGATTATACCAGCATCCTTCTTAGGTGAAATTTTGTACAAACAATGCTGATAGATCTCCCCTCTTAAAAACAATGCCAAAATCTTATATTAACGTCCTTCTTGATAATCTAACACGCAAACACTGCAATTAAAAGGTTTAAGAAATAAAAGAATAATACAACATAGACATACTAACTTACTTGAGGTGGAATGATGTTCTCAATACTGATACCCACATACACCAGTCGTTCTTTTCTTTAGGAGAGAAAAAAGAAAATAAACTTACAGAAAGACTGCAGAGATATAAAATAAGGCTGCAATTAGCATTGTTTGAGGCTCTTACTACAGTTAGACAGAGGCATTTCAAGAGGATGCTACAAATGCAAAGTTATTTCAGTGGGAATTACATGCTAAATCTCATAGGGTTATATTTTCCTACACGTATGATGCAAGTGATTTTGCCAAGAGTTCTGACAAACAAAAGTATTCGATTATTTGAGTATTTGACACGGAAATGATTAAACTTGGGTTTAAAAAGCAGTTTAAAAATAATGTTGTGATAGAGATTATGCTATCAAGTCCATAACCACGACTAATCTTGGAGATGCTGAAAAGATAAAATAGGAATTCAAAATCATCTTGAACTGGAAAAATTATCACAAAAACAGGATGCAATTCAAAAAGGCCAAATGCAAGATTCTAGACTTAGGCAGGAACAATCAACTCAAGAAACACCAAGTAGGACACAACTGCTGACGCAGTTTTTTGGAAAAGGAGAACAGTCTGAACAAAGATCAGCAAGGTCAAGCTGTTGCAGAGACAACTTGATCATTACCCAAGGATGCACGAACAGGAGAGTAGCCTATGGGACCACTTCCCTGGTAGTCAGCACTATTCATACCTAGCTGGAGCACTTGGTGCCATCTAGGTGCCACACATACTTCAAGAAAGACACGAACCAGCTGAAGAGTTCAGAGAAAGCCAGCAGGCCTGACTGAACAAGAACGCAGCAGACATGCCCCACTGAAAAAGGCTGAAAAAGCAGGGCTGACTGGTCTAGAGAAGAGAAGACCAAAGACAGCAAAGATAAAAGTATTCAAATAAAGGAAAGACTCTTGTAAAGGAGTAGTAAACTGCCCTCCTTGCCCACAGTGGGTAACAAAATTAAATCAAAGTAAGTAAAATCCAGTTTAGACCATAGTGGCAAGCCTAATACGCCTCAATACCAGCAGCCAGTGTCATCCGGATTGCCCTTGATCACTATTCTGCCTCTGTGCTGCCCCAGAAAGACAAAAGTCTTCTGTAGGTCTTGTCACATCTGTCAGCCCCAAGTGGAGATGTCTCGGATATCCTAGCACCTCTCAAATACAGCAGCCTGAAGATCAGCACCTAGCGAAGTGAGCCTTCAGCAACACAGTCTAGCAGTAAGAACAGCCATGTACCGGAACAGACCGAGGTTGGGAACAGATACTGTCAGCACTGTAGGTCCCTGCAAAGCTTTTTATGAAAATAAGAGATCACTGAATTAAATGAAGATATCGAAGAAAGTTGGCGACATTTACTGGGCTCTGCAAGGACCCTATAAGTGAGCCACATCTCTAAAGAGTTTTTTTTGAATAACAGTGTTTTAGAACAAACATGCTGACGAACAAGCCTGCATGTGGGCAAGGTATGAACTTCCATGATCCAGTAAAGCATCACTACAGTTGAAATGAAATCATGCAAGAACCAGTGTGAACCTCTTCTGGTTTTCTGAGCTGAAGAGTCTCAGTAGATAAACAACCGATCAGAATCAGACTTCTGAAGTTACCACGAGCAATCGTATGAGCACGTATCCAATGACACGAGCTGCGGATGGATGCGCCGTGTACACAAGTCATCCCGACCTGTACACAAAATACCTGAAGTGCGTATTAATTTTAGATATGTCTACCTCATGTGCATTATTTTATGCAAATAGTTACAGGCACCTACAACCACCTAAAAGTGTGGTTTCCACTGCTTTCCTATATTTATAAAACAGCTAGGAAAATTTCAAAATAGACTTATGATTATCTTTCTGAACTACACATTTTTATCAAAATAACCTTCTAAAGAGCTGTCTACTGAAAGAAAACAGCATATTTTTTTCTTAAATAACATAAATAAAGTTTCTAAAGTAACACTGACAGACAGTAAAAATGGATTTTAAGTTGTTTTACAGCCAAACAAGACCATGAGCTGTGACAATTCTGTAGCATTATGTCTAAACTGAAAATTTTGGCTTTGTATTAAAGTAATTGTTTTTGTCTCCTAAAGTCAGCTCTTCAAACTGATAGATCAAAGGAAAGCTTCTCTGCCCTTCAGAGCACTACGAGATTGGCTGGACGAGGGAAGAATTTTGTCACATACTGTGCAAAGTCATTATGCTCTTGAAAATTAATTAAAATACCTTAATGCAAGTAATGCAACTGCTAAAATCAGTCCAGAACAACTCAAAACGTAAACATTTTAGCATTCAGCAAGTTTCCCAGATTGACAGTCTCCTCCATTTCTCATTTCTTATAATGCAAAACATCAAGAGACAGGAGAGATGAGAAAAATGCAACTGTTTTTAAACATGATCAGCGAGGCTTTCAAGGTCTGCTTAACTTCTGCCTGACTTTGGAATACACGTTTTTTAAGAAATTAGCAAATAAAACAAATCAGTCCTACTGAGGTAAAGGTCTTAAAAAAACAGATGCAAAGATGAAATACCAAATGCATTTCTTATTGGAGCGTAATAGGCAAGCTCAAAATTTTAATCAATAGGTCTCAAACTGCAAGATGCAGATAAGCACTGACTAGTTATAAACTCTTCCTAGAAGAAACCAGAAAAGATTTTATTTCACATAAGTAGTTGCATTGTTTGCTATAGGGAAGCAATGAAAGAGTGAACGAAAGGAAGTACTCCACCTGATGTGGCCTGGGAGAAGTAGTCCCAAGAGGGATTTACTATCAAGAAATCTGAGAGTCTCTAACATGAGCTAAAAGGGGCATCCACAAAAGCTTTAGCAGCCACTCCTTCTAGCTGGTGACAGGACGTGAGTATAGAAGTCAGTACGCAAGTGCGAAACCTGAAATTCTGCAAGATGTTGCAGTAGCATCTTGAATTCATGAACAGCGGAAGCAAAATAAAGTGATGATTTTGCAATACTCAGATCTTTATTTTTGTCAGAGTCATTACGACTATCATGAAATTGGAAGTTTTCATTAAAGAAAGTTTGAGACATGACACTTCGGGGATGCCTACGAATAGAGCTGAACAGCTGTATCAGTTTCAGTCTGAACCTTGAAAGCCACCAGTTAAATGCTAGAGAATAATCAAAAGCAAGAGCTCAACAGTATCATTGGTTCAAAAGCACAATAACAGCGCTGGTTCAAAGAATCAGTTAAGTGCAGCCCTGCTAAGATAGTTGGGTTTTTTTCTCTTTGCCCAAAAAGACAGGCAGTCCCCAGAGGTACTGAGATTTTATAGAAACATTACATTAACATACTTCTATCCCCCAAATAACTTATTTTAATTTATACACTGAGCTGTAACAAGAAGGACTTTATATTCTTTTCTAACATTATGATCTCTTGCTTTCTTCAGTCTTTTTACCTTACAATTTACTAAAACATACCATCATTAAGTTGAAAGAGACTTCAACATTCAACTATTGTATCATGACATTGTTTTACAGCCAAAGCTCTTTTCTCTCTTTTTAAAGACTAAAAAAAAAAGCAGTCTTATGATGTACAATACAAAACATCAGGTTAATTTGGCATGAGGATCAGATTGCAAAAGGGTCATTAAACATCTGTTTCAAACACTGAAAACAGCTATCATATGAATGGTATGCTCTTCTGCAAAGATCAGAAAACTGTATATTTATGCAATATTACTGATTTCAAAAAAGCAGGGCAGACTGGAAAAAATAGCATTTCTTGCAATGGTTGCTATCAGAATATTTACCAAAGTAGGTCCGAAACCTCTGTTCACTAGTGATGAGACTTCCCACCACGAAGCAGAGCAGCCGGTTCCTCTGTGTCCCATACTTCTGCACAGATTGAGGCCGGGCGTAAACTCAGCTCCCTCATGAAATACCTAATTGTTTCAGTCCCAAAACTACAAATTGGCTAGAATTGGCAGGCCAAGAATAGTTTCGCCACCGTGTGATCTAGATCCACTCTGAGCAGAATTAGATGACGTAGTGTCAGGAACAGTTGGCACCTGATCCAACCTATCGCTACCACTGCTGCTACAGCAACCAGGAGGAGGTTTTAAGGAAGCTGCAAACAGACAAGGCTTGTGCTTGGCTTCCCCGCACGGAATCACTGTATTCCATCACCAGTATTACTGTATGCGCTACAAACACACACCGGCTGTATTCTCAACTGCTTTGTTTAAAACGGTTTCACTTGGTACTGCCTTCTGAACTCTGCCTTTAAGATACAACCATGAAAAGATTAATAATGCACATAGATGCTCTTAAATTCTGCTGAGAACTCTATATACAACCTAAAAGCTGCAAATTACGCAGACTGTGTTTCATGACCCTCGTTTTCAGGTCTGAAAACTGCAGAAAGGAGTTCCAAGTGGTAAGAAAGTTGTTTGTCAGCCCACTAGACTGGATACATGGAGCCCTTGATAATGGCAAGAGGGGACACAGAACTTCTTTGCAAGCTGCAGTTCAGCTGACCCACTGCACTACTGCAACTGCATAATCTTGTAAAGCAGACAAAGTTTAACAGAAGCTAAAGCAACAAGATTTATAAACCGTATTAATCCAGAAGACCTTTAAAACAAAGTCGGGACTTACAGGGTGTTTACTGCAGGAAGTTTACACACGTCTGACAGAGCATTGCTAATGCATGCAGCTGAACCAGTGCTGACAACCATTTAATTACAGGTACGGGAAAGCCAAAATTGTGTTCAGGCACCATGACTAAAGCTCAATACAAACGCATTTCCTTATCTTTTGCAATTACTGGACTCTCTCTCCTCTCTTGTAAGTTCTACCTTCATTGCGCCACCAATAACCTCTCTAAGAAGCAGGGAAATCAAAACCGGTTTTACCAATTCCCAGTCTCATTGGTACTTTCCTCCCCAGTCCTCAGTTCTTTTAATGCTTTGTTCAAGTATCGCCACCCCTCTGGGCAGCAGCTTGCTGCGCACACAACCAAACAGTAGTACCTGCGTTCTGCACGCTCCTTCTTTTTTAAGACAACATCCAGATCTTGTAATTGTTCTTCTAATTTCTCACATAGCAATTTCTAGAGGGAATAAACAAAATATTAGTTTCTCTCATAACCAACTATTTTCATTTAATGTTCAGGCACTTCATTCACT
Source organism: Apteryx mantelli (assembly GCF_036417845.1). NCBI lineage: Eukaryota > Metazoa > Chordata > Aves > Apterygiformes > Apterygidae > Apteryx > Apteryx mantelli. The sequence goes on from NC_089978.1 coordinate 5,328,822, forward strand.
ATTTTTATACTTATCACATTAATGTCTGGAAGATGAATCCCTTGTTACACTGGAAGATCCTCTTTTAGCAGTATGGCTTACAGCAAAGGCTGTCTTCCTAAAACCTGTGTGCACTTCAGCATGAATTGCTATAGAAATGCATCTTCCCAGTAACTAGCATCTACTGTAGGAAGCAATGTGCCTAAAGCAAACATTAGAGATGTTTAGAATAAACTACTACTTTGGTACTTCTAAATTAGTACCAAATTTTCATTATATTTACAAATTACCCTCAGAGAAACCTGAGGGTTTCACATACATAGATACTATCCATACACAAAGTTAAGTGTGTACACACGCAGTGACATTTTTGTTTGGCACTTACCTTAACCCTTAAAAGGCACATGAAAAGGCACATGTGCACCACGGTAAAAAGGAGAGAGGCACTTCAGCACCATTTTCCTACCAAATATTTCAAATCTTTTTTTTTTTCCATACTTTCAGAAATTTAGTAATTTTTACTATGATAAATAACAAGTAGCACTAAAGCAAAGAGATGCTTTAACTGCAAGCTGCAATACCAAATGATGCATGGAAAACATCCTTAGGCATTCAAGACCATGACTACTTAAACAAAAAATTTCTCGGAAGACAACTGAAAATTGATACACAATACAGCCGTATCATGCCATGTCTCATTTGGCTAGTTTTCTGCAGGGTAGCAGCCCTTTTGGCAAAGAATGTTTCTAAAAAACAAGGATGGGGTTTGAGATCAGGCGGATTATTCTGAAAATGTGCCTATATGGTTCCCCCATTTATTTAACCAGAACAGCATCAAACACACTCTGACTCATCCTTCCAAGCACCTACACTGCAAAACTTGCTATTTTAGTAGACGTATTTTAAATGAAACTGGACACGCACACTGAATGTTTTTTTTCTGCAGCAGCTTCTATCCTTAAAAGAAGTGCTCATGTTTGTCTGCTATTTGACAGGGATAACAATGATTTTCTCAGCAGAGTCTACCTATACCACAAGACTCATTAGAAACAGCAGCTTTCTCTAACCAGGTTTTGAGCAAATGCCCGAAGGCGGGCTGGAACTTCAAAAACAGCTGCTTGCTTTGGCCACTGATCCATCCCTCACTGCCTACTGCTTCTCCCTCCAGGATGACAATGTGATTTCTCCTTAGGGAAAAATTAAGATATTATATTTTTAAGGCTACATTTGCTTGAAGTAATTTAACAAAAGATGGAAGAAAGAAAGTTGTGCTGGAGATTTTCATCTACACACCAGCAACACGTAGCCATTTATCACTAACAGTAGAAAGGAAGGAAAAGGAATACTCCCTCATAAAACTCAGTTTTACTAAAGGCCAAGGGGGAAGATCGGCATCCCTACACTCCATCATGAAACACTATTTAACAGGAGAAAATAAAGAAAGAAAGAAAGAAAGAAAGAAAGAAAGGAAATAATCTCCCAACAAATCTCCACAACCACAAGCAAAGCTGCAAAAGAGAAAACTAAAGTCAATTAGGAACCATACATGCTGGCAAGGTGGGCAGAACCATTCTCCGTCAGGGATTATCATCAAAGGAGGGCGAAGGCAGGCCGTATGGTATCCACTGTCACACGAGTCACACAACAAAATCTGCAGAAACAAAATGAAACATGAGTATCTTTTGGCATGCATTGTGTGCAATGAGTTCCAGCACTAGTTTCCCAGCCAACACAGAAGCACTTTATAAATACCCTGGACTGTGCCAAAACCAAGAAATCCTGTATCGCTCATCTCTAGATGTTCCTGGAGCCGGGAGGTGTTTTTCAAGGGGAAGTTAAAGTTGAAAACTGTGATACATAAATTCCAGATTTCCTCTTGTGATGTGTTCTTCGGCACGTAGGAGTACTGGACTGCTTAGACTGCGCCCATACCGTGGAACTGGGTGACGCTTTCTAGATCTTGAACCAAACTACATCTGGACAAAATGTGATACGAATGGTTTTGCCTGTGCACTCGTGTTCCCCATGACGGAAACCTGGCCATAGGGGCCAGGAGGGAACCACAGCACCCTTTAGCAATTTCCTCAGTCTGGATGATTCAATGACAGGACTGTAGAGATAAACTTACGGACTCCCAGGGGTATACAGAACTGGCGAGCTATTAAATTCACACACGGACAAAACTCTAGATACCCCTTTCCATGAAAAATGAGTGACAAAGTTGACATGAGCTTTGCGAATAGCCATCGGAGTATGCAGTCCTCTACTGCATGACTTTAATTATGGCCTTCTTGTAATAAATATCATGTAAAACCTAAATGGCATTCTCCTACGCACAAAACTCCTGCTCCCCAAAAGAATGATGTACCTTGAGATACGCTTCTCTTCCACCTCTTACTGCCAAAACAGTCAACAGAGGCTTTCCCTAAAAACCTACCAGCTCAGGATGATTGGGAAGGCCACACTTCTTGCATGGCTCATCATCATCAGCAGGCGCAGGCTCTTCTTCCTCCTCCTCTTCTTCCTCCTCTTCCTCATCTGAGTTTTTTTCACTCCCCGACTCCTCACTTTCTTCATTACTTGAGTATTTCCACCTGCCACGTGTTCGAGTACCCGTCCACCGAACTTTGCTTCTCTGCGAGACATGCCATTTCAAAGACAAAACACAAAAAACTTGCATTGTTTCTTCCCAAATCTTTAAACTACCCAACTTTCTCTATAGTGAAGCGATTCGTTTCAATCAGCCCAGCTGCAAATTTACAGCAACACAGCACAGCAAGATGGGCACAATTTTCTGAAATAAAATCAGTGCACCTTGTAAGTGAATAACTTTCTTTCAGGTCTTCTTTCACATTTATACTTTTAAGTTATTTCTCTTAAAGTTAAAACCGACTCAGTTGATATTTCTTTTTGCTAATGGAAGGGATATATCATAGCCATCTTATTTAAACAACTGTATGTCTTACCATGCATTTATTTGGATTTTCCATCTTTTTGTTTTACAAAACAGAAGACGACCTCTCTTATTCACTAAATGATGGTGGCACATTTTACTAGTGATTTGTTTAAAATATATTTTGTGTGAAAAACAGAATTCAATTAAAATTCAAAATAATATTTTATATTAGTTAAAACTACTTTCTGCATCTGGGACATTTTAAATTTAAAACAATATACTAAACAGGAGAAACTTTTTTTGGAATTAACTGACCTGTTTCTTGCAGACATTTTTTCACAAATACATTTTTTTTCTGCAGAGATTGAAAAAGGAAAATAACTTTTCTAGCTTTTTCAACTCACAAATATTTTTTAACTTTGACTGAAATACTCAATGACCTGAACTAGCTGAAAAAAAAAAAATGAAGAAAGTTTTCTATTTTCTCCTGCAAGAAGGACTCATACCAAAGGAGTATTTGTCAAATCGGTACATTTTTGTTTCAGGTGCTTAACATTAGTGAAAAGTCAAATCACTAAAGAGCTGGAAATTAAACTAGCAGCAAATGCACTTCAATTACTTGAGTGTGTTAATTTAAGTTTAGGCTTCATAATACATTATCATAATTTCAAACATGTTTTTAGGACACACTTTCCTAAAAGAAAACAAATATAAAATATCCAGTTAAAGATTTGGGGTTTTTTTCAACCTGCTGAAATGACAAAAGTTACTCATTTCAAACGTCTTCCATACACTTAAAAATACTGAGACTTTATTCGTTGTTTTTCCTTTCTGCTCCACACCCAGAAAAAGATGAAGGATAAATGAATAAAAGGGGGTTAAAATTACACAGATATACACATGCACATTTAATTTCCTTTATCTCATAAACTCAGTATTATTTTTACCTGGCATACTTTTAAGATCTGTGCCCCATAAGCAAAAGTTTATTGTGGAAAAAAAAAGACACCCCCATCCAAAGTAAAATGTATATCCCATGTATGTGAAAAGCTAATTATATTACAAATCCACCACAAAGATAACTTTATTACTCTTCACCATTTTCCGGGTCCTTTTCGCATATCATCTTCCTCAGACTGACCAACCAGACACCAAGTATACCATCTAGCAAATCCGCAGAAGCTACAAGTCTCCATTCAACCACTCAGTAAGACTGACTCAGATCTGATCATTTCATTTTCTGAAGGAATTTACCCAGGTTGATTTGGTCTAGTTAGTTTAAAACTAAGTTAAATGAAAGATCTTATAAACCGGTAAATCAACAGATATTTGCAGTCTCTTAGGGAGAGGTTTTAGACTAATCCACAAATTGGATTGCAAAAACTACTTTCTTAAAAAAGTTGACCAAACGAACATTATCTTCAATATTCTTATGCAAGTATATTTTCTCCTTACAGATAAAACTGTCTTAATCTGTATTCCCAGGTAGTAAAACAATATTACCTTAACTTTAGAATTTGACTCCTTCTCCTGTTTTTTCGCATCATCTTTTCGTTCTTGTTTTTGTGCTGCTGCAGGTTTCTCCTCCTCCTCTTCAGCTCGTTTTTTGTCCGGTTTCTGATCTCGAGTCTCCACGACTTTTGGAGTAGGCTTAGATATTCTTGGAGATCGCCTTAATGTGCGACCAACACTGAGCTCTTCTGGTGGCGTTTCTGCCTTTTTCTTCCTACTGGAGATCCTGATTGTTAACTTAATTCCTTCTTTCTGTCTTTCAGAAGTTATTTCTTTATTATCTGTTGCACAACTTTCTTCTTCAGAAACTAGTTTATATTTAAATTTGCTTTTAGGTACTGGAGATTCCTTTTTACTCTCTGAGGAGTCCTCTAGATTAGAAGCATGGGCATCATCTAACCTATCGGGTTCTGTCTTGGCAACCTCAGGCTCTTCCTCTTGTTCTTCAGGGTCTGATTTTTCTTCTCCTTTGCTTTCCTCAGGGACTATACTTTTAGTATCGAAGCCCTCCTTTTCTAAAATGGACTTCTCTAACGTAACAGGAGAAGTAGATGAAGGGGGCATCTCAGCAGCTTCTGGAGAGGCAGGTTTCTCCTCAGACTCACCTTTACTTTTCACACTCTCTTCATCAGCTAGTGCAAGCTTGGGCAGTTCCTTAGGAGTAGATGCATTTGTGGAGTTTTCTAGCTTTTCTAAACATTCATTGGGCGGTGATCGTCTGTCCTTTTTGATTTTCATGGCTAGTTTCTCTTCAGGTTTTTTGGCACAGTCTTCAGAGTTTGAAGACTCTTCCACTACCATCTCAGTAGTTACGCTGTCGAGGGGCTCTTTTTCCACAGGACTAGATTCCTCTTTTAAAGGCACTTTCTGATTAGAAACCTCAGAGACCACAGACCCTACCTCTTTGACCACAGTTACTGCATTTTTCTCAACCTCACATGCTTTCATAATTTTACTAACAGAGTTTAAAGAGTCTGATACCTTCTCCCCACTTTTACCATTTTTCTCCTTTAATGAGCTGCTGTCTTCTTTTGTGGTAGGAGAATGTTCTGATTTATTATTTTGTATGACACTTGGGGTTATTTTTTCACTGCTAACCTCTCCATTTACTAGCACTTTCCCATCAGGACATAAAGCAGTAATTGTAGGGACTCTCTTAAAAGTCTCTTCTTCTGGTTTCCCTTCTTCTTTCAAGACATCCTTCGTTGGAGTTACACATTTACATAGGGACCCCTTTATTGGGCTGTCATAGTCATCTGTCAGCTTGATCTCTCGTTTTTTAAGTGGTATTTTTGCCTGCTGATCATTTTTAAGTTTTTCACTTTCTTCCACAGATTTCTCCACAATTTCTTGGGGAGTTTTGACATTAACACAAAAGTCTAATCTCTCCGGCTCATGAACTGCTATTTTGTCAGTACAACTTTTTACTTCTTTTAAGTCTTTTGGTTCTACTTTGTTTTCTTTCACCTCTACTTTAACAGGTTTGACATTTTCTTTAAAGGAGTCGCTTTCTTCTTTGACTGTTTGCTTTTCCTCATTGTATTCTGAAGTTTTCTCTAATTTTACTATTACTGGCAATTTTATAATTTCTTTTTCTTCCATTTTCTCAATTTTCACCATATTTTCATCTTCTTTGATCACAGGAAGAGGGAGGTTCTCCAATTCTTTTGACTGTTCCTCCACCACCTCTTTTTCTTCTTTAATTTTTAATTGATTTTCTGTTGACAGAGAAACACAGTTATGAAACAACCAGGGACTTAAAAGGATAACAGATATCCTCAATCAAGACAAATGTATATCAAAAAACCCCCGAACCCAACAACCTTTCCCCCCAAATGAATCTTCTGCCATGGGATTATTAAGAGTTAGGCCTCTTTAATGACAGTGTTAGACAGGTGGGCTGTCAATTTTTAAGCTATAGAATCAAGATCAGTTTAATTATATACCAAGATAAACCTAAATTTCACAGAAGCTATCAGCAGAATTCCAGATTCATCTTTTTTTATGCAGACATCCCAACCACATCTTCAGTTGTACCACAGTACTTTCAGAAAATGGATACATAAAACCTAAGCAGAGAATGCATGAAACACAACCTTAGAAAAAAAGTCTCACTTGAATTTCTGAATTATTTCCCTAGCCAGAATGTGTTATAAGATTCCACGTACTTCAAGCGACGTACCACATAAGAATCAATCTCCTCTTTGTTGACATGGTTATTTCAGGAAATATCTAACTATTGTATTTCAGGAATTCAGAGAAAGCTGAAGATATTCAACATTATGTTTTATGACAACATTCACCCAGATTCTCTGTTTCTGGGAAATCTCCTGTGTACTATCAAAATGCAAATCATATACAATATTCTACATTCACTTTATTAGCAGTTTTGAAAGCAAGCATAGTAAATAGCAGCATATACCAGAAAAACCCGCAGAGCCTAAAGTATTAATTATGCCTAGTTTGCTTAGTCAATTTTAGATTGTTAAGGCTTAAAGTACAGTTCCAGCACTCAGAAAAAAAACATAAATTTATTTTATTACTATGTACCTCAGCCTATTATTTATCATTACTGCAGCCTCTTAATATCCTCACATTTTTTTATCTCATTTTTTTGAGTCAGCTAGAGATAAAACTCATTACAAAAATAGCAAATATAATAGTATTACATACATCATAAAAGCATCTGGCAGCAGTTGTAACAACTGTGCCATAACTCCAAACAAAAGGATGGTGTTTTCCCCTCTACCACCCCCCTCTCCCTCCACGCCATTGTAACTCTTTTCCAAGATAAGAGCTCCCCAAAGCGGTAAGAGATTACAGAGGGGAAAGTACCTGACAGCTAATTTAATTACATTTAAATAAAACGAGCGTATTAGAGAAGAAAGATAGCGCGGCAAAGAAGAATTCATGCATTTTAGAATACTTTCAAACACAAAGCATGTATCCAAGTAAGTCTCAGCAGCGAGTACAGGAGCGAGAGAGATGCTAACTCTAGCGTACCTTAAGCGATAACATTTTGAAGGCTCAAGGCCAGCTGTTTTTCCTTTAGAGAGGCGATTACCACTCGGACCCCTTCAAACAGAAGAGCTGCCCCTCTAAAGACAGCATTTATCTGCATTAGTGAGAGTGGGAGGCCTTTTCTGCATCTCTGTTCTTCTGCCCTCGCTTCATTTCTTTCTGCCTAAACTTTGTTCTCAGAGAATACCCGTTTTCTCCTTCGCCTACTGCTCTCTCCCAGACTTCTAACATCAAGGATCGTCAAAACTCTGAAATTCTTCTATGCTGAAACACGGCAATTGTTCTAAGATCTAGCTTTTTAAACTCCCTAAACAGCTCATAAAGCATTTCACATACACAAAGTCACTCAGTTGATGCACAAGTTGTTGTAACACTATTTGAGTTAAGCAGGCTAGTAAAAAACCTAAACATCGGTTTAGTTTATTTTTTATGGACTAATTTAATGCTATTTTGGAAGGGGCCAAAGCACATGGGTATCAGTTCTTCCAGTATGTTTCCACAGCGCCTTTGAAGGCCTTCATTTTCCCAGAATTTCTGAGCGCAATCCTTGGACTAATGGGAAAAATTACTAAAGCTTCTCAACTCAAATGGTCTAAACAGTGCTCCGTAAATACACTGACTGCACTTAAATCACTGCACATATAAATTATTGACTACATACACTGGACTAGCGTCTAGGACTAAGTTTTGCATCAATACACAGCCTAACGTAAGCAGTGACTCAAGCGATGGCTTGATGGCTGAGTGCACCACAGGGTTTGGGGACTTATCTCACAGGAGACGGTCATTAAAATGTTTTCAAATGGCTCCTCCTGAATCCAATTCAAGTAAAACAGTATTTGAAGTAAAAATCTAAACTGGATGATTTATTAAGTTGGCTTGACCAATTTTTAGCGAGACAAAGGCAAGATCACTACTCAGGGTTGACTCTGCAGTATCTGTAACCATGCAGATTATGTCGTCACTTGTTTGCAGCATCAGATACTGCAGATGTCTTGGACTGACAGACGATGCTACTGATGTTTGCTGCAATTTACTGTAATTTCTACAGTAAGTTTTTAAATGCTTCCACAACAATTCAAATACTTAGCTAAATGTTTTAATCATTTCTTCTGTTCTACACTGTTTGTTGCTAAGATTAAAACAGCAAGTCTTCCTCTAAGACTCAGACCCAAGACGGGCTTTGGCTAAATCCATATATCCAATTAACTTAAACAGATCTGAAGAAACTCACACTAACACACTGGAAACCTTAAATCTTGTGTCTGACTGAGAAAAATCTTTTTCTGTGTTTCAACAAAATGTTAGTACTGGGTAGTATCTGGAGTAAAATTACTTAGGATAACAAGCTTTTAGCTTTTCATAACCTGACAAAAAAAGCAGATTCTTTAACATGAAATATTTCAGGCTGATACTTAGTAAAACGAATGCACAAACCAACAAGATATCAAATATGTGCAATGACATGATAATAAGGAAGGTAAAAAGGTTCTTTGCTGATAAGAACAATAAAGTGGAGGCAGCTAAGGTCCACCTCGTGTCTAAAATATTTTAAATTGTTTTAATTTAAGCTCATGTCTTCTTGAAAAAATCGTATTGATTGTGAAACATCCAAGGGAACAACCTATATTTTTTCATTCAAACTCAGAAAGCAAAAATAAACAACACACTCAATACTGTACTGATATCAATCATGGCATTGCACAAACAGATTTTTTTGTTTTTGAAATTTTAATATTGCTAGAACAGGGCAACAGTTGGGCAACAGTTCAATGTGCCACAGAAAATGTACAATAGCAAGTATTTACAATAGTATACAAAATGTACAGCAAAAATAAAATTACTAAGAAAACAATTTATACACACAAGTCTCTTTTTATAAATAAACTACTGAGCCTAAATATGCACTAAAAAGTTCAGCAATATTAGCTATTTAGCATTTCAAAGTATTCAACATTTACTTGATTTACTTTGAACAGAAACATGTACTTAAAAGAAGTCCTAATCTAACACAGTCACTTTTCAGGAAGTTGAAAATTCTGACACTGCCACAGAACGACATTTAAAATTTGAAAAAAAGAAGCTAGAAAACCTTGTGGAGATGCTTCTTCACCCTTTTTGGTGTCTTCATCTTCAATGCTTGGGCTTTCACGTGACGAATTCTCCTGCTGATTGTTGTTTTTCAGCAGGGCAGGATCTATTTGTGCTTTCAAGAGCTCAAGCGTCTCGGCGAGCTCATTTCGGTTTCTGGATGACAGAAGAAAAAAACATATTGTCTGATAAGCCACTTACTCACTTACCCCAAAGGGATTCATTAGAAATAAACAAACACCATCTGCTTAAATGGATGCTGCCCTAAAAACCATGCCTACAAGAGCAGTGCAATGCCTGTCCTACCAAAGTGGCTGCAGTTTTGCACTCCAATTTGTACTACTTTCCAATTTATCCTTACTAAAATCGACGGACCTTAACCATCTTAACTTTCAAGTCCTGTTGGTCTGGATCCGAGCTGCTACTATTTATTATTCTTTTATTTGTTACTCTGTTATCAATCCTCACTGGTTTTACTTTGCAGTTTCATCTTCTCCTCAATGGAAGACCTTGTAGTTAGTTGCTCGTGCACCAAAAGGGCAATCCTATCATTTAAGTGAAATTTTTCAAAAGCAATTAAATCATTCAAATACCTTTAGAAGTACCCATCCTAAACGCATTTAGTAAACAACACAAAGATGTGTAGAAAAATCCAGCTACTTGAGTTCTGGTAGTGAGAAAAAGTTCATGCATCTCTATACACGTGAGTCTCAGCACACTGAACTGCTTATTTAAAGTGAACATCTAACTAGAAGAAACAGAGCCTTAATACGCTATTTGAGATCTGATTAACAGATTCATTAGTTTCATAATAGACTAGAATAATAAGGCTCTCATGTTACTCTTTTTCAAAAGTCAACATTCAGCAAGGTGTTTTGTCCAAGTTTACAGAAAATGGGAGCCTGGAAGTGTAACAACTCCGACATGCAGATTCTCGTGGTTTTAGAACCACGTCAAGTTTTAGAATCCATTACTGTGTTTTTCTGCTGTGAATGTAGAGCATCAGAACTTCCTCAGCAGAAGCCCCATCCCCTCTACTTTTGGCACTGCACTCTGGAGTCTGTAATACATGAGACAAGATATACACAGTTCAGCTCTTGGTTGATTTGGTTAGATGCATTTACTTTATTCACCCACAACAGATGTCTAAATTTCCCTAGTGTTAATGGTTAGCATTTTATAACCCACTGATAGTGGTTTCAACCATTCTGTAGGACATCTCTGGTTATTAAAGTTACAGATATGTAAATAAGCTGCAGACAAAAATTAAAATTTACAAACAGAAAAATGAAAAAAATACAGACATTGTTTGACTTTTTTTAGATCCATTTCTACATTTCTATTTACTTTTTACTCAGAGTTGATACTGATGAGTCCAGTTTAAAATGCACTTGGAACTAAATCATTAAAAAAAGAATTTTAGATAGAGATAAAGCGAAAATGGATCATCTGGTAGATGTGAAACAGATTTCAAACTGATTATTTTGCATTAGGAAAGATCCCATATATACTTTGCCCAGATAGGAAAGTGAAAAACAAGATATGCAGAGCAAGAATCACAAAAAACATAATTCTGAGGCTAAAATATCATTAAAAGATTATCAGACCAAACTGCAGCAGGCAACTGAGACACAAGGGCACTCTCATGTACCAACGTCAGTCTGCATCAACATCATGAACCCCATCTTCAGCGATCTATGAGCTGACTTCTACCCCGGAATGGTTTTAGTGCCTGTCTACATGGACTGTAAACAATTTTGCAGTTTCATGAGGTTAAAACTGCAATGTAATTTCTCATGAGAACAAACTGTCCACTGATGATTGCCAAGTAACGTGGACCAATTGTCCTCAGGAGATTCTTCTGTTGATACTCTTTCCATATACACATTGTAGCTTGACAGAGCAGAAAACAAGTTATACACTGGCTATTTCCCACAAATCAGTGGGCCACTTGTCCCCGTAATTAGAACCATCCATGTTCTTTCACTAACACATACACTTGAATACAGAAAACATCACCATCAGGAATCCTACTCTGTGAAAAACGGAGATTGACTGAATTAAGTTTCTGAACCCCAGTCACGAACAGCCATCTTAAAACAAATAAAAACTACAAACTAAGAAAAAAAAGGAATACCTAACAATGCACTTCCAGGTGGATCCATCCTGGTCATCCTGTTCTTCTATGTACATCCTGACATTATGCTCTTGATCCAGCTGATACCAATACATGAGGCCATCCTTGTCTCGACCAATGGGCTGAAGACGCATTGCATCAGCATCCTCCTCATTAATAATATTCTTAAACTTTAGATTGTCATCAAACTGACATTCACAGAGATACTGAAAAAATCAGAAAGTTGGAAGACTGTTAAAACATCGAAGTCTAAACAGAAATAACAACATCAGCTCATTTCCTCTTTAGTGCAACTTGAAACTTCTTTTTAAATCCCTCTTTATTGGATCTGTGAGTTCACTACAGCTACTCATATTTCCAGGTCGTATTGTTTTTAAATCAGAGATAACTTTTAGATTTTTATTACTGGCCAGTTTAGAAAGGCTTTATTATTATTTATTTTTTTACATAATACAAGTGATTTCATTCTACAATAAAATATATATAGAATATATATAAGTTGAAACCAACCCTGCCAGGTTTCTCAAGAATCGAAAAGATGAAGTCCCATCTTTGCCTTTGGACTTCAGATGAGCACACTTAATTGCAAGCTAATAAACATTTTAATAAGTGTACTCCACAGACAAATAGCTACTGACATAAAATAATAACAACAAAAATAATTTCATATGAAGTCTTACATTCACTTTGGGCCTATCCCACTAGAAGGAATATCACGCCTGTTACAAGATCAACTCCACATTTAGTGTACCCAGCTATGGTTCAGTCAAGCTAAATCTGCAGGATTTTTAAGTGAATGAGAAAGCTAATCTGCAAGATATTTAAGGGAGAGAGAAAAAAGTCATTTAAAAACTAGCTGATGAACGTATACCTTCAGAATTCCCAGTTTGCATTCAACACTCATTTCTAGGTATCCTTTTTTTTCCATCTCCCAAGCCCAAGTGCTGTTGAATTCTTGGCATATCTGTCACAAACAAAATATTAAGATAACTAGGGTTAGTGGACAAAAACAACTTTAAACATTTACATATTAATTTATAATATATGTATATAAATATTTATATATATTAATATTTATATATTAATAGATCCTTACTGCAATAATGATTTTACATGATCTCTTAGAGTACTGCAAGTCCAAAAGCCTCGCACAAAAATAAAAAGTAAAACCGGGGTAGGTCAGCAAGCACTGGCAAATCTCCACTGACTCAGGGAAGAGTATCGCCAAGGCCCTGATCACCACGAACTTCTCTAGACCTCTTCAACGAGGCAGCACAACCCTGAACTGGGGAGTTACGAGGCCAACTTCTGTTCTTGCCGTGCTGTGCAAAATCTCCCATTTTTCTGTTTCTGGGTGGTTTATTTAGAATACAAATACCCTTGAGTAGACGGGATTTCTTATTACATGTCTTTGCAGCACTTATCACGTTAGCCGCCAGGGCCTCTAAGCCCTACAACTACACTGCAAATAACAAATGGAACCGAGTCACTCCATGCTGTAAAATGATTATTCTTTAGAAAATGATAAACATCTTGGTCCTCAAGCCATTTGATAAATATTATTTTAAAATATCATGAGAATAGCCAACTTAAATGTACTAGAAGTGAATAAATTAAACCCTACCAATATGGGGGGGAAAAAAAAACCAGAAAGCGAAAAGAGCAGCAGTAGAGGATGGATAGAATCATTGGGAGCTCCAATAAATAACAGTGTAGAAGTAATTTCCCTCTCCTTCCTAAACAAGTCAGACATGCTTAAGACAACTCTCACAAAAAGAGTCACAAGCAAAAACACAACGGCTGCTTATCAAGTCAAGACACAGTAGTGGGATCTCCAGTGGATGAGGCTATTCTAGTGGAAATATCCACTAAAAGGGGGCGAAAGTTGGTCACAAATACATCTCGAGTTGAGAGCATTTTGAATGGCTGCTGTTAATTCACAGCTCTCCAAATTAGCACGCAAGGTACTGCTGCATTTCAGTCTGCAAGGAACCCAAACCCTGCTGGATGTACGCAGAGAATCACAGCAAGGCAGTCTCCCCATTACCGGGCTCCTGTTAAATAAAAGATAAAGTCTCTAAGCCTGTAAATCATGTCCAAAAGCAGCTTTTCCTGGAAACAGCAGCAGAAATAACCTTAAATTTCACCCACCAAAAGCAGAGATCAGCTGATTCCTATCATAAAACTCTCTGTGGGCTACATTCAAGAGAGGTGGCCCTACCTCTCCTCCTCACCACAGCTACGCTACCCCTTGTACTGACACCAGCTTTCAAGTGACCCAAGGGTAAGCTAGTTAAGGGAGCTAAAATACGAGAGAACTATTTCTCTTTTTTCTTTGGGAAGTTAGCGTTTCTGCTGGCTTTTGTCCCTACACTGGCTCAACTCTGGGGTCAGATGAGTGTCACTGCCAGTACAAGGTAAAGGTTCAGGATTGCACACGGAAGGGAAACTCTGGACCACACTTTTTGGCCTCAGCATGCAATTAGATTGGCTCAGCCCCACCAGAAATCATACTTTAAACTACTACCTAGGGAGTAGGTAGACTTCTCTGACACAAAGCCAAAGCTCACGGTAAGGGAGACACCTGTTCATCACTAACAAAACCAGGTTATTCTGCTTTCTCTCCTTCCTCGCTTTCAACATTACGAACATTATCGCTGGGAAACTGTGTATCAAAACCCCTGGTAAGGGCCTGTGCCATTCACTGTTCATTACTTACTAAGCATGAAAGCAGTAACGAGAAGTTGCATACGCTCTGGAAACGTAGGACTGTCAAAGCAACAACTCGGAGACGTAAGAGCTGTTGAAACATCTGCTCAAACTGAAACGACTACATTTGACAACTAAAAACCAGATGATCATGCTTTTTTTCCTGACAACTATTGTCACAGCCCTAAAAGAAAGATCTCATTGATTCGAGCTCTGCTGAAATGTTAGTCTCTGCCTTCACAGAGGGGACATTTTAAACCACTCGAAAACCTGCTGCTTGAAGGAACAGCTGGTTTCTGCACGCTCAAGAGTGGTCAGTACCTTCCCACCTGGTAAAAAGAGGTCATACCTATCTCTCTAAAATATTTCTAAAGCAGCTACGATGGCATCCGACACTATTGCCATGCTCCAAACGTTCACTGTAAACAAGGAAAACAGGAAGGAGAAAGACACAGCAGAGGAATCTACTTGGGTGGGACTATGGACACCTTAATTCTAACAATTAGGGCATAAAAGACAGTGTGCTCAGAAAGTGCCTGCTTCAGAGGTGAAGGATCCAGCCAGAGCAGTGCAGAGAAATCTTATCTGTATAAAAAAGCAAAATACGTTTGACAAAAGTGAAACATTTTGTCAGGAGAAAGTGCAGCCTGAATGAATTCAACTATGCGTTTCTCAAGAACGGCTAAGCTGCACAGTGCCCTTTAGCTGTTAACATTTACAGAACAAACCTCCTTTTTTATCGCAGTCATAGTTGACCATGGGGACTCTCTGCACGGAGGAGAAAAGTCAGGTTCCAGAGCCCTACAGCCATTTCCTCCCCCAAAAGGCTGGTACACATGCTAGCGAACCAGCTTGAACCGTTCACCATCAAAACAGGCAAAGGAAAGAACTCAACTGCTGTGTTAGCTTCCTATCACAAAATATATTCATCTGTCAAAATATCGTGTTAGCTTCCTATCACCAAATAAATTCATCTGTCAAAATACCAGCCACTGCTTAGCAATAGCATTTTATGCCTGCCCTTTGTAAGCATGGCAGTCAGATAAAGCATAAGTTATAGAAAGCTGGCATGTAACAAAGCATATTAGCAAGACATATTTTATATATATATGTGTGTGTGTGTGTGTATATTTGTGTATATATATATATACACATATATGTATATACACACACACACACACTTTCAAGAGCGTGTAAGTTTGAATGTCCTCCTGTTAAAAAACATTTTCCCTCCCAAACAGGAAAAGAAAATGGTGTCATCTAGAATGTATTACTCAAACTTTAGCAATAGCAACACATCAGTAGTTCCTAACAGAGGAAAAACAGGTCAACATTGCCTTTTAGAGTATGTCAAATAATACTGCAGACATCTGTTAAGAATACTCTCAAAGGTTCTACAACTTTTCAGTTTTCCCTGTGTTTTGGGGCATTTCCCAATACTCTGTTGTTTTTCTAGACAACTTCTATCCCTCTGAAATGGGGATGATATTAGCATACCTCTCTAACTAGTTATATTCAAATTTCTTTTTTTCTCAAGAGTCCTTTGAGCTACTGGCTAGAATAAGTTTCCAGTTAGCTTTGGAGTCTGGTAAATGAAGTAGAATTTATTACTGCTTACTTGGTCTTAACAGGGTGGGTGGGAGGGTTTCCTTATCATTTTTCTGTCCTTGCAATGCCTGCTGAAGGAAGATTTTCCAGACTACTCCCTCATAAACTTGTTTTCTCCCTCTGCTTTCTGCTTATCACACATCTGCTTCAACGGGGTATCTAAGTTCACTAATCAGAGTTGGGATTTGTCATCCTGCTGCAAAGGCTTTGAGGTATATTAAGGAATTTAACACAATTCAATAACCACAGCACTTGGTAATACAGAAACCACACAGATGTTACACAGATGACTGTATGTTATTATTTTAAAGCACCATCATAAATGCTTTACAACTGTAATACTGCACAAATCTACAGAATACGGTTAAGGAGTGAGATTTAATGTAAGGCCTTTCAGCAGGTTATTTCCTGACATGCTGCCAGTGCTATGTACGTCATCGTCTTAAGACTACACAAACCTCAAGGCAAATTCCTAACTCTATAAAGCTTATAGATAGCACTAAGGGGGCAAACTGTGACTGGATCTTCTAGGTACTAAAATTAGTATCGTTGCTATTGCCATAATGCCTGCAGTTCCACATACTCTAAGTAAGATATGATCATGGCTGTACAGACAATAACAAGACTACATTCTTCTGGAATAAAAGGCACATTAATCAAGATACCTAGAAGAGAAATGCTAATATATTAACTTTGAATATTTGCATATTTTTATTTTCTAAAGCAGTGTAAATTCTTTAAACTAAAAACTACTTTTGCATGTAAGGTGCCGAGAAAGGTACAGCCACAATTAAAATACCAACGCAGAATTACGTCTGCCAGCAAAACAATGAGATGCTGCATTTTTACTTTTTAAATAATTACATTCAAGTAATTACATTTTCATCTTAGTTGTACAGTTCTGAGCATGCCAATATAAATCACTGCAACACTTTCATCTATCATTAACACACCGGAAGAGAACTCCTGTACGGTTAGTCCCTGCGGGAGCGCTAACCAAATCACACTGATTAAGTCATATTCAGACAACTGGCACGCAAATGCACAGTTACCATGTAAAACTCTGCTCAATTTAGCTTGTTAGCGGGCTAACAAATCTGCTTCTGCGTTTAAGGCTTTAAGTCCCCCAAAAGTATGTTACTACCAAGGATGAAGTTATGTGCTCCTCTACACGCAGAAAATATTGCTTACTTCCAGAGATTTTCATACGAGCCCAGGCAGACTGAAAGTTAAGCCGGGCTCTTATGTGACTAAAGTCCGGGCCTGGACATCAGCATTGGCCACGACACAGCCCAAGGCTCGCTCTAATTCATACCGGGGATTGCTGACACAACAGCTCATCGTAACCAGATTCCAGCATTGCAGAATAACACAACACACGTATGGTACCTTGATCAAATATTTTTCCCATCTGTCTGCCGTGACAGACTTCCCAATCTTTCTCATCAGTTTCAAGTGAAGCTCCACCAATTCTTTTGGAACTGCAGTATTGAGAGAGAGAGAGAGAGAAGAAAAAAAAAAAGTTATAAAGACCGATGTAAATACACTCCAATGCTAAAGACTGGTAACTCTGAAACGTTGTAACAAACGGAGAAATTTTAATAAAATTTAATAACTTTAAGTCAGCGTAAGAACAATTCCACAACTAGAAAACAAAGGAAAATCAGATTAGTCGCATGGGTCTTTCAGTTTAGATTTACAACCTTGCCCATCCTGCGCCCTCCCTTAAATTCGAGGAGGTACACCTCAGTATTAAACAGGTAAAAATCCCAGCAGCATTAAAATAACAACTGCAGAGGAATGACGTCACCCGGACGCCTACGGAAAGAACACCGACTGTAGGGAGCGCAGCGCACCTGCAGCTGCCTCTGAAAATCCACACAGCATCCCGTGCACCGCGGCTGGGATACCTCCGAACCCAAGCTATTTTTGGCTGCGCGCACACTATGAGAGAAACGTTCTAGAAATGTTGTCCTCCTGACTACAACTTTGCTATCCAATTTTTCTCCTTTATAACCAGAGCAGTTTGCCAGATTCAAGGGGTGAGCGGCGGCGGCGGCTCGGGCTCCTGCTCGGTGCAAGCGCCGCGGAGGCGATCTTTTCCAAGCAAATCACGCTTGCGGCTTATCGCACACCCCTCAGTTGCAACTTTGTCTCAGCTTAGCTCACGTCCGCGATTTATAAATCGATGGGGCACCACCAAGTGGCAAACCTGTGCAATATCAAATTTGTAAGCCACAGAGCGTTCTGGCTTTTAAAACGCGTAACTGGAAATTATTAACGTAACCACCCGAGCCCCGTGAAGGGAGCTTTCCGCGCTATTTTCTCAGGAGCTCGGTTAGACCCTTCACACTTGTAATTTGTTGTGCAAAACTCAAAGACTTGAACCCTTTTTTTTTTTTAGTATTTTTATTTACATACTGCTTGTATAAAATTTTATTTTCAATGCATTTTCATTATTCCATGTGCAAACACTTAAACAATTAAAAAACAAACATTTTATGATTATTTTTCTGCTGCTCCGGTAGTATTACTTTACATATGATAAACAGCTGGGACACCAAAAAACTTTTTTCTAAACTAGTCATTATACAAATACTATTTCTTCTACTGCTCTATACAAGATTTGAGTTTTGGTGTGATTTTTTTTTTTTGAAATATTTAATTTGATTTCACCTAACTTGATATGTGTTTTTCAGTCAAATGCCCTTATATACAGGTGAGCATAATGTGTTTTTAAGATCTGTTTGGTGAAAACACTAGTTTTGTTTCTAAAGTAGATTATCACTGCTGTTTTACAGACAGCAATCTAATACGTAAACACAGTTCCATGTTAAATATATGACGTATCAGCCTGGTACCCATAAACAGATCTGCTTTAAATGTAGATAATTCTCAAGCAACTCAAAATCATCCTGGTTGTTCCTCTTTTATTCCATTTATATTGTTTACCATTCTCTTCGCATACTGAAGAAACCTAAAACATCTCCTCCTTGGTTTTCCTCAAAGTTAGTGCACGTCACAAATTTAAACCACCACGTATCTTAAAAGGAACAAGACCACAGGTCTTAATTCTGCTAGGTGCTGAGCACTTGCAACGAATGAAATTAAGCACAAAGCACTTTACACACATGAGCAATTCCATCAAAGTCAACTCACAATTAAACTTCAGCTTGCGTCTGTGTTATGTGGATCTGAGCCAGAGTATTCAAAACCTACTGGATCAAAAGCTTTTGTTCTGCCTTTTTTTTTTAAATCAGATCACATTTTGTACGGGTGCATATTCACTGGAATCCTATTTTAAAGCAGCACGGATGATTTGTTCAGAAGAATCAGATTCACAGTCGCTCTGAAAAATCCTTGTCAGAGTGTTAATCTTGGAAGAGATGGAGAATGTTAACAATCCAAGAACTGGAAAGTCAATTTTGCACATCCTAGGTCAACATTTAGTCTGATTTCTACTAGTACCTCTGGAAACCCCCCCCCACACACACACACTTTTTTCTTTTTTGGCATTTCCAATATTTCAGGTCTTGCAGTTCTGGGAGCCTGAAGGTGTATTGATGCAGTGACTTTTGCAAAGAAACGTCACAAAATATTTCAAAACCCCTCTCCATTTATTTAATACCTTCTCAAGACGTTTTTCATGCATCATAACTATTAATGACCAGGTATCTACGCTAGCTTGTCATTTCTCTACAAAGTGCTTCAAGGAATTGCATGACACTGGAGTTCATATCATCTTCGTTGTTCTAGGGAATGCGATGGGAATTATGAAGAAGAAAACTAAAGGCCACTTTGCAGGCAGAAAATACAAAGTGTGCGAAGTGCAGACTGACTAACCAGGGTGCCTAAATAAGAGCAGGAACAGAGGCCTAGGAAATGGAGACAATAAATTTTGAGCCAAAATAACTGTAAATAATATAGGAATCACACAAAACAGTATACACCTGACTTAAAGAAAAATATCAGCTTAGGGAGGAGATGGTAGGAAGGCTAAAGAGTGGTGGGAAACTCATCCATTCCTCAAACATTCATCCAGCAAGGATTGGAAGCGCACTAGTAAACTAAAACACATTTCAGTAGTCTCAATAGTGCGTTGAATCTGGACAACTTTAAATTAACTTACTTTTGTCCACAAGGTAGAGAGAATTCTTGACAAGAGTTTGTTGAAGAGAGAAACCAATAAGGATCATTTTTACAATGTTCCTATAACCCTACTTATAATAATATTGAGCAGCACAGCATAAGATGCAATTAGGTTTTTTTTTTTTTTTTTTTTTTTAATCACAACAGTAAAATATCATCTCCTCTGCACTATTCAAGTGGGATCTGCAACACACATTTCAGGGACTCATATGATAAGCAAAAGCAAAATTATTCTATTATTAGGTTAAGTTTTGCGTGGCGGAAGGAACAATAAATATTCTTCCTCACGTAATACTGTACTGGATATGGTCCCGGGGAACCTGCTCTAGTGGACCCTGCTTGAGCAGGGGGCATGAACAAGGCGAACTCCAGAGGTCCCTTCCAACCCCAGCTATTCTGGGATTCTGTGATAACAGCCGTTCTTCGCAAGGCTTTGGCCAAAAGAGTGTGCCGGAACATATACCAAATAACTAAATCTGAATGACATCTCAAAACTTCCATATTACTTTCAAGAGAAAATAAAGTTTTATAGTAGCTCTCTAAAATCATGAGAGACAGCTCAACAGAACACACTTAAGAGGTAGAGAAAACCCCAGGACTCTGTGCACAGGGCTAATAAGAACTGGAAAAGTGCTATTTTAGAAGAAGAAATACCCGTTTTAAAGAATAATTAAACCATGGTGTCATTGCTAGGTATTCAGAAATATAGGATTTTCATAGGAAGAAGCCATGAGTCACAAAGAATGAGTCACTGCACATACAGTTACGGGGCTTCTGGTGGAGTTTGGCCAATTTTGTTGTCCTGTGTTTTACTGGAGGGCAAATGCTTTGAATACTGTATTATATCTGCTCCAGCATTTCAGGGAACATTCCATACATCAGTGGCACATTTTTAATAACTTTGGGAAAGACAGAAAATTGGAATGGAAGAGAAAAAGGAGGAACATATGGGAACCTCGTCTTCTGGTTAGAGAAGCTGTAACTTCAAGCACCTGCACAACCGTGGATCAAAGACCTGGTTGCAGGTACCTATTAACACGTCCCCGTATAACCACAGTCTCATTTCTTCCCAGCAAAATTTAAAACACTCGCAGCTGAACACGCTCCTGAACAGAACCTGAAGAAATAGAGGAGTAAAACAGAAAACGTAGATGACGCACAAAGCCCAGGGTCTGGAGGGAAGATAAAGGGACTTTGTTATCACGGAAACTGTTTCAAATAAAAACCTTTGCTTCAGAGGAGACCTGGAGCACTGGACATGGAGGGGGACGATCAGAATAATGGTGTGCGCAGAGCCCCTGGGCTTGGAAGAGGAGTGCAAAGACTAAATTGCCTTTCCCTCCCTTCCAAGGACGAAGGGAAAAGCACACTAAGCCCCTGTGGCGACCAGGGGGAAGGGAATGAGAGGTAACACTCCGGGATGCAAAGACTGCTGGCAGTTTTCATGCTTCGTGAGCACAAACAGGTCTTCCCAGTTTTACTAGTAAAACCTTTTTCCATGCTAACTCGTTTTGGCAAGTGAAAAACAAAGCGACTCATTAAGATATACAGAGCAAATATTTCCGTTAACCGGTTGCCCTTTTTTTTTTTGTCTTTCTCCCTTGACGAAAATTACGTCTTCATACCATGACTTCACTGTCAAATAAAACCATGCTAAGCAGGTGGACAGCTGAGATCATTGGGATCATTAATAAACACCTTCCTGCCCATTTTGCTACGAAGTGGAGCTAGCTCACAGTAACCTAGAGTAGAAGACTTGTGCATTAGCTACTCTGCATGACATCCTGTGCAAAGAGTTTTATGGTAAGCAAACACGAACTAGCTTACACCACATCTACCTTCCTCCACGGTCAACATGCAGTGAGGGACACTGGAGTCCCGTGCAAAGGCGAGAGTATCCATTTGGGTACCTGGTGAAAAGTTGCTAACTACAGGGTAAACTTACCCTTCGCAAACAAGGCATTATGAATACATCCCCTCAAAACCACTTAACTGTGCCCTTTATGAAGGGTGCAAGAGCGCCCAAGAGATGAGTGACCACATTTCTACCATGGCTAATATCCTCCCTCTTTTTTGTTTGCAGGTCTGTAGTCCCAAAAACAGGTTGAGACAGCAAAAGCCTTCTTTCTAGATTAGTTTTAACCAAAGATCAGCTCCCAATTTAGCTCATTAAAAGTTGAGTGGAACACTTGGAAAAAGAAAGGCCACAGGACCGCTTTCAGTGGCAGTGCTGGTTTTTGCCCACATAAACGTTCCTTTCTAGGAACTACATACCTCATTTATTACCTCAACTTTGGGGAGGAAGAAAATGGGCGATCCCTATAATTGGGATGAAATATATATATTAAAAAAAAAAATCCCTACAACTAGAGGGTACATTAGACACAAAACCTCTAGTATGAACCAGGCAAGAAGTTATAGTGATCTTCTGAAAAACACCCCTTAGTGCTAAAAAGGACACCCATATACATGCAATATGCTTGGCATAAAAGAAATTTGAAGCATTTGACCCCTTTTCGCGGTTGACCCATTGCTTCCAAACACAAAAAAGCAGCAGTTCCTGTTTCAAAGAACAATCTAAATATCACATCTTCTAGCTGCGTCACTTTGTTATCATCCTGTCTCCAAGTAGCGTGCACATAAAAAAAGATTGTGCAGGAAAGGGGGAAAAAAAAAAAAAATGTAACGACTCTGCTTCCCAAGTGAACATAAAAGAGCAATCAGACGAGCTGTGATTAAACTGAAGAACCAAACAGAAAGAACAAGTCACCAAGTAACATTTTAAAATCCTGTTCCTAGAAAGATCTTGGCAGGCATAAAAAACAAACAAACCACGCTCACACTTAAATGGCATTGTTATTCTAGCAGAGTACTTTGAAATCCTGATGTTCAGCGGCTAGATCATTTTCATATAAATATCTGAGCACCTTTATATCTTTTATCTTTACATATACCTATTACAAAACACTCAACTTGCCTAGATTATTCAGAACACTTTCCATTCTAACATTACTATTCAATAAAGACATATATTTTTATCTTGCTGACTCCTCCTTCTATTCACATGCCGAGATCCCAGGACAGCACCTCTTTCACTGCCATTTGCAGACAAATTGCAACCCAGGTGAACAGTGCTTTGAGCTGGGACTGAAAAGCTCTACCTTTTCCCCCTAATTCTGTTATTAACTTACGTCACCAGCCTACGAGATCTTGCTATCAGAGTCGCATCTGACTTCACTCCAACAGTCCTAGCTGCAACCAGTATGCAACCTTAAAACTCAACTCTACGTTTAGCTATGAGATTTCTTCAAATATTTAGAATCTATGACCCACTTGTCCAATTTGTTACTGAGCACACTTCCTTCCCGTGTATTTTTACTCTGTCTTCTCCCACTGCCCACAAATTAACCTTCTGATGATGTTTGTATCCCCTGATGCCCACACTACTGTCAATCACATTCTCACCATACCTACAGCTGATAGCAAGAAATCCATACGTGTTGTCATCAGCATAACTCTGCAAGCTGGAGCTCAAGAAAAAGACTCAGCATTCACCAAATCATAGCTAGAACCACCACCAGAGACCACAGCAGGCTAAACAAAATCCCTATACAGAAGCCCAGCTGTTTTTCAGTAGCCCTTTAGCAGCTAAAAGATGGTCTGATTTTTCACAGCAAGTCCCCTCTGCTTCAATCTCTGGCTATTAAGTTCCTAGCAACTTTTTTTTAAAGCTCATACATTAAGCTTCAATAGAAATGGTAAGAAAAGCAAGACTGATATATAAATAAATTTAAGATTTGGAAAGGAAAGCATGCTGTACTGTTCAAAGAATGAACTGGAGGGAGAAAAAGAAAAATGACATTGAGAACAATGTAGGAAAAAATAGCATAAGAGCTATTTTAGAAATTGGAAATAATCCAGGAAAGGAAAGATAGCAAATAAAAGCCCAGTTCACGATTTCAAAAAATGTACTGAATACAAAGCGGGTACAAGTCCACAAACTGTAGATATATGAATGGCCAGTGAGAAAAATCTGGCTGTGGCGACAATGTACAAACAAGTACATTGCACTGAAAAGCAGTTATTAAAAATTGTAACAAATTGCCATTGTTCACCCTTAAGTCACTTTTAATAACCACACCATGCATCTCAGCTATTTAAATCAAGACCACTTGACTTGCTGATACTTAATTCATGTATAAGCAACCACTTGACTCTCTGAAACTACCGGGACCACAGACTATAAAAGAGAAGATGGGGCAGCACAGGGATCTTTCATCCTGGCTACTAAGTATCATGCAATAAGGTCTTTTATAAGATGACTCCACGATTCTTTTGCTTGTTGGGCATTTCAGTCTCCAATATAACAGTAATAATAATCCAAAACTGTTCACCTACGACACAAAATCCTCCTCATTTCCCTGTTTAGAACTGATCTACATCATTGCAGTCCTCAGGTAAGGAGTAACCGTGATAACGGTGAGAAGAAGAGTATGTCCACGCTATGCACAAGAATCACACCAAACTAGCTATGCAAGCACTGCTCATGTTACCTTTTTGCTCATGTCCCAAAATTAGCAAAACTAAGGCAAATGGCAACAGAGGCAAGAGCTAGGGTTAGATTCACAAAGATGTCTTATGAAAAGCACAAGTGGAGCTAGGTCCCCCAGGAAAAGACTCACAGCACGTTGGTCAGATGCAATTCTTAAACTATATAATAGGAATCCTGAAGAGACATGTCTGGAAATACAACCTCCCTCTGGAAAGTTCTGTAGCTACATAAAATGAGAATTTACATCCCAGACCTCCTTCTGGACTAAGGCACCTGCTGGCCCACAAAGTAGGGGAAGACTCACTCACATTTGTCGAGAAGGACATAGGAGAAAGAAGTTGAGACGGCAACGTCTACCGTTTGATCTAAGTAGTTGCACAATCATTCGAGATGTGGTAAAATTGAAGTCAGTGTCCTCCTTCAGTCTCAGGAGGTTCAAAATTACACCTCCCTCTCCCACGACGGTGACGCAGCTTCGAGGCAAACAGCTAGGCAAAGAAGGAACTACTCTTCATGAAGCTGTGCTACTGCACAGAAAGAAATGCGAGGTTCAAGGGGCCAGAGAGAAGACAAGAAAAGGGAGTGAGACTTTCCCCTGGAGAAAAGGAGCCTGAATTTTAGTCCCTACTCCTAGGCCCCAAATTTCTTAGATGTTTTGCCATTAAAATCTAGGAAAGGGGAGCAGCATAGCGGTAGGATTCATGTGAACAAATGTAGCTATTTGCATCCGAGCTAGTTCTCTATAATCTATCTATAGCCCACGGAGAGAAACAGGCACTTCTAGGGAAGAATCTGCTCATACTAAAGTAGACATCTGAAATCGGTCAGATGAACCGTGCTCAATACATTTGGTGAGATTAATTCTCTTGTAGAGTGTCTGGCCAAGTTTTTATGGTGAAAACCAATGTATATAAGGTCTTGGGGTAGAGGAGCGTTAGCAGGTACTGGGTGGCGTGCGTCTCATGGTTAAACGCGGTCACCTAAACTCCTATGTCCCACTTTAGACACAGAATTACAATTGCAGATCTGACCTTAGTTCTTGAGGTTTATCAGGGCACAGACATCTCTGGCAGACAAAAAACAATTCTCCAAGCATGGCAGCATTTAACTTTGAGGGAAAGAGTATATATCTTATTTTATTAAACTACAGTATCCTCAGTGCAGTGAAATAAATGGAAATCAAGATTCAGCATATGAACACAGAATTGCATACATCAGTAGTTAATAAGGCTTAGAGCTCTCTATTCATGCAACAAATGCAACAAGCTTCTCTTAATGTGTTTTATTAGACAGTAAGTTGGATGTGAGCTCTTTTTTAGTTCTTTACATGAAACAAAGACAAATTTAAAGATATTTTCTTTCTTACTCCTCTGTTTAGTTATTAGAAATACCATTCTGGTGTCAATTTTGCTAGAGGTCTCAGGTAGCGGCTGAGAGTTTTATCTGTTGTTAACTGAAGAAGATGGATGTTGATTACACTACAAAATCATTTTATCCCACTTCTCTCTGATTTGAAAAAATAGATGATATTAAGAAACTCAGAGCTGGTTGAATAAAAACCACTTCTCTAAAACAAGTTTCATTTCCAAGATCAAGTTATCATTCCTCAGTCTTCACTGAAAAAAAACACAAAACAGAAAAAGTTATTTCTTTCATTAATCAGATGAGATCTACCAAAAAGATATTTCTGTTCTTTTGGCTTTTAACTTAAAAAAAGAGTGAGTTTTCTTCTCTGTTCACTGGTGATCCAATCTGTGCTTCTAATGAGTCTCATTTATACTCTAGGATACACCCATAGGCCTAATTTTTCCATACCAGATTTTCTATCAAGCTCACTAGTTACCTAGATAACTTACATCATTTTATCTTTCATTTATGTAATAACTTTATAGAACAATATTAACAGGTGAATTGTTTCTTGGCAATTCCTATATAACTGTCAAATACTGCAGCCAGATTTTCCTGAAAAGCTAGTCCTACAAACTTAGGTCTTCCAATACACAAAATATTTTTAGTTTTAAAATTAATACATCCATTGCTATTCCCTAAAAAAAGTACAAAAAATATACCTATGCTATAAAGATTTACATTTTATATCTTGCAAAAGATTCAGTAGTAACTTATTTGTATAGAAAAATCAAGTACCACTGAGTAAACATCGAATACTTTGCAAACAGTGGCATTATGTCTATTATGGCATGAGAATTTTTTTTAAAGATCCATGTAAGCAAACTGTGAAGACGAAGACAACACAAGTCATTCCGCAATTTAGAACATATTCGACTGTCAGTTGGAAGTAATGGCATGTTTGTTCTGCTCTAAGGTAATGTCAGTTCATTAACTTATCAGCATGGATAATGGCAGTTCAAGTATAAACTTTAAAATATTAAGAACTACTAGAGATTCAGTAAAAGGATGCACAGTATTTCAGAGATTCAGGCAAATTAGTCATAAAAGAGCAACATCTGTAGCAGTTTACGAAGATTTCTGTGAACGGAGCCAGTCATGCAATTGGAAAGTAATTCTGCAGAGGAATTCAGGATCACAAGCCTAAAATTTTACAAGTTAATCCAATTAACACAGAATTTGAGGCTTCTTTTAAATGGTTTTACAAAGAGTAGCAACTTTTTCTCCATTTCTTAAGAAACCCAGGGACCAAGTGAGAATAGAAATTTAAGAAGCAAAACTATCCAACACAAATTTCTTGACAAAGTGCTATTAGTAAATAAGAAAGTCTGTGTGTAGTTTTTGATTGACTTTCTTAAAAAGCAAACTACTTAGGTCATTATGCGAACTGATATTTGAACCGCAATACAAAGTGAGGACTCTCAGAAGTTTCATGCCTTGAAACACGTGGCTCTGAAGTAAAAACTTCTACAGCAAACTCATGTTTTGACCTGTTAACACTGTTGAAATATCTCTACAGTTAATGCAATTCTTTAATTGCAAGAAACGGTTATAACTTTGGGGCTGTTGCAGCTTTGCACAGGCAGCCAAGACTATCAGCTTTGGGCTCGATGTTATCTACTGTCTGTTTAGGAAGACCCAAGGTCACAGACCAGCTCGCCAGATTTGCAGCGCTGACAACGCTGTCACCCTCTCCATTACCCGGGCTCAGTTGCCGCCAACCTCCTTGTACACAACGTAACGTGAGCAAGAAAGGAGGAGGACGGTAACAGCCTGAAGAAATGCTGAATTTCTAGCTGCCATGTGCCTGTCGCCATTGCTCCAGACTAGTGCTGGAGATACAACCCTCCAACACAAACAAGCATGGGCAGATGCTATCAGGAATGGAGAAGGGCAGGACTGCTCGTGTTGCAGGGAGAAGAAAAATACCACAATGTAACACACACCAGAACCTTCCCATTGAACCTCCTTTCCTGAAAATACAAAGTATCTCAAAAATCTTTTGGCATCAACAGCTCCTTCCCTAGTTGTAGGACCAGCATTTGGAGCATAAAATGATGTAACACACCAGAATCATAGCTCATATAACCCAATACTTTGATTTGGACAGTGGCTACCACCTGCTGTTTCAAAACACAGGTAAAAAGAAACCTCACAGTGCATTTATGAAATTAGCTACCCCCAGATTATCTTTAAATCCTCTATTCAAGTTAGAGACTGGTTTAATTGCGAAGCAAGAAGCTTCATGTTCCTATTTTTATTTTATTTTAAGTATGTTTACTACAACTCAGTATTTGTTATCTAGATCTTGTTGAGCTCTGGCCTCAGGAGTAATTTGCAGCAATTGTAATTATGCAACACGTGAAAAACACAGTTGAATTACTTTTTAATTTCATTTCACACCATTTTCTGTTTTTAATAACAGAAAAAGAACACACCTCTAAGAGCCTTGTGTACTTTTAAAACTCTTCTCTGAAGTTAGCAGTATACATCTTTTCAAACCTTTTTTGTGTGGACACTTGCATACAATCCTACTCAGTCTACTGATCTATCTGCAGTAGCTTTCATATCTCAGCCACAGCTGAGCACCAAAAATCAAGACGAAAGCAAACAAGCAACCTACAAATCTCCCAAGTTTTACACACGTTTCTTAGCCCATTCTTCGTATTATTTAGTATTTTGTTGGCTTTTTAAATTCCAGCTCCACATTGACTGGGACTCTTTCCTCTGACTTACCACAATGGTACCTAGAATCTCTTCTGAGTTAACAGCTAATTTTAAGTGTTCTGGGATGTATACATGATAGATGTTTTCCCCTCTAATGCATACTTATTTATAACTCTCAGTTTCATTTACAGTGTTGTTGCCCTTTCACAATACTTTTATCTACAGCAGTGTTTTCTGCTGGTGCGGGTCATCTACCTTTCAACCTGAAAACTAAAAAAAACAGCCTTTCCCTTTTTCTTTTTTTGCAAATAAAGAGTAAATGCCCATGCCACATAAAAATTGAGGCATTCTGCTTTCCTTACACCACCACAACAACAAATCTCTTATTTCTAGTCTGTTCCCTGTCCTAATCGGGTTGAGGTTTATGACAACGCTTCGCCTCTCACCTCATGACCACCGAGGACGCTGACTCACGTTCAGTGGTTGACCTCGCTAGAAGGGTTGAGCGTTACGGTTCCTCGACGGTCCCTTATTGCTCTGCCAGGGAGGGTTATTACTCAGAGCGGGGATGGATGCACAGAAAGCAAAACCAGTCCTCAACCTGCAATCCACAGCACAAACGCAGACCACCGGCGATTTCAGTTTCTATTAGTAAGTTGTGCTGTAAACTGCAATGGCTAAAAAATACGATCCATGTCTCGCCTGACTCCTCCCACCGCAAAAGAACAGCGTTAAAGAAAGGGCTGGGGATGATAATTACTGTTTTGGTTATACCAGATAAAGTTGTTGTGGAGCACAATCAACCCCTTCATCAGTGACCTCTTTGAAAGACTTTTTGCATATATAAATATGTTTGGTCCAGCACGATCCACACGTCTATGCTTTAAAAGAATTCAAAGAAAACAGGAGGATATTTTCCTTTGGAGAATAAGTATCTCAAGTAACTCTATC
This sequence comes from Apteryx mantelli, assembly GCF_036417845.1. Lineage (NCBI taxonomy): Eukaryota > Metazoa > Chordata > Aves > Apterygiformes > Apterygidae > Apteryx > Apteryx mantelli. The sequence goes on from NC_089978.1 coordinate 5,358,501, forward strand.
AGAATTAGGAAATTACGATTTCGTAAAGTTTATCAAACACAGATGTAAAAACTACTTGCTTTCAATTCCCCAGATCTTTGTTAGACTCTTTAAAATGTATTAGTCACTCTTTTCTTTCTTCCACTTCTGTACTCTGGTATGAGTTTGTATATTTTTACTAGCTATATTTCTAAACTCCTTCAGAACTCTGAACGAGCACCTGAGCCTGGTAATTTAAAACTCTTTCAAATTATTAGCATGTTCCACTTCAGTTTAATCGTATTTCATCTTTACTGCCAGAAAGAGAGCGTAACTAGAATGAAGATATCACGAACTAGCCTAGTAGCGACACCTTATGCAAAGTTAAGTTCTCAGCAGCGTCCTTCCTTTAATTATTGTATATAAAGTCAAAGATCTTAGACACCCGTGGATTCCAGATTTCACTTTTTGTACAAAGAATCTTCTTTGCTCATTTGCTCTCCAAATCCACCTCTGACTTCCTAGGTCCTTTCTTTCTACTGCCAGCTATAATTATGCCCTACTCCTGGACTTCACCCGCAGTAAGATTTCCGCATTTTGAATAGCTTCTGCTAGGCACAAAAAAAACTTGGACATTTAGGCCTTATATAGCCCTTTGCCATCCTATTCCCATTTGTCAGACAAACACGCATTCTGAGACCATTACTGGCTTCGTAAGCAGCATCTATGCCAAAGTCAGCATTTTTATTCTCTGACTTGTGACTAGTCCTTCTCGTCTCCCTTCTTATAAAGGTCACCTCTGCCAAAAGTTCAGGGTTATTGTATCAATTTTCCTTACCGCATATTTCCCCCGGCTACCCTTTTTAACTCCTACCTATTATGGACTTAGGAGGTCAGCCAATACCGCTTGCTACAGAACTTCTCTCAACTTAAATACTCATTTCAAGGGATAGTTTTGCCGCTTATTGGAAGCCATCTTTTGCAAAGCAACGTATTCACATTGCCACGTTATGCCAGCTAAAGCCAGTTCCTCTGCAACAACTAGATCCACGCAATACTTTTTTCAAATAAACACACAACTCTCTACCTTAGATGCTTTCTCGCAGTACACTGTTGATAACTACCAGAACACAGTATTGCAAGCTCTGGGGTCAAACAACAATTTCCACACTTCTTCTATCATCCACTAATTAATCTGGCTTTTGTGCACCACCACAGCTTGCTCTCAGGGGCAAACCACTATAACCCCGATAGTCGTTAATACTAAAAAGCAATGAACACGCACTGGCACTGGTGCTACTAGATAGCTAAGACTTGGGGAACAGCCAGGGCAGTACCAAAGAGACAAACAGAGAGGAGGAAATCAAGTGATTACTTACACACAAGCTTTGTTTAAACAGCTTCGCTTGGCATACTACTACTTCAGGACTTCGCCAACTAAAACTGGCTGTTCGGATTGGAAAATGGTGTAGCTTAAGACACCCAGGAAGCAGCAGAACTTCCAGACGATAACTGCTGTTTTCCAGGAGGGTGGGAAGGATTTGCAAGGCTGGAACTGGGGACATGGGGAGAAGCTTGACTTGCTTACCTGTTCTTCAAACGTCAATTGAGCCTGCGAGTTCAACTCAGCAGTGCTTTTCTCCAAAGTACTACAAGATTTAACCAACCGTGATGGAAAGAAACCTAATACTAAAGGAGAGCTGCTGAAATACTGGTATCTTTAAAAAACAGGCCTTGCCTTGCTTTGAGAAACTGTTTTTCCCCTGACCATTAGAGACATCAACAGTGTCACCATTTCTGCTGCAGCTCTGAGAAACCCTCCACCCCTCTAGCTTTAAGAGTTTTGTTTGGCTCTTGGGGAAGAGAAATAACCGTGTCAGATTTATGCAGAACGGGGGCAAACTGCGTATATGACAGACGTACAAATTCTAGAGGCTACTAAGATACACTTGTTAACGCCAAAGCGTTTGCCATGCTTTGTAGAACAACTGAGGCAAAGAAGAGCTCACTGATTTATTTTTGGGGAGGGTGGAAAAGAGAGGAGAGAGTGGAGTGAGAGAGGGTGAAAGGAACAGTGTTATGAACAGAGAAACCCTGCTAAATTCCCCAGCCAGGATGAACCATGCTCTTTTCACAAGGCTCGGAGGAAAAAAATAGACACACCTTTGCACAAGTTTTATTTTATTCCATACAATGATTTTAACATTTGGAATCAAGCTGTACACAGAAGATTTTATTGAACTCCACAGCCAAGACTGTCGGCACGTTATTCCGCCCCACCTTCCGGGCCCAAGCAGGGAGGCATTAGCAGAGGCGACAGCGCGAGGGAACGTGCTCCTCACTGCTGCTCCCCACCCACGTGGGCAGCCTGGCAGCTTCCCGGCCGCAGGATGGATGATCACTGCAGTGCACCCTGCAGTCCTGGTGCACAGGCTGTCGGGAGCAGGGGACACTGCCGGATTGCACTGAAGCTCACTCCCAGCCGTATATCCATGCTTTCTCCCAAAGGAGCACAGCAGAGAACAAGCACTGCGGGAGATATCACGGAGGACACGCTTGTCCTGTGGTCCAGACTGCGGCAAGTCTGCTTGAAGTGCTGAATATATCCATTTACTCGGATTTAAACTTGGAGGAAAGAAGCTGTTCTGTTACTTGGGTGTGGTATGGCCCAGGGAGAGATGGTGAAGTCAAAATGGATACTGTGGAAATCCAGTAATTTCTACAAACTGCCAGACAACTGGCTTTGAGGTAGCAGTGCAACATTCTTCAGCAGGACTATTTATTCGTCATCTTCCCATCGTCTGCACCTTTTTGCCAGTTCACTCCTTCAGTAGCCCCTGTCCTCTCCTCTCCCTCCTTCACACCATGCAAAGGAAGTCTTCCTTCCCTTCTTGTCTTCTGTCTCCAGCAGGATATTACCAAGTCCCTACATAGGTTCTCCTTCTCCAAAGACCTGCCAGGCATTCAGTCACGTTTCTGACTGAGAAATGCGGTCTACCAGCTACTGAAGAGCACAGAAACACCACAAATAGTTATTCTGTTTTAATCTTCATATCAACAATACTACTAACTTTCTGGGAGTTCCCGTGGGATTCCCAGTTTAGTACAGACCACAGAAAAGCTAATCCCAATGCCAGCTTAGCAATGGGCTCAGAAGTGTACATACCAAGCAGGGGCACTAATAATTACACATATGCATCTGCTCACTGTTCCTACACTAGACAATACTCACCTGAAATAATCCCAAATATGAGAGAGAGCTCCATTCAAAGAAGCAGTGGAAGAAATGGGAAGCCCCTGAGCTGCAAACTACTGGGTGCAGGGAAAATATTCTGAGAAATTCTGCTTTTGTAGACACCTAAACTTGGCCAGTGTCAAGGACAAGATACAGAACTGATGGATTGCTGATTTGATCCAGGACTGTTCTTCTGTTATTGTCAAAACACATGTCCTGCAGCTATTTGCCTGGAGCCCCCCACAATCACGGGGGCTATTGAGCATACAACATGCACCAAAATGCAGTACTCCCTGCCTTAAATTCTGTATTCCTGAAGGTCAGGATGAAGTTAATTGCAGCTTAGATTACTGTAGCAACTCGGATATTTAGTAATACTCAGTATTTTCAGACAGGGAAGAACCTTACTGGAGCTTAAGTTTTCCAGTGCGGATGCTATTTTGAGCATGCCAAAAAGGATGAGGCAACAAGCTGGACAAAACATAACTCCTAACTTGCATGTAATGGTGTCATGACACAACCCACTTTGTTTTATATAAAGTTCTCTCATACAGATGTACCATAACGGAAGAAGCCCCATGTGCTGCATGAAGAACCATCTCACACCAGCAGGAAGAAGCTCCACCTGCATTCCTGAATCTCTTGCACACCCGTCCTGAAATAAGCCTCACAATTCAGTGCCTTGGGAGTAATATCAGCTTTCCAGAAGTTCTTCCTCCTGTTCTGGCACCTGTTAGAAGTCTGGATGGTACTGAAGAAGCACCAACAAAGTGAGCTGAAATTCAACACAGTCTCCCCTATCAAAAATTTACTGCCATTGCTCATTGCAGTCATATGGTCAAACAGAACCTGCATAATCCCTAACACGGCAGAATTTCAGGGTTCTTTTTTTTGTTTGTTTTGCTTTGGGGAGGATGGGGGGTGAGGGGTGAGTATATTCTGCCAGAGCTTGTCTGTGACAGGAGAAGTGCATCCTGAGCCCCCTTTCTTCCATTTGGTACAGCATTTTGTGATCTGTTTCCGTTGGGCAGTGGTCCCAGAAAGACAGACTAGAACTGCTCATCTCCCTGGAAGACAGGGAAACACAGGACTTGCATATAGGATCATAAGAAGATGCAGAGTCTAGTTAGAACCGGGAACGGTGTTGAGTAAGAACCTGCAAAGAACTGAAGTTACTAAGAGACCTGATTGAATACTGTCCCTGGTTTACATATTGCTATCAAAGCTTAAATGCTGGAGCACAGGCAAGTCAACTGACACGCCAACACAACATACGGAATAACATGGTGCCTCAACATGGAGGAACCGACAAAATCAGAACAGTTAAAACAGGGATACACATCCATACTCTATTAGGTGATAATTAATCCCAAGATAAGTTTAATTCATTTCTTAAATGAATAACTGAAAAGTGTATGTGAATTAGGCATGTTGATCTTAAAGTCAAATTAATCTAGAAGGAGAATAAACTCCTCTTGTCTACACTTCAGTCCATTAGAGAGTTGCTTGCCATAAATTCATGCCAAGAACGATTACTCCTGCTACTTACTTCCTCAGAGTTTAACCCTGTTATGCTGTCTGACCATTTCACTAGCAGTTGGAGTCCACCGTCAACAAATCAGTAGACTTGATGGCTAGAAACATGGAGTTACATAAGTTTAAGCAAACTAGAGGTGTAGAACCTCTGTCATATTTAAAAACAAAGTAATAAGAAGAGAAGTAACACACTATATTCAGAAGTCTACTATAAATTTATCTGCAATTCCACAAATCTCACTTTAAAATATAGATAAATATTTGCATCCTCCAGTATTTTTATTGCTGTCTGAGTTAAAAATACTGTATTTTACTAACAGGTTGATTTAGAGCTTTGACAAAGATATCCTGAAATTTGGTTGGGTCGCTAAGTACAAGAGGATAGCAACAATCTACTTATAGTCTGCTTATATTCAAATAAGTTCTCTCTGCATTTAGGTAATAATCTAACTGATTTAGCATGACACTTAAATTTCTTACTCATACAGGAAGGGATGTGAAATGATATAAGCACTGAGACCCGCAAAGCGGATGAGAAGTGCTACCTCTGACTAGCTGATATGGCTTTATGGCAAAAGCAAGCTTACAATAGTGAAACATCCACACATTTAATACCAGTTTGATGAAGAAGATTCAACATTACAAAATGTGTGAATAAACTCCACCCATCCAGCATTATAAACTCTACCAACATGAGATGTTGGTACTTGTTCATTTACATGAGAGGACAGTATATGAATCCATCTTTATGCATCAAAACCCACTAACAATGTATCTCAATCACAGTAGTAATTATTAAATTTTAGTCAAAACAGTGTGTTTGACAGTACTTTCATAACACATTTATTTCCTACTTTCAATACTAACCAATTTACTGTCAGTATTGCAGACTGTAACGTATCATGACCTTTGCCTAAAAACTGCATTGAACCCAGTAACTTCTGATTGCCAGTATACAGAAAAAACTTGATCTCAAACATTAAATGCCAGAAAACCAATCTCATCCAATTGAAAACGCTGCTTTACTATCCTCTTCATTAAAAATGTACCTAAGGTCAAGTTCAAAAGTCTGTCAAACTCCTTGTCTTTAGATCTTGTTGTCTTTTGTTTGCTGCATTAAACAGCTACAGAGCTTCAGTATGTTTCTCCCCTGTGACTATCCAACATCTGCTTAAGTCAACCTTAGCTGTTAATCTCTTCATGGAGAATGCCAAGAACCCTTAAGTTTAATGGTGTAAAGCCTTCCAGGGTTACTGAAATGATAATAAAAAACCTGACAGATAACCCACTGAAACAAATGACTTCAGCCTCCAAATTCCTTTGAAAAGGGAAAAGACGTTAAGCGCCTAGAAGACTCAGAAAAAGCAAGCAGCTTACTAGCTAACAAGCTGCTTGTGAAGTATGGTAGCTCCAAAGAATAGGATTTTTTTTAAGTTCTATAATGTAGAAAAAAATTAAAGAAAAAGCTATAAATGGATTGCAAAGGTGTTCCACAATCTACCTGCCTCTAACCTCAGATCTCACTGAAGATGGAAAGGGGAAAGGTGAGAAGAGAGATTTACAAAAATGGGCCTCCTATGAAGCATCTGCATCTAATCCTACATTTCTTTACACCACTTAGAACTGAGCCAAGAGGCTAGGGGTGTTTTTATTATCAAACTCCAAACAAAACACACTCATGTGGTAATTAAGAGACAAACTCCAAGGCTGGGTCAATCTGTCAAGATGACTGTCAAGAGTCAGAGGAGATAGAAATTCAAGCTCTGGTGAGAGTACAGCAGAATCCCTCAGCTTGGGGATCTACACACGGAAAAACATCCTTTCCATCCTCATGGGCACCTTTAGCACGAGCATTACCAGGGGAAAAATAATAATAATAATAATAATAATAATAAAAATGCAAGGTCACTACTTTGCCAAAAGAATATGCAAAGCACGCATACTTGTTACCGTTTCAACCAAGTACAAATCAAACCCTGTGCTGCTACGGAAAGCCCGCAAGAACTGATGAACCGACGCAGTCTAACATACTTCAGAATACGCCGTTCACCTCAGTGCGAGGTTCCCCCATTCACACGCTAGGGAACCTGGCAAACGAGCAAGTGTTTTGTGCAGTCATGTGTAAAATTAGATCTCTGTTGTGCAAGCTAACATTCTACTAATATTTTCATTGACAAGAGACCAAGTGCTTAATTAACATTTATACCGATTCTCAAGCTATTTACAAACACAAAGGAGGTGGCAATTTGATATCTTGGTTCCTTAAACACGGCCCTAAATATAGATCTAGCTTTTGCTCCCCTCCGCAAACATTTAAACATTTAAATGTGCAACTGCTTTTCTGTTACAAGTAAAAACTCTTAATAAAATAATACAGCATGTGTCTGTCAGAACAAGGAGAACAGGTGCGATTATTTGTTCCAATTTGCACAACGTTGCCGTTGGAAGTAAGCGGATGCAATAGAGATAAGGTACTGCAGCACACTGTAGGATGAGCCGTACTATTACCTTAGTTTTGAGTCTAAAAGTACAGTAATACCAGGGTTAATGATGTTTTTTAATGATTTCTCCAAGCCCTTATTATAAGTCCCAGTTAGAAACATATATTGGGTTGCTTTTTAATAAATCCCAAGAGAAACGGTTTACATTTTGAGGCACATCAGCTAACAAATTTTATGAGCTACCAACAACATTGCAATCTAAATAGACTCTCAACTTTCTTCTTTCCAGAAGTAGTTTAAGATAAGATAAGTCATAGTCACAATCCAAGTCCCCATATTCTACATAAAGCAGGGATAAGCCTTCTTAGAGGCAAGATCATTATTCATAGCAATAAAGAAAATTATTCACCAGATGATGATGGCTCTCGTTACTTTGTTTGAATAGTTGCAGCTTTCAAATGAGCCACCAGCAGGAAAAGTTAAACTATTTTATTGTACAGTCTTCCTAAAAAGCAGACTACTTCTATGGCTACCAGTTTATCCCACTAGTCTCTATAAGACCATTCAATAATGACTGGTGAAATCAACACCACACACTCGTGTTTTGCTATTCGAGCATGTTATCCACCAAATATCAAAGCACTCCTTGCAGATTGGTTTGCCAGCGTTAAGCCAAGACCATACCTCTGTACCTGCCGTTAAAAAGAACCCAACAACTAACCCACTATTAAAGCAGACTAATAACAATATAAAAACTCAAACTACTAAGGAAAATATTAATACTTTAGTACCGTTACTACTATCTTTCTTGAAATTCTGAGACAGCAGAAGGAATATGGTGAAGCACGACCGCTGTTTGAGCATTAATGAAATCTAAAAACCCTCAAAGAAATATCTGATAGCTTCCTAGCTGTCAATGACTGTTCTGCATCCATTCAGCATCCCTTTCTGCAAGGGAAAGTTATTAATCCTTGCTTCCTGAAGAAGGAACAAGCTCTTTGTTCTAATTATTAACAGGAAAAAAAAAATCAGACTGTTATACAACTACTGAACAACATTTAAACTTGAGCTCATAGTTCTCTGAGGCTCCTAGGGTAATGAAAATAAGTTTTGCCGATATCCTCCAAAAGTGATTTTTCAGACAAGAAACTATAGGCCAAGTTTAAAAGAAGATTTATGAAACTGCTGACCATCAAGACTGTATTGATGCCAATCAACATAAACCCCAAATTAATGATTTCCTTCCTTGATTGCAAAATGAATCTGGAGAGAAGTTCTAAAGAGGCACCTGACAGTTTAGATTTAAAACTTGGTTCAGATTCTAAGAAATTCAGAAAAAAAAACCAACAAAAAAAAACCCACTTCAAAACTTTGTAGCAATGTGCTTAGATTTTGTTATATATCACTGTCAATGCAAGTCCACTGTCAAGGAGTGCTAGTATCCAAAGCAAAACCTGACTGTACATAACAAATCCAAATCTCTTCTGCTATCCAAGTAAAACTACATACAGTTGGCAAACAGAAGTTCACAAAAAAGAATTACTTCAGTTTTCACTCAACCTGTTTAACAAATATACAGCTTATACCCTTCAAAAAAAAAATTTAGGAGACTAATTTAAATAATTTCACACAGACAAATCAAGGCATTGCAATAGTTTTTCCAAAAGCACAAAATACACTAGATAAGAGCTAACGGCACCACAAAGCAAGCTCAATGAGGTGGTTTCACCAAGCAGAAAAAAAAAACAAACAAAAAACCCCCCCACTATCACACAAGTCATCACACAGAGCTTTAAGAATCACCTAAATCTTAGTTTTTCACTTCCACACATTGTTTTCTAAAAGACAAGGAAATGCAAGCAAATACACTTTCTAATTGTACCCAAATACATGCAACATCTCAAGCAGTTTAGAGATTGTGCTTTCAGCAGCTAGAAATTTGCTCCCGCTTTTGGGGCCTGTTCTAAAGCAAATGAGCAAAACCTGGTTCCCCTCCCTCCCCCTTCATAATAAGGGGAAAAGTACAGAGAGGGTTTTTTTAAAAATAGCAAGTATTACAGCAGTCCATAACACAAAGTCCATAATGCAAGTCAATTGAAAGCTTTTTAGCAAGAGCTGTGCAGCAATCATTGTTCTATTGATAACTTTAATTGCATGACCCGGGGGATTATCAAAAAATTGGAAGTTTTTTAACAAACACACAAGTTTCACATACTTAAAACACAGGTCACTATCTTGCCTTTTAACTTTAATTTATTCTGCAATTCACCCGGAAAAATTAGTCTCTCACATACTCATTTACATTCAGAGACACACACTCAGTGTTAGTTTGCTTTACAGACATTACTTTAAAAGGAACATTTCCATTAAAAACTCAAATCCTTTAAAGTACATTCGTGGCTTTTATTCATAAGTTTTGTGACAGTTTAACAAAACACCGCCTGTTCTAACGAGCCCTTTACACAACACAGGAGGTAGAGGAGTCCTGCATAGTTGAAAACACATACATATATTCAAGAAAGTTAATGCTGTTTTTAGAAATCAGGGGAATCTCAAAGAGTCGTTTTTGCATTAATTAGACACCGGACAACATAACGAGCCGGTAAGTTTAATTAACCTTCTATCATTCTACTTTAGCAGCAGCTGATTGTGAACTCGCAGATAGGATGTTTGCACTTTGCAAAAAGCAGCTTCCTTCAGCGGGGAAGGGCCTACACCCCGATTTATCAGAAATCCCCCCCCCCCCCCAGAGGATAGGTTTGACAGGGGAGGGAGGCGCAGGGGGGGGGGGATCCAGGGAAGAGCAGGGGCTGCTGGACCAAGGGCAGCCCCGAGCCGGGCTCCTCCAGCAGCAGGAAGTTTCCGTGGGGCCTGGCGCGCGCATGCGCCCCGAGCGCCGCGGTCTCCCTATGTGGCAAGAGTGCAGAGGCAACGAGCAGACCAAGAATAGAGACAGGGACCGAGAGCAACAAGCACCTTCCCCTGCGTGTCCCCGCAGCCCTCCCCCGGGCCGCTCTCTCGCCCAGGCCCTCCCACACCCACGGCCCCGAGCAGAGATTAGAGAGTCTGGCCGCCAACCCGCCGCTGCTCCTCGGGCGAGAGGAGAGGGGCAGCAGCTCGGAGGAAAAGAGGGGAGCGGGCATAACCCATCCCCCGGCCTCGCAGGGCCCTCTCGCAGCTCAGGTGGCGGTGGGGAAGGGGCAGGCGGCGAGCTTCCCCCCCCCCCCCCCAACTACGAGAGGGGGTGGAGGGGAGCGATGGAGACCACGCACAATGGAGGCCTGTGTTGGTGGGGAGGAGGTCTCCTACAATAGCAGTCGTGGGGAGGGCGCAGGGCTTCCCTCTCCCTGCTCCCCAAACCTCACCCCGAATGCGGGGGGGGGGGGAGGGGATCAGGACATTGCCTCGCCCCCCCGTCTCCTGGTTTGAGGGGAGGAGCAGAGAGGGACACACACACATATGTGGGGAGGAAGGGGGGGCAGCAGAGCAACCCCCCAAGCCGGGGGAGGGGTGGCGGTGGAGGAGACTCGCTGCCAGGGTCAGCCTGAACAAAAAGCAGCCCTTTAAGCTCTTTTTTTTCCTGCAGAAACCCCGCCCGTGCAAAGGGTGCAACACCCGGGGGGGTCACGGCGACGCTGGGGGGGGGGAGGGGGGACGTGTGAGAGGAGGGGGGTCCCCCCTCATCTGGGTGGGGGAGGGGGGAGGCACCTCCCCGGCCCTTCACACACCCCCCAACAAGAGCTGCTCCCCCTAAAACCAAGAGGGGTTTTGGGGGGGGGGACACAGCGGGGGGCTCCCGCCCCCGCCGGGGCTTCACGCCGGGAATCCCAGGCCCCTCCTCTCCCTCGGCGCGCTCCACCCCCCGGGGGCCGGGAGGAGGCGGGGGGGGAAGAGCCCCGGCCCCCCCCGCCGCTCACCCCGCGGCCCCCCCCGCCGTGGGGAGGGGGGGGGAAGGGAGATGGGGGGGGGAGGGGGGTATCCGGGCCGCTCACCCTGGTCTCCGGGCTCCTGCGGCGGCTGCAGGACGCGCTCCAGCTCGGGGAAGGGCAGCTCGGGTAGGTCCAGCAAGGCCCCGTAGCGCTCGAGGAAGGAGCAGACGACGGCGAAGTTGGGCCACGAGCCCGGGCAACACGGGCCGGAGGGAGGAGGGGGAGGCGGAGATGGAGCCGGAGGAGCCGCCGCCGCCATCTTGGACCTGAGGATGGAGAAGGAGCTGGGGAGGGGGGAGGAGATGGAGGGAGGGGGGCGCTGGCGAGCCGCGCTCGGAGACCCGGGGCCGCGGCACCACTATCCCACAATGCAACGGCGGCAGGGCGGGGGGAGGGAGGCGGCAGCTAGAGCGGCGCGAGCCGACTCCGCCGCGCCTCGTGTGACACGGGAATGAAAACAAGGCGGGGAGCAGGGGAGGGGCGCTCTGTGACGGGGGCGGGCCGAACGCCGGCGCGGCCAATCAGAGCGGCGCGGGGAGGGAGCCGAACGCCGGCCCCATGCGTGACTGCTTCACGGCGGGGGCGGGGCCGGCAGGTAGCGCTGGCCAATGAGGGCGCAGCGGGCCCGCCCCCCCCTTCTCCCCTCTCCCGGGGAGCGGCAGAGGTTGCGCCCGGCGGGGCAGGGGTTGCGCGCGCCGGCGGTGAGTGGGGGTCGCGCGCAGGCAAGTGCGTAACGGTCGTAACGGATCACCTCAGGGAGAGAGCGAGGGGGCGTCCGCCGCGCAGCCGAGCCGAACCGGCCGCGGGCGGAAAAGGGGAGTTAAGGCTCTTCTCCCGGCCCATGCAGGACGGCGCCACTCCGGGAAGCGGAGGGGAGGCCGCCCCGGCGGGGCGAGCGCCGGGCCTGCGGCAGCGCTGCCGCCTGGGGCGCTCGGCAGCGGGCCGCCGCCGCTCTGCTGACGGCGCTACCTGCCTCGCTGGAGAGCAAGCGGCGGGGGACGAGGCCGTCGCTCCACTCCTTATTTCGGTCGGATTTCAAGAACTCGCCTGTGCCATCCTCCTCGTAAATTCAAGCTCCTTGCTCCCGTGTGTTCACTACTGTTCCCCCTCCTCCCCGCCCTGCTAATGCTTCCCTCGGATCTTTGCCTTTTGCTCCCGTCCTCCTTCCCTCCGTCCCGTTCTCACGCTGCTTTTCTGCACCTTATTCTCTTAGGAGTGGAGCACCCTCCGTCACCTCACCCGATAACTCGCCTTCCCCAGGCTACGCAGCAAAATGGGGTTACTGAGTTTCTGAAAAATATCTTTCTGGTTTTTACAATTCAGATCCGTCCCCTCCCTACCCCATTCATTTGAACCTAGTCTGTCCTCATTATGTTTTTACTGCCTGTCACTTTTAAAATCACTTGAACTTGTTTTCTGACTTATGTATCTTTCTAAAATTGCATTGAATGCCAGGAAGTTGCATGCTGTCACTTATTCACCTTGCTCACAGTCAACTTTGGAGAATGATATTCTTTTGATATGTTATAGGAATTGCTCTGCCAGAACTTTATGTATGCTGATTTACTCTTTTGCCTTTATCTTCTTTGATCTCAGGATAGCATTGATTTTATGAAACATTCTTTCTTTTTATGCTATTTTAATACAGTTTTCTGTGATGCGTTACTCCCATTCCTCTTTTTTTATCCAAGTTGCTGCTGATGGACACTACTCTGAAGCAAGGTTAACTTCATGGAAATTAGGCACGCTGGAAGTTTTAAAATCCTCCCTGTTGCCTACCTGTGCTTAAATATCAAGTTTCATTGGCTTAATTCTCAGCCTTCTGCTATTTTTTGTTTTGCCATCTTTGGCCCCTACTTCATTTCTTTCTTTCAATACAGTGTCCCCCTATAAACTTTTGTGTTGCTTCCTTGTAGGCTCTCCAGCTTCCTGTATTCCCAATGTTTTTAAAATATCATAGCTTTGCTTATGGATTCCTCAGCCATTTCTCCCCATCATCACTTCATGTTTGAACTACTGCAGTTCACAGAAATTGCTGCTTTAGATCATGTTTGTGAGTCTTGAACTCTTGAACTCTTTGTGAGTTCACTGTCTCATTTGATCTCGACTGATACTGTACCTTTCAGCAAATGTCATAGTGAAGAATTAAAGAATAACTCATTTGTTGGAGAAATATTTTTCTAATCCTTGCTGGTTAGTGATTGGACCGTGCCCTGCATGAAGAATGTCCAAAGTCCTCTTAAAAAGTTAATTCTTATTCACTTCCATTTAAAATATCCTCATTAATTCAAATAACCAGATGACCTTACTAATATTGTCTGCCAGTGTCATAGGATTTTTTTTTAGATTATAAACGTTTATTGGTTTTGAATTTTGTCTCTTAGTTTCAGCTAATTCCTTATTTTGATGTGGTTGGAAAAAGATATTATGGAGTCCCTAGCTTACATTTGCTGTCCTTTTTGCAGTTTGTTCTTCTCTTCTGATTGCATAGTCCCAAACTTTTAATACTATTTTGACTAAGAAATCATAATAATAATAATAATAATTCCTAATTATTTTATTGTTCATTCCCTTCTGTCTAACCTCCAGTTCTTCTAACTCCAGAATTCTGCTGTCTCCTCACAAGACTAGAGCAGGCAAAAATTATTTTCTTTCTTCAGAGCCAACTTCTGGGCAGTTGGTTCTGCCTTTACTCCTTCGTTGACACGTAATCTCCATTCTGTTGGGTCTAGTGCTAGTTCTTCTACTATAATCTCACTTCAGCAGACCTCTTCAGGGGAAAAAAAACACTTAGGAACATTCATATGAACCCAATGCACTGTGGATGTGTAATGAGGGAGTCCAGAACATTGGAATCGAGACAGATTGCACTCACTCACAGCTCCTTGGCAGGGCACACGCATCACGGACTTCCGAAAGGAGCAAGCAAGAAAGTTGCCCCTTTATTCTGTGAAAGTAGAAGCTCTGGCAGCCTCATTCCTTTGCTGCATCCAAAGGAATTCTGTTTTTACTTCATGCAACATTTGAAGCAGGATACTGACATTCGTTCCTGGCAATCAGAGAAGAACATATCCTGTCTGGCCATACTTTAGTTTGCTGTAAGGCAGGAAGGGAGGTTGCAGTTCTTCGAGGAGGATTGGAAGCCTGTTTATCCGAAGGCTGCTCTTTTGAGAGGGCTCTTTCTTTAACCAGTAACACCAGGGTTCCTAAGACTGATTTTCCTGGTGAATTTGAACAATTTAAAACAAAAAAAAGAGAAAGAAAATCTAGATATCTGGAAGGATCTACCACTAAGTTTTTTTGAAACAGCAATGAGCAGAGCTCTTTTAATTGCAGATACAACCAGCCCTTTTTTTTTTTTTTTCTTTGCAGTGTTGATTTCAGACCACCCTCTTTCTTCTCTGCCCTTCCCCTGAACCGGAAGGGCAGAGAGGTCATTACCCTGGAGAACTGTCAATTTACTGTCATGCTAGTCTAAACCCTTTCTAAAGCATCCCTGTGTGACTAATATGTTGCAATCTAGTGGCAGAATCATACCGGAGATCAGATTGCAGGGATTTGAAGTACTTTAAAGAGCACAGGTGTTTTCTTGGTACTGTCAAGTAGTTCTTTCTAGGGCATTGTCCCTTTCCGCTGATGCCCAGCTATGACTGTGATAGCAGAGCTAAAAATGACTGTGCCTAATACCAAAAAGCAGGGTTAGTCTCTATGCAGCACTGATAAGGCCTCAGCTGGAGCACTTTGTCTAGTTTTAGGCAAAAGACATCAAAGAAAGACGCATCCAATTGTTGGCTTTCAGGGAGAAATGGAGGAAATAAGCAGAGATTCAGAAAACATGACTGATAGAAAGGCTGAAGGGAACTGAAGTTTATTTAATCTAAAAGAAAGGAAAAAAGACTAAGGATGGATATGATAAGTGTTCAGGTAAATGAAAGACGGTGGAAACAACGAAGATTAAGTTGTTGTTGTTGTCTGCAGTAAAGGATTAAAAATAATGTTTTTAAAGTGAAACAATGAAGATTTAGCTTAGACTTTAGAAAAGACATTATTTGGGTGCTTATCTGTCCCAAGAACTTGCCTAGGGAGACTTGACGTCTATAGGGAATGACTAGTTATAGTTGATTCTACCCTGGGAAAGAAGGCCTGACCCCTTTAGGTCTCTGAAGCCTTGACTGCCATGGCAGTATGGCAGTGCCATTGTTTTGCTGACGCCTTTCTTTTCAATGTTGCCTTTACTGAGAAAAGTGTACAGGTGAAAAATCTGTTAGTTTAGAGTCCGGCATGTAGCTATCTTCTTGTTTTTGCCTCAGTCTTTTTTGAGCTTTGAATTAAAGCTAGTAAAGCAATAATGTGTTTGTTTGGGATTTTTTTTAACCTCATTCACCATCTCAAATTAATGAACCTGTATCTATATACTAAAATGGTTTAGATGGCCATATAACCAGTGTATGTCTCACATATTTTAAGAATATGTTCTCATCATTATACATTTATGGAAAAGATTAAAAGCCAGATATGGGAGGATATTTTGGGACCTGATTCCTGTTGATTGCTATAAAAATCGGGCACCTGATACTTCTACAGATGTGGCAAGTAAAATGATTAGTCCAAGATCCTACACAAAATCTTGAGAAGGGCTGTTAATTAAACAAATCTGCTGATCCTCAATTCAATTCTGTTGTCACAAAATCACGTAGATAATGTCTGTAATAGCTTTTCCTTCCAAGCTCCTTGGGACAAGAACTTTTTTTTTTTTTTAATTATGTGCTACATATGTTAGCCTGACATTATGTATTAAATATCCTTTTTCCAGACCTTAATTCAACTTTGTGATGTCTTCCCCTGAAATTGCTTCCCTTTCCTGGGGTCAGATGAAGGTGAAAGGCTGTTCTACAACATATAAGGACTGCAAAGTATGGCCGGGAGGAAGCCGAACCTGGGACTGGCGAGAAACCGGGACTAATGCAAGTTTGCAGTTTACTTTTCACCTTCCATTTTAAATGGGACCGTGAGAATGGTCCATAGAACAGTTATTACAGTTCCAACCAGCTGATCAGCAGGCTGCCTGTTGCTTCTTTCTAACCATTAGGCTTTGCCTGGGAAGAAATGCAGAATGTCTGTCTAAGAAGTAAACGTGCAAAGAGGTCGGAGGGCTGCAGACACGCTGCTTCGTAGGGGGGACAGGGAGTAGCAGCTATTGCCACCAGCCCTCACAGACAGCTGCACGGGTTGGACCACTATCATATATACCTTGGAGCCCTCAAACAGCATTCCGTGTTCGATGAAGAACGAATTAAGAATCTCTGGGTTTATATGCCCATATGACCGGAGAAGCAGAACAGATATAATGGCTGAAAAGTTCCCAAATAGTTCCCAGTTCGATCACGTTTTGATGTTCAGTCTGATCATTTGAAAACTGCAAGTTCATAGAAGTCCTTAGAAGAGTCCTCCAG
Source organism: Apteryx mantelli (assembly GCF_036417845.1). NCBI lineage: Eukaryota > Metazoa > Chordata > Aves > Apterygiformes > Apterygidae > Apteryx > Apteryx mantelli. Next base: position 5,375,053 of record NC_089978.1, read on the forward strand.
CTAAAAGACAGATGAGTCTACGTTAAATGAAAACTGGGCGGGGGGGACAGTTGGGTTACTTAAAGAGGCAGGTTTTCTGGCATCCTTCTTACATCATGAAGAAGAAAACCCCATCTATTTAGGTTTTCCATTATATAGGTCACTTTTAAAGCTCCTGCTTTAGGTCAGTTTTACCCCTCTTACACCCAATTGTTAAGCTGATGCTTTGACCTTAATTAATCCAAGGAATGTAGTATTTTCTGAAAGAGCAAGAAGGACAGGGAATCCAGATTTACGAGCATCTCCATAAAAATAACTTTCTTTGGAAGTCCATGATTACCTACCCAACGCGAAAAACTAGTCTCAGTCCGCTTAAAGAACATACAAATCCTGTAAGAGAGACAGAGAGGGGGAAAGATTGTTCATAGAGTTTAACACAAAAAAGAAAAAAACAGTTGCAAACTGAAGAGGGGCCAAACTTTAGCCAAAAGTTATACAATATCTTACTTCTAGCCATATAGAGATGCACAAAAAGTGAAGTGGGGGAGGGGAGAGTTAGTGTAACATAATAATAATTTATGTAAACATTATAAGTGTATTTATGGATTCAGTTGATTAACTATCATTCTTCATCTGCATATATCCATATATACCTTTTGAAATTACCAATATTGTCGTGTGTGTGTGCGCGTGCGCACACGCAAGCAAGAGGGTTGTTTTACATTTTGTTTAGCTAATTTATCCTGTTAAGCTATGTACTGTTTCAAAACGTATAGCTGAATGTTTCCTGGTTTATGCTTTCGGTACAAAGACTAATATTTTCGCCTCCTGACACTTAGCATTCTCCAGGAGTGCAACCAGCTGACCTTGAAGAAGTTGTCAAGAAGGGTGTTAAAACTGTAGTGATTGGTCGTGGCATGAGTGAGGCTTTGCAGGTGGGTTTTTGTTCTCTGATAAACATAAACTGGAACTGTTTGGTTTTCCTTTGTCTGTGTATACGGGGGGGGGGGGGGTGGGCATCAACTGGGATGCTCTTCTAAGAGAGAAAAAAATTCAGAATGCTGAATTAGCATATCTGAGCTCCTGCCAGTAGTGACCGTCTTCCTGAAAGTAACATTATTCAAGCTTCTTGTGTATTAGTATCAGTGGTGAACATTAAACAGGTTTACGTTCTGCTACAGGAGCAATATTTAAAGGAGAAATTTTTACAATGTTATTAACGCTCCCTCTCCCAAATAGTTTATTAACTAGCTCTCTAGCCTCTTGTAAATACTTTGATAATGAGGCATTTTTGTTACTAATGTTGGCAGCGTCATTTTAGCAGATAAACTAGCTGCAGAAAGCTCAGAAGGGCTGATCTTCACTTCATAAAAAGCAATTCTGTAGCTTTTTGGTGATCTGAATAACACCTTATTTATATTCAATAGTTGGTCAAATTCTATTTCTTGCCTTAAGAAAGGGCCGTATGTAAAACTACGAAGGAGAAACGGGAGGTGTGCATATATGAGTTGCTTTATTGAACAGAAAAATTGGTCTCAAAAATTTCTCAGCATATTACCAGTTTGGTTCCTATCAATATCTTTAGGGCCTCTGCTAACAAATGTTTTCAGTAACTATTTTTCTTCAAGCTGTACGGTATATGGGGAAAAGATTCTAATACTTGCTCTTCCCTTTTCCTTTCCTCTTCTCAGGTACCAGCATCTACTGTGGACTATCTTAAGAAAAATGGGATTGATGTGTTGGTCTTACAAACGGAGAAGGCTGTAGAAGAGTACAACGCGCTGGCTGCTCGAGGTGTCAAAGTGGGAGGAGTCTTCCATTCAACATGTTGAAACTTCAGTTAACGCAGCCTTCCCTGACCTCAGCCAGAACACGGATATGCCTTCTGACTGAATCAAATCACAGGCAACGGAGTGGACTTGCGTGCAAAGTGCCAAGGCGTTAATGTAGCCCGAAAATCTAAAACGCAAGGATAATTTAGCAGTTCTGGATTTAAACAAACTGAGTGCTCGCAAACGGAGTTTATTAATGACGGGAAATTGTTTAGTTGCAGAATATATCAATACACTCTTGAATTTGACCTAATTCTTCTCTGAAGATTGTTCATATTCTGGTTACTTAATTTTTCACCTGTTTGCTAAATTAAAGTTTAGGTTGTGAATATTTCTGTCAGGAAATAGACCACAACTACGTTGTTAAGCATTGCAATATAGCTATTAGATATTTGGTGAGTAGAATGAAATGGTACATATGAAGTGGTGATAAGCATTATTAAATAAAATAAAGCATTATTCTGCCCTTAGTCACCATATAAATAAGCTTTAAAAAGCTCCAACTCTGCCTCCTATTGGCAATTTTGTTCAGGATATTAACTGTGCAGATCTGTTTCTTTGTGATGAATGAAGAACATCACATAACTTGGCACTTTTAAATTTTACATTGAACCTGAAAAAGGAAAAAAAGTTTACAAGGTATAAATGTAAAATTTGGGCTGTAAAGAATTTTCCCATTAATTGTGAATATTGAAGTGTAGAACGCATTTCAATTCAAAAGTCTCTAGCTTTTCTAAAATGAACAGACTGATCAATTAGTTTGCAATATAAAATGTCAGCCTGTAGGAAATTAGTCTGAGTTAAATTGCTGCTATTACGATGCTGCTAGCAAGCTGGGAATGGCTGGGAATACTTAATCATCAGGTAATGATGATCAGTTAAACATTGTGCCAACAAGTATATTATTACCGTGACGATCTTAGAAGTTTCTCATGTTCTTCCTGTTTCTCCTGCTTGGTGGGCTTCTATTAATATGACCAGTTATAAGTTACTTATTGTAGATTTCTTTTCACCAAGCTCACTAGTTTTTGATCAAGTCTGTGCATATTAGCAAAAGTGAAGAGATAACGTTACGAAAAGCCCTGAGGCTCTTAGAGCTATCCAAAGTAGTAGTGGAGAGGCTTGCATTAGTATGAGGACTGAATGACTTTCCCAAGAATAACCTTTTACAAGATGGCATGTTCTTTTTCTGTTTGTTTGTTCTATTAAGCTTTAAAAACCTTTTATTTCATAAAATAGTGTGGTGTAAAAGCAAAGGGAAAGTGAGTACTTAGCAATATGGAGTTTTTAATCTTACGATCTCTTAATTACAGTAACATTTTGTAATAGTGTGGCTATGTTTAAGGCAAAATCTTATCTAAGACAGCAAGAACTGCCTCTTCAACTGCATTTGTGTTTGCTGACACAGCCGTAAATGCTATGACATTTTTCTGAATAGTTTGCATTGTATGAAATAAAAGATGAACCACTGACCCCAAAGACCGTAGTTTTCTCAAGAGAATGCCAGTAGAGCACAGACTTTGAAAACTTTGTTTTGCATTAAGGCATTGCCTTACAGTGGAGTGGGGTTTGACTTTCAGTCACAGTCACATAGTTGCATTATTTCTTGAATTTTTGACACTTAAGGAAGCTTTAAGTAGGAAGATGCTTGTTAAGGCTTCTGCTAAGAGAATAATTCCAGCTGCTTAAGTACCACACCATGCATATTATGCCGCTATGAGAAGCTAACCAAACACCTTATCTCTCACCTCCTTTTTTTTTTTCCCCTCGCCATATTAATGTGGCACTGAAATCACTTTCTGGAGGATGCCACATTCAGCAAAACTGCTAGGCATGCATCTTATATTTGAGAAAAATATGGTCTGTATTTGTATTTGAATTTGAGAGAAATACTGTGTAGCTGGTTCCAAAGAGCATGAAAGGAGCTAAGCCTTCTTAGCGCTGCCAGGTAACGTTTAGAGGTGCACCTACACTGCTTGATGCTGCAGCCTTTTAATTGTTCCTTTTATTTGGCAACTAGTGGGATACAGAAGACTCGGCTTCTAAAAAGGGGCGGTGCAGAGTGCAAAGAAATGGATTTTTCTCTTGAAGGGTAAACTGCATCCCGCTACCGTCAGCACAGAAGTTCAGTGTCAACAGGGAGATGATGTGCTGTAAGTCTTTTCCATCCCTATTTTCTGTTATCGCGCTTGTCACGGTTTCCTGAGTCAGCTTTGTCAATTCCCACAAAAGAGCCTGCTCCAGTCACCGAAAGCCAGATTTCCTCCTCAGGGGCTGGAGCTGCCTTGCTGCATGGTTGAAGCAGCTGGGACTGATTCATCAAAATTGGTCTCTTTATTAAATTGCTGTTTTCAGCTCAAGCCATAAATATATATTTTTTTAATTAAGGTCTCCTAGCCCAAATCATGGGAATGCCCTTTTATAGAGCAGGCTTTTTCCCATACACCGCTTCTCTGCCTCCCACCATGAAAACCATCTCCCAGTAGGCCGCGAACTCCCACCCTGACAAACTCATTAAAATAAAGCCACGTCTGGGCTCAGTGCCAAGAAGATTCCAGCCCAGCTGTTCCTGCCACTGAGCCGTTCGGTCCCCGGCGCTTATCTTGGTAGAGCAGCATGCATGATCTGGCAGCGAGGAGAGGCAGGCCGTAAAAGCCTCCCCTGAATGCAACATGACCAGCATTTTTAAGGGACATTAGACATCATCTGTGCAAAGCCTAGCATCTCTATGCCTTCAAACCTTAAAGGCTCATAAATATTGCAGAATCAAACTGTAAAACGCAGACAGCCCAGTCCCCAAACTAAGACAAGATCCAAAGGAAACCCACATGTGCGAGACAGAGCTCAAGATGCTGGCTTATGGGCCTCAGTGAAATGCACACAATGGTCGTTCTTCTTCCAAATAACTTTTTGGTTTGTGTCTCTTGCAGTGAGTGTACCTGCCTACTTAATTTTTCTATACCTTTTTAAAGAAAACGTTGAAGCCATGCCACGCTTGAATTAATGGCTCATAGTCTCCAAGTTTGTTCCAAATAAATTAATTCACGGTTTTAACTGTTCTTGACAGTTGCATTATTTAGGTTCAAAGTTCTAAGAAATGGCTGTTAATTTGAAACAGTCTGATTATGAATTTGAAATTAAAAGCATATAGGGATGGGCTTTTTTCCCCCCTTACAGGTGCTACGTTTAATTAAATCTGAAAAGTCAAACAAAACAACACACTTTCAAACCACTAAGCTATGTCCCTGTGAACTTTCGTAACGGTTCAGTCTTCTCTCTTTGCCAGCTTCTTGACATTCTAGCTACCTGGAGGTAAAAGGCAGAGGAGCTGGGGACTGAACATCGTTTTAGTTTTCAGCAAGTTCTTTGCCCTTGCTCCTGGATTGCTCAGCCTCACTGTAGCAAGCCTCGTGCTGCATGATGGCACTACGTTCCCACTCTTAGGAAACACCTGGCAGAACCGAATCTCCCAGCATTTGGGTGATTGTGATCTGAAGTCCTATGTTCCTCCTTCAATAGAAATGAAAAATTCTGAATTACATCTTTGTATAAACTCCAGAATTTGAGAGCAGAAAAACCTAAATGTCTCAAACTTGGATGAGGGGAAAAAAAAGTCAACATATAGACTTAAGATAAAACCTCACATTACTTACCTCTTAAAAATTACCTTTCAGATTTCCTGTATGTTAGAATGTGATGTGAAAAATGCCCTTAGAAGTGAAAGTAAATTAAAAGAAATCAGAGATAAAAACAAAAAACCCCTCAGAAGTACACATGCACATATTGAATAAAAAGAGACAGGGTAGAATAGAGCAAGACAGTGATAGCAAACTAAAATCTTAGCTGAAGCAAGAAGAACAAATCAGAGCTGCTGCACCATCACGTATAAGGGATGTTTACAAGTCTGCTTATCTACGTAGCAGGAAAAACAAGGGCAAATTTGAATCTTGGAAGGAGTACAACAGAAAAATAGCAGCATTCAGCACTGAATTTTAAAATCATCATAAGAAGTGTCACAGAACACTTTTTTCAGTTTGGCCAAAATGACGATGAATTAGTCATCTGCTTGAACAGGCGATACCTAAGGAAAAACAGAAAACCTATGACTTCTGTGAGTCAAACCAGGAATCAGAGGAAAAAGAATAAAAAAATAAAACAGGACAAGATTAAGAAGAGAAGCCAGCTATCAAATATCCCTATTATGAGACAGGAAACATTCTTATTGGCTTTAAATTTTCAAGGAATTTTAGGCACCCGAAATTACAGATTAAGAACTTTTCTATATCCCTTCAGTATTTGATTTTCAGTTGGTGACAATACAGGAGAGTGATCTTTGCTTTGTACGTTATATGAAAGGAGTTCAAACGCAGGATAAGGGAGCAAAATAGCAGAAATTTGCCCCAGTGCGCAGAAGAAAAAAAAAAAGAGGCCATGATTTTAATATTGTAAATGAAAAAATATCCAGAATGGAGTAGCAGATTGGTCATCTGTGGCCTGGAACTGAGTAATAATTCATAACTCAAAAACTGATAGCCACAGGACAGCCAAACTACCTTGAAGAAAGGCAGAGTTTGTGCCAGCCAGCTGGTTAACGCCGGGACACGGAGCGTTTATCTGCGGGAGAGAGAGCAGCGTGAAGGCTCTTTTGTGCTGCCCATCCATATTGCTCTGCGCTGACGCGGGAGGGCCGCGCTCGGCACCGAACGGGTGTCCCCTCTCCACGGATCAGCCTCAGCCCCGAGTCTCTGCTCTGCCTGCCGCAGCATCAGTCGTGGCTTCGAGCGTACGGACACAATTTTAATCAGAGGTCTTTACTGGGACGACAAACTGCACAAATACTGGCAAAGTGTAAAATTGAGAGGAAAGAAAAACCCCTCTGGACCAGATAGCTCAACTCATCAAGTATCTGCCCAGGACACAGCTTCATAATCAGAGACGTACGTCCACCCACGTCCCCTGGGAACTCAACTGAGGATGCCAAAGAGAAGTCAGATGGTAACAACTCAGCTGTGCAGGAGGTTTTCAAACAAGTGCCCTAAACCTGAAATACAAAATACAGTTTGTGAAAGTAGGGACATTTAATACATGAATACCTACAGCAACTGAATGGTTACGGAGTCAGCCTTTGGACCACAACACGTCAGTGTTAAAAAAGAAATTAAAAAATAAGAATTATTAGCACAGACCCACAGAGGTATATATGTTCATGCTTACAGTAACAGGAAACAGGTTAGAAGGAGTTTTCCAATTTTATTGTAGAAAAGCATATAAGGGCTTTTGCATAATTATTTAAACTAATCTTTGTACAACTGGAAGGTATTTCTTCACTACTTTGTTTACCTGCTACAAATACACTTTTTCTTTTTTTTTTTCTTTGCAATTAATTTAATAAAACACAGATAACATTTGGCTGCTGTACTAGGAAGTTTCACACTTCAAGCGCTCCTGGAAAATCCTATCAAAGGATTGCTAAGAATCATAGGAGGTTCCTTAGTCTTTTGAAGCATAGTCTTGCACATGGGAGTGATTAACAGATACCTTTCAAGAGGAAGGCCAGAAGCATCCCGTTTCTAGCAAGGACAAGCCCTCTGGGAACAGAAAGCGGTATGAGAAGGAGCCCATCCTGTTGGGAAAGGGCTTCCCATCCCTCTTAGCTCACCTGCTTAGGGAAACACTGACAAGTTGACTTACTGCTGCTTAATTGAGAGTGTGTTCAGCTACTTCAAGCAGATCAGAAAGGTTTTGACTGCCAAAAACTGTTGCAGAAATGAAAAACTAAACAGACTTTCTAGTCTCAGCATGATCAGTCCAGGAAAAAGATCAACATACAGACTTAATGGAACAAGGTTAGTATTTTTTCAGCCTGTGCTATTCAATCACGTTGTTCCTAAAGGCATACAAAATATGCAACTGGAAGGGGGAGTTACAGCTCAAAGATAAAGATGTATGACTCCTTTTTAGGAGGAAAAAAAAAAAAAAAGTAACAGTGTTGCATTGCTTCTACTCAGTTAAGCTCCACGTCCTGCTAACTGAAGTTTTGCTGGGTGAGCCAACGTGTTCCTCCTCCCCCAGCCCCGCAGCATTAACAATCTACGCCCTCCCCAAAACTGCCAACTTCAGCACAGCCGTACAGGACGTAAAGTAGCTCAGGATTTAGCCTGTGGCAACTGGTCATTCCACTTGGAGATGCAAGTTCCTACACAAGGACAACAGCACTTCAGAAGAACTTTTTGCTAAGGATTTAGGTACCAATGCACAAATACAAATTTCAGACATTCAGAAACCCCCCCCAAACCCTTAACTTCATTTCAGAGTATTGTAAAATAACACGGATTTAATTTCCTAAGTATTTACACAGTAAATACCTCGAGCAAGAAACCTAAAGGCCTTGAAGAGAAACTTTTGATAGGCGAAGGCTGCAGTATTTGGCCCAGTGAAATATTTACTGGAATGTTGACTGAGAATTGCCTTGATTTTGTTGACTCGATATAGAAACATCTGCATTTCCTTGAAATTGTTCTTAACTAACCAAATAACTCCTGTATCGATCTATCTGCTTCGCAACAGAGAAGACCATTTGCTCTTCAGTAGCTCTACTTTCATGTTTTACCTTTTTTTGTGCAAGTGTAACGCTGCGCTGGTTTGGTTCACTATGTTGGAACATAAATTGTTTTCATGTAACCCAACGATCACCTAAATAGGTGTCTTTCAGTGACGGACTTCACCGCCTGGCAGGTTTGGGCATTATATAAACTTTGACGGGTTTGCTGAATGGTATGGTTCCCTCTATGCCGTTTTCAGATTGCGGGAGAGCCTCCATGCTCTCGCTCCAGGTGCATTTGGGAATTTTAGCAGACGCCTTGCTCCTATTGGAGTTGTAGGCCAGCAGCAACCTCACTTCAATCTGACACGGCTCTGAAGAGAAAAAAAAAAACACAAAAAACCAGAACAACTCAAACACAACGGTCATCACACAGTGAATAAGCAATACTGAACGAAAGAATTTGTGAGAGTTCAAAATTGGTCAAGATTTCAGCTTACTTATGCTGGGTTAAGTACAGAGCCATTCTAGGTGTACAAGATCAGAATCCAAAAATGTCTTGAAATTAATTTTTAAATTAAGTTTGAAACTTTAAATTTTTGCCATTACATTCAGTACAGTAGAATTAAGCACCATTCTTGTCCCCCCCCCCTTAGTCTCAGCTTAAAAAGAGAATCCTATGATAAACCTAAAACTAGCAAACTTCAGAAATAATTGTCAAAAGACAGCAGGCCTAGTTCCCCGAATTCATGGCAAGATCAAGTAAAATCTAGATGGAGTCTGATCAAGACTCTCAACACAGAAGATTACTTAAAGGTTCTCTTCTGTTGGAGGTTTTTACACTGCAAGACAGCCTTTTTCCTTGTTTTTCCATCTCAGCAGTTAGGCAGGTATTCCTAATACTGCCCATAAGGTACCTAAGGTGATTTTATTTTGTTCTTCTCCCAGTGTTCATAACGAAAACAAGCTTTTGCTCTACATAATAAGACTTTGAGCAGAATATTGAACAATATCCTTGTCAAAATTTTCCCTTCTAGACTGAAGAACATGATTCCTTAAGTTTTCCTTACAGACTGCATTACCGAAACCTCCTCTTCTCAGTGCGTTCCTCTAGGCTCCTTCCAGGTTGTCTATGTAATTTTTAAGATGTGGTGCCCAAAACTGCAGTGGTACCACAGCTGCAACATCATCAGCACCAAACAGAGCTCAATAAATAATCTTTTTCCCCAGTTATACCACAGTTCAGCTAACACCTCCCTGAGTAAGATCCATCTTTTTGTCATGCTGTCAATTCTTCTTTCATTTGCAGCTTGCTGTCACCTCTATTCGTTCTACTACGCGTCCACCACTTATTCCACATTTTAAGTTTGGACATTCTCCTTGCTACGCACACGCTTTTCACTGGTCATCAGCGAGTAACTTTCTTAAACTAAGGCAGCTTCTCCACTTTGCCAATATTACTTTAAATTCTGACTCTATTCTCTCAGCCACCGCCAGCTTGGTATCGTCGCCACATTTTATATGCTTCAGTTCCGATGTCAAAGTTAAATTAATTAAAATAATAACGAGGGGAGACACCAAAACAGAATCCCTTGGGACCATACTGAAAATGCCCTTCCAGCAAATACTGCAGAACCAGAAATAAGAACTTGGTTCTGCTCCCTCTGGCACAGGATCAACCTTTAAATCCAGATGCTTCCAGCCTTAGAAACAATACCATTTTTTCTCCTCCAAAACAAAACAAAGCAAGCAGGATGAATGAATGCGCTATGGAAGTGCTGTAGAGAAATGACTAAGTGAAAAAGAACATTGCATTAAAAAAAAAATTGGTTAAAAAATAAACCACTGAATCCTATTAACCAGAAAATAAACTGCATAGAAAAAAAAAGTCCACATTTGAATAAACGCAAAGGGATTAACAGAAAACAGGAGAAAGGGAGCTGTGAAAAAATATTCTTTGCTTTTGTTGTTCGAAATCCCACAAGCCAATTACCGAAGCACTTTCATATGAGGGAAGCGTGAATGCCAACTACAATTGAACATGAATGTCGGAGTCACATATTTCATCAGAGATAAAGGGTGTTTTTTTAGGGCATAAAAGGGTGAAACTTTAATCAGCAGCGAAATTACACTGTTGAGTACACACAGTTCCAAAGGTTCTCTGCCGCGCGCAAATACCTGTCAGAACTAAAACAATGAATTACAATGAATCAGTTTACCGTGACGCCTTACTTTTAAATGAGGACGCAGGCCTGCCTCCTACAACGAGCCTTGCTCCGCGCTGCGATGGGGGAAACTCACTTTAAACATGCGCTCTCTCATTTAAAGGCTCCGCGGGCCAGGAAGACCGCGCGTGGACGTCTACATCTTTTGTGCAAAAGACTGGGATCAAGCAAGACACATCCCTCTCTTAGAAACGTGCAGTGACACAAACACATCGTATTTTATCATTAACCTTACCTGTCCAGGCTGTGTGCGAGAGGTAAACCTGAGTTATCAGTCTGTGCCTTCCGGGACCAGGATTTCGGAAGTCAGCTGGTTTAGGATGGATTAACTGTGCTTGTCCATCTGGATACAATACCTATAGGGAAAAAAAACCCACAACCAATTGAATGATGGCTGCATTGGGGATTTCTATGACACGCACTGCTGTTTTGCTTTGCTTTTTGCCCGAATTCAGAAGGCAGGAAGGTGTACTTTATGTTGCAGCCAGCAATCCAGTTGCTCCAAATTTAATGGCCACACACCTGCCACGCAGAACCGCAGCACACGGGAAGAAGTACGTGGACGTCAGCTTCTTCCTCTGCACTGGAAGCAGGGTTTTTGGTTTCTTTGTTATGCAGTGAACCTGCATATTTCACTTGACATCATACTACGCCCACTTTCTTAGCTACATTTGAAACAAGCGGTTCAGCAGCAGGAAGAAAGCTAAGTTTTAAATAGAGAGAGCCAAGCGCCAATGTATTTCTGCGTGCTTCAGAACAGCTGCTTTTGCTCCCTTTCTTGCCACCACATAAGCTGGATTTTCACCAGTGTTGTTTGTGCTTGCGTTCATAACGTGCAAGCGCATTTGGTAGCGCGTGTGTAGCACAGAATAGCATCAAAGTGCCCAGATCAAACTCTCGGGACCTGTACGTAAGTCAACGCAGTGCGCTATATACAAGCCAGTTTCTGAACGCGTGTGTTAAAACGCAGAAATCCAACACTGTTACTAATGAAGTACTGACAGCCCTATGCAAACTCCCCCTAGAATACAGTCTTGTTAGCACTTACGTCAGGCGACTCCTTACCTGAACTTTAACAGTTCCTTGGGGATCCTGTACATGTTCCAGAGTTGCATCAACATCCAGTGCCACTACCAAGCCTGACGTAAACCTCAAAGGGTTATCAGATTCACCGGTAGGCTCAATGATAGTTGCCGTAGCTCTGTGGAGCTATTAGGGGCGTTTTCAAAAGTGAGTGGAAGAGGAGGAAAAAAAAAAAAAAGACAAGACAATCATGACTGTTGTTAACAGAGGAAATATTGTGAATCAACTTCGGATAATTTTAGATACAGTCGGGAAGTGACGAATTACTAAATCTCTATTTTTAGCAACAATCCTGGAGATGCTAGTTATCTAATCCAAAGAAATAACCCTTGTGATCGATCACCAAGCTGAAACATAGAAACATAAAAGCCTCATGGTCTATTGGCGTCTAAGACGGTTTGTAAGAACACTGCATTTTAATTCTTTGTGTTACACTGACCTGCTCTGGAAGGGGAAGGTGAAGGAAGGTACTTTGTCGCAGTGTTGTTTGAAGGATCTTGACCACTTCCGAAGGTTTGGAGGTCACCAGTCTGGGCATTAAGTCTAGCAATTTATCGACGAAGCTGCCTTGCATATGTGGGAGCTCAGAGATGAAACATCTGCGTGTGTTAAGAATATATTAATGAAAATCAAATGCTTATCTCAACAAGGGTTAAGCAGGAATATGCATCTTTGTGTTCCTCTGACAGCCGCTAAGCGGACAGCAAATTTCAGCTACTCTGTCACGGAACGCAGCTAAAAGCTGGGCTGCACAACCCCGCCAGGCATTTAACATGTTCAGGTATTTACAGGCGACCTTAGAGCTAACTAAGACCTAACCATCATCCAGATTCCCCTTTGGGGAATCCACCACTGCCCATAGGGGTTGTGTTTCTCTTAAGAAGTGATGACTTTTGTTGATCCTGAGACTCAGCATCAGGAAAAGACAGAAAAGGAAGCGAACAGTTCTCTTCATTAGCCACCAAATGAGCTTATCATTAGGGAATGGGTATATTCAGATCCCTTTTCTCATCACTTGAACAACCACAACCACCAAGCATATGGACCACAAATAAATGGGAATTTAATCAAGACCTGGAGATGGAATTCTGCTCAGTCAGCTCTGGATACCTACCTCTGAGCTAGCTGCCTGGTTTCCTTTCAAGCCCGTCCAAAAAAAACTCATGCATCGCTAACCTGACCTATTTTAGGCATCTATACTAGGATAAGATGAAAGCAGCACCTCTCTCTTTCCAGTAAGTGAGAGCCCAGGTGTCTGCTTCATAAGCAGTGGTCTATAATGCAGATGTTTACAACTGGGTGAGATGATTCCCACCCTGAGCCTGCACGTGGTTCATTCGCTCTCTAATTTCCAATTTAGACATTTGGGGAGGAGGAAGGGAAAAATTCCTTTTCCGTCATACTTCTGTGACAGCTCTTCGATTGATTACAGGTTTAGAAGAGAGTCTACTTCTCGCTTTATCACTGTCTTATGATAGCAACAGGGAGAGGGAGATGGGAAGAGACAGAAAATGCGCGGAATATTCCCTGATGATAATGAGCCTTAATGGTTTCAGGTAATCTGATGACAATCATCATGCACGGTCAAAAGTCGTGAAGTGAATGAGAGGTTACATGGCGCCTCCAAATGCTCGGCATGTATTTGACAACTGCTTCAACTACAGAAAAATCCAATACAAACGCTGAACAGCAAGACCTAAAATGGCCTTCAGTATAGAGTTGCTGCTCTTAGTATCCTGCGAAGAGGTGGAGAGACTTCATTTTTGAATTACATACTTCTGAAAGTCAAGTTTGGCACATCCTAGATCAGGTTACATAGAGAAGAATCATCATCATCGGCTTTTAAAGAACATTTTACATCAACTAAGGTTTTAAAGCAGAAAGTGAAAAAGCAACAGAACTTCTCACCTCTGAAAAGAATCTACTTCCTGTAAGAATTTTTCACACATCCCAAAAAGGGGTTCGGCTCTGCAATGAAGATAACATTCCTTTTTTTAAAATTTATTTTCCAATAACGAAAGCTGGCTCTATACCTATAAGCATTAAGGCATTCTGGAATCCAGTTCAAGCTTACAGAAACTACCAAATCTTAAAGACAACACGAGGCCAGAAGGGCATTCCCACAAGAAAGAAGTAAACCAAACACAATAAGAAAGGAAGCATTCCCATCTTCTTCATCCACCCCCCCCCCAAAAAAAAACTTTGCAAAAACTTTGCATTTGCACAAGCCACTGATGAAGTTCCCAAAGTCACTGTGAGAAAATATTAACTTTCCACTACAAATCAGGAGCTTAAGAAGCAAATATTATTGATCTCTAAGGGAACACAGTAAATTGATGGCAAGTGAACTCAACACCCCCCCAAAAACAGAAGAAAAAAAACCCCCAAAAAACAAATTAGGATAAAGCACTTTGCTCTAACACTGCCAAATAAAGTTCTAATTCTACAACCATTCAAAACCACATGTAACTTCAGTCACCTGAGCAGCCAAAATGAACCACATACAACCTCTCATGTGATCTAAGTTATCCATATGTATAAGCATTTTATGTCCGAGATACCCAAACATTAGTTGCGGAACGTCAGTAAAAAAGACAATTCTTTTACGATGCAAAAAACTCAGCAACTAACTTATATTTAACAAAGTAAATATAGTTAGTGAATTCTTCGATACATATGACTTTTTTCTCATTTAAACAGGTCCCAAATTTCAACTCTAAGACACTCCACAATGTTTTTACTTTTTTTTAATGTTTTCTTATGTTCCCAGCTGAGAAAAACTCAAGTTAGATGATAAAATTAATAGGAAAACATGTTTGGGGTTAATACTGTGTCACTATATAGCTAAATCAAAGACAAAAGAAGTTGTCTTTTCATTCCAAATCCGTTTGGCAAATGGTTATTGGCATGCCAGGATGTTTTATGCATTTAAGTTACCCTGGGCATTTTTTTTTTATTAAAGAAAAAAAAAAAAGCTTGAGGAAACTAAGTTTACAGTTAACCCTAAGAAGATCCACATGCTTCTCTTTTAGCAGGTCGTCCTTACCCCCTGGTGGTACGCGCAGTCACTATAAGCTGTAATGCCTTCGCCTGCAGCCTCATGTGGTGAATAATGACCACTTGCCTACCTTCCACTCCGCTGTACATGAACTCCATTTTATAGGTTTCTTCCAGGATCTGTCAGACACCACAGGAGTAACAAGCCATCAGACTCTACCAGCACAAACACGATCACAAAATTCCAGGATTTTTCCCCCCCCCGCACTGAGAAACATTAATCCACAAGTCCTATTCTTTTGATGAAACTATTCACGGCATAAGGTGATACCTAATATTAAAGTTAACTCTGCCTGAAATCAAGCACTCCCCTCTTTGGCAGCCTACCTTACAGTGTTGCATTTTAAATTTCCACGGGTAAAATGCTCACCGACTCCCCTCTTGGCTGCTCTGACATACAAGACATAAGCAGCACAATACAGCCGCCCCACTGGCCCTGCTCAGTTTTATATTTTAGAGCTAGATTTGTCACAATTCTCTTGGAAACAACTTTACACTCGAGAACATTTCACATAGTTGCCATCTTCAGCTGCAGAATCACAAGATAAGCATCACTCCAGGTTATTTTAGACACGCAGCTAAAAGCTTAGACAACACATTGCGATTTTGGCTATTATAGCATTGCATCTGTAGAATTGATGGGCTTAAGCAGGCAAGAGAAGCACTCAAATCAGTGTAACTGGCTTCTCTACAACCATACTGAACCCAAGAACTGGTACGTTATTAAACAGGAAAGATTCCTGCACCTTGCACTGATGGGAAGCCATCTACATTCTCAATCACAACAGATAGCAGCTTCCCGGGGGGTTCATAGGCTGCTGAGAGGGGAACCCAAGAAAGACAGTTCAATTAGAGAAGATTTAAAAAGCCAGTAGGCTTTTGTTTCTACCGGTCCCTGGGGACAGCTTTCAACAGCATACAGGGTTTTGATACACAGCAATAGCTGCCTCTTATTACATTTTAATTAGCTGGAAACTCGAAATGTCAATATCGCTTCCCAGCAGATACATGGACTTGCCTTTACCCTAAGTTTGCTTCCACATTTTTTAATAGCTTGCTTTCTTCTTCACTTTTTCCTAGGGTTCAGCTTTGCTTTTTCCAGGATCTGATCATTTATACCAAACAGAACCACAGAAAAATTCAGGTTGGAAGGGACCTCCAGTGGTTACAACAACTGGTTACCACATTTGCTGCCCTCCCCTTGTCCACAGCACCAGTCGCCTCATCATAGAAAGCAATGAGGTTGTTCAGGCACGATTTGTCCTTGGTAAATCCATTTTGGCTGCTGCCAATCTCTTAGAAATGGCTCCTCAGAGGATTTACTCCATGATCTTCTCAGGGCTGAGGTTTGGCCAACCAGCCTGTAGTTCTCTGGATCTTCTTCTCGTCCTTCTGGAAGATGGGTGTGATGTTTGCCTTTTTCCAGTCATCACGAACCTCCCCCAGCTCCCCCTTCCCATTTTGAAGATGAGAGAGCAGCCTCACAACGACAACCAGTTCCTTCAGCACCCACCTGGCCTCATGGACTTATGTATGTCTAATGGGCTTCAGTGATCCCTAACTGTCGTCTTCTACACTGAGCACAGCTTGACTCCCACAGACTCTCCTAGTAGGCTCAGGTTGCATCAGCAACTCTTGTAGACTCTTATCCAAAGTAAGTCACAGGCAGAAACTGTCGGACTTTCATGTCTGCCCCATTTCTAACTTGATCTGAAAAAGACAGTCTCTACCTTCAAGCTGAACTCCACATTTAACCACATCTTTTTGATCTCTGTGTCAGTACTACAAAAACATTGTAAAATGGTGTCTACATTTGTCTTTTAAATTGTTATTGTAATAGACTGTAGTTTAATTGCAATATACTTATATTTTATGTATTTTATATCTGTCACAAAATATAACTGCAAGTATTGCAATATAACGCACAAAATCTACCGCACACATTTGGATGACATCCCCAGAGACAGCAAAACCTCAGAGACATGCAAACTGCACCCACTAAGCAAACTGACCTAGAACAAGTCTCAGGCTTGACTAGGGCAAAGAATACATCTGGCTTAGTTTTCTTCTAAGGCTGAGACAGAGAGCAATAGTTTCGAATGAGTGTTTAGGCACCTTAAAAAGATGATGTGCTAACGGTGACATTTTATAACAAAAAGATCGACTCCAAATGTCTCATCTGACATCTCACCTGATCACCTACCATTTTCCTAAATGACAAATGGTATTCAAGCAACTCAGAACACATTCAGCGTCTGAGAAGTCAAGCACAAGTCAAAGCTAGTATTAGTATTATCCCATGTACAAATTACTCCACTTTGGTAAACCAGGATTTACCTGGACAGACTAGTGTAGTAGAAAATCAGAAGCACATTACTGTCACATGGTAAGGAAGGGCTTGTATCCGAGGACTTGCCTCCACGGAGACTCAGCAGCTTCAACCTCACCTGTTTCGCTGCAGCGGATGCCAATGCGTTCTGCTTCAGGTACAGAGGAGCTGCCACATTCCACAGTTTCTCCTGCAAGGCCTACAAAAGAAAACCATGAAGTACGATAAATATCTAGTTCACTCTAAAACAATAACAAGTTATAACCCTGTGCTAGATGGTATTGGGAACAGGGCATGTGCTCTGTCTCTCGGCTGAATGATGCCAAGGGGTTGCTGGAGAAAGCAGGCCAGAAGTTTCTTTTGTGCTTCTAAACACAGTATGGGAAACCAAGGCCTCAAAAAAATATATATTTTTATTTAAATACCAAGACCCCCATATTATTATAAAATATAAAACATAAATTGAGACTATTTTACAGAACTATGAATTAGAGACTTGCTGAGCTGCAAACACTTCAGTATCTTTTATGGAGAGTTTTATGCAGAATACAATCATTTATTAGAAAAACAATAACCCAGTGCTTTCTCACCTCTTTGAGACTAAGATCAGGACATTCTCAGATTACAGATAAAAAGTGGAAACAATACCAACTGGCCCCCAGAAAGACACCCACCCAGGCGTATTTCAGAGCATTCCTGGTGACGGTTTCACCCCTTCAAAAGGTCCTAGAGTTACTAACTACTGCACAAAACAGAGCTACTGATATTTGCATTAAAAAAAAACCCTATTTGCTTTCCGATTTATGATGAAAAATGTCAGGAAGTTTGCCTGGATGATGTATAGCACTGCCTCCTTTTTGAAGTTGTTTGCTCTTAGGTACAGCTACACCCAAAGCTGATTGGAGCCACAGCTCAAGGACACACACACGATATCCTTTACCTAAACCGGTTCCCAGAAACCCAGCTAACTGCCCCTGAAATTACACAACGCGTAACAGCGCCTGAAAGGGCTGGAACCTCTCGAAGCTAAAGAGGCTGAGAAATGAAGATACCTTTTTCCCCAACAATTTCTAAGCTGTTGGGGAAAAAAACAGTTGGAAAGAAATCTACCGAAAAGGCCGGCTCTGACAGTAAGTTTCTCTCTGCCATATCAGAATTTCTAGTTATATGATATTCCAAGTTACTTTTAATTTCATCCACACTATTCACTCTTCCACATCACCGACCTACTGACTGTCCAGCAGCTCAAGCAAAGAATGACTTGGGCAGCCTTCAGTTAGCGTTTACCCGCTTCTTCGAAAACAGACCACACACGTTTGCCAGAAATACAAAATATCGCATTCTTTTAGCTAACGTACATTGGTTCGCCCCAGTCAACGCCTGGAGGAAAGCCAAAAAAGCCTAATCCAAATGCTAGTCTTCTGCATGGATAGCACGTTCTGCTTTGGCAAAACTTGCAGATTTAGCTATTACTGTTCTGAACTGTAACACCGCTCATCTAAAATATCCTCTTTGGGCTGTAAATGTATTCCAAGGATTTGAGGGCTGCTATAAGATATTCCAACTGGCAACTACACATTTAGCAAAGCAACTGAAACACTTTCCTGGTTTTACATAACAAAGCTTTTGTTGGGCACCTTCTGGAAACTGGTTTGCGAATTCTTGCTTTGCATATAGATAGGTCACCTTCAAACACCTAAAGCATACCAGCAAACTAACTTAAATACTATCGCTGGTTTACAGCTTGAGAGGTAAAGCAAGGAGTTTGAGCTCCTGTTTACAGCAAGAAGCTGACTTTGAAAACAGCTGCTATTTTGTCAAAATAACCAGTTCATCTGCTAATATAAAACGGACAGAACGTTTCAATGCTGTAGAAGATTTCTGTCAGCAAATATATTAACAAACTCTGCACTGGCAAAGCGCACGCGAACCAACATGAGCTCTACACACAAGAGCAGGCATCTGCAATGGTGTACTCATTTGCAAAGTTACTGCATAAATAACGGGCCGCAGAAGGAAAGCGGGAACATCGGAACCCCAGGGAGCCTGCGCTTTCGTTATAAATCAGTTTTCAGTGCAAACATCAAACCAGGAGAAGCGCACCACTGTAGGGGGCTGCGGGCGTTTCAGACCAACAGCCCAAGAAACCCAGACAAAAACCCGACCTTGATGAGGAGCAGCTGACACTGAAGGTAAGTCGCAGTGAAGTCCGCCATCCCCGCCAGCTCTGACTGCAGCTCTCCAAGCCTCTGAAGATCACTGAAACAAGTGAAAAAAAAAAGAAAAAACATTGAGACGGGCAGCGCAAAACGTTAATCTGAGCGCGCTCAGAGTGCAGCAACAGCAGTGCTGAACCAGCCAGCTCCTCCTGCATCTTCCTTCTGCTTATCCTTACAAAAAGCACCAGAAATCGTATAAAAACGAGGCACTACAAAACAATTTGCACCTTGGGACTTTGCAGCATCTCTCTTGTTCCTGGAGGCTGTCATGAGCACAGCAGTGGCAGCAGCAACCCACATTACTCTGCAGCCCTAGGGGAACCATACAGGGTAGCGGTTCCAGATTTAACTTAAGACACTCCAGATTTCCACAGCAGCTAAAGACCCATTTGTGTTGCGCTGCTGGGAAATCTAACTGCTCACGTCGGCTAGAAAAGATTGTTTGGAACATGCTGGGCTCATGCAACAAGGCACATGTGAACTATAGCTGCATTTTTAAAACAAGCTCAAGTCTAGCGTACTGATATGGTCACAAGAGGCTGCTGTGCGGTATAATTATTTATCATAAAGCACACAGCTACAGAAGCAGCTTTTATCCTCCAGAACAAAAGACAGCCAATGGAACCCAAAAAGCTGATCCAGGAGACTGTCTGTGAACTTTGCAGCCAAGGAAAACCTTCCCCAAGCAGAGGGGTTGGGCCTTCCTTAAATGCAAGAGCAGTAGAGCCAGTCTGAGCCTTACATAGTGACTAAACTCCATCCTTTCCAGGAGAGCAGAGAAGAACAGACTCCTCGGTGCTCAATTCCCACGTCACACTTAATGTACCACAACACACTACTGGGGAACGGGATGTCATCTCTCAGCTAATAGCCAGATATTCCATTTCCCAGTCTTCTGTGGTTCACAACTGCCCTAATTCTATTTCCATACGAATATATAAGAGATTTCAACATGCCTGCAAGACGAAGAAAAGGTCCTGTTGTACAGATGGAGAAACTAAACCACAAAGACTGATTAACTTTAAAGCCCCTCTTACAATTTCAGCTGGAGAGCCTAGGGGTACAGCATCAGTCCTGAGCACGGTTAGAAATGTAAGTCACAAGTAGACACCAAATCCATGAGGTCTGCGCCGCTTCCCCTGATGACAGTAACGATAAAGGAGGATGGAGCTACGTCCCACCGCGGAACCCACCGCTGTGAATTTCTTCTATCCCCCTCCTCTTAGCAACCGAACTGTCAGTGCCACAAGCTCTTGCCCTCTGCAAAATAACCTTTTGCGTTTTGTTTTGTTCTTAAATCCTCCCCTTCTCTTAAGGCTGGAAAACAGCAGTTGGGTTAGTGCAGTTCCTGGGTGGTGATCCCAGCAGAAAAAAAAAAAAAACACAAAGAACACCACCACCAAAAAGCATACAGATTATTTCCATTAACTCCGGAGTACTACTGTCCTTCACTGCATGTAAACAACGCCTGCGGCCATCTATATTATGCTCTCAGACGTAATTCCTATACTCAAAATGGGAAACACTCGCAGCCTGCGAGGTTTCGAGTTTTATTGTGCCTATGAGACTTTGGACGTTCTGCCAAGAAACCGTCTAAAACGTTTAGTTCTGTTTGAAACGTTTAATGTCCTAAATGTTTTGAGACAATCTTTTAGACTGTGCGTAATAGCTTCTAAACAGCCGAGAACAAGTCATTAGCTTTTCACGGGGAGGTTTTCAGTGAGGAGCACGTTGTTTCTTCTCCACTGCAGGTGGGTCTAAAGGTAATCCACAGCTGCATGCACAGAAACAGCAGATTTGGGGGAGGGAAAAAATAAAGCTTTTGGGAATTCTTTATTCACACTTTGGATCCAAACGCTGCATTTTGGACTGTTTTTCTGACTCTTAAACTACAGCTTTTTTTCTACCAAGCAGACAAATCACATTGAAAGGATCCTTTTCGAGTGTTTTGTTTGTGTAAATCAGTCCACAGATGAAATGGGAAAGGCACCACAAAACGCACATTCAGAAGCCACATTGTACATCCTTATCAACAGCAGACAGCAATGCAAAATAACACTGTCTATTCTGGGAAAATCTCTCTGTGAATTTCATACTGATGAAGAACGCCAGAGTCCTCTATAAACGGGACTGGTGATAAGAACCCAGCAAAGCCACAGAAGCGGGTCCTCTCCCACCGAACGAAAGGCCACAGGACCTGAAAATCAGAAGAGCAAAGGAGACAACAACCTCTTTCTCCCTGCAAAAAAAAGCACGTGCATTACAAATAATACCATCGAAATGAGGGATTCATACAGGGACAGAGAACTAATAAGGACACACAAAGCTGTCACCCCCAAAAACCGAAAGCACGTTTAACCACAAGTGAACAGTCCAAGAAGAGCACCCTTACCTGACCAAGCTCTGAAAAGATATTCCCGTTAAATGCACGCTGATCTTTTGGTGTAGCAGAGCCAGAGCTGAGACCCCTGGTTTTGTTTTAAACAGGTCATGATTCTGTTTTTAATCACAATACAATCACAATCTCTATCAGGGGGTTCAGACTAAGTGCCCAACAGCAAAGCAAAACATTCGTATTCAGAATCAATGCAGCTACTTCAAAGAAACTGGGAATTTTAACCCATCTTCAAACAAACACGCCAGCTTGCAGCCTTACCGAATGGTAAATTCCAGCAGCTCCTGTATGCCCTGTGGGTCAAGGTGCTGAAGGTTGTAAACCCTCTCCAGGCTCTGATGCAAGAACTGCTGGGAAGGATCCTCATTTGGTGTAATACTGGTGGAGACGGGGGAGGACACCAGCTTTCTACCCGGCAGCTAAGCAAAAAGAAACACATGCACACAAAAGAGAAGAGCTTAACACAAGGAAAAACACTCCAAAATGCTGCCTCGCTAGTTAGGAGCGGGAATACTACCAACCGAGAGCTCCAGTTTATTTCTCAGATTCAACATTTTTATTGAGGCTTTCATGTCTGCATCTTTGTTAATTAACACTCTCCAGTTTATAATCCCCCTCTGGACAGAGATCTTCAGTTTAAATTTCAACATCCCTTTGAGAGAAGCATCTTCCTAATCTATAAACTATGAGATGGTGAAGTCAAGACCACACAAAGTGCAGCTGATTTTACAAGCTGTCATAAGGCTTATGGCCAACGTCGGCACCACCCGTACTTCCACGCGGGAAAAGCACGCTTCAAAGTGGCAGGGAACACATCTTACCCACGAATAAACCGTGTAGGTAGGACGCAAGTCAAATATTAGCAAGATTTGCATAGGCTAAACTCCCCTTTCCCCCACTGCCAGAAAGCTCCTGGGAATCCTGCCCTCCGGTGCTCCTTCCTAACCAACAAACTCCGTGCTATTCTCACTTGAGAGCAGTAACGCTATTATGCTCCCCAAAACATTACAAGCTCCATATTGTAACAATTTAATATTTGGCTCTTCTTACTTAACGTACAATTCAATATTCACCCCCTTGATGGTTGGGGAAAAAAAACCTTTTCGACTCAAAACGTTATAGTATTCACAGCAAAACAGCGGTGAAGCACAAACCGAGGTGGTTCAACTTACTCTTAACGGAGGGACCAGGTGAGAGAGACTGTCGCGAAGATAGGCGTAATGTCTGAACGTGTGATCAGAAAACAGCGCAGGCATTGTTGGGCAACTTTTAGCAGCGTTAAAAATCAGAACCAGGACGGCAATGTCTATTGAAACGGATTGTTAAAGAAAAACAAACAACAGCAGAAATCGCTCCTGGGGGATGGCAAGCTAAAACAACAACAGCTCAACAACCCTTTCTTTGCTGGAAATTGTTTAGGAGGGTTTTTTTTTTTTTTAAACAACGGGAGAACGTTGAGCAAAAACCAAAGAGGCAGCTGTATGAGCAGATGAAAATGAAGTACAAAGTGTAAACATTACGGAACGGGCCATATTGGAGAAAAGATGTTACTGCCAACACGGGATTGCTCACAGGCGACACAAAGGATGGGAGCCAGGGAGAATAAATGCAGAACGGGTCTAGTAGGTGAAGTTCGCTCTTCCCCATCTCGGAGCTTACTCTCTGCTTACCTGTCTGGTACCCAAATACTACCTAAAAGTAAACAGTTGTCTCCGAGTCCTTGAAAACTGCTGCATCTCTTATGGCGCAAAAACCCTAAAAAAACCCATCTCTCTTGCACGGACAAACTGAATCAAGGGATCAAACATTGGAAGAAGATTCTGGAATAGAAGAGAAAAATCATTTTCACAGTCCAAGAGCCAGAGAAATACAAAAGGCAGCAAAATTGGCCAAAAGCTGAGGCATTCATCTGCAACAGGGTAACCCCAAGCGCAAGATATCTAACGGGAGAGAGTAACAGGACCCGGCGTAAAGCTTAGGATGGTCAGGGTGCTCGCTTGCATGGGGAAGAAGTCGGTTCAGACCCTCTCTCAAGCACAGAAGGGACCTGAACCCACATTTCCTATTTCATGAAAGTCTGCTGTAGTCATGGGCTGCCAAGTATAAAGGCAGCAGCTTGACAAACCAATTCCCCCCCTTTGACCAAAATCCTTTCCAAATTTTCAGCTGAAGCTATCGGCTAATTTGATTCAAACTTGCTAACCACTATGAATCAATCAAAACTCTACTTTCAGTTAATAATTTATTTGCTTAAAAAGAAAAAAAAAAAGGGGGGGTGGAAAAAAATAAAATAAAAAGACCACCATCCAGCTCTACTCTGCAGTTTCTGGCTCCCAGACCTGTCTTCACAGAATACCTCTCCACAGGATTTGGTAGTCAGCTATCTCCAGAACATCCTAGCAAAAAATATTCTCTGGTTCAGGGTAAGAAGATCCATTTAGCTAAACAACAGTTCTTTTCCCCCACTGTTCCTTCAATCCTCAACTCAGAGCACAACTTTACTCAAATTATTGCTTAACTATCCTGTTAGGGATAAATCCTTCTCTCCACCCGATTCTAGCCCTTCTCAATTCTCGGAAGGTATTTATTTGACTTGCACAGAAGTTCTGGCTGGTGGCCTCTGAATGGCGAGATAAATAAGGACTATGCTTCACCGAAGAAGAGAGTTGTTCCAGTCTGACATCTCTCAGTATGCATCGTAAGTGAATTATGTTCTGCAGCTGCATAGAAGGGAAGTGAGAATAACGAACAATAGAAAAACGGTATTCCACATTTCTAAGGCATTTTCTATTATTAAGGATTCTGTGATAACAATAACAGTTTGTATTCTAAAGCATCAAAAGTGCTCACATTAATGTAAGGATTTCCGATTTTGAATTATTTCAAAGAGATGATAAATTTATAGCACTATAGGGATTTAGCCACTGCTGTACTGAAAGACGATAGCGTCCTATACACTACACAACAGCGAAGGTAGGGGAAGTTTTACATTAAAAATATATATATATATAT
Organism: Apteryx mantelli; assembly: GCF_036417845.1. NCBI lineage: Eukaryota > Metazoa > Chordata > Aves > Apterygiformes > Apterygidae > Apteryx > Apteryx mantelli. The sequence goes on from NC_089978.1 coordinate 5,399,725, forward strand.
ATATCAGGGAAAACTACTACTCTTATTTAAAGGTCGAAGGATCTTTAAGATTAGTGCAAACTAGACAAATGTTTTCACATCAAAGGACACATCTGCAAGACCTAAACCTTGACAAATTGTTTAATAACCAGATTATTCATTACAGTGGGGAAAAAAAGGCTAATTATACCCCATAGGTATTTAGGAAAATGGTTCTAGATAACAGTTATTCCATCGCTTACTGAGTAATAACAGTAAGTTGCAAAGGGATTCAGAAATAGCCACAGGACTGTCGGCTGCAGTTTGAGATAGTATAACAAATGTGAGCAATTAGAAAAAAAAAAAATGAATAAGTCTTTTAGAGTCAAAAAGAACAACCGATTTCCTTGGAAAGATACAGGCTGGGTCATCCATGTCCGGTTCTGGAGTGTCAAAGAAAGGATGCGTGCTCAGTAGCTCCGGGACTAACGGAAGCACCAAAGTTGGATGCCTGCTTCCCAAGAACTTTAAGCATCTGAAAATACACAGATTGAAATATTTCTTAGTAAGCATGCACGTTGCAAAACACAACGTTTTAAAGCACTACTATTCTATATTATAGTGGCACCTTGAGGTGCTGATCAACCTCAGAATCCTCATGTCCAAGTCTTCATGCAGACTCATGGCAACACTGTCTCTTCAGGACTGAGTATTTGCTTTAATGTTTAACGGGATCCAAGAAAACTGAGAAGACAGCTTGAGAAAGCTAGCGATAATAAATACAGTTTATTTAACCTGCGAGTAATCTAGGGCAGAACTACGTCCAAAAACACTTAACACCTGGAGCTACACAATCCAAGAAAAACATTCATACTAAATGCTAATAGTAAATGTACTTTTTTTTTTAAAAAAGTGAGGAAGATTTAAAAAACAAATAAACAAAAAACCCACAAACACACCACCTCCAAAAGCAATGTAAGACTATATTGGAAGAAAAAGCAGACTAAAATAAGTGTTTCCAATAATAACCAAGAATTCCATCTCAAAACGTGTTGTAGCATCACTTCCCTTGTTGCTTCCATTAAGCTACCAAAAAATCCACAACCTTTAGTTATTTTTGCCCAGGCAGGCAAAGTCCCTCCAAGAACACAATGTCATGTAGCCAAACTACTTGTTGCAACTGATATAATCAGCTGCTGGTAAATATTACTATCTAGCGTAGCGTCAAGTAAGTACAAAGCATTATTTGCATTGAAGAGACAAGTTTTTAAATTGAGGGTTGAATTAATCTCTTCTGAAAACTCTGGGAATGTTTTGAAGTGACTGCTTACGATAGAGGGCTACTTCCAAGAACGGCCATCGGTGCTGGATTCCCAGTACGAGTACTGACAAGCATATAAAATGCAGAATCTGTATGTCAGTCATGAATATGAAGAATTGCTATTCCAAACATTTACAGAATAACAGGACGTTACATCTGTAGTACCTGTAACCTCTTTAGTTAATGGAGGAATTGGACAAATATTTAACTACTAAAAAGAATAGGAAAACAAGCAGACGCACGAAGACACTGAAGACGCTTACTTCCAAATGGATTCTCTGTCTGTGGGATACTTGGTCAGGTTTTTCAGTAGCTCCACCAGTGCAAGATGGATGCCTTCTTTAGTCGAGACATTGGTGCAACACAACAGTTCATGAAGTGCTTCCCGAATGTCCCTCGAAGAATCCTAAAAATCCAACCCAAACACCTTTGAGTGCTGAGAGAGAGAGAAGATATGTACGCATGCATATTTTAATCGTAGCAATTCCTCCTTCTTGGAAGAATTAGTACTAGAGATATCCAAAAACCAGTGCACATTTCCAATTGATCCTAGCTATGCGCTGATGAACTGTCAGACCAGGCAACTGCTCCAGGGTCTACTGCCTTTAAACTCAGTCAAGATGTCTCATTTACACATGGGCTTCATTTACTGAAATGAATGGAAACTCTTTCTCCATTTACCTTCTCAAACAGAGCAAGAGTCACTATTTGGTTCGAGTGATATCGCACCCTTTGGCGCGGACACTAATGAAAACCTAAAGGTGCTGGGTAATTCCTAGATGACCAGCAAAACGATCCTGTTTCATGCTCCTCAGAAGCAGCCTACTGTTATTCAACATCTGAAGGTCAACTCAACACAAGCCTTTAACTCGGTCACCAGTCTTCAAAGAGTTTGCACAAGTGCTGAAGACATAAACTAGATTAACAGTGATAGTCCACAGGGTAGAAAGAACTCAACCTGGCGACTGGTTTATAGAGGTATAATAAAAATATAATAAAAAGAAAAACCACACTCTTACAAGTTCAGTCGTTTACTTCATTACGATAATATGGAATGCTTTATGTGCCACTTTTAAAGTCATGTTTTACCCATTTTGTTTACTAGGCAGGAAGATATTGCACAGCAGAGCTTATGCTCTTCAAGCAGTATTTTTAGAAGCGCTGAGGCTGAACTCCAGCTTAAATAATTACATTCCTTCAGCCAAAAAACACCTTGCAGTTTCATATATATGTATTATACTTCCTTGTTATCAGCATTTGTGTGGCATTGCTGGATAGACTGTGAAAATTTGATAGCATACAAGAACTGGATGCATTTCAGTGGGGGATTCATTGTACTTATAACTTGCTAAATATCAACAGCACATTCATCGCTGTCTCGCACAAAAGAAGAGCAAGCAGTCCCCTTGTGAAGGCTCTTAAATGACAGCCAACACATACAAATGATCGAAGGAGGAAAGCACTGCTCAGCCCTTCCTTATTTTGGTGGTGGAAGGGAACACAGGGATAGACACACCATGAGTGAAAAAGAATAGGTACTCTCAGGTCTGGAATGAAATGACCAAGAAAATGCTATATTCTGACTGAGTCGCAAGGACCACAGGAGGGGTAGTATGGAGACAAGAGAGGTAAAAAACTAGAGAGATAGATAGGAGAACAAGTCAACAGAAAATGAGATAAAGAACCATGTGAAAAAAACAGAATCCAGAGCTTCACCCTTGTGAGAAGAGCAAGGAGCAGCTGAGTTAATGCTATTTTTCCAAATCCCTTATTTTGGTACTTGAATATGGATTTTGCTGCTGAAACAGAAAGCAAGTAAGCACCTTTCAGAATCAGACAAACCCAACAGAAACGTGAATCATTCTCACGCTTCAGCGGTCATAATATACAAGATAAATCATCACAGAAGCATAGGACAGAACCCTAAGCTTTTCCAATCTAACTAATGAATGTTTATACCTTAACGCACAGATGCCCTGCTTGAACAAATATAAATCAGGTACACGGAAGTTTGAGACACCTGGAACGAGCTTCTGTGTTTGCAAATTCAGATCACATTCCATAGCATTTGTCACAGACTGATAAAATGGGGCAGTTTGTTCGCTCCTTCCTGGAGCCACTGTTACACAGGATCAAACAAACAGCACGGTAAAAGACAGAAACAGCAGATTTACAGCACAAAGAGAGGCTGGGAAACTCTCCAAAAGATGCAAAGATTTGCTTACCACATACAGGACTGGGGAAAAAAAATAAATTAAAAAAAAAACCACCCCAAACTTCAAGGGCTATAGCTCAATTAGTAAATAAAACAGGCCTGAGGGGAAGCAGTATGGCATAGCACTGTTCATACCACTGAACTCTCTTCCCCTTCCCCAAAACAAGGCAGCCTGGTCCACGATATCCCCCGAATCCTGGCTGAGCATCGCCTGGGAGAGCGCTGGTTGGGAAAAGCCAAAACTACCCTGCAGAGGGTACAGGCAAACAGTCAGAAGAGCGATCTCAGGCCCATGCCTTTAGTCTGTTTGCGCAGAAAAGGTGTAGCCAAGGTGACTGAACAAAGAAAACGAAGAAAATTAAGTTGTATTCAACACAAAGTAATGCAGAGTGCTGGACCAGACAGAAGAGACATGAGGAAACAGCCATTATGCAACAGCACAGTGATGAAGGGCAGACTGTTTGTATCTAATTTTCATGTATTTAAAAAATAATCTGTTGTACTGCAGATTACAAGCTACTGGACGTTAGGATCATTTGGGTGTGCTCAAATAAAAAGGAAAAAAAAAAAAAAAAGTGGACAGTTTCAGCGCAAAGGATGGCCTTGATCAGCATCACATAACTCTAACACCTCAAAAGCAAGCAGGAATGCAACTTTTTTTCCCCAAAGCAGCTCTTACCTCCAAGACGGCCAACACAGTATCCAGCTGGTCTTCTCGCAGCGTGATGTTGTTGGAAATTTTCCTCATCGTGTGTATGGACTGCAGTCTCACCTCCTCAATTTCATCGTTAAACATGTCGACTAAAAAATCTAGGCATTTCTCCGCAAAAGAAGGCGAAGACTGCGCCAGCATGCAGAGGGCCTCCACGGCAGCGATCCGAACCTCTATTAAAAGAGAGGGAGGGAAGCAATGGTTAATACCGTTTGAAGGGCACGCTACCCAACGGCCACAACGCAGAATATTCAAGGGCTGAGCTTAGGATAGGAGTTGCCAAGGAAACTCTGAGGACAAAGGAAGCTAGAGCAGGATCTCAAGTCCTTTCCACAGCAAAGTCTTCAAATCAAAAGCCTCACCTCCGGTAGAGCACGTGTTACTGTTATAAACATATCTACATGGACTTTCAGGTGAAAACAGGCCTCTTACCCACCAATAAATGTTATGCCTTTCATAGCACGTTTTGCAAGTGCAGTTATAACCCTGGTATCTTAAGCAAGCTAATTTAGATAATTAAACTCTACTTGCTTTATTCTTCCTGACATCTTAATTGCTCACAGCATTCTTTGCATTTTTAACTTGCTGTGCAGCACTTTATGAATTGCTGAAAAGCCCTGGAGTGGCGGTATTTCAGCAGTAAACAGAATGAACTTCATCTCTTTCACGACTTCGGATTCCTCAAAAGAAAGGGAAAACATGCCACCTAATTATTAAAACGATGCATAATTTAAGGAAGAAAAGATCAGAAGTGTCCAGAATGTATTTATGCTGTAAAACATTGCAGGAATTTGAAGAATACCCAAATATAACAAGTGTAAGGGGAGATGAGATTTTCTTCCCTACAGCCGTCCACACTAGCTTCCATAATATTTACGTGCTGGGATCATTCATGTGCTGGGATCATAAAAATAAGAATTTGATGTCTTGCAAACATTATTGTTTTAAGCACATTTCTATTTTTCACCCCAATTAGCTCATCTTGAAAACATTTACTTAAACTTGTAAGTTGCTTTTAGGCCTATTGTTCTTAAAGAACATATTCGATTCCCGATGATTCTGATTAAGCAGAAAAACGCAAACACAGCAAGACCCCTGCTTATTCAGTAACAAAGCTTTTGCCACATCTACCAGTCCCCGTGGTCGTTAAGACCGAGGTATTAAAGAGGAAAAACAAATAAACAAAAGAAACATTTCACCAATATTGCCTTCAGAAGCTGGCACGTTAATTTAGATCAAAGTTACAACGTTCCACGTAAGAAATTATGCAGGGCTGCGAGCGAGGAAGAAGATGGCTCAGCAGTACTTAAAAATGCTGCAGCGGAGGGAGAGACAGCTACATTATTGAAAGACCTGTGTATAAACCACATTTATCCATTTCATCGACACATTTCATCGGCACAACAAACCGGAGAACATGGTTCACAGATTAACAGACCTGTTCCAGTGAATAATTTTTATCGTTAAGTCAGAAAGAACCAAAGTTGCATTTTCAAGCTTCGGGGTGAGTTTAGCTATTAGGAAGACACGCTTCGATTTGCAGGAGTCATGGAACAATAAACCAATTTTTACAACACAATTAAAAGAGAGATTTTAGTTATAGTGTTTTTAGACTTTCTAATTTATCATCATCCTTCTAGTAACATTAGAAACAAATTCAGGAGTAACATTTAGAGCTCAGCGTTGTCATGATTCTACACAAATACTAGCTGTTCTCAATAGCCCCATGAAACAGAAGTCTTCAATTTACCCAGAGGAAAGTTGGGCTAGAAAGCCTAAAACACGTATTTTCCTGAGGCCATCAGCATGGCCAGCGCTACGGCCAAACGCGGAGCTCAAGAACGCCTGTATTACACTTTTACGCTCAGAACTTATCCAGGCTCAAAAGAACAGACCCTATATTATATGTTGGAAAGAGACAGCTAGGGCCGAGTCGATCATAGCAAGACCACGAGACACCAGTACAGTAACACTACGTTAACAGGTATATCTGATCCCAGGATGTAGATATTTCCATTAAAGAAGGAGAACTATTGATAACATTGCTAACGACGAAAGCAAGACCTCACCGGAACCTATGTATCCGAAAACATACAGATCCTTTCACCAATTTTCAAGAGTAACGTGTTCTAACTGGCCAAGGGGGGAACTTTTATACCAACGGAGACTAAAGGGGGCTTAGCTTGTTTAGCCCCTTGCAAAATTAGAGCTGTCTATGTATTTACCAGGGGAGCTAGTCCCAGAGAGAAGCAAAACCTATTTAATCTGAAACCTCCCACTAAGAACAAATAGGCATAAGTCAACCATGGATAAGCTTGGGCTGTAAATTAGAAGAAAACTTCTGTTCATTGAAGCTGTCAGATCCCGAAACATTTTGAAAAATGTTCTTTTTGTCCCCGCTAGTTCTAGCTTTTGTTAGGACGGAAGTTGCTATGTTTATGAAAGAAATTATTACTGGACTCCACAGACACGGGTTCCTTGTGGTCTTATGCTTTAAACAACATGAAGTTGTATCAATACATCTCAGCAAATCTGATTTTCCTTCCTCCAGAGAAAACACCAATTTCAAACAACAGCAACTAATGTTTCCAATTTAGGACCACATCCAACTGTTAAATTTAAGTCAATTAAAAAAAAAAAAAATTCCCAGTGGGTTTCTGAACAACATAAGCAACCACTCTTTTTCCCAGACGTTTTACTAAAACTTTACTGTTTGTAGGAAGCTATTTGTATCTGGCTACTCAATGGAGCACTTTGATCCAAAATACTGTACAACATTATAACGTCTTTGAAATAATTGCCAAAAAAAAAGATCACAATGGAACCAACCACTCCGAAATCCACAATTTGTTAAACAAACACCGACCCCCCAAAAACACACACAGTTGCCAAGTGGTCTGTTTCAGAAAAAAAACCATACTAACCAGCACATATATCCTTCTTTAGTCACTGCGCAGTAAGTTAACACTTACCATACATCTCATCTTCCAGGCCATGAACGAAGGCCCCACAAGCTCCCGATTCGATCAAGTTTACGGCGCCTGTGTCGATCTCTTCTTTGGGAGCGTCATCTCCCCATTTTCTGCCACTTGAGAACTCCCCGGAGCTGTAGAGTTCTTTGGCTCGTTCATGTGCAGTGCGCTTCCTCTGTGCAAACAAGTTTTTCAGTTATGATCATGGTATACTTTAAAGATGACCGAACAACACATTAAATGGCTTTTCCCAGATTCAAAACCGGAGGTAGCTAGAGGTTTAGAGACACTGACAGAAGAGAGACGTGAAAATGCTGAGAAAAGCAAATACTACCCTCCCCTTCCATGAAAGTTTCTAATCGCCAATAACTCTTTGTACTCTTAACGTTGGGAAAGGATGACAATTAATACATTTTAATTAACATATCCTTAGACAGCATAAGAACAGCCAAACTGGGTCAGAGCAAAGGCCCCTCCAATAAAGTATCCCACAACTGATCTGCCAAAACAGACGCTACCACTTTGCAGTTCAACTTGTTAAAATGCAGTTATACACCTCAATGACTGTCCATACTACGTAGAGTTAACAGCGTGCAAATGGACACGCGGTATTCATTCAGCACGCTTGCTAATGCATCTTCTTTCCTCCACCCTGTAAAGAAAGCTGTGCAGCACTTTATTTGAAGGATCCTAAAGCATTCCACACAGCAGCCCGCAAAAAACTAGCAGCTCTAGCTTCATCATTATTTTGTAGATAGAGAAACCAAACTTAATACCTTGAGAGGGTCACTTAAGGAATTTTACTGAAAAAAGTTTTGCTCACAGAGCTCAGGCGTCCCAGTCTCTAGCTACCCATGTCTCTTGAAATGTCTACCGGTTAGATCTCGTAGGACACTGCCATAAGCTTCCTCCCAAAACTAGAACGCAATCTTTCCATCCACAATAAATAAAGCTTCCAGCCAAAAGGCTGTCAGGAGAACAAAGAAATGTTTCTCTCTCATCTGTGAAACCTGAATAGCCTGGAGCTGTTTATTGCATGCTCAGCTAATGAAATCTAGAACTAGCAATTGCTTCATTGACTCTAATCCAACAGAAAATCCGTCATCATCAATTAACTCTCGGTAGCCCCGAGGCAAGCTAAACAAACACACTCGGCATTAACATACCTGCTGTGCGATTTTAGTACTCTACACACAGTAAAAAACAAACAAACCCAAATATTTACATACCCTCAGATCTGACATGAGCTTCTTGTCAAGGGTCTGCTCTAAGAAATGGGAGCTAACTTGTTGCATAGAACCCTAAAGAAAAAAAGAAAAAAGAGAAATTGGATTCATCTAAATTACACCATGCATTTCCTGACACACCCCAACACAGGGCCCGATCGTTTCCATACGTTCTAATAGTTTTATATAATGCTCACCACTACTGTACTTCAGAATCTGAAAGAGTTTGCTTAAGATAGTCAGCACATCTTATTTTCCTACTGAGGTTAATGTGGTCTTTCTTGAGTATGTTGGCTTACACGTGCTGTGCTTGAAAAGTAGGTGGAGGGAATTATTAAAAGTACCTTTTCTGTTGGATGCCCAACCCTCTGCCCTCAAAGAATCACTGCAGAGTTCAGCTGAGAAACCTTTTTTTTTTTTTTAAAAAAATAACTGTACCTCTCACATTTTCTCCTTCCCCAAATTTTGGTAGAAATTGATCTAAACGGGTCTTAAATTTCCTCCCATTTCTTTTCAAACATATGCAAAAGGGTAACATAACATGAACTATTCTCAGATACAGAGGAAGAGAACGTCACTCACCAGTAATTTAGCAGCTTGCACTCTAACAACCCAGGAGCCATCACTAACCATGTGACAAATTTTTCCAAATGCATCATCCACCAGGCGAATTTCTTCATTAGAAGAAGGAATCGGGACAATGCTAACACAGAGAAACGTGAATCAACTTGCTGATCTGATGCTATTCAGCACGGCAGGAAGCAAGAAGCAACTATGCTGAATGCCTAGGGACACGCAATGAACATCAGGAACCGAAATTTCATCTAGCTCAGTGCATTCTCATCAGGTATCAGCATTTTGTTACACATCAGCTTTCTAACAGCTACTCCTGAGACTTATCACCACAAAGCTTCTGGGATTAGGACTATTACCTTGCCACCACTTTGAGTCATTTTTCTATAAAGCACATACCTTTCAGGGTACAGTTGACTGAGGACCCAAATTAGCTGAACTGCAGCACTGCGCACTTGCTCATAGTCATCTGCCAGCAGTTTGCAAGCCTGAAAAGAAGATTTCCAGTCAAATATACCCGAAACATCTCCACCAGGGCCATCACTCATCTCCCACAATGGATTTCTGATCCTTACATAAATCAGTTAGGACAGATTATAAATCAAGAAGAACTTGGTCTCCCCTCCTACTCCCCAGTATGTCCAAGTCTGACCAGATAGACTAGTCCTAATGAAGTGAGCTAGGCACATGCAGAAGAACTCCAGAATTGCCTATACTATGTAGGAAGCATGCAGCGTGAACCTGTACTAGAACTGATTTGACACAGCCTTCAGCCCTGCAGCCTCGCCAACGTAACAAACGCAGACTTCTTCAATGAACAAGGGTTTACTCTTTGATGAGACTGCAAGATGACGGCCATAATTATCTAATGCCTTGCCTTTTCTCCAGTTATCTCCCCCAGTAAAGAACATATTCCAATCAAAGTATATGTGTGAGTGCATCTGAGCAAAACAAGATGCAAAACAGATTATTTTCACCACCATAGGGTAACACGGAATATAGCCAAACTGCACACAAAGCACCCCATCTCCATTCAGTGACCTCAATCTCTCCAAGCATGTGTCGCAAAATCTAAAAAGCAATACAGGCAAACAAGTACAAAAACAAGTATGAAGTTTTACCTGACAGTAAATAGTCTGCTGTAATTTTAATCCTCTTTCATGAAGCTGAAGCTGCAGGAAAAAGAAAAAAGAAAGTTTAAAGCGACATAGTTGTATATAGTTTTAAGGGACACAGACTTAGTTTTCATCACTGTTTTTTTCCTGTTATTTGAATAACATTAGTTGCCTGCGTTTCTTGATCGCTGCTGTAATTAAACCATTTCATGATCTTGGCCATGACAAGTATAATCTTCACTTAGGTATAAACTTAATAAACTTCAAAACCACTTCACTTTGCTTAGGAAAATAAGATAACACTGTCTGTGCATTCTCCCAGCGTTCATACAACTTCTTAGTATTTCAACCACAATTGAAAGAAATATAGAAAGCTTAAAAATAATTAATTTACTAACGGTTTCCTAGAAAATCAGAAACTTATTAGAGAAAGACACCAATGAGCCTTCCTACTGAAGGAAATGCAGACTATTCAGTTGGCATACATATAGTGGTAAACTAATGTACACAACTTATCCCACATTTGTTACAATATGCATTTTTACAAGACAGACATACAAGAGCAGCCGTGAGGCAGGGAGCTGAAGGTTTTTGCAAAAAGGCTTACAGAGTTCAGCTTCTCACAACAGAACTTGTTTATTTATTATCACTTCCAAAAATCCGATTTTTTTCTCCAAACTCATGAAATATGGATCTAAATTAGGTGTTGCCAAATTTCTACGGCCTGTAAACCTTTTCAATTGCTGAACCAGAGAATAGCAAAAACTGTCCTACTAAACACAGCTTGTTTCTGTCTGGAATGAGGTAATGTCACAAATCTGACATACAAACCAAATGGATAATATCTGCTTGAACACAGTCAACGAGAAAGGAGACAGTGTTTTTCTGTATCCATTTCTTCAAATTACAACATGCCAATGAGATAGTTTAAGAAAAAAAACTAAACACAGTAGCAAGGAAAATCCTGATCAGGAGTCCTAGAAGTGGTTAGTGATACTGAATTCATTTGGAATACTTTCCTGCTTCGAACTATAGAAAGACTGCAAAATTTCCACTGTAATTGTAAATTTAAGGTCATAAATCTTGCTATGGATCTGGCTGAAGGTCATCATAAGAGTCACCCAAACAGGTTTAAAAAAAAAAATTATACCCCAAAAGAAAAAAAATCAAAATGGAATGAAAATGAAGGATGAGCATAACCTCCAGCAGAGGGAGATCCCAGACAGATGAAAGTGAAATCTGGTCCCCTCAAATATATCCCACCTTTCTTTGAAGTTTAGTAACATTAATCCAAATGCCCTTGCTCACCATTAGGTTATATGGGACGTCGATAGGGAAATTTCTGTAACCCATATACTCACAGGCAACTCATATTAAGCGAAATGCTCAGGTGCATGATCTCTGTCAGCACTTCTGCAAAGCTAAAAGCTTCTACAGGGTCTCCACCTTCTATCCACCTCACATGAAAACCAGTTACTTTCATGAAGAGTTACAGAATAAACAGGACCATGGGGCAAAACAGAAACATTGTTTAAAATAAATAAATAAATAAAATTTCTTTTGGGATTTATCACACAGATTTCCTGCATAAGCAGCTTTTTATTGTGTCTTGGTAGTAGTAGTAGTGGCTTATTGTAATTGTGGTAACCACAACCAATGCTAAATCAAGAAATACAGACTTCTCACTGAAGCAAAGAACTTGCATACGCTCAAAAAAGTCAATAAATGAAAAAGCTTTTTCAGCTATAGCCAAAACAGATATTCACTTCATTATCCAAGCAACATTTACCATGGCTTTTATAGCTGCAGTCCTAACACGAGGGTCCTGGTCATTGAAGTGATCCCCTATTATCTTCTGGACATCTTTGGCAGACTGGCTTTCAGCTTCTTTTGCAACACCTTTTTCCACTGGTCCAAGACAGCCGATTAACTGGAGACACTTATTTCTTACCCCGTGGGAAGAATCTGTCAGATGCTACGGAATGGAAGAGATTAAGAGATACAACTGTATTTTTTATTGTTCTATTGTTCTGTCCCTCAAAGCAAATAGCGAAGACTCCTAGCAGTTAAAAATGTTAGCATTGTAACAGTTTCTTGAAAATTTTTTTAAATATTTTAAATATTGACTTAAAAATTTTTCCTGTGGCAGTGATGAAAGTTTAATTAGAAATAAACTATAGACACATCAGCTTAAACGTTTTTAATTGCTTTTTCCTCAAGAGGAGGCTTTCTGTTAATAAAAGGAGCTATTTATCAAGCAATAGGTTTAGCTGGGTATCTAAACGTCATCTACAAAACACAGAAATGCTTATATAGCATTTAGAGAAAGAGACAATAACTGAGGAAACTCAGAGACATCTCACAAACACCGCTGTCATTTACAGACTCCTTAACCGGACTCGACATCACGCTCATACCATGTGCAGTTTCAGGTTGCTCTTAAATACAGTACTTGAAGCTCTCTCCCAACACAGATTCAATCCAAATTCAACAAGATGCAAGAGCAGAGCCTTGCCATTCAGAAGTATTTGCTTCCTCGGGAAGGCTACGTTACCTTGCAGGCCACCTCCACCAGTCTCATTCTGACAGACGGATTCTCTGTGAGCTTTGTGCCGATGACCAACAGGGTGTCCAGCAGCTGAGCGAGGACTTGGTGAGACTCTGCGAAACAAAACAGCGAAAGGCTGCATAGCTCCAGAGTCCGCAGATACCTCCCAAGGGACAGAACCACAGAATCACTCAGGCTGGAAAGTTCTCCCCAAAGTCGTCTCTTCTCCAGACCAAACAAGCCCGGTTCCCTCAGATTTGCCTCGCGCATCACGTACTCCAGCCCCTGACCACCTCAGTGACGCTCTGCTGAACTCACTCAACCTTATCAACATCTCCCCTGTACTGAGGAGCCCGAAACTGGTTGCAGTATCTCAGATGTGGTCTAAGTGGCACCGAGTAAAAGGGAATAATCACTTCCCTTGATCTACTGGCTACGCCCCTGTTAATGCAGCCCAGTATGCAGTACGCCGTCGCTGCTGACTCACCTTTAGCCTCCTGTTCACCTGGACTAAATTACATTAAAATAAAATTAAACTGCAGCAAGTAAAGTACATAGCTGTAAATATAACCTAAAAAACAAAACCAGACTTCTCACGAAGGCACAAACAGGACAACCTAAGCTTTACCGTCTATCTCCAAAACAAATGATAACAGATGAATGCCTTCTTGCATTAGTTCTGGTGGGCTGGCCTGCAACATCAGAAAAATATTCCACTTCAAACAAGATCCCACTTCCGGCAAGACTGTCCTTTAAGACAGAATACTATAGAAACAACACCTCTCACCTTGTGGTGCAAAAGCACACCATGTCCTCCCCTAAAACAAAGGTATATACAGTAGACAGCTCTGAGGAAAAATTTTCTTATCCTCAGAACATGGTATTTTCTGCCACTGTTCACAAAAGTAGAAAATATGCAGTCTGAGCAATGATTTCCAGTTATACACTTCAGATGTGCGTATCCCTAAGAGCCTTGCCACTGTCCTTGATACTTGAAGTCTACATGATTCTGCCTTGATCCTGAACACGATTTGAAACGTGTGACTTACTCTCATTTTGAAGTGCGTTAATGGCATCATCCATAATGCAGTCCGGGGAAAATCCCGCAGTCTTCGATAACAAACCCAGCAAGGAAGCGATCTTCAATCTCACAGAGGCATCGTTCTCCTGGGATGAAAGCAACTACAGTCATCCTCATTCATTCTTCATTTGAAAAGCACAAAAGACTACACGCAGGTAGGACCCATATGCAATTCAGCACACGGGACTGAATTTTCCTGTCAGTCGGCTTCCTCCCCTATACTTCTACAACTCACCTCATAGAAAATTAACCATATCAGAACGTTTCCGTGGCAGCTTCCAGGACATTTCAAAATAATTATTTTACTAACATCAGCATTCCTCAGAATTGCTTTCATTGTGTTTAAAAATTGATATTTTAAATAATTAGGTTTTCCAGATGCCAGGAAATTCACTGTCATCAATGTTAATTTCTTCCATCTTTTCATTAAAAACTTGAAAAGGAGTTTAGAGATGAACAGAGACTGATGGTCTCTTGACCTTTGCTAAGCATCATGGACTGTGAGCTAAGGGAAACAACTGTTTTGTCTAACAGTGGAGAGGAATCATGTGAATCTGATGAAAAAAAGAAAGAAGCCTAACACAGCAAGCTAAAATGTAAAAGAAACATGTTAGCTGCATACAGCTGCTCATTTAAGCAAAAAATAATAATAATAATAATAAATATATATATATATATAAAAAACTGGTGATAATTACACAAATAAGCTTCACAAATTGGCATTCATTTTAAATTCATTTAAAAAATTAAAGTATTTCAAAGAGTTATTAATTTGAGCACTCGAGATTCATGCACACAACAGCACTTCTGGTCATATCTGGAGGCTCTTTCTTTCATCCTAATGCCACGGATATCTAATATAGGGTTAAAAGGCAAAAAGAAGTTTGGATTCTATACTTAGCTCTGACCAAGCACTTGTGCAGCCTGGAACACAGAGCTGCAGCAATATACAATTACAAATATTATATCTTTCAACAGCGATCAAGAGCTACTTCAGTGTCACACTCTCCATAGTGACAAATACTATATCAGTGGGGAAAAAAAATTCGTTCTAAACCTAGTTGAGAACCATTTTCATTTTTCAGGGCCTAAATTAAGTGCTTTAACAACAGTACCTGCAGCTGGGCTACTTACATCAGTGGAGGATGCAATATAATATGTTTACACACATTACTCTTGTTCTTTTATTAAAAGGACAACCCTCCCCGCGGTACAGATGAAATCACCAATTTCAAAAAGGATGTTTATAAAGGCACTTTTAAGAGTTTTATGAATAAAATCTGCAATTTTATCATTAGCAAGTTACGAACAGCCTGCCCCACAAAAGGGCATTTTCTCCTTCTTTCTCAAGGTTCCTGAGAAGGAAATTAGAGAAACTGATTCTATTACAAATACAACTTCCACTACAGTTAGAGTTTTCAGCGCTAGGTTTTTGAAAGACCAGTTTAAGTGCTGGTTTTCTAGAGATACTAGAAAATGAGTTCTTTAGAAAATGTTTACCTTAAGCAAAATAATGGCAGTTATAGGACTGCAACAATTTTTTAAATCTGACTTCTGTCCACAGACTGTGCACTTGAATATCTGACCTTATTTGTAAGCTTAAGAGTCTTCCTTCTGACACAGGTTACAACACAAACGTCAACAGCATTATTTGATCAGGAACCACAGTTTTATGCATAGAAAGCTATGGAACTACAGCAAGTTAGGTTAAGTTGCATATTCTTGAAGCTTCCAAAAAAAATTAATGATAAATACACAGAAAGCTGTAAAACAGTCTCAACATGCAACCCAAAGCAGGCAAAGCATAGAAAAAAAATAAAATGCAGCTTAGCATTTTAGTGTCAATTCAAAGTAGAGTAGATATAAATGTAAAGAAAGAAAACACAAATAGCACAAGGACATTTAGGAGGAAGCTTTCAGCCTGCAGTGCAGCTTTGTTATCTACAGTGAAGTTTTGATTTAGTACATGAAGGACCAGTGTCTACATACTATGAAGCATACACTACTTCTCCCATTTATTTGTTATTTTGCTGTTAATATTTTTTTTGAGGAAAAGCTGAAAAGTTTTTCAAAAGCGTCATGTTCAAACTGTTTTGTCCACAGCATAAGCAATAGCTAAAAGGTTTCTCCATTGGCAGAGGAAATCAAGAGCAAGGTAAGGAAATGTCAGTTGGAAAGGACTTAGATAGAGTTGGACCAGATTTGGACAGATCGGTGCTCTGGACAATTTCTTGAGATTTCTTTTGCCCTTGTCAGCTTAATCTCAGACTAACTATGAGGGACCATCTGTATGGATAATATAGTTCATGTTCCTGTCACCTGACTCTTGGAACTATTGGCAAAGCTACCAAGCAACACAAACAGCAATCATTTGGGGAAAGGGCTAGTCACTCCCTCTTTCCACACAGGGCTTCCAACAGCCCAAGCCAGACTACAACATTTTTTTAAATATGACTTCTGTCCACAGACAGTGGACAGTTAGTGACCCAGAAACCAGTGGCTCCTTATTCCGCAGCCAACCCCCTCCTTCTAAGTAATGAGATCGGAAAGAGGAGCCCAGAAACGTGTTCAGCTCCCAGCTTCACTACCTTGTAATAATGCTCCAGCAGGATCCTGACCACCCCTTCCACGCTCTCCACCTCCACAGGCTTCCTGGCAAACTGGAGCAGGTACTGCAAGGCATCTGCCGGCGAGGTGGCTTTGCACAGGTCAACGTGGAGCGCTGCCGACTTGCTGGGCTTGGTCAGCCGCAGCTTCTTGGCGGACAGGTCCTCGTGCTGCTGCTGCAGGTGGGGACAGGGAGGTTCAACGACACACAGCAAAACCAAATTCACTCTTTCCCGGAAGAAACGCTGTCCTACTGCCAAGCCAGCCTGCGGCAGCTCTTGTGCCCCCAGCACCGTTGGCCTCTTCCCTCTCCAGCCTGGATAGGGGTGGGGGGAGCAGCATCCCCCCCAACGGGGGCAGCTCCTGTGCTGGCCAGGCAGCTGCTCCCCTCGGGCAAACACGCTTTCCCCTCCCCGCTCCCAGCCTGGAGCGGTTCCTGTCTCCCCCGCTCCCCCCCCTCAGACACCCGCTGGCGCCGCAGAGCAAACGCAGAGCCCACCGCCAGCCCGGGGCGGCCCCTGCCCCCAGCCCGGCACCGAGGTGGCCTCCCCCGGCCCCCGGGGCAACGACCGCTGCCGGTTCCCCCACCCCCGGGCAGCCCGGCCCTCCCCTCCAGGCAGCCCCCGGCCCCCCGAGCCCGGGCAAACACCCCCCCCCCCCCTCAGGCCCCGCCGCTGGGGGGGCGGCGGGAGGCTCCCCCGAGCTAGGCCGCAGGCCGCCAGTGGCCTTCCCGGCCACCCCCGGCTCCCCCGCCGGGCCGCCCCTCGCGAGGCAGCTCCGGGGCTCTTCCCCCCCCCCCCCGGCGCCGAGCCCCGCCGGGCCCCACTGCAGTACCTGGACCACCTTGGTGAACTCCTCGTACACCCGCTTCTTCAGGTGCGCCGCCATGCTGCCCGCCGCCCGCGCCGGCTCGGCCCTCCGCGGCCACCGTACGCGCCGCGCCCGCCTCCCCGGCCTGGAAGAGAAACCACCGAGTTGCCCGGCGTGACGCGGCAAGGGAGTATCCTCGCTGCCAGAGCTGGAGGTCGCGCTCTATGGTCAGGCAGCCGGGGCGCGGGGGAGGGGGGAGAAGCTCCCCGTTGCCATGGGAGCGGCGGCACCGGGAGGCGGCTGGGCCGCGCAATGAGGCCTGCGGGCCCCAGCGCCGTAAACCCCTTTCCCTCAGTTTTTCCCCCCAAAATACCAGCCCTGTAGGGCAGTGGGAGCCCAGCGCCTCTCCCGCTGCGGTCGATGGCAGATGTGGAAAAATGCTAAAACCGGTTTCTTCGGAACGCGCGCAGCCCAAGCCCCTGTCGAGGCTAGACGTCGTCTCGCCCCGTGGCGGCGGGAAGCGGTCTGCTTTTCCCCGAGTTTAGAGACGAAAATACTCGGATCGTCTTTGATAAAACTCTTCACGTTTCCAGTGGCAGCAGTTCCACAGTCGTAGGAAGCTGCTCATTCGGGGCTTTCACTATGCTGCAATCTCGTTTTTTCCTCATATCTAAATTAAATCTCCTTTGTTGGGAATTAACCCAGTTACCCCCTTTATCCACTGTTAGTATATACAAAAACTAATTGATCTCCTCCTCCTTAAAGCAACCTTTGGTCTGTTCGAAGACCTCCTCGGTCCCTCTTTTTCCAGGCTCAGCACAACCAACTATTTTAACCAGGCCTCATAAATCATATTTTCTAAACCTCTTTGCTTTTCTAGACACTGGTTGTGTCAGTTCTTATCAAAATCATAAGTGTGAGAGGTCTCGAAGAGTCTCTCAAAGCAGCACGGCACCGAGGCCGGTGGCACGACTTCTGACTTTCGCCGCTGAGAAATCCGTGCTAGGATGAGCACGTCTTAAACCAAACGTAATCAGGAGTGATTCAAAGCCAATAGCTTAAAGATGAAACCGTGGGGGGTTGGGGTTTTGGGGGGAAGATGTCAGTAAATAAAGCACTTGTGTCATTCAAAGAGTTTTTGAAGTACATTTATTTAACAACCCAGAGATTATTGACCTCATCTGGAAGAAAACCGTGTTTTGAGAAGAAAAGGGAATAGAACCATAATCTAGACTAGCCATAATGATTTTCAGATATCCTCAGACTGATTAAAAACAAGCAAACAGCCAGCAGCATCCGAGAAGCAGAGCAGGAGATAGACAAGGTATTCTCGGAGAGTGTACAGCTCCAGGAGTCCCAACCCCCTGCAGCAGTGGAGTTGCCAGAGGGCTCTGTGTCGTGTGAAACGGTACATCATAACATCACAGAAGAAGGCTGGAAACTGGTCACTGCTCGTGGGAGGAGAAAGGCTCCTACTCCTCCTGAAGACCTGAAGCTGAAGAACAGGTTTAGTGCCCTCCAGGATGAGGAGGAGATGGGCCTGGCTGCCAGGGAAGTACCTGGGACAACAGACCCTGTGCCCTGCCGGAACACCCGGAAAAAGCGGCGGGTGATTGTTGTGGGGGACTCCCTGCTGCAGGGGATGGAGGCATCTATCTGCCGACCTGACCTCTTGTCTAGAGAGGTTTGTGGCCTGCCAGGGGCTCGTGTGAGAGATGTCATGCAAAGACTGCCAAGGCTTGTCCACGCTTCGGACTATTACCCACTGCTGCTCTTTCATGTGGGCGCCAATGACACCAAGGGCAAACTGGAGACCATCAAGCAGGATTTCAGAGCTCTGGGGATGGTGGTCAAGGGTCTGGGAGCCCAGGTCATCTTCTCCTCAATCCTGCCAGTGAGGGGGATGGATGAGAGGAGGAGGAGACGGACTTTCCAGGTTAACGACTGGCTGCGCCGCTGGTGTTGGCAACAGGGTTTTGGTTTCTATGACCATGGGACCCTGTTTGAAGATCGACAACTGCTGGGGAGAGATGGGATCCACCTCACGAGGCGGGGCACGTGGGTCTTTGCCAACAGGTTGGCCAACCTGGTAAGGAGGGCTTTAAACTAGGAAAGATGGGGGAAGGGGAGAGTTATAGTGACAGGGTAGTTGGCAAAAGACTGCTCAAGTCAGGATGCCTCCAGCAGGTGCATGCAGCCAGGGAAGTGCGCATGGGATGTGGCTATGGAGGACCCTCTTGTACCCCTCCTGGGAAACCTGCATGCTCGATCACCTCCCTGAAATGCCTGTACACCAATGCACGCAGCTTGGGGAACAAACAGGAAGAACTAGAGATATGTGTGCGGTCGCAGGGCCATGATCTTATTGCCATTACAGAGACATGGTGGGATAGCTCGCATGACTGCAGTGCTGTCATGGATGGCTACGTGCTTTTTAGGAAAGACAGGCCAGGAAAGCGAGGTGGTGGAGTTGCTCTTTATGTGAGAGAGCAACTGGAATGTATGGAGCTGTGCCTAGGGGTGGATGAAGAGCGAGTCGAGAGCTTATGGGTAAGGATCAAAGGGCAGGCTAACAGAGGTGACACTGTTGTGGGTGTTTACTACAGGCCACCTGATCAGGAAGAGGAAGTCGATGAGGCCTTCTACAGACAGCTGGAAGTAGCCTCACGATCCCAGGCCCTGGTTCTCATGGGTGACTTCAACCACCCCGATATCTGCTGGAAAGACAACACAGCTAGGCACAAACAGTCCTGGAGGTTCCTGCAGAGCATTGGTGACAACTTCTTGACACAGGTGGTGGAGGAGCCAACAAGGAGAGGTGTGCTGCTGGACCTCGTACTAACAAACAAAGAAGGACTGGTGGAAGATGTGAAGGTTGGGGGCTGCCTTGGCTGCAGTGACCATGAGATGGTGGAGTTCAGGATCCTGCGAGGAGGCAGCAGGGCACCAAGTAGGATCGCAACCCTGGACTTCAGGAGAGCAAACTTTGACCTCTTCAGGGACCTACTTGGAGGAATCCCATGGGTGAGGGCCCTAGAAGGAAGGAGTGTTCAAGAGAGCTGGTTAATATTCAAACATCACTTCCTCCAGGCTCAAGAGCGGTGCATCCCTATGAGTAGGAAGTCAAGCAAAGGAGGCAGGAGACCTGCATGGATGAGCAAGGAGCTCCTGGCAAAACTCAACCAGAAGAAGGAAGTATACAGAAAGTGGAAAGGGGGACAGGCCACTTGGGAGGAATATAGGAATGTTGTCAGAGTATGCAGGGATGCAACGAGGAAGGCTAAGGCCCGTTTGGAATTAAATCTGGCTAGAGATGTCAAGGACAGCAAGAAGGGCTTCTTCAAATACATCAGCAGTAAGAGGAAGAGTAGGGAAAATGTGGGCCCTTTGCTGAATGGGGTGGGTGCCCTGGTGACGAAGGATGCAGAGAAGGCAGAGTTACTGAATGCCGCCTTTGCTTCAGTCTTTCCTGCTCAGGCCAGCCCTCAGGAACCCCTGATCCTGGAGGCAAGAGAGAAAGTCTGGAGAGAGGAAGACTTTCCCTTGGTGGAGGAGGAGTGGGTTAGAGATCATTTAAGCAAACTTGACACCCACAAATCCATGGGCCCTGATGGGATGCACCCACGAGTGCCGAGGGAGCTGGTGGACATTATTGCTAAGCCACTCTCCATCATCTTTGAAAGGTCATGGAGAAGAGGAGAGGTGCCCGAGGACTGGAAGAAAGCCAATGTCACGCCAGTCTTCCAAAAGGGCAAGAAGGAGGACCCAGGGAACTACAGGCCAGTCAGCCTCACCTCCATCCCTGGAAAGGTGATGGAGCAGCTCATCCTGGAAGCCATCTCCAAGCATGTGGAGGAAAAGAAGGTGATCAGGAGTAGTCAGCATGGCTTCAGCAAGGGGAAATCATGCCTAACCAATCTGATAGCCTTCTATGATGGAATGACTGGCTGGGTAGATGAGGGGAGAGCAGTGGATGTTGTCTACCTAGACTTCAGCAAGGCTTTTGACACTGTCTCCCATAGCATCCTCATAGACAAGCTCAGGAAGTGTGGGTTAGATGAGTGGGCAGTGAGGTGGATTGAGAACTGGCTGAATGGCAGAGCTCAGAGAGTTGTGATCAGTGGCACAGAGTCTAGTTGGAGGCCTGTAGCTAGCGGTGTCCCCCAGGGGTCAGTCCTGGGTCCAGTCTTGTTCAACTTCTTCATCAATGACCTGGATGAAGGCACAGAGTGCACCCTCAGCAAGTTTGCTGATGATACAAAACTGGGAGGAGTGGCTGATACGCCAGAGGGCTGTGCTGCCATTCAAAGAGACTTGGACAGGCTGGAGAGGTGGGCAGAGAGGAACCTCAGGAAGTTCAACAAAGGGAAGTGCAGGGTCCTGCACCTGGGGAGGAATAACCCCATGCACCAGTACAGGTTGGGGGTTGACCTGCTGGAAAGCAGCTCTGCAGAGAAGGACCTGGGAGTGCTGGTGGACACCAAGTTAAGCATGAGGCAGCAATGTGCCCTTGTGGCCAAGAAGGCCAATGGTATCCTGGGGTGCATCAGGAAGAGTGTTGCCAGCAGGTCGAGGGAGGTGATTCTCCCCCTCGACTCAGCCCTGGTGAGGTCCCAGCTGGAGTACTGCGTCCAGTTCTGGGCTCCCCAGTACAAGAGGGATGTGGCACTACTGGAGCAAGTCCAGCGGAGGGCTACAAAGATGATTAGGGGACTGGAGCATCTCTCTTATGAGGAAAGTCTGAGAGAGCTGGGCCTGTTTAGCTTGGAGAAGAGAAGGCTGAGAGGAGATCTTATCAACGTGTACAAGTATCTGAAGGGAGGGTGTCGAGAGGATGGGACCAGACTCTTTTCAGTGGTGCCCAGCGACAGGACGCGAGGCAATGGGCACAAACTGAAACACAGACAGTTCCATCTGAACATGAGGAAAAACTTTTTCACTGTGAGGGTGACAGAGCACTGGAACAGGTTGCCCCGAGAGGTGGTGGAGTCTCCTTCTCTGGAGATATTCAAAACACACCTGGATGCAATCCTGTGCAATGTGCTCTAGGTGACCCTGCTTGAGCAGGGGTGTTGGACTAGATGATCTCCAGAGGTCCCTTCCAACCTCAGCGATTCTGTGATTCTGTGATCTCCAGTACAAAAATAAACTTTGGAATATTAAGGTTTTTAAAACATGATGTGGGACCCAGTCCAGTGTCCTGTAAGGCAAAATCGCCACTGAGGCCCCTGCTTCAGTAGTGCTTCCTTCCAGTCAAGTCACTGTGAGTTTGCCTTATTCTTGCAGAATCTTATATTTTAAAAAATGAAAGAATAATAATAGATGTCACAAGGGAAAGATCTAATAGTGTGGCATGAGAAAGGAGTGGGTGTCATTAGATTATAAACTCTTTGGATTAGTAACAGTATTTTTACCTTGTGTTGATCCTGCGCAATAGGGGGGTTCTCTGTCTTTACTTCAGAATAAATAATAAATAGCAATAATAAATACATTGGCTAGAGAATAGGCTATCTACTGGAGGAACAAGAGGAGGCAGTGGGACACCAACATCCTTTTTAACCTAGGATCTGGTATGGAAAAGAATGAGAGCCAGAGCTTTTGCCTTTTTGTTAAAGATCCAAATTTAAGTTGGCATAAATTAATGCACTTTCAGTGATTCCATTTTGAATTGCATGTAATGTTTTCACCAGAAAAGGTCATGCCTGGCAATATATGAGAAGTAGTGAAGTATTAATCACAGAGCCTGGCTCTGTGAACTTATCCAATAGTCAGCAAAACATTACATAGAATAAAATTCATCCTTTTCCTGATACCTGGATTGCCTCCGCAGGGCCTGTTACTTCTCAGTATAGTCAGTCAGAGTGACCGAAAGGTGCAAAAGGAATAAGCATTTTGGAAAAGGTCATACCACATATCTAAACACATATCTTTTAAAATATACGGTTATTTTCTAATACCTAACAAAATAGTGGCTCACAAGTGCTGTTTAATTTGGCAAGAAACATCAAATAAGATCCTTTCATTGGCCCATCGTTTTCTTCCCGTCTCTCCAGTAGCCCATGGCTGAGTCTCCACAACCCAAGTCAATTTGTTTGAATAACTGCATTTTCCATTCCCCATCAATGGTGGCACTTTGCTACCACCAGGTGAACATGAACTTGTAGAAGAAGTCATAGGATTTGAAGCGAAACCCTTTTTCTGCAACATGGGGCTGAAAGGATATTTTGTACCCTTTGGCTTCGACGTCCATTTGAATGCAGTCCAGCAGATCGGAAATACTTGGTGTTGCCTTCCAGGGGCCAAATTTCACCACAGATTTTTTATCCATGTCCAAGCTGTTCAAGGCATCCTGACATCTGGCAGCGTCCTCCTCAGTTCTGACAACGCACACGATGACGCTGGACTGGCGGGACGCAACCGCTTCCGCCCTCGCGATGCGGATCATCAGTTCGATGTTCTCACTGTAACTGGGCACACGGGCCAGAAATTGCTTCCTCGCCACTAGTTCCCCGAAGATCTGAGGGGAGTCCTCCAGCTGCTTGATGAGAGGTTCAATGTTGTAGAACAACGCCTCCCTGTACACGTCCTGGATGCACTGGGTGGGCACTTGGTTACTACGCAGATACTCCAGGATGTATTTGAAATAGGTCCCTGGCCTGTCAATGAAGAACCTCCCTTCTGAGTCGGTCCTCAGTTTGGGCTGGCCAGTGAACATCTCTGCGAGCTTGGAGCCAGGGTGTTTCTTTAAGGTGCTCAGCGTTGTCGTGTACATCTCCCCACCAACATTTAACTCCACTATTGGTGACAACTGCAAGTATCAGAAAGGGACAAAAATAACACACATTACCTATCTCAAGGAGTCAGCATGGAAAGATCAAGGGAAAGGGAAAAATCATAATTGCAGCCGCAAATTGAAATGGCAGTGTGGACTGTCATGACGTGAGTCCCCATCCCTTGGTTGACAGATGGGAACATTCAGCCATCTGCTACAGGGCATCCTGAAAGCAGATGCAGGATAAGCATATGGCCATCATAACCAGAGTAGGAGATGTTTGGATGTTTCTAAATGGATTAGTCTTCATCACATCTTCAGGATGTGGAAAAGTGTCATTTTGCCAGTGGGGAAGAGGGACAAGAAGTAACTTGTCCAGGGTCACTTGGAAAGTTGTCGGTAACAGACTGAAGGATTTGATGTGGATCTCCTAAGTCCACACAAGTGGGATCAAGTGGTCCCACAAGTGGTCCTGCTGGACCCCTCTCCTTTCAGAGAGAATGATCTGAGCTCTTGCTCTCCTGATGCTTAAGTGCAGAGGGACAAGGACAGAGTTGAAAAGGTGTGCAACTCTGTTCTTCTCACCTGAATTAATATTTTCTCTTCAAAGTCAGAACTAAAGCTCTTTGAAACTTCAGAAATGTGCAAGATTGACTTTCACCTTTCTGGGGGATTAGCTATAAACACAGAACTAAGACACTAAAATCCAGCCTGCCTGTGGTCAGGCACAGCAGCTTCTTATCAAGCTTAAAAATGTGTGATAGCTTCAGATAGAAAATAAAGAAAATAGTTTGTGCAACTGAAATGAATTTAAGAAGAAAGAATGTAAAGCCTCCAGTTTGGATTTGTTTGTGGGGGACACTATGCATTAAAGCTACTGCTATCAGAAAAACATCGGAGGGGCCTGAATGCCAAGAAAGGCTGGACCTGGTGTCGCTTGTGATGACCTTCCTGACCGTTCAGTGCTGAAGAAGTTTAACAGCCTCCCTTTGCACTCAGCCAGTTTTCATAGTACTCAGTACAACAAAAGGAGAGAGAAGGAATGAGGCAGTTATTTCGCCTCATGCCGTCACGCTGTAACGTGAGTCACATGCCGGGCTAGGACCACACCTGCCATTGGGAAGGCGCGAGTCAATAAACAACCCTTTTTCCAGGAGCTCACCTGCTCTTTCTTGGATTGGGTCATGCAAGGATCTGCTTCAGTGCTGCTGGTCACATGCTTAAAGTGAAGCGTGTACTTAAGTGCTTAGCTGGCTCCAGCCCACGGTGCCTTACAGGTACGGAGCCGTGAGCTGCTCTAACAGCTCACACCAACAGAAGGTGGGAGCTCCTGCCACCTTCTCCCCTTTCCCTCCTTGTACCTGCCTACGTGCTTCTGTCGCTCACCTTGTGCCAGCTCTGGCTCTGCTTCTGCCTCATTTCTATGAGCTGAGCTGGCTCATGGAGGATTTAACGAGCACCAGAGCTGGCAAAATGAAGGGACTAGGAACAGACAAGTCAGAGCAGAGGAGGGAGACTTTCCCTTTTAAAGAGCCACAAGCTATCAGATTTAGCATGAGTGAGCCCATAGCCTGGACGAGCCAGGGGAACAACAGAAATTTCAGTCCAAAGACCCGGCTAGAATATTGCTTTGCAATAACTTTAGTGTAAGCGGCTTTATCTCAAGAGCAGTCATTTACGCCAGAGGAGCATAAAATGATCCTATCTGAGATTTCCACCCGCAAAAGAACACGTCCCAAAACTGTTTCTATAGTAAAGCCTCCCAGTTAGGAAATTTGCCCTTAGTCCAGTGGTAACAAGCAGCTCAGCTTTACTCCTTAGCAGAGACCACTTGACAGGCGTATCTCATGCTGCTGAGCCTTTACTCCTTTTTCAGACAGCGGGTCAAATGTTTCATGACGCTTGTTAGTCTTACCAAAGGAAAACTTATTCTTCACTACTGCAGAAGCCCTACTAATGTGATGTTCACGCTGATCTTGACTTATATTTTCGGTCTGGGATCAACCTGATTCCCAGGTGATGGGCATTACTGGGACTGGCTGATTCCCAGCTCTGTAATTAGCCAGCTGGTGATACTTAGGAAATAATCCCACCTATCCATGCCCCAGGTGAAGGATGGAGAGGTCTGACTTTTATACCTGGGGGAGAGGCTGTATGGCCAAAACGGAGAAGGCAAATCAGTTAGTAATAGACTGAGGGCAGAGGAGAGGAAAAGAAAAAACATCATCTGATCTCATCCCTAATTTCTGCCTAATAGTATTCTCCTCATGTGGTGACTCTCACTAGGTTTATTTATTCTTCTTGTATTGTGATTCTCACTATTTTTTCTTTAGAAAAACTATTGCTCCTAGCTGATGATTCTGCAGATCTAAAACTCAGGGTCACTTTTGCATCATTAGAGACCCTAAGAACTGGTAAAACAAAACCAAAAGTCTTTTTTTTTGAGGATGTGACAAATTTAAGGTAGCATCAAACTAATTCTACCTCTTGTCAAAGGAGAAAAAGAGCTGCTTAGGTTATTTGCTGTTGCCAGATCTTGTACCCTGGCAAGAGACAAGGTCCTTCTGTGAACCAACTGGTGCAAAGAGGACTGAGTCAAACACAGGTTTTTACCTAGGTTCTCCCTCTTGGTCGCTTATCCAGCAGACCCTGGAGTCTTTGAAATAGTAGGCGAGGGGAAAAGCACTATAATGTAGCCCAGTGCTCTGATCCCACAGGAAGGAAGTGCCCCGACCCGTGCTTCACTCACCATTTTCAGGCTGCTGGTGACCTGCTTCCCCAGGGGCTTGCGCTCCGAGGAAATGCTCATCTCCCCCTGAGCCGCAGCACGAAGGAAGGGAGGCAGCGGCTCCGCGGTCTGAGGAAACCTGTGCTCAGGTCCTGCCTTGTCTTGGGTTGCTGCTGGATGGCTCCTAGCTGTGCTCCAGTCCTCTGTCACTTGGTTTCTTTTCACTGGCTCGGGTTTTTTCCAGGCTCCCAGCCCTGCCACTGCCCCCGAAGCTCCACCTGGCTCCAGACACAGCCCTGTTACACGTTACAGGTATAAGAAGAGGGAGGGAACAGCAGGAAAGCGGAAGTATTTGCTCATTCTGGCAGTCAGCAAGGTGCAGGGTGGACTTGGGCTGGCTGCCCAGCACAGTCCTCCTGTAACAATATCTGTGCAGTGACTAAAAGCCAGATAATCCTTTCCAAAGGAGACGTGCCCAGAGCACGTCTGAGGAGCCCTGCAACGTATGCGCGTGTGACCGTCTCTGCCTCCCGAACCAGCTGTACTGAAACCAGTAAATGTTTCCCTAGCCTTTTGGCCTCTTCGCACTGCTGTTTTGAAGATGCAGTACACAGTTTATCAAAACCATCTCATTGATCCCATTTATCATATCCATCAAAGCCAGATCAGGGTGCCTGGTAACTCTCCAAGGTGGTAGTACTTTGCTAGTTGCCAATACAAGCTCCAGGCATTGATTAATTTGTGCAGGGTAAATGAAATGAAACCTGAGCCTAAACCATTATTTTTAATATGTCAGAGATATCTGGTTGGTATCTTTGCATGGCATTGTTTTCTAATATTCTGCATTCATCAAGGATCAAGGGTGGAAAGCACCACAGATTCAGTGGTAGCGGGACTGTTTCTCACCTGTCTGGAAACACACAGCATTGTAAAACTCACCAGGAAGAGTTAGAAGTCACCTGAAGTTCAGAACCATACCAAAATCCTGCAGAGTTTCCTTGTTATGGATGTTTTTGAGTGCACCGTTGCTTACAAATCATCCTAAGGTTACTCACCACTTATATGTCTTTGTTTCATTATGGTAGCAACCTTGTTGTGGGCATGACTGTCCGAAGGTGTAAGTCAAAGTTTGTAAAGAGAGACAATGTCTTTTATTAGATCAACTAATATAGATAGATAGATAGATAAATAAAAACATCTGGGCTTTTGGGCACACAAGACTTTCCTCAAGTCTGTCAGCTTCTGTTTCAGCTGGCTTGTTTTTTCCAGTTTTATCAGTTGGGCTAATAAAAGTTTGCCACCTCCTTCACCAAGCTTGCCGCACTCTCTTTCATATTGCAGGCTGCTTCCTGATGCCAACAACCAAAGGAAAAATCTCGGACAAAGATAGCACTTCATTAAAATCTTCCTGGGTGAGATTTTAGTGGTGAAAAATGACAGCATGGTTTATAAGGAAACCTTATGTGCAAAATTCATCTGTGTTGTGTTCATGCTTTGCTGGTTTTGCATCCTCCAAAGATTTTGCTGGATTTACATCCTTCCAGAACAGAGCACTGGTCTGAACAGAAGCTCAAGACACAGAGCAAAAAGTATTTTAATTTGCACTGATTCAGTCACTTGGGAGTAAAACCAGTCCTCACCCAAGGCTCCATGAAAGCTGGACCCAAATTCTTCTCAATGCTTTGTGCATTTGGGTGAACCTCTCATTGAATTTGATTTATACCCTGCCTCCACTGCTCTAAAACCATCCTGAGAGATCCTCAGTAATAACCTGTGTCTTAGTTATCACTCTCGCTTTAAATAGAAGAGCTTGGATTTTCCCTTTGCCAGACCCGAAGAATTAATAGTGCTGGATACAGTAGAACATGAGGTCTGCTTGGAAGCTCAGGTTTTGTGACTTGTAAATGCTTATTGGAAAACAGCTGGGAAGGTCTGAATTTTCTGGGTCATTGATTCCTGCATATCCTGATCCTTGGGCTGGCTCACATAGGTCCTTCAGAAATATCCTGGATATAATTGACAAAGATGGAGTCCATGTTTGCTCTACATGGTACATCTTTGATGTTAGGGTTAGCAACCTTTCCTTCTGTAGCTGCAGAAGTGAACAAATGTGTAGACTGTCACCTCTTTGCTCTCACAAGCTTTTCACTAGGGAATGGTGAATAGCCATAGAAGAGGTTAGTTTGTGCAAAAGTTCATCCGTAAGGTTTCCCAAAGCCAGAATCGAGGGCGGTTCATGGTGTTTGAGAAGAAACCTTCCATGCCAGAGTGCAGATCCTTACAACTTCAGCAAAAGGAATAGTTGCTAGCTGACATCAACAGCACGCTGTTTTCTGCTGCTAGGCTGACCACAGGTGGTCCTTCTGTTTGATTAACATACTGGTCTGGTTCCTCCACTCTCTTACTCCTTTTTTATATCTCAGACACTTTTGCTGGCTCATTATGGGACAAAGAATTAGCCCTAAAGTTTCTGAAGTATTTTGAGATATTTGGCTGAAAGTCACTATGTATATGAAAAATCTGATTGTTATTATTTGTGCTTCTCTGGGACTTTTTAATCCTACCAACTGCATGGCTTGTTCTAAGATGGCATTTTCAGTCTTGCTATGCAAATTACTCCCAGCTGGATTTTTTTTTCCCCTTTTTGGTAAGGATTTGATTTAAACTGCCAAATTCTTCTGATCTCAAAAGGGGCTTTAGGAAAAAATTCTCACAGCCCAAACCATTGGCATATTGCTCCCTACCAGTGGGGATTTGGTGCCTTTCTTTGGAGCTGGTCACACCAGAGGTGACATCCTGGATTACTGGGACCACACCTCTGACCTGTTTGGTGTCACAGTTGCAGAAGGTTTTGCAGTGCAAGCATCTAACTCTGGATCAAAGCCCTCTGTGCCTGCGCTAAGTGAAAACAGTTGCTCTTGCAGTTTGTCACTCCTCCTTTTACCCCACGGTCAAAGCAATGCTGAGGAAATCAGTGGGTGGGGGGAGCAACCCATGAAAGGCAAAAGTGGAATCAGGATTTTGGAGAGGGCTGGAAGAGGCAGATCTGACAAGGCTCTCAGCAGCCCATGCTGATGGTAACAACTAGCCTATACTGGTCTGAATTTCATTCTTCTCTTGGGAAGGAAATCAAAAGGCAAGACCATGAAAGTCTCCATAGCCTTGGGCAACCAGGGTCCTGGGATTCCCACAATCAGCAGCTCCATTGTAGCTGCTGTTCCACACCCCTAGGGAGGCCTTGGCCACCATTGTGCAGTTTTGGGGAGGTTAGCTGGGTTTCTCCCATAGGAGAATGGAACTTGCTCTGCATTAGGCTGGAATTTCTACCCAGGATCTCTTCTGGGCTTCATGTTTGTCACCAGTTGGCCTGGCTCCTTGAAATCCTTCATCCTTTGGATCTTTTAAAGCTGCGTCTGATGAACTGTGAGTCTTTTGGGGATCCACCTGTCGAGAAGAAAAGGAGAGCTCTGAGGATGTTTGCTGAGTAGATCTATCAGGTTCAGTAAGGACTTGGGAACTTGGGGAAAGGCCAGGTGGGAAAACGCGATGTGATGGTGGGTAAAGTTCCCAATGTTCCCTTTGTTTGATAGTTGCCACTGCCTTTCCGCTAGAAAAACATATCCCTCCCAGTGCCATTGTTAGCGTCCTTGCTGGTTCCCTGAGAGGACTTTGCATTCATTGTGTGCTGGAACAGCTCTTGGAGGCAGCATGACACCCAGTTTGTGCAGACCAGCAGGCACCACGCTGCTGCTGCCGACGGACTATGCTTGTTCCAGCTTGTGCTGAACACACTGTGCTGCAGACCAGATATTGACTTTCACCTTGGTTCGTGAGCTGTTCAGGCATGTTCACCCTTTACTGTGTAGGGCACCGGGGGCTTCACTTCTGCTCCTTCCCTATGGCTGCTGTAAACTGAAAAGGGGAAACATGGAAACTCAGTGTATTTTGAGCAGCCTGTGAGTCGGTAGAGATGAGGAACTCAGGTAAGAAGTTAAAAGTGCTGTTAAAACCTGTGGCTGGAGCACCTTCATAGATCCCTTCCTGTCCTCAAGGAGAAGGCTGGTGAGACCTGTTGGAGAGGCTGGCTGCCAAAACGGGTCACAGAGCCGCCAGAAAGACAAGGAACAAGAACCAGTTAGACCTACTCCATTCCTCTCATGGCTCCTAGGTGCCACAGTGGTGCTTCAAGCCACTTGCCTATTTTGCTGAGAGTGCCTGCTTGCCCTGCCATTTCTTTTGTAGACGCTTGAAAAGCTGGTTTCTCTCTAATGCCTGTTTTCTATTGGGAGAGGAGCATTTCCAAGACTGTAAGCTCTTTCAGGCAGGGACCATCCTTTCACTGTCTTTGCATAAAAGGACTAGTCTGTGCCTGGACCTTGTACAAGCGATCATGACATGAATCATAAGAATAACCAAAATAATCCTGAGAACTTTATATCTGCCAAACAGTGAATAACTTGACAATGGCTTTGTGGGGAATAAATATGTGTTTTTGAAAATTGTATAAATATGTACATAACAATGAACTGGAACAGCTCTATGCTGCTAAATACATCTGATTGGAAAGCAGTATTGTCCACAGAAGTATTTTTAACAGATTTATTTCCTTAACACATTGGATTGGCAGCTTCTGTTTAAAAGAATTAGGTAAACAGCATTCAGATTTGTGTTTATGCCCTAAATCCAAGGGGAAAAAAAAGAATAGAATGGTTACAGAAAGCAGATGCTAAAACAGGAAATGAAATGAGAGGCTTGGATTTGGGGAAGCAGCTGGAAGGCAACATGGAGTGGCTCCCATTTGTCTTTCTCCACTCGTTCCCTCTTGTCTGATATCTAAATTTCTTGAGGAGATAAAGCCATTTTGATTTGGTCCTTTTGCCTAGAACATGGAGGTGATGATCCATGGCTGATCTCCACCCATGGTGTGATATTACAGCCATTACCATTATCACTGCTGCTAGCAAACAGTGAGAGTTCAGCAGAAAGGGCACCTAAGAAAGCTGATTCCCAGGCCCCAATTCCTCCACGGGATCTCTGTGGAGGAGATTCCCATGGAAAGCTAGGACACAAGCCAGATTATTTTAAACAGCAGTGGACTTGCTAGCAAAGAGGATAGGTTACAAACTTGTCCTGGCCATTCTGAGCTCACAGTGTTCCCCAGTATCCCAGTAAATCCCCGTTCAGCAGAGCTTCCTTGGCCAGCTGGTGTTAGCACAGCTTCTGTGGCCTTGGACCAGCTCCACCTACCAAGACACAGGGGCTCCTGACCTAGTGGCTTGTCCCAGAGCTCCCTTTGCTTTCCCACATCTTCACAGCCTGTGCCACTTTTCCATGAGCTTGACACATCTCTACCACTTTGACGCTCAGTGGTCAGGTCTCTCAGACTGCTCCTCATTCTGTCGCTCTGCTGCAGAGAGCAGGGGTTTCTCGGCATGGTGGTTTTGTTCTCCAGCTGGGACATTGGCAGCAGGGCTACTGGGGATAACCTCTGAATGGACTGATCTCTCTGGGGTTTGCCAGGGGATACCAGGACAAAGGAGGTCCCTTGCAAAGGTCATGGTAGAAAAAAATCAGTATCTGCTGAGGCACACGGATATACTGATTCCTGCAAATTGCCAAGTTGCTCTAGAGACGTGAGGCCAGCCTACACAATTTGCTTTGCCTCTTTGTCATCGTTCATGAGTACTTGGGATCCAAAAGCTCACTGACACTTCAGCTCCCATTGACATCACTGGGTCTGTACCCCATGTGGCCAAATCCTGGGCATTTGCTCCAATTGCAGCCACCAGTGGCCAGCAAAGGGAAAACCTGCATATGGGCAAACTTCTAGCATTGATGGATGAGGTGTGATATGGCTGCAAAGCAAAACAAACAGTAAGTTGCTCTAGCTCTACTCAGAAATCGTACCAGTGCAGCTGGGCAGGTGGCTCTGCACCCTAGGAGCCACTCCTAAATTAAACAGCCATGTGCTTCTCTTATGCAAACATCACCTGTTGCTTTCTAGTCGTTTATCAGCTCCACCCACTTTCACATACTTGGGGAATGTGCAACCCACGGCCTTAGCAGGGATCTGAACTGGCTTTGAACAAGCCCCAGGACACCATCCAATGCCAAGGAATCAAAGTGCCTCCTGGCCAAGCAAATGCATGTTCCTTCCCCAATGGCAGAATAGGGTGAATGGGGAGAGGCACCCTCACCAAAGCCAGGACTGCTAGGTGGCACTGAAAGTTGCTCAAGAGTCTTGTTTTTGCCATGAAAGCAGGATACAGAGTTAACCAGTTAAAGTAACTCAACAAGCCATCAGTGTCTACATTGCTGAGAAACCACATTATCTTCTCCTGACCCTCATGTCCATTCACTTCTTTCCCTTGTTTATATCCTATTCGACTTGTAGACTTTCCTGGGACAAGAACTGTGTCTACAATCTATGAGAGACATCCACTCTGTGTGTGTGTGTGTGTGTGTGTGTGTGTGCAGTCTCCGCTCTGTTTACCATGATCTGGCAAGAAGCCTGAGTAGATACGGCAATGCTCTATTCTTGTCTATCTTCCTCTATGTCCTCATGGACCTTCCCTTCCTGAGCTATCCCCCAACTCTGACATTGCCATATGGAGGGTGTGGGGTAGAGGAGAGTATATGGGTGCCACTATTCCATCTCCCTGTAACACAGCACTCCTATTAAAGGTGTCAGCATGAGTCTGTTCAGCTGCCTGCCCCATCTTGAGGAAGACGGGGTGCATCCCCGGCACTGGATTGGCTCCAATCCCTGTTCAGGCTGATACTGTCTGTCTAGCCAGAAGCAGGAGAATCTGTAGAAGAGAGGATCACTTCAATGTAGTCTATGAAGGATGGCAGCCCAACCAGCAGGCCTATGCCGGGTCTTATTGCTGAGCTACAGCCCACTCTTCCCAGGCTGGTGGTGGGAGAGAGGAAAGGTTGGGCTAGTAAAGGAAATGCAGGGTTGAGAGATAAGACCCTTTGCTGCCAGCCAGACATGTAGAAATAAGGAGAGAAAGAGAAAACAGACTTAGGTTGTGTATTGCTCCATGGGACCCTGCGAAGCTTTAGCTGTAGTTAGATGTGAAATCCCCATTTCACACAGTGAAGGGAGAGAAGTAAATTTTTCAGGTTTTACTCACACTTTCCACATTCTAGCAGATCAGACTAGGTGGAAGAGGAGCATTTCCTGATGTTCATACTGTGGGAGAAATACCTTGTTCCCTTAAGGGGAGCTACAACAGAGATGACAAGCTCTGGTTTCTGTTGCATACCTGTCCTGTTTCTCTAATGGGTGTTTGGATACAACATTCACAATAGCTTACGGATACCTTAGTTTACTTGTCTGAAGGGCAGACAGCTCAGTGCCTATCCCTGGGTGGTGCTGTGCTTTTCAGGGAGTGTCTTTCTCTAAGAAACCCAAGGAGAACAGGATACAGCAAACAAGAAAATTAAAAGTGACCAGTGTAAAGACCTGATCCTGGTTGGCAGAGGGACTACAGACTGGCCTGAGAGAAATTCCCACCTCTCTTCTTCTGATCAGCACGGTGCATGGGGTCTCCATTAATGCAACCAGAATCACCATCAGTTTTAATCTATTAAAGCAGCATAAAGCAGGTCACATTTAGTTTTGGAATATTACAAAATGCTGCCTGGATATGGGGTGATCCTTCTTGTCTAAAGAACATATCCACCTGAGGAACTGTGTGCGGCATCAGGTGTCCACAGTCCATGGCTGGGTTCCTTCTGTGCAGGAATTATAAAACAGTCGGTGCCTCTGGGGTGTTTTTGAGACTGTGCATAGATTTAAACGGGGCTGATTTCAGTACAGTATCTGCCATTGGCCGGGATGCCAAGGGTGTTAGTGGGGGAGAGTTCGAAGTGACAGTGCATGTCATTGTTAAATTGTGAAATACATTTTCTTTTTTATCTTATATGCTATTAGAGTTTCACTAAAAGAAAACAAATGGGTTTTCTGGTTTTTGTTGTTCACTCTTTACACTGCTATGGAGCTTCACAGCGTTGCTCAGCAATCAGAGCCCCACAATACCGGGAAATGTGAGCATGAACACATGAACACACGAACATGGAGCTGCTTCCAGGTCATAGACAGAAACACATGAACCATTTGCAGAACTTCTGCTCGTTTTAGAGTGAGCGTTTTAGAGCTGATGAGTCTCAGATTTCAGTCTCCAGGACATTATTTCCCTCTTGTGATACAGCAGATTCAGAGAGCAGAGCCCGCATGTGCAGCAGCACAGTGCAACACAGAAACAGAGTCCGCAGCCCGTGGCATAGACACAGTCCTCCTCTCACCACAGATGCTCTGAGATCTCTGGTTTCTTTAATCAAAACTAAAAACTGATGGAGGAACAGGCTTTGTTTTTAGCCACAAAGCGGCTGTTTTGAAACAGCTGAGTTCTTTTAAAGAAAGGACTAAAGAGGCGAGGGGACACCTCCCTCTAGCGTCCAGTTCAGTAAGACATTCCCAGGGTGAAGTGTCTTTCTGGGAGGGAAGGAGTCGCCTGTGCTGGGACCCAACCTGTGGCTGCTGGTGCTTCTGGCAGAGGGACGAAGGTGAAGAGCTCGCAGCCCCCTGCCCACACACCAGCTGGAAATGCAGAGGCTTTACTGCCTGTGACTCCCCCACAGCTAACGGGGATCGAAGTTGAGCAAAGCCCTCTCTTCCCACTCGCCCCATCTGAGCATCCTCACCTGCGCCTGGGCTCTGGAGGGTACCATGATCTTCGTGGGAGTGAAGTGGGGAGGAGGCAGACTTGCCAGAGGCAGTCCTGGGGCTGGCAGGGATTTTGGCAGGTTGTCCCTGGGACTCTATGTGAAGGACAGATGTCTGAGCCTGCAGGGCTGCACAAGTGTGGGCTGAAGGAAAGGATGTGCAGGTACCAATGCGAGTGAGGAGCTGGGAAATCAGGGGTCCAGGAGGGGAGGGGATGCTGGTGGAAGGAAAATGAGGTGGCTGGGGAGAGATGCAAGGGCCAGGCTGGGTTCCCAGCACCTTGCACAGGAGGATGACAGGAATACACCGAGCTTTTGTAACGTGTAAGAGCCAGGGGACTGGAGGACAGCTGTGACATGAAACCACCTCAGCAGGACTGGAGTTGAATTCCAGCCCAATGCAAAACCAAATTCCTACTCCCTGAGACAGAAACCCAGCTCATCCCCTGCACCAGCCCTTGGACTTGGTGGCCAAGGCTTCCCCCAGCCGCATGGGCTGGGGAACAGTAGCTATATAGAAACAATAGCTTGTAGGAAACACAGGAGACAGTTCCTCAAGGCTTTGTGTTTCATTTCAGATCAGCCTTGGGAAGCAGTTACATTTATCAGCATCAAAGAGACCGGTGAACGTTAGCGCACACAGAAGAAGCATTGTTTCAAAGTTACAAATGCCTTCTATGAAGCAATAACACAAAACACTCGTTTCTGCTCTGCCTGCTGCAAAGAAATACACCTGGAACTGAGGTGACATGAAGCAGCAAGGTCAGTGTCGACAGCAGGACAAGTGCGATGGTAAAGGCAGTGCACGGCTGGCAGATGGCCAAGCTCTATGCTGGTCACTGAAGACATCCCTCGGTGGGACTTGGCGCAGGAGAAAAGCTGCCATTGGATTGTGGGCCACTCATCACCCTGTGGGAATAAAGAACACAGTTTGTTTGGGACGTCTTCATCTCTGGCCACGTATTTTCTCCAGAACTAGGGTCAACATTTTTGAAAGAACTTGTTAACGTTTCCTGTTGCTGCCATCTCCTTTCCACGCTCTCAATTTTATTAGAAGGAGGATCAGAGCTTGGTTAAGCCCTATCCCATGTATGTGGTTAGCCACGAGTGTTGGTGTGGGACAGGGATGTCTACCCAAGGGATCAGGCCCCACTGTGCATGCGATGAAAGTCCCACTAGCACAGAGCATGATCGTGCTTTCAAGAGTAGGGGAGAATTGAAGAACCTGACCTGCTTGCAGCTGGTGTGTCAAATTTAGACATTTGGAAACCTGAAAGCTTCAAATTTCTGCCTGAAAATGATTCTGTTGTTCCGTCAAAGAGAATAAGAGAAGTTACTCTCCAGAGTAACTCCAGAGCACAGGGTCCTCCACAGCACGCAGCCTTTTCTCCCTGAGGATGCTTTGGGATCTTCTGTGCCTGCACAGCAGCAGCCAGGCATTGCTTACCTGAAAGCTGGGGAGTGTTGGGGGGAATGTGGTGCTCACAACGTGACTTTTGTTCTGTGTTAAGTGACGCAGCCTGCACCAGTCATCAATTCAGAAAGACAGGTGCAGGAGGACGTATCTGTCAAGAAGTGGCAGAAGGACTGGGACCTACAGCTCCTGGGATTTGTGGGTATGATGTGAATATGGGAAAGCCCCCCAGTATACAGGGGAAGAGGACAATGTATGTTTTGGCACTGCATGTCCCCGAGCTCCTACCTTGGAGGCCGGAGTCAGGTTCACCAGCTGGGCTGCCCATCGCTGAGGTTGATCTGCTCAAGGATTTGGCTGTAGCGTCGCGTGAGGGCGTTGGCGTCTCTGGTGAGGTGGGTGAGCACCTGCTGCAAGCCGTTGAGGTGGTGGGAAAGGCGCTCCTCCAGGTCAGCGTCAGCGTCTGCTGCATCGTCTGGGGCTTTGTGCGTGCTGGCGCCGGGCAGGCTCTGCTCGGTGACGGACCCCAGGCCTCTCTCCACCACAGGCTTGATGGACTTCAGGAGCTGGTAGCGCTCGTACAGGTCCCTGCGGCCATCAGCAGCGGGGGAGGCCTCGTCGGGCTCCGGGAAGACGCCTCGGAGCAGGCTGGGAAACATCACCTCCTGCTCCATCTTCTGGGTGGCTGAGAAGTACTGCTCCATGGCCCAGCTCCTGCAGCTCCGGCAGTGCTTTTCTCGGCTCGATGGGCACCGTCTGCTCCCCCTGCCCCCGGGAGGGCTTTTTATGCCCGGGGTGGCTGTCTGGGGTGGCCGTCCCTCCTCTCCTCGCAGCCAACGGCCGTGCTGGACGGTGCTGGGGCTTGGCTGCGTCCCCAGCTGGAGCTGAGCCAAGGTGCAATCGGCCCTGGCTGAGCCTCTGCTTGGCCTTCACCCGAGCTGGACGGAGATCCTGGTGCATTTCGGCACACAGATCAGGATGTGGCCACGAGGGGAGCTGCTGAAGGGCCCCCTCCCAGCCTGTCCTCCCTCTGCCGCTGCTGCTGGGGATGGTGGGGAAAGTGCTGAGCTCCTGCCCCCCTCAACCATGGCAGCAGCACTACCCGTGAGACTCCCAAGCCACATGAAACCTTCATGTGGGCACAGCTGGGCCCCTCAAACACTAACTGGGAGCACCAGACTCCCTGAGCGTATCCCACAAAGTCCTCTGCAGAAAGGATCCATAAGTCTGCCTTTCCTTGGGGCAGGTACAGATCGTATAGGCAGCAGGTGGAGAATGGGACCCATCTGCAGCCCCCGGAGGTCTCTCACAAAGTCCTAAGCCGTATTTATTGTCCTGGGCTGGTAGAAGAGAGCTCTGCTCTGGTCAGAGCTATGGAGCACCAGGCACTGCAAAAAACAGAGAGCTGGGACTGGCCTGATAAGATCCCTCCATGCTGGGAAAAGCCTGCGCCAGGCACCCCGTGCTGCGGGAAGCCCCACACCCTGCAGGGGAAGATCTTGCTTCATCAAAAGTTTATTCAGCCTCCAGAGGGAGGAAAAGTGGAGAGAAGGGGTCGAGGCTAAGCACTGCCACCAGAATCCCCAAATGGTGTTTGGGTTTCACATTGGAGATCTCTGCCTTGCAGTGAGGTCTGACTTGATTTAGGCAATTTTGGGTAGTGGAGGAAAGAGAGCGGGCAGTGGACTTGGCAGGGCCGAGGACAGACCCAGGAGAGTCAGTCCCCTTGTGAGTCCTGCCCTGGCCACCGCCTTGTTCAGTGCTGGTGTGGGGTGCCCACAAGGTCCACTTTTGGCAAATGACCTGGATAACAACCCTTGCTAAGATGAGAACGTGACTATAAACCGTGTGTGTGATTGTATCAAACACAGAAAACTATCTGAAAGGTGTCTGCCCCAAACTGGTTATGTTAAGGAGGAAGATGACCATCAGCCCTCAACTGGTCATTTTACAGAGGAAGACGACCATCAGCTGGATTAAACAGTAAGCAGGGAATTACAATGAGACTTTTGAAACAAAGAAGGAATCGGCCTGAAAAGAAGCATAAAAGAAACATGAAAATTCCCAGCAGTAGGGAGAGACCTTGGAGTAGAGACAGCAGTAGGCAAAACCCATTTGATGCTAAAAGAAGTAGCCCTGCTGGCATCAAAGCCTCTGTCTTGGCCAGATGGAGCATCCTCCCTGTCATATCCTTGCATCCAGCTTGTGGGGTGATGTGCGTGCGTGTGTGTGCAGTTAGAACTTCTTTGGGATCGCTTATAAACGGGTCTTTGGAAATTTGTAGGTATTTAACATTTGGGGTCTAGTACTGTGGTTTGTCTGTGTTCCTGATCCTGATCCTGAATGTATAGTTCACTAATTGCTCATTTGTTTTATGTTGTTAATAGATAACTGCGCTCCTGATTTGATTAAACTCTGTGAACTGAGCATTTTTTCCCCTGTGACAGCTGGCAATACTGACTGTGCCCAGAGAAAGTCTGTCACAGAGCAGAGCCCAGCATCCCCTGCCATGCCTGGAGAGGTCCTGTCCTGCCCTGTCTCCCTGCTCTTTCTGCCAGGCACCTTTGTTGGTTCTTCCAGGATACAGATC
This sequence comes from Apteryx mantelli, assembly GCF_036417845.1. Lineage (NCBI taxonomy): Eukaryota > Metazoa > Chordata > Aves > Apterygiformes > Apterygidae > Apteryx > Apteryx mantelli. The sequence continues at coordinate 5,439,100 of NC_089978.1, forward strand.
AGGCTGTAAACATCTCGCATCTCTTATCAGTCATGTTCAATAATGGTGGTGAGCAGCAAGGGATCACTGGATTTGACACTTCCCCAGGGACACCATGATGCAATGTCTTGCAATTGGATCAGAATTTTCCCATGAAACCTAGCCTGGGCCGGGGGCCAACCGGCTAGACAGCAGCTTTGCAGAAAAGGACCTGGGGGTCCTGGTGGACTAAAAGTTGCCCACATGTCATCAGTGTGTCCTTGCTGCAAAGAAGCACAACTGCATCCAAGGCTGTGTTAGCAAGAGCGGGGCCAGGAGGTCCAGGGCAGTGATTCTTCCACTCTGGTAGGCATTTGTAAGACCACATCTGGGCCCTGTGTCTGGTTTTGGGCTCCTCGTCAGCAGACAGACAGAGACAGATTGGAGCGAGTCCAGGGGAGGCTACTGGGGTGGTTGAGGGCTGGAGCATAGGACATACGAGGAGATGCTGAGAGCACCAGGTTTGTTCAGCCTGGAAAAGAGAAAGAAAGAGGAATCTTCTTGCTGTGTGCAGCTGTCTCATGGGAGCATGTAGAGAAGATGGAGCCAGTCTCTTCTCAGAGGTGTGCAGTGACAGAACAGGAGGCAACAGCACAAATTGCAATATGGGAGTTCTGATGAGATGTAAGGAAAAACTTTGTCACCATGAGGGTGGCCAAACGCTGGAACAGGGGGCAGAGCAAAGGGAATATCCGTTCTTGGGCATATTGAAAACTGAACTGGACAATGTCCTGAGCAACATGATCTAATACCACCCGCTTTGAGGAGGGTGGGACCAGAGACCTCCAGAAGTCCCTTCCAACCAAAATTATTCTCTGGTTCTATGATTCTGTCCAGGTCTGCTACAGCCCCAGGAGCACCACAAGCTTCTCCAGCCTGACAAGATCCTCCCTGTGCTGGGAGAGCACTGAAGCAGGCACGCTGTGCCTTGGGCAGCCTTGTCTCTGCACCCTGCACCCAGACCCCAAGCACAATGCAGAGGGAGAATTGGTGTGGTTTGAATTGATTTAGCCAGTTTTGAGGAGTGGGGTGATACAGCAGGTGACAGACTTGGCAGGGCTGAGGACAGACCCAGGAAGGGGAACTGCAATATGAACCTGATCCAGACCAACCTTTTGGATGGGGCTGGCCATACGGATTGTGCCTAGAGAGACTCCGTCGCAGAGCAGAGCCCAGTGTGCCCTGCCATGCCCGAAGAGGGCCTGATCTGCCCTGTCTCCCTGCTCTTTCTGCCAAGGACCTTTGGTAGCTGTCCCAGGTCACAGACATTATCTGGAACATCTCGCATCTCTTATCAGTCATGTTCAACAGTAGTGGCAAGCAGCAGCGGGTCATCAGGCACCTGGGGCATCATGAGCCTCTCTTGCTGCCAGGGTTGAAGCCCAGGTCAAAAGCCATTGCAAAGTGACCACAGGCCTTCCTTGCTCTGACCGATCCACTCCCCAGGGCACCAACTCTCCAGCCATTGCAGATCCCCTCTTTCATTTCCAGTGAGGTAAATGAGCAGAGCCTTTGGACTTCACCTCCTCTGTGGTCCTCACTGAGAGCACTTAAAATTGACTTCCCTCCATTTCCTACAGTCCAGGCAAAGTCTGGCTCTACCATCACCACGGGGACAGATGGGCTCCAAAGGCAGGTTGGAGACAACCATGTCCACCTTTCTGCTCCACTTCTCCCCTAGCCTGTCTCGTCTTGTCCCCTCTTTGTGAGGAATTGCAGTAGGGAGGGCTTAAGTGTCTCCCAGTATCACTCTTGTGCTCCACTTTTTTTCTGGGTGAAGACAGAAGCCTACCAACTTGTCAGGGTTGAGAGAGAGACAGGAGACAGACCTGTTCTGAAATCCTTACTTTGCCTGGTAGGAGTGGTGTTTGTCCACATTTGGGGGTAATCGGTACTCATGACTTTGCCTAGGCAAAGGCAAACCACGAGCCAAGGGTGGCCCAGGGCAGGCAGTGCCCTCACTGACGGCTCACAGTCCCACGGAGCCTGAGCAGAGCCGAGCGCTGGCAACAGGCTCCACCAAGAACCCCGGCCATGGCAAGTGATGAGGCAGATCCAGGGCCCATCCAGGGAGCCCAGTGAGGAGCAAAAGGCAACAGAGCCAGAGACAGGGCTGGAGACCACCAGAGCTATGACGTAGCTGAGGCAGGACTGGGGGCCAGGGCTGAGCTGAAATGGGGCTTGCAGCTCGTGGGTATGGGTGGGGGCCCGGGGGAGCCTGGTCAGGGCCGTTAGGGGCTATTGGTGGCCTGAAGGCCACGACAGCAGCTTTCATCAATATTGCAGCTGGCCTTAGGCCCTTCCTTTCCAGAAATGCAAGTCTTTTGCTTTTTGATTCTTTCAGCCTGGATTAAGCCAAAGGAAGAGCTGTCGAGGGAAGAATAATGAGCGGAAGGAGCCATAGGCAAGAAATTCTAGGAGCACTATGTTTTGCATCTTCAAGAGCTCAGTCTAATCTGAGCTCTCAGCTCTCAGTCTCAAGGAACAAGACCGGCTTTGTTCAGGGAACCTCCATGTAACAAAACTGGACCGAAAGTTGGAATTTATCTGCCCAGAGACAGGCTGACCAACGCAGAATGCCTCCTGGTGGCGTTTGTTTGAAAGTGGCTTTATATTAGTAATGAGATGAGTGAAGAGGGACTTTGCCCGGAGCAGTGTTGCAGCAGCACTGAGCAGTGCTTGTGCTGACCTCCCCTGGAAGATGCAATGAGATCCTCAGTTCTCTGCAGCTGAATACCGAAAATTTGGTCGAGCCTCATCCCTGCCAACTTGTCCACCTGGTAGAGGTTTTTACCAACTGCCATTCAGTAGTAAGATTCTTTGCAGTCTAATAATTGCATGAAAATGTCACCACATCCATATTTTCAAGGTAATATTTGTAATATGTTGTTTTTAAGGAATTAGCTCTCTCGGGTTATGTTTTTAAGAATATACTTTTGCTTTCCAATCTTTGGAATACTTGCCTTTCTGGCAGGTTTCCGAACTCCTTTTGGTTTGCAGTACACATGTCAAAGGATGTCCGCTCTTGACCTTCTAGCCTTCTGTTTGGTCATGAAGCCTCTACAGGGCTTCAGCCCCGTAGGCAGAGGGAGGAACCACCAGCAGGTCTCCCAGGGACCTGTCCTTGCTGGCAGTGGGGGTCACACCTGAACCCGCACAGCGCCATTTCAGATGTCAGGGCCAGCCCCAGATCCGGCCCCCAAGGTGCCGCCACATCATGTCCCCGCTCTCCTTCCCCATAGCCCATGGACCCAGGCAGGATCCTCCTCAGAGACCCGCAGCCCCAACACCCGACACCAAAATGGTCAAGACAGCCTGGAAAAATGGCTTGAATAAGTAGGCAGGGGCAAGACAAGATGGCAATCTTCAAATCAGACCAAACACTCGTTTCTGTAGCTCCCTAAGACTTGAGCACTCTGTGGGCCAATCCATGCTCACGCTGCAGAGAGATCAAAGCCAACATCTTGTTTAGAAAGATTTCTGTACCAACGAGGGAAAAAGGATGCTCTGCATATTTGATTCCCTCTGTGTTTTGCTTTCTCCACTTGCTTTTCATTTGTTGCTGCTGGTGCTTCAGGACATACACCTTTACTTTTGGGTATGGGCTTGGGATCCTGAATGCAACGCTCAGCACATTTAAATGCTGAAGTATGAAAAAACGGGCAGTCAAGGGAAAAGACTTTGGAAGTGCTGGTGAAGGAGGCAAAACCACCAGCGGCTCGCTGTCCCCAGGGAAACATCTGAAAATGATCTTGATCTTCTGAACTGTCTGGTGTGTGACAGACTTCTCCCTCTTTCCCTTTTGTGTTTATCGTGGAAGAGGTTTAGTATCTATCTGTTTTATGCATCACTTCAAGTCTGTGCTTTATGCATATCAACACCTTTTCATGCAGAGAAATTAGACATCAGCTTTTGCTGCTTTTCCCATCAATGCTTCTCTCTCCCTTCAAGTCCCTATCCTTCACGCAGGTTTTTTTCATTATATCGTTGGAAAGCGCATGTGGCCCACGTTCCCCCAGCGCGGTGGCTTTCCCCTGCGTGCAGCCTTCACTCCGGGAGAGCTTTTTGCTTAGCACAGTATCTGGAATTGTTTCCCTGAGTGCCAAATGCACATGGACTCTCTGTGTGCCATGAGCTTGGCACTGCTTTTCAGCCTGCAGAGACTGGATGATGATACCAGGGCAATGCGAACGGTGGGTTTCCATCCCTTGTCTCACAACCCTGTGCCATAACACCTGTGCTGCTACGGGCGATCGCAGCCCAGGGCCAGCCTTGCCAGGACGGGGCAGGGTCTCGCCTGGGGCTGCTGCTGGAAGAGCTGCGTTCCCTTTCCCTGACCCTGGCGGAGGCCTTGGCCAAGGCCTTGGCCTGAAGCAAAGCACCAACACTCACAGGCACCTTCAAGGCATTTGTTTTATTAGCAAGGAGTGGGGGAAAGTCCCCTCCAAGTCCAGGTACCAGCTGGAGAAGGGGTTCAGCATTTACAAGGGACTGTGCGAGTTCTCAGTGCAGTAGTGCAATGCAGTCGCCTGCATGCTGCTCTTTGAAAATCAAGAGGTATGTCTCGAGCCCTGGAGCTCTTCTGATGGTCCTCCGAGAAGACAGCAGATGTTTCTTCATGTGGGCACAACAGGCGAGGTGGTTCTGCCAGGGCCAAAACCATTGCTGTTGTGCAGCACCAGGGGTCAGGGATGAGCTGCCTCGGTGCAAGGAGAACGAGTTGGCCTGTGGGAAGAGGCAGAGATGATGTGTGACGGTGGGATCCTCTCCTTCCTGACACACACACCGATTCTGCAAGAGCACCTGCCATAACCCCAAACACCCATCCAAGGTGTTTTTGTCCCTGGCTTGCCCAGTGAGAGAGACCTTATCTCCAGCCTCAGCTAAATAAAATCAATCCTCCAGGATGGTCTGCATTGACGGGAAGAGATAAATCCCCAATTTCAGCATGGACATCTCAATCTGCTAGATATTTGGAGGGATTTCACACCAATGCCAAGGCAATTCCCCAAGACCCCCTCTCCTTGGGGACACTGGCTCCCTCTTGCCTGGTTGCCCTGCATCTGCCCGAGCTCCTACCTTGGAGGCCAGGGTCAGGTTCACCAGCTGGGCTGCCCATCGCTGAGGTTGATCTGCTCAAGGATTTGGCTGTAGCGTCGCGTGAGGGCGTTGGCGTCTCTGGTGAGGTGGGTGAGCACCTGCTGCAAGCCGTTGAGGTGGTGGGAAAGGCGCTCCTCCAGGTCAGCGTCAGCGTCTGCTGCATCGTCTGGGGCTTTGTGCGTGCTGGCGCCGGGCAGGCTCTGCTCGGTGACGGACCCCAGGCCTCTCTCCACCACAGGCTTGATGGACTTCAGGAGCTGGTAGCGCTCGTACAGGTCCCTGCGGCCATCGGCAGCGGGGGAGGCCTCGTCGGGCTCCGGGAAGACGCCTCGGAGCAGGCTGGGAAACATCACCTCCTGCTCCATCTTCTGGGTGGCTGAGAAGTACTGCTCCATGGCCCAGCTCCCGCGGCTCCGGCAGTGCTTTTCTCGGCTCGATGGGCACCGTCTGCTCCCCCTGCCCCGGGGAGGACTTTTTATGCCCGGGGTGGCTGTCTGGGGTGGCCGTCCCTCCTCTCCTCGCAGCCAACGGCCGTGCTGGACGGTGCTGGGGCTTGGCTGCGTCCCCAGCTGGAGCTGAGCCAAGGTGCAATCGGCCCTGTCTGAGCCTCTGCTTGGCCTTCATCCGAGCTGGCTGGAGATCCTGGGGCACTTCTGCACGCAGATCAGGACGTGGCCACGAGGGGAGCTGCTGAAGGGCCCCCTCCCAGCCTGTCCTCCCTCTGCCGCTGCTGCTGGAGATGGTGGGGAAAGTGCTGAGCTCCTGCCCCCACCACCACGGTATGTCTCCTTTCTCTCCTTATGCAATGCTTGGCACACGATTCCTCCTGGGAAGTTGTGACACACCATTTCATCACAACTAGCCCAGAGGTGACGGCAGTCGGCAGCAGCCAGGGAGCAATTTGGAAAGAATGCACCGTCAGTGAGCTGCTGTGCTGGGTTCAGCATTGCCTGAGACCAAGGCATCTAATTATTATAATATATATATGTATAAAAAATATATATTTTGTATATATATATAATATATGATATAATTCGGCTAATTGGAGGCTATCCTGCTGGAAAGCAGATCTGCAGAGAACGACCTGTTGGACAGCAAGTTGACCACGGGCTAGCAATGAGCCCTCACAGCAAAGAAGGACAGTGGTTTCCCAGGCTGCATTAGGACCTGCCAGCAGGTCGATGGAGGTGATCCTCCCCCTCTACTCAGCCCCGGTGAGGAAGCATCTGGAGGTGTTCAGTTCTGGGCTCCCCAGCACTGGAGCGAGTCCAGCCAAGGGCTATTTAAGATGATGAAGGGACTGGAGCATCTCTCGTGTGAGGAAAGGCTGAGAGAGCTGGGCCTGTTCAGCCTCAAGAAGACTGGGGGGGGGGGGTTGTTATCAACGTGTACAAGTATCTGAAGGGAGGGTGTCAAGAGGATGGGACCAGACTCTTTTCAGTGGTGCCCAGCGACAGGACGCGAGGCAACGGGCACAAACTGAAACACAGACAGTTCCATCTGAACATGAGAAAAAACTTCTTCACTGTGAGGGTGACAGAGCACTGGAGCAGGTTGCCCAGAGAGGTTGTGGAGTCTCCTTCTCTGGAGATATTCAAAACCCGCCTGGATGCAATCCTGTGCAACGTGCTGTAGGTGACCCTGCTTGAGCAGGGGGGTTGGACTAGATGATCTCCAGAGGTCCCTTCCAACCTCAGCGATTCTGTGATTCTGTAATAGGATGTGACCATGAGAAACCCCAGAAGTAGCCCATTTCCGAGAGCTCTCCCCCAGCCGTGGGGCGTGCTGGGGAAAGACAACCTGACCCCGCGATGGGGAAAGTCTTGCAGCTCGGGGCGCTGAGCAGTCTGCACGTGGGGGGAACGACACGGCGCCCGGGGAGCAGCGTGGCTCAGGGCTTCCCGCTGCGACCGGGGCCGTGGGAGAGCTCGGCCAGGGCCAGACGCTGGTCTTGGCGAGCTGGCCGGTTTGGCGACGGAGAGGACGGTGGGCACAGGGAAGGCTCAACCTGGAAAGTCCCCCCTGAAGCCAGTTTTCTGCCCTCCCCTCTGCAAGGATGCAGCCCGTGCACGGGACGGCCGCGCTGCCTCCCTCGCCCCGATGCTCCCCGTCGGCGCCCACAGAGCGGGACACGGCCGATCCCACCCGCACCGCTTCGGAGACCCCCGCCGCAGCGTGCCGGCAGGGTCCGGGGGAGCCGTTGCCGCCCTGCAACCTGGAGACCCCCCTGCGCGGGTCCGGCTCGGGCACATCGTGGGGCCGCGGTGCAGCCGAGCTGCCGACACGCGGGGCAACGGCCCGGCCGCGGGCTTGGCGTCAGCCCGTCCCCGTCAGCAGGGCAGAGGCCAGGGCCGGGGAAACGGCCGGCTCTGCCCGTCCCGACGTGGCCGAGCGGCCGTGCGGAAAGAGGCCCCTATTTTGGGAACGTCCCGCGGGCCCCTTTGGCCTTTGGCTCCCCTTGGCGACGGGCAGCGCTCCCTGACAGCGCACCACGCGCACGCACCGTGCCACCGGCGGCCTGCGAGCGTCCCGCTGTGCGGCACCGGCCAGGAGCCGGCGCTGGGCTCTGCCCTCTGCCGCCCGCACCGGCCCGGCCCCCGCCCGCACCGGCACCCCTGCCCTCGGCGCTCTCTGTCTGCTGAGGGAGCCCCGCGGAGGCACCGGCCCTGCCTGCTGCGGGCTCGGGAGCACGTCCCGCGCGTGGCCAGCCCCGACGTCCTCCTCCCTGCCTCGCTGACCCCAAGCTGCCGCGGGCACCAGGGCGCTCGTGCTCCCCGCTCCCGACACGTCCGCTGCCGAGAGCCCCGCGGGCTCAGGGCCCTGCAGCTGCCTCAGCCCGCGTCTGGCCCCAGCAGCACTCAGGGTCCGGCCGTTCCCTCTGTTGGGGCTGCCCGGGCCTGCCCGGAGCCCTCAGCTCCTTCCAGATGCTCCCTGCTCTTCTGGGTGTCCGGCCACGGTGATTCAAGGGTGGTCTCTGGGCAGCGTGAGGTGGAACAAATCCCATTTCTGTCATGTGAGGACTTGTCTCTCCTGGGCCTCCTTTTATTTGAGGAACCTCTGTGTTAGCTTATCCACATCCATGGCAATGATTCGGGACTCTCTGAGTGCTGCACGGAGTTGTAATGTCTGCTACATCCCAGCGTGCCCCATTTCTGCATGCACAAATCCATCCCCCAGGACCAAACATGGTAATCCCCCAGGCACCTGCAGAGGGGGGGATTTAACGAAAAAAGTAAGTGCAAGAAGGCCGAGGTGAGACATGACCAACATCCCACACGGAGATGCTGCCAAGGAGCACTTGAAAACAGCCCTTGCCCAACAGACCTCCTTTCTGGGGTGCATTTCTTGCACTATTCCTTGTCCTGGTGCGCAACAAGTTGACCATGAGCCAGCAATGTGCTCCTGAGGCAATGAAGGCCACTGGTATCCTGGGCTATGTTAGGAGGGGTGTTGCCAGCAGGTGGAGGGCGGTGATCCTTCCCGTGGTGAGGCCACACCTGGAGCGCTGTTTCCAGTCCTGGGCTGCCCAGTACAAGAGAGACATGGAGCTACTGGAGCGAGTCCAGCAAAGGGCTACTAAGATGATGAAGGGACAGGAGCATGGCTCATATGACGAGAGGCTGAGAGAGCTGGGACTGTTCAGCCTGGAGAAGAGAAGACTGAGAGGGGATCTTGTCAATGTGTTTAAGTATCTGAAGGGAGGGTGTCAAGAGGATGGGGCCAGGCTCTTCTCAGTGGTGCCCAGCGATAGGACAAGAGGCAACCAGCACAAACTGGAACATATGAAGTTCTGCTTGAACACTGGAAAACACTTCTTCACTGTGAGGGTGACTGATCCCTGGAACAGGTTGCCTCGAGAAGTTGCAGATTCTCCATCCTTGAAGATATTTACAACCTGACTGGACAGGGTCCTGGGCAGCCTGCTCTAGGTGACCCTGCTTGGGCAGGGGGTTGGACTAGATGATCTCCAGAGCTCTTTTCTGATCCAACAGTCCTGTGATCTGACAGTCTGGTCAGGCACTCACCAGGTTTTGTGCCTGGCTCCTGTGCACACACAGAGGCCATACTCTTCCCACAGCAGAAGACCCAGTTTCAGTGAGGCCACGTGCAACTGCAGCTTTTCCAGGTCTGTGGCTCCAGCCAGCCCCGTGAACGCCTTTGGTATGGGATGTCTTTCTCTATGGGAAAAGCTGGGTGGATGAAAGCCAGGTCAGGCTGTCCCAAGGACAAGACTCAGAGCCAATGAGACCCCGGAACATGAGGTGCCCTCACCAGACATCTCCTCGCCTGAAGTGCCTGATGCCTGTGGCTTGCAATGCCTCTCCCCAAGGAGGTTGGCTTGGGGCTAGCTCAGGGCTTGGGATGCCCCAGGACAGGGCTGCACAGGGTGGCCCCCGGCCTCGGCATCTCAATCCTGCAGTTTCTTGCTGGGTGTCACTGGGGCAGGCAGGTTGTCAACAGCAGCAGCCCAGAGCTGACACCATGGCTCGTCAGTCCACCAGGGACTCCAGCACAGACCTTATCTCCCTAAGCCTGGCCGCAGGCTGTGTTTCCTTGGCCAGGCTCCTTTCCAGGAGTGCCTAAGGGTCAAGAATGTCCCAGACACACTCTTAGTGAAGAGCTGGTGCATTGGAGGAGCTTCAAGGAAGCCTCTTTGGCTAGTGCTTCTCCTGAGGCTTTCTAGGGTCCAGCAGACTCCTTGATGCCCCAGGGAGGGCTACAGCCACTTCCCCTCCCGGCATTAGCCCTGACACCCTGGAGGCAGCAGCAGTGCACCCTGCCCGGTTCATCCCAGTCTCCTTGACCTCTTTCCTCAGGGTCTCCAGGAGCAGCGGGACAAAGAGGATGGGCTGGGAGAGGGCCCTTGGGCAGCTCCTGGCCCCATCCTCCTCCTCCCCTCTCCCACAGGGTCTCGCCAGCAGTGTGTGGGTGAGGCATCCAGCTCCTGGACTCCTCTCACCTTATTCCTTCAGGTCCCCAATGTGGGATGCTGGATTTCTCCAAGCGCCCTGGGGAAGGGCTTCTGCCCTGGTTCCTCTGCAGTGTTGTTGCTGCAGCCTTCACCCAGGGCAGCCGTCTGCTTTGAGCAACGTCTGGGAATATTTCCTAGCGCGACTCCTGCCCACGGAGCCTCTGTGTGTCGTTACTTCACCAATGCTTTTCCGCCTGGGACAGCTGTAGGGCCCCAAGCACTGCACGCAGGCGGTTTCCTTGCGTGTCCCTGGGAAACCAGGGGACTGACACTGCTCTCAGCAGTTGTTTCAGCAGAACTGCACAAGGATCTCGATCGCTCAATCCCCTCTGCTCCCTCAGCACCTCTTACAAGCAGCCCCACCACCACGCTAGGGAAATACAGGGAGCCGAGGGCTCCGGGCAGGCCCGGGCAGCCCCAACAGAGGGAACGGCCGGACCCTGAGTGCTGCTGGGGCCAGACGCGGGCTGAGGCAGCTGCAGGGCCCTGAGCCCGCGGGGCTCTCGGCAGCGGACGTGTCGGGAGCGGGGAGCACGAGCGCCCTGGTGCCCACGGCAGCTTGGGGTCAGCGAGGCAGGGAGGAGGACGTCGGGGCTGGCCACGCGCGGGACGTGCTCCCGAGCCCGCAGCAGGCAGGGCCGGTGCCTCCGCGGGGCTCCCTCAGCAGACAGAGAGCGCCGAGGGCAGGGGTGCCGGTGCGGGCGGGGGCCGGGCCGGTGCGGGCAGCAGAGGGCAGAGCCCAGCGCCGGCTCCTGGCCGGTGCCGCGCAGCGGGACGCTCGCAGGCCGCCGGTGGCACGGTGCGTGCGCGTGGTGCACTGTCAGGGAGCGCTGCCCGTCGCCAAGGGGAGCCAAAGGCCAAAGGGGCCCGCGGGACGTTCCCAAAATAGGGGCCTCTTTCCGCACGGCCGCTCGGCCACGTCGGGACGGGCAGAGCCGGCCGTTTCCCCGGCCCTGGCCTCTGCCCTGCTGACGGGGACGGGCTGACACCAAGCCCGCCGCCGGGCCGTTGCCCCGCGTGTCGGCAGCTCGGCTGCACCGCGGCCCCACGATGTGCCCGAGCCGGACCCGCGCAGGGGGGTCTCCAGGTTGCAGGGCGGCGCCGGCTCCCCCGGACCCTGCCGGCACGCTGCGGCGGGGGTCTCCGAAGCGGTGCGGGTGGGATCGGCCGTGTCCTGCTCTGTGGGCGCCGACGGGGAGCATCGGGGCGAGGGAGGCAGCGCGGCCGTCCCGTGCACGGGCTGCATCCTTGCAGAGGGGAGGGCAGAAAACTGGCTTCAGGGGGGACTTTCCAGGTTGAGCCTTCCCTGTGCCCACCGTCCTCTCCGTCGCCAAACCGGCCAGCTTGCAGAGACCAGAGTCTGGCCCTGGCTGAGCTCTCCCATGTCCCCGGTTGCAGCGGGAAGCCCTGAGCCACGCTGCTCCCCGGGCGCCGTGTCGTTCCCCCCACGTGCAGACTGCTCAGCGCCCCGAGCTGCAAGACTTTCCCCGTCGCGGGGTCAGGTTGTCTTTCCCCAGCACGCCCCACGGCTGGGGGAGAGCTCTCAGAAATGGGCTATTTCTGAGGTTTCTCGTGGTCACATCCTATTACAGAATCACAGAATGGCTGAGGTTGGAAGGGACCTCTGGAGATCATCTAGTCCAACACCCCTGCTCAAGCAGGGTCACCTAGAGCACCTTGCACAGGATCACGTCCAGGTGCGTTTTGAATACCTCCAGAGAAGGAGACTCCACAACCTCTCTGGGCAACCTGCTCCAGTGCTCTGTCACCATCACAGTGGAGAAGTTTCTCCTCATGTTAAGATGGAACTGTCTGTGTTTCAGTTTGTGCCTGTTGCCTCGCGTCCTGTCGCTGGGCACCACTGAAAAGAGTCTGGTCCCATCCTCTCGACACCCTCCCTTCAGATATTTGTACACATTGATAACAACCCCCCCCCCCTCAGTCTTCTTGAGGCTGAACAGGCCCAGCTCTCTCAGCCTTTCCTCACACGAGAGATGCTCCAGTCCCTTCATCATCTTAAATAGCCCTTGGCTGGACTCGCTCCAGTGCTGGGGAGCCCAGAACTGAACACCTCCAGATGCTTCCTCACCGGGGCTGAGTAGAGGGGGAGGATCACCTCCATCGACCTGCTGGCAGGTCCTAATGCAGCCTGGGAAACCACTGTCCTTCTTTGCTGTGAGGGCTCATTGCTGGCCCTTGGTCAACTTGCTGTCCAACACGTCGTTCTCTGCAGATCTGCCTTCCAGCAGGATAGCCTCCAATTAGCCGAATTATATCATATATTATATATATATACAAAATATATATTTTTTATACATATATATATTATAATAATTAGATGCCTTGGTCTCAGGCAATGCTGAACCCAGCACAGCAGCTCACTGACGGTGCATTCTTTCCAAATTGCTCCCTGGCTGCTGCCGACTGCCGTCACCTCTGGGCTAGTTGTGATGAAATGGTGTGTCACAACTTCCCAGGAGGAATCGTATGCCAAGCATTGCATAAGGAGAGGAGGGAGACATACCATGGTGGCGGGGGCAGGAGCTCAGCACTTTCCCCACCATCTCCAGCAGCAGCGGCAGAGGGAGGACAGGCCAGGAGGGGGCCCTTCAGCAGCTCCCCTCGTGGCCACGTCCTGATCTGCGTGCAGAAGTGCCCCAGGATCGCCGTCCAGCTCGGATGAAGGCCAAGCAGAGGCTCAGCCAGGGCCGATTGCACCTTGGCTCAGCTCCAGCTGGGGACGCAGCCAAGCCCCAGCACCGTCCAGCACGGCCGTTGGCTGCGAGGAGAGGAGGGACGGCCACCACGGACAGCCACCCCGGGCATAAAAAGCCCTCCCCGGGGGCAGGGGGAGCAGACGGTGCCCATCGAGCCGAGAAAAGCACTGCCGCAGCCGCGGGAGCTGGGCCATGGAGCAGTACTTCTCAGCCACCCAGAAGATGGAGCAGGAGGTGATGTTTCCCAGCCTGCTCCGAGGCGTCTTCCCGGAGCCCGACGAGGCCTCCCCCGCTGCCGATGGCCGCAGGGACCTGTACGAGCGCTACCAGCTCCTGAAGTCCATCAAGCCTGTGGTGGAGAGAGGCCTGGGGTCCGTCACCGAGCAGAGCCTGCCCGGCGCCAGCACGCACAAAGCCCCAGACGATGCAGCAGACGCTGACGCTGACCTGGAGGAGCGCCTTTCCCACCACCTCAACGGCTTGCAGCAGGTGCTCACCCACCTCACCAGAGACGCCAACGCCCTCACGCGACGCTACAGCCAAATCCTTGAGCAGATCAACCTCAGCGATGGGCAGCCCAGCTGGTGAACCTGACCCCGGCCTCCAAGGTAGGAGCTTGGGCAGACGCAGGGCAACCAGGCAAGAGGGAGCCAGTGTCCCCAAGGAGAGGGGGTCTTGGGGAATTGCCTTGGCATTGGTGTGAAATCCCTCCAAATATCTAGCAGATTGAGACCTCCATGATGAAATTGGGGATTTATCTCTTCCCGTCAATGCAGACCGTCCTGGAGGATTGATTTTATTTATCTGGGGCTGGAGATAAGGTCTCTCTCACTGGGCAAGCCAGGGACAAAAACACCTTGGATGGGTGTTTGGGGTTATGGCAGGTGCTCTTGCAGAATCGGTGTGGGTGTCAGGAAGGAGAGGATCCCACCGTCACACATCATCTCTGCCTCTTCCCACAGGCCAACTCGTTCTCCTTGCACCGAGGCAGCTCATCCCTGACCCCTGGTGCTGCACAACAGCAATGGTTTTGGCCCTGGCAGAACCACCTCACCTGTTGTGCCCATATGAAGAAACATCTGCTGTCTTCTCGGAGGGCCATCAGAAGAGCTCCAGGGCTCGAGACATACCTCTTGATTTTCAAAGAGCAGCATGCAGGCGACTGCATTGCACTACTGCACTGAGAACTCGCACAGTCCCTTGTAAATGCTGAACCCCTTCTCCAGCTGGTACCTGGACTTGGAGGGGACTTTCCCCCACTCCTTGCTAATAAAACAAATGCCTTGAAGGTGCTTGTGAGTGTTGGTGCTTTCTTTCAGGCTTAAGCCCTGCCTGAGGCCTCCCCCAGGGCCAGGGAAGGGGAAATCACCTCTTCCAGCAGCTGAGACCGGTCTCCCCAGGTGAAACTGTGCTCCTTCCCGGCAAGGCCGGCCCCAGGTTGGGTTCTCCTGTAGCAGTGCTGCCTCAGCTTATGATGGTGGGCATGGCCACTTTTCAGCACTGGTGGTGGAGGGAGACAGGCCCTTTTCTCGCACCCATCTTGCACAGGCTCATCTGCTTATGGGGATGGGGATCCTGGGACATAGAGGTCCTGGAGCCAAGGGACACCTTTCACCTTATAGCAAGTGTAGCTGGACACTCATCTCTGCTCCAGCATGTGACGGTGTGCTCCTTTCCCCCAATGATGTGCTCTCTCCCCTTCAACCTGACCTCCCTGCAGAGAGCACAAATGCAGGGACTAATTGAGCATGTGCCAACTAAGACCCATCTAGCATGCAAATATGACTATGAGTCAATCATCTCCCCCCCACAAATAGGGGGCAGCCCAGAGCCCACTGAGCTCTCCTGCATGGCAGCGGGCTGCACTGCAGAACCTCCTTTTGAGCAGGGTCACCTCTCAAGGTTACTCCTCGAGGCTGAGGGAGATTCCTTACCTGCAACAGATCCTCGGTAAGTGATTAATAGCATGCTGAACTTTTGCGAACTTTGCTGAGTTATATCTCTGATTAATTGTGCACATAATCCCTTAGACATGAACCATTGACCAAGTCTGGGACTAGGACTGGATCCAGCCACACCTAGGCTCCTCTCCGAAAGAGTTTAGAAAGCAAGGGGGTCCTTTCTGAACCTCATGACTCAACGGGAGGGTCTCCGTTGCACACGCATCTGACCCTGTCCTTCATGCAGTAAATAACTGAGTGAACCTTGCCAATCGAACCTCATTAAATCATTCTTATTTATGATTGAACTTTGTTAAGTCGCTGTCCTACCGCAATAAACATAGTGCTGCTTCCATTTTACGAGTGAAGTGCATCACCCCTCCGCAACACAGAAGCACCTCCAACACACGAGGGTGTTATGGAAAATCAGGCTCGCCGGCCTCCATAACAGGGTCCGACCCTAGGTTCCTGCTGAGGCAGAAGTTCGAAGTCAGATTGAAGAAAAATAAAATTTAATGACATATGTGTGGTAATTACAGCTCGAGCTGGGTGCCTCCGAAGAGGGACCCCGAACAAAGAAATCCCTGGGCAATTATACCCTTACAATCTAAATTCCCCACCCCTTAAGCGATAGTTTGGACCAATAGTAATAGTTAGGTCTCGGTTCTTCCCCTTCTTCCTTGGGCCCCTTTATTGTCTCTAGGCAGGCCGCTGCTTATCTTCAAGGTTGGCTACTCCTGCTGTCCGTGTAACTTCTTTATCCCTCCAGCTTGAACCGGCTCTGGGGCCCCCTTTTACTTATCTAAGTAAAAGTTCACAGCAAGTTCACAGCCTGAGGCCTAAGGCTTCAGCAAATTTAGCTACTAATGCTAAGCAAGTTATGCTAAGCAATTAATTCTAGACAGCTTCAGTTCAATATTCTCTAACAAGGGACAGGACCGGATGGGAACAGGGAGCTGAACCAGCAGCCGCAGCTGCAAACAGCTCCAGCTAGCTGAAGGGTTTTGGCTTGTGCAAGGCTTCCTCCCAGGAAGAGGCACTGGAGGAAGCACCTCCAGGCAGCGCGCAGTGCAAAAAGGCGCACCGAGTGAAGGCTGCACGCTAGGGAATGCAACGGCAGTGGAGGAATCTAGCCCAGATGCACTTCTGCACCATGTACTGAGAAATCCAGCACACCGGACTGGTAATTTGAACTGACGAAGAAACTTTGACGACGGTTGCAACAAAAGTTAGAGTCCTGCTTTTTACCAGCTCCTCTCCTGTCCCCCAAAAGTGCACTCCATTACTGGAGCCATAGCTCAGAAAGGGAACATCAGGATAGTCACCAGCCGTTAACAGAAAAGGGAAGGAGGTAGAAGTCTGCACAGATAACAGAAAATTTACAGTGTTTTAAAGACCATTTTCGGATGTTTCCTTGGGGATATCAAGCCATTGCTGATTTTGCCATATTCACTAAGACAGCCTCAAAAGTTTCTTTGGACCGTCTGTGTTTTCAGACTCAAACATTTAAATATAGTTGGAAGTACTCTGACCTTCAGATGTGCTGAGCACTTGGACCCTGCAGTGAAGAGCTGCAGATCCTCATCATGTCTGGAAAACACTTGGGTTCAAGATGTGGATTCAGGATCCACAAACCAAGTTGGGAAGTGGAAAGGTTGGATCCTGATCATCATCCTCAGCAAGAAAAAGCAAACTGAGAAGGCAAAATATAAAGGGAATCAACTATGGAGGGCATACATTTTCCTTGGTGGTACAGAACTTCTTTCACAGCCAGCCTTTGGCTTTGATCCCACTACAGTGATCTCTGGGGCTGGTTCAGAGTATGCTCAAAAGTTGGGAAAAAAGCTAATGAGAAACAGAAAGTAGGAATCTACCCATCCAC
Source organism: Apteryx mantelli (assembly GCF_036417845.1). Taxonomy (NCBI): domain Eukaryota; kingdom Metazoa; phylum Chordata; class Aves; order Apterygiformes; family Apterygidae; genus Apteryx; species Apteryx mantelli. The sequence goes on from NC_089978.1 coordinate 5,455,729, forward strand.
TTTTTGTTTGTTTTTGTTTTGTTTTTTAATGCACTCTGCATAAACAATCTTCCATTTCCACAATTAAAAGTCTTAATAATTGAAAAAGGGATGAATCAAAATTATCACCATATTACAAATATCAATGTTACATATACATTGACAATATAATCATAATGTTAAAAGAAAGACTAATGAAACACTATGTATTTAATCATAACTTTAATTATATGAAAGTGAATAATCATTTTTTCCAAGCCGTGCACATTTGAACAGTCATTAACATGCAGCCTGTTTAAGTTACCACTAGGGAACTGGTTCAGTGCACTGCATCTTGTGACACAGGCTCGCAGCTGCTGAAGAAAACCTCAGCGAATGGGACAGAAATCCTCCAAAAGCTCTCCTATTCTCTTCTTTTCTGCAAAAGGCAATGAATAGAATTGCAATTCAACATTTCAGGTAGATTTTGAAGACTTGAATATCAAAGGCTTCATTTTTTTGATCAAAAACTTAACAAGGTCACCAAAAACTTGTCTCTTGCTACCTCCAGTGAAATATTAACTTGCAGCATAAACTAAGTAGGCAACTTCTCCTCCTTTTCACAGGGTTGAACTGCAGATCCCTATAAAGGAACCTCGCTACTAAGTGTTCTTTATTTCTACAGGTATCTACTGACACAGGATGATGCAAATCATAATCAAACAGCAATAGTCAACTAACTGTATTTTATTGGACAGTACACTAGATGCTTAACATAACTTCACCATTACATTGCTTCACATATTGACTAGATTTAGTAAAACAACGCTATTTACCAAGGCTCTTTCAAACAACATCAATTAGCTAGCAAAAACCAACTGCACTTTAGCTTCCTGACATTTCTATTTATACTTTTTTCACCTGTTCTACTTCTTTTCTGAATATTCATCACACAACGTTTTTGAATCAACGTGCACTGCAATTCTGAGAAGCTCAGAACCACCCTAGGGACAGCACTCTGTCACCACATCTAAAAGGGCACGACCTTACAGCGGGTAACCTATTACCGCTAAAGGAAAAACTTTTGGGGGCAAGGGCCTTTTCTGACTATAAGTTGTATAATGCCTGTAACAAAATCTTCATCTTGACTGGGGCCCCTAAATTTTATAAGAATAAAACCAACAAAAAACATAATTTCTAATTTTCATTACTTTCTTTGTTTCTCTTTTGCTGGCATGAGTTTGGTCTATTCTTTCTCTTGCGGCTCTGCAATTTTTATATTAAAATAAGCTTTTCAGAATAAGAGAGGGTCATCAATGCAGCTGATTTGCTGAGTGAGAATCTCTCTTTTCATATCACAAGTTTCCTGACTACTGTTGCAATTTATGTTGCAAATCAAGCGCAAAGTATGTACGACTTGCCAGAGAGAAATGGGATTCTATCAGTAACACATCAACATATTGATATATATTAGTGTTTATTAATCTCTGTGGTACAGCAGATTAAGGTCGTTCTTAAAATAACAGCTCATTATACCTTTCGTCTTAAAGTCTTCGGGATGTTGCTTTACATACTCGAACAATTCTCTGTCCCTTTTAGCATGTGCATATTCTGTACGCTTAATCAGATAATACCCAACAAACCAGCCCACAGTCGCAAACAGAATCTGGCGGTGAACACCTGGATCGTGATGAGAAAGTCCAAAGCGATCATTCGGCACGAGTAAAAACGCAAATAAAACAGAATCCCCCCAAAGATCACCCCGTCACAACGACAGAAAGCTCACGGGCAAGTACTAGGGGATCTCTCCCCTCTGTTGGAAACGCGCTGAATTCAGCTCAGCGATTCTTTGGCGGGTGCCACCCTCCCGCTTTGCGCCCCCGGCCCCTCGCAGGCAGGTCCCCGAATCCCCACAGCCCTTTCCCCAACCCCAGCTCCACACCCTGCTTCTCCCCAGGCGCTTCAGCCACCACAAACCTGCCCCAGCTTCTCTGCCCCACCTCGCCCTGAGCTCCCTCAGCCCCTCCTGGGTCCAGCCAGCCCCCCTCCCGGCCCCCCAAGTCCCCGCAGCACCCCTCACCTAGGCAAACCTCCCCTGCCGCCCCCCAAACAGGCCCCCTCACCTCAGGGCTCCTGCCCCTCACCCCCACCCCTATAAGCCCTCGCAGTCACCCCAAATCTCCCCAATTCCCACATAACACCCCTTTCCTCAACTCCCCTGGTTCCCCCCCCCAGCCCAAAGAGGCCCCCTCACCTCAAGGCTCCCTCCCCTCACCCCCATAGCCCTCACAGTCACTCTGACTGCCCCCCAAACCCTATATAATGCCCCCTTCCCCACCCCCCCAAATCTGCTCCAAACACCCCCAATCCCAAACAAGTCCCCTCACCTCAGAACTCCCTCCCCTTCACCCCCATCCTTATAACACTCATAATCACCCCAAATCCACCCCCCATAAAATGCCCCCTCCCCAGCCCCCCCTCGATCTCCTCCAACCCCCCCAAAAGATCCCTTCACCTCAGGGCTCCCTCACCCTTCCCCCCACCCCAAACCCTCCCCAAATCCCACATAATGCCCTTTCCCTGCCTCTCCTGTTCCCTCCCAAGGCGCCGCCTACACAAACATTCCCTCCTCCCCAACAGGCCCCTCACCTCAGAGCCCTCCCAGCCCTCACACACACCCCAAATCCCCACAACACCCCAGCCCTTCACCCCACAGACCCCCCAGCCCTCACACGCACCCCAAATCCCCACAACCCCCCCAGACCTTCACCTCAGGACCCCCCCAGCCCTCACACACACCCCAAATCCCCACAACACCCACAGCCCCCCACCTCAGGGCCCCCCCAGCCCTCACACAAACCCCAAATCCCAGCACCCCCAGACCTTCACCTCACAGACCCCCAGCCCTCACACACGCCCCAAATCCCCCCAGCCCCCCCAGCCCTTCACCTCAGGGCCCCCCCAGCCCTCACACACACCCCAAATCCCAACACCCCCAGACCTTCACCTCACAGACCCCCCAGCCCTCACACGCACCCCAAATCCCCACAACCCCTCAGCTCTTCTCCCCAGGGCCCCCCCAGCCCTCACCGGCAGCCCAACCCCCCCAGCCCTTCCCCTCAGGGCCCCCCGCCTCAGCCCCGCACCGGCTCGGAGGACGGGCCGGCGGTTGAAGCCGTTGTCCAGCAGAGCCGCCCCCCAGCCGGCCAGGCCCAGCCACGCCGAGCCCTTGTTGAAGAGGGGCGGCGGCGGCAGCGAGCGCGCCTCGTCCGGCAGGAACACCATGGCGCCGCCGCCGCCCAAGGTGCCCGGGCGGCGCGGAGCGGAGCGGAGCGGAGCGGTGTTGCGCTGCGCCCGTCCGCCGCGCGCCGCCGCCGCGCGCCCGCGTTCCGCCGCCCCCAGCGCCCCCCCCCCCTCCGCCCCGGGCTTTTATTAAAGACAAAACAAACCCCCCCAAAAAGTGGGGAGCCCTGCGGGGTTCAGCGTGTCCTTCCCGGCCCTTCCCGCTCGGCTGCTCTGCCCGCCTGGCAGCAGGAGGCCCAAGGGCCCGTTTCGGTGCGCCGCGGCTTTAATTCGGGTGGGAAACGCGCCGCCTGCGCAAAGCTTTGAGGCGCAAAGAGAAGCGGGAATAAGGACGCGGGAGGCTCCAGGCCGCTGCGGCCGGTTTTAAAGCAGCCACCGCAAAGACTACGGCAAAGCAGGAAGCTTAGGAAACAGAAACAGCCGAAACACCTCAGGACAAGTTTTCAGCTAGTCACTGCTATATCCTTATCACAGAATGGCTGAGGTTGGAAGGGACCTCTGGAGATCATTTAGTCCAACCCCCCTGCTCAAGCAGGGTCACCCAGAGCACCTTGCACAGGATCGCTGTCGCGAAAGGAGTGATGCACTTCACTCTTAAGAGGGAAGCAGCACTACATTTATTGCGGTAAGACAGCGACTTAACAAAGTTCAATCGTAAATAAGAATGATTTAATGAGGTTCAACTGGCAAGGTTCACTCAGTTGTTTACTGCATGAAGGACAGGGTCAGATGCATGCGCAAAGGAGACCCTCCCGTTGAGTCACGAGGTGCAGAAAGGACCCCCTTGCTTTCTAAACTCCTCCTTAGAGGGGTCTGGGCTCTGGGCTGGATCCAGTCCTAGTCCCAGACTTGGTCAAAGGCTTATGCCTAGAGGAGTGTGTGTGAAGGAGACCCTCTTGTTGAGTCACAAGGTTCAGAAAGGACCCCCTTGCTTTCTAAACTCCTTTGGAGAGGAGCCTAGGTGCAGCTGGATCCGATCCTAGTCTCAGACTTGGTCAACGGTTCATGTCTAAGGGATTATGTGCACAATTAGTCAGAGATATAACTCAGCAAAGTTTCGCAAAGTTCGCAAAAGTTCAGCATGCTATTAATCACTTACCATGGATCTGTCGCAGGTAAGGAATCTCCCTTAGCCTCGAGGAGTAACCTTGAGAGGTGACCCTGCTCAAGAGGAGGTTCTGCAGTGCAGCCCACTGCCATGCAGGAGAGCTCAGTGGGCTCTGGGCTGCCCCCTATTTATGGAGGGGGGAAGATGATTGACTCATATTTGCATGCTAGATGGGTCTTAGTTGGCACATGCTCAACCAGCCCCTACATACATGCTGTTTACAAGGAGGTCAGGTTGAGGGGGAGAGAGCACAGCAGTGGGGGGGGAAAGGAGCACACCATCACAATCGCGTCCAGGCGGGTTTTGAATATCTCCAGAGAAGGAGACTCCACAACCTCTCTGGGCAACCTCTTCCAGTGCTCTGTCACCCTCACAGTGAAGAAGTTTTTTCTCATGTTCAGATGGAAGTGTCTGTGTTTCAGTTTGTGCCCGTTGCCTTGTGTTCTGTCGCTGGGCACCACTGAAAAGAGCGTGGCCCCATCCTCTCGACACCCTCCCTTCAGATACTTGTACACATTGATAAGATCTCCTCTCAGCCTTCTCTTCTCTAGGTTGAACAGGCGCAGCTCTCTCTGTCTTTCCTCATAGGAGAGATGCTCCAGTTCCCTAATCATCTTTGTAGCCCTTCGCTGGACTTGCTCCAGTAGTGCCGCATCCCTCTTGTACTGGGGAGCCCAGAACTGCATACAGTGGTATGGTACCTTATGGTACAGGGCTTCCAAAGGACGGCTCACGAATGAGCTGAAAGAACTACAAGAGATGCTCAAGACAAAGATAGCAATAAAAAAAAAAAGTCTTTTATTTACATATTCCACAGTATGCAGTTATTATGCTCTCTTCTACACAGCAATAATCCCTTGTAGTTTGCCATACTGGTTTTCAGTAAAATACAACATTAATGAGAAAGCCAGGGAGGTTTTCTTCAGGACAGAAGTCTGGACTTTTTAAATAGCCAATATGAATACAAGGTCCTTTTCATTAAGTTTCACAGTTTATTCACAGCTAGCGGCATCTTACCAAGCTACACGTTATTGTCATGAGCTCTTTTGATAAGAGGTATTCTGGCTGGACAGTACAGCGGTGTTGGGAAAAAACCCTCCACTCATGGAGATGAAAGGTACTTGTACCCCCTGCCTTATCAACAGGTCTAAATCCTTGTGACAGCTCCTCACAGTGCTGGATGATCCTCTCAGCGGAATAACCTGGTATTGGTCCCAACAATGTTGCTTTACTCTGCCTTTTGTCTAACAGGAATGGGTTCAGTCAAGACCGAGACGTATAGTTTCAGCCAAGCATAGGTGATACCTAGAGCACAGTATACAGAGGTCAACAACAGAGGAACAAAAGGCAAGGTCAGTTTCCAGGGGGTCAGAGGAAATATAATTTCACAGAAGATTTCCAAAGGCACTAGTTGAACGAGGTAGATAGTTTCAAGCCAGTTAAGTAGAGGCCTCTCTCTCCTGTCAGAGGAAGAAGAAGAAGAAAAAAGTTAAAATATGTTATAGTAATAATCATTCTGTTTTTCAATTACCATTGGTGACACAAGTGACCACTGATGAGTGTCGCACGCTACATCACAATAAGGCTTTAAATAGCAATTAGACCACAGAGTTTTCAGTGGGAAAACACATAACAGTACTCCTAATTTCTTCATCATGTGGCTCTTATACCAAGTTCCAAGATTTCTTTGCTCAGCAGAAATGATTTTAAGTAAAAATCTTAGCAGCTGTACTGATTCACCCCACATCATTCTCCTGCCATGGCAATAACTGAACAGAGAGACCTTCCATACTTCATATACACATTTATTCCATGGAAGTTCTATATCCAAAGACTGGAAGCATCAGATTTGTCTTAAACACCCTCCCCACCAAACTTTCTGTGGAATTTGTGCTTCAAGATCTCTTGCAAAAAACACGCAATAGAGTTTTGACTTCAGAGAGTTTACAGGGAATTTGAATATGCTTCTCGAAGGAACTTGTTTTTTGGAAAATCAGGAACAAGAGACTTGCAAAAGCTCTTGAGCTCTAGACAGAAAATAAGCTCCTGCAGAGGTCCTAGGTTAGAGCTCTCAAGCAGGAATGATTTAAATTCTGGAATAGCAAGGGGCACAAAGCAGTCTGATTGAAAGAGGATCACCTATAAAAAACAGGTGACTGACTTAGCAAACACAACTCTACGGCATTTCCAATAGCTACTTTATTACAGCTTGGCTTTACCGTGAAAAGTCTGAGAAATGGGAGAGCAGTGACTACAGAGGATGTAGTGATGAACACTATCTTTGATCAAGCGGGTGCCGGATAAGTGGCCCCTGACACTACACTGAAGAATTCAGGCAATTAGTGTGTTTTGACAACCAAGCATTTGCAAAAGATGCTTGCTGACAAATTACAGCTTGTCATCAAAGCATGTTATTCACAGCCTGCCACTTTACACATGAAAACGCTAAGCACTACTGCAAAATGCAATAGTATTTATAACTCCTAGCACAGATAAACAATCTCCAGAGTACTCAGTTTAATAAGTGTTCTAATATTGAATTAAATCCTCGCAGGCTACAACTTCGTGCTTTAACAGTGCATCGAAGCAGGTGTGAATTTACCATCTTCTGCAACTAACTGGATAGTTGTCCCAACTCAAGCACAACAAGGATGTTTTATAACAGTCCTAAGTCTTGCCTCCCGAGACTAGGACAGAAGTATCATCTTTTGATGAGTAATATTTCAGTTTGATAGCATCCATTTCCCAGCCCATTCAACCCTGATGACAATACACTGTTCCCAGTGACAAAAGTGGTTTCACTCTTGGCTTCAGAACAGTTTAATTACCTGAATAGAGATTTCAGTGAAGAGAAGCTATAAATGGTAAAGAGCAGCATAAGTAGTATTTTAATTGGAAGTTCTGAAATACAAGAAACATTTAAAAAATTAATTATAAAGATATTGTAATTTATAAGGCAAAAATTTAAGTCATACTATTCAAACTTATGTTGTTTAATAATTGCTTTCTCCAAACAGAACAAAAAGTCTTACTGCTTAGGACGCTTAAAAATAAGTATATATTACACTAAATAATATATCAAGTATTGCAATACATGTACTTGAAGCATCTACAAACATATTGAACACACTAATTATAATTACAATACATGACAGTACTGAAAATAAGATTTTTCCTATTTAGAAAGATCAGAAATTACAGGGAAGCTTAAAACATAAGACTGAAAGCCAAATCAAAGATATTTAGTTCTAGGTTGCATGCTGGATACAGGCTAGTTAACAGAGAACGCAAAGGAAGCGGCTCATCTCTCAGGGCTGCAGCTTTTCTATAACAAATAAGCAGCATCATCAGACCAAACGGAGAATGTCTAGATTTGGACTCTGTCAGAAAGATGGCAATCATTATACAGAAGTTGCAGTGTTTTTGTAGCTATTATGGTCTAAGGGTTGAGCAAAGCAAATGGACCTTTAATTAAAAATGGAGGAGATGGGACAGAAGGGACCAGCTTTTGGTCACAAAGACAGATCAGGACATGCAGAGACAGAACAGATCTAACTTAAAATGGATGCTGCTTCAGGGGCATTTAGTTTAATGTACAAAAACGTTACTGAATTTAGAATCAATTCTCAAGCAACAACACTTTTGGTAGAAAACAGCATGAAGCCAGCTGGAAAACAGACAACCTGTCAGGTTTAATCTCAGATGGTCTGTATCACTATTGCTTTGCATGATTATGTTAGACAAGGAAGTTTCTAGAACTGTGGCAGAACCAGGGATAACAAATATCAACTATGACAATTTCCCATCTCTCTCCATTTCATCTTGAAGCCTACTGCTCTTCCCCCATTTTTTAAACAATGTTTCCTTTCACCAGTTGGAGAGTTTGGATTTAGGGAAACATGCTGACATACAGCTTTCAACTTTCTACATAAAATAATTCCAAATATTACCTACATGTCATCTCTGGGAAGAAAAAAAAAAGAAGATGAAAGCATAGAAAGAAGGAAAACTTTTTACCTGGCAATGTGAACAGCAATGGAAAAAGTGAAAAATGCCCTGTGGTTGTCAGAATCAAGTAGATGCCAGCATCCTTTGCTCTCTGAACAGACAACAAGCTAAAACGACAAGAATTTGTGTTATACTTTCGTCTTTTAGAAAATAAATTTATTTTCAGCTAAATAGTACACAAATCACAGAAGACAGACTGAAGAACAGGTCAAATGGAGATCAAACGGTGCCCCAGTTCCTCCAAATATTGGACCCTGCAATGGCATCTCCTTCCAAGCCAGATGGCCTCAGTGATAAAATGCAGGAGAGCGCCAGCCAGAAAAACCAACCCCAGAAAACCACATTTCTGCTGAATATCAGAAAGTCCTGAATGTTTCCACAAATAGTCTTTTTCCTTTGCCAGTGGGCTGCAAACACTATCATCCCTCCTTCCTCTCTTTTGTTTTGCCAGTATTAATTCTTCCCCTCACAAAATTCCTTTTGCAAAGGTTGGAACATCACTATAAATTTCTGAACAGACCAAAACAAAGGTTTGCAGCAATACCAGTCAGTCAGCTTATAAACTACACCCTTACTTCAACCCTGAAGAGGCCCAAGACCCTTTGGTAGCACTGAATATTGTTTTTGATGAGTATAGTACAAAAGGTCCCTTTTCTCAGTTGGCTCCTATACAATCTACCTAACGTTTTAAATATGAACCACAGCACTCATCCAGTACCAGCTTGATCTGCCCAGCAGCTATAACACTGCAGTATTTTTACGTTTATCCCTGCCAGAGTAGATCTCAAATCCTAACTATTCAAAGAACTTGATTAATTGCAAACGCTTGTGAAGAATCTATATATTTCATCTACTAAGCATCAGCCTTCATACTTCTGTTCATGAATCAAGGCTTGAACTAGCTGCAGTCACAGGTCTTATGTCAGAGTTACAGTAGCCTTACTCAATAGTTCGGAAGCATGAGCTATCCCATCTAAAACAGTGACAATAAGCCAGATGTTAGCAGTCTCACTTCTGGTCATACTCATCAGCTTAACCACTATGCGTTCTTGGCATATGTAAGTGTCTCAGCACCCATTCTTTCCTCTTGCTCACATCACTAGTTCTACAAAGTAGTTGTGTCCAGCTATGAAAACTCTAGGGCACACGAGAAATACTCTTTTCCACTTGTATTGATGGTCACATTTAATCAAAAGAGATGTTGTGGCAGGATCTTCATTCGCTAAATTTAGGCTTGGTTTGCTGAATTTGAGTATGACAGTAATGCCTAACTGTCCAAGCCAGGCAAGCCAATTAGTTTTTCCTCTTGAAAAGGCAAGGCCACAAGACATAAAATAAATAGGTCTTGACTTTTCTAGTGCAATGGATTTACCACACAAATGCAGTAGTCGCAGTGGAAGAACAAAATGACCTTGAGAAAGCAGTCTGCTTTCAACCACCATCCGACATCAGCAAAACGTTTTATCAAGCCTGCTCCCAAACTATCACTATGGCCATAAGGGGAACCCAAATGAATTGTTTTAAAGGCTGTGTGGCCACATGTGGCCTAAAGTCTGAATCCCTGTCTTCTAGGAGCACACTTTGAAGGTATTTTGTGTTATCCTAATGGCAATCAAGCCTCTGAATCCAAATGCATTGATTTCCTGTTATTGTATGCATCTTAATACACCTTAATTTTCAAGTGGAGAAAGAAGAGCATACATAGTGGGTAGCCTTGTCCGTCAGACTTCTAAATCGATTGCTTAATAGTCTCAAGATCAGGCACTTCTCTGTTCATTCTTCCACTCGTCTGTAAGTTAATATAAACTCTACTCAAAGTTTCTAAGTAGAAATTATTTTAAAGTAGAAGCCAGTACTTCTTAGTATTTCACAGAAGATGCTGCTTAACACCACACTAGTTTCCTGCATATACTATTCTACTAATGCCAGCATGTTCTGTTTATAAGAAGGCTGCGTTTTATCGGTGGCTCAAATCAGTTCTGCCAGAAGTACATTAAAAACTTTCAGCCTAAGGCATTCTGTAAACATGTTAATTCTCTGAAACATACTGAAAACTAAGTGATCCTCTTTTGAGGTTTCTTCAGCAAGTGGTCGCAGGTTCAGACTGGCAAACTACAACTTACAGAACTCACTTACCTTAAAGGCAGAATAGCAAGAAGTATCGCTTTTTCATGCACGTGCCAGCCAAACATGAAGGAGCTCAATGCACAAAGAACGACGCACTGAAGAAAGCCTCTGGGCCCTTGAGGTTTAAACCAAAGACAGAAAACAGAGGGCTAGAAACAACAGGCAAAAACAAGACTTCAGTGAAAAGCTTAACAATCCCGAACGCAAGCCGCTGACCACAAGAGCATTTACAACATTAATAAACACAACTGCACCCAGGTTGTGCTTGTATGGCACAAACACTGTACAGCATGGGAGGAAGAGAGTCTATTTGGGTGCGTAATGACTACTGCCTAAAGGACATTTGCCTACTTTTTTCCTGTTATATTGATGGAAGGCTTCAGTTGCACAGCCAACTCCTTGTTATTTGTGTTGCAAGAAACATTTCTGAATCTAACCCACTAAATTTATTTCATAGAAATACGTAAGGGTGTTGAAACAAAGATATTTCTGGTCAAAGGCTAATACAATCGCTCATTAGAGCGAAAAAGACTTTGTATCCAGTTAATTACTTATTGAGCCTTCAATTCCTTGCTTTTCATACAGAGAGCACCATGCTTACCTGTAGCTCATACTATTAGGAACACAACAAGCTTCCCAAACAATTCCATCAATATCTCTATTCAACTCCTGTCTCTTGAGTACTGGTTCAACTACCTGCTATCACAAAAGATTACTTCTAGCTCAGTATGCAGAATGGTTCTGATCCAACATTGCTTTTATTAATCTCTTTACTGCTCTAGAGCTGACGTAGGCCATAACTTTTGGTCATATTTGGAAAAAGTAATATCGTATATAAAAAGATACATTACTTCAAGATTTACGTTAATCACATTATTCCAGGGCAAAAAACATCTTACAGGAAATGAAGTCTCACATGGAATGTATGCTAATCAAACAAAAGCCACTGAGGACAGGACACATGAAGTTTACAAAACCATCGTTTGTTCTTACCAATATCGATACTAAAGTACAGATTAATGTTGCTAGTGGAGTCACAGAAGGGAGGACAGTATGCTGAAATTCTTGAACCAACCCTCCTGTCATTGAGGCTTTAGGAATTTTTGTGGGGTCAAGAAAGTTATACTTTAAACCTGGAAACAGAAGATTAAAAAAAAGCACAAACTGATAAATGTTAAAGAAAAAGAAACTGTAATACAGACCTGAACCAAGTATATGGCTAAAAGATGACAGAGGGGGGAGATTGATTTCTGACCTAACAACTGGAAACTGTTAGCATGCACTGTATTATGCTGATTATCAAGAGATTTAAGGCAATCTGAAAATCTAATTTGCTACCTGGATTTCATATGGGAAGACTAAAATCCAGAGAGCTATATCTGCAAATAAGCACCAAATACTAAGATTAGCATACTGTACCAACAACTGTTAATGCTTTATCCACGGCATTGTACAAAGCCCAGAAGTTTGGGGCCCAATAAGCATGGCAGAGGCCTCGCTTGAAAGGAAAAAGCCGTGAAATGACTTGAGGCAGCTGGCCCTAAAGAAAAAAAAAGAATGAAAGAAATGGCCTTTTTAGATGAGACATGGTTTATATTTTTATAACAACACATCTTATAAAAGTTCAGGGGATAAAAGGTGAAAAAGGAATCATTACCAATACTACAAAGGGGCCCAGTGAAAGAGCAGAAACAAGACAGACAGTCAATCCCATGAGAGTTACATGAAGAAAGCTGAAACTTCTCCACTTCACGGATCCATCTACAAGAAGCAAAAAGATTATGAATATGGATAGCAGGGCAAGCGGGGAGGGGGACAAAACATTCCACCCTAACAGTGAATTGCTAGCACATATACAACCTTTATATCAATATATTCAATTGCTTCCTTCAACAGTTAGTTTATAGTTACACTCTTCTTTATATACTGTTACACTAAGGAACTCGGGCATCAGCAAATTAGACTACAGCTCTGTATCAAACTTATTACTTATACAGGATAGTGGTAATTTTTGGACTAGATCACAATCGAGCTTCAGTTTCTTATGGATCAGTACACAGCTGTAAGCAGAAGCCTGTGGCAGGAGTTACTGCACATCAAGGATACATTGTGTGAGACTCACACAGGCCTGAAACCAAAGATATATTGTGCTACCTTGAATATGGGGCTACTTTTCCTGATCAGTAAATTGCAGACTATTTAAGATCTTACTGGACAAAAAAAATGTCTATTAAATGACAGGAAACTACTGTTCAGCATGAGATTAGTATGACTTCCAATTTAGTAGGACTGTATAAGTCCTTTTTCAGACTGAATTATTTTCTTTAAAATTGTGATCTGCCCAGCCACTGCCCCTTCAGAAGTGAACCTGTATTTGTTTGCTTGTGACTATTCTTATTTTCCATATCAGAAAATCCTATCATGGCATTACTTTGAAAATAGGTTATATTTCTTTCATTTGTGCTCTTCATTAACCTATGCCATTTTACTTCTTCCACATTGCAGATCCTGCATTGTACAACCTTTAGCTATCTTCTCTTTCAAGAGATGTGCCTTCTCTGCTCATGTGAGGAATATCAAACACTTCTCAGTGCTAAAAATGGAGAGAAACTCAAAGAAAGACTTTGGAATAATCTCTGATGCTATCTAATCATTCCATATGTACTCAGAATACTTCTTACAGCTTCAAACTGCCACCTGCAGTTGGTCCATGTTGGCTGTACTTAATAAAGAACTCAAGAAACACGAATTTTACAGGAACAAGTATACTTTATAGATCTTTCCAACTCTACTCCCCAAGCAGAATATGTTTCATTTGACCTACAGCCATCTTGTTATAAAGATAACTGCTTGTCTTTCGTCTTCCCTAAACCCCACTAATTAAAATGATCCCCCCCAAAGTGAGTGAAGAAACTTATACATCTTACCTGCATTATTTGCAGTAAAACAATAGGATCGCAACAAATAAATGCCATACGCTGGGGCCACATACACATAGATGTGTTTGAAATGCAGAAGAACAGCGAAAAGAAGAGCACCCTCCAAATATCTTTTCTAAAGGAAGAAACAAAACAAACCCCGAACTTTTCAACTTTGTACAAACTTTTAATTGTACTTCTGTTGCACTCTTCAGGTAACAGAACATTCATCATAGGCATAAAGCTAAATGAGTATTTTCTTCATTACGAGTCAAAATTACAAAGTAAATATTGTCACACACCACAGGTATAGAGACGGAAACTATTTTTCCACACGATACTTGGAAATCAGAGGAGGTCTCATCTCTCTGCAGCTCAGAGGCATGTCTTCTAAGGAGTGGTGTCTTATAAGGAGATAACATGGTGAGAAGCCATGCCATGTTGTTTAGGTGTAACACACAATTTAGCTTTCTCACAGGGAACAGGAATGCTGCACCATCAGCAAGCAAGCCTTTAGGGTGAGTTCCAACGTCTCTTCTTCCCCCAAAACTTACAAATAATTAGACATCCACCTTAGCACACCTCAGCTTTGAGCCACTCCCATTAACTTCTACATGAGCAGCACAATGAAGTGAATTAATGCACCAAAACACATATGATATGACCAGAACAGAGCCCCTCAAGCTTACCTGACATAGTCGGGCAATGGAAAGAAGCATCAGCCCAAACAGAAAGCCATTGTATTGGAAGTGAATATCTGAATTTGAGTCAAGAAAGGAATAAAGTAAGGTCTCTTTACTACTATCAGTTGCCTGGAGAGACTCAAACGTATAGTCAAACTCAAATTAAAATGGAAATTTAATCTTACATTTACTCTAAGTGGACATAAAATCATTATTTAATCTCACTTGCAAGTACAGACACAAGATCCACTAACACTAGTATATTATCGTGATGAAATAAACCAGCTCTTAATAAAAATCTGAGTACATGCATTCCGTGCAACTAATGGGCTATAAAACCAAAACAAATAAAAGATTACTATGATATGTTAAAACTTTTTGGCATACTCTCATTAACTAAATTCTCCAGTTTTTAAGTTAAGTACTAGTATCTGCCTGGTATTGTATTAATGGCTGGAGATGGTAACTTCATTTGCCACTCACAACCTCTCAGCAGGCAATTCAGACATGGATTGGGAAGGCCAGGGCCAATAAAACAATTGTCATTTTCTCCTCTGTGCTCCTTCTTTAGCTAGACTGATGCACGTTATGTTGAGACTGACCGACAATAATTAAACTTTCCAGAGTGATTTATTCTGCATGAGAATTAGTTACTTAAGAGGATATAAAAATAAATTCAATACAACTTGAACATAAAACACTTAAGATTGTCCTTGCCATGGGGCAGACCCAGAACCACACCCAGGAAAGAGGCTCCCCAAATATTTCTGCAGGCAGGTAGAGAAGGAGCAGCCAGCAGGAAGAGACATGACACCTGCCAAACTGGTCCTCCTAGAGTTCTGGCAGATCAGATCAAAAATTGAACATTTTTCATTTTGCCAAAGAATAATCCTAATGAAAATGTTAAGTTTTTCAGCTAACCCGACAGCCAGTAACTTTACTTTCTATGACAGAAGTAATGTTTATGGGTTTGTACCAAATGCTGTAATGGGTTAAAAAAAATGAAAACAAAAATAATCCACTATGTTTTGAAAGGATACGATCCACAATTAACAACCCAAAATTCCACAAAAGCAGAGCAGCGAGAATAAATGTTGGTTTTTCCATAATATCCTTTCCAGCTCGTTTCCCATTTACACACCTGCAGCATCTGAACAAGAGTAGTATAAAAGGAAAGATTAATTGAAACAGCTAACAAAAAAAGTTGTTGCTTTAATAACTGGAAAGTGCATTTAACCTGAGGATATCCACTTTATTAGCACAAAATGCAATAATAAAATTCTTGCTAAGTTCACCAAGTCAAGAGAACGTCACGAATAAAATAATTGTAGTATTTTCCACATGCTAAAGTTTATGTTAAGTAACTTAAGGAATCTCAGGATTATGTCTTATCTTGAATAATAAAAGCCTGTATAGTTGTCATAGCCTGTTTACTACGAATTTCTTGCGCACGAGCAAAGTATTGCTGTATCTGCAGACAATATACCAAGTTATATTTAAAGTCTTCAGGTGAACGTTAACCTATTCCTGGCTCCCCCCAAGATTATAAGCTATATTTCTATTGTTTTAAAATATCTTATTACTTCTCAGTGTGAAGCCATATGGTCTCTATTATGCTGAAGGTGAGGTTAGATTAAAAATTCAGGGATGACTTGTATTGAATTGGTGTAAGTAGTGCCATTTTAAAATAACTAGCTCATTCATGCATCTTTGAGCCAGAACAATAAAGAAAAAAAAAACCACAAATGAAAGCTAACCTACTTCAGATACAGAAAGTAAATATAGGAGTTTACATGCTGTAATGCAAGAACAGATAACTTTGCCCATTTTATTCCATCTGCTCAAAATCTGGGTAGAAAGACTGTTAGAGTCAAATCTTTATGGCAGGCAAGACAGCAATTCCCATGACGTCTTCCTCCATTCTACACTTTAGGTATAAGATGAACCCTTTACAAAACCAGGGCGTAAAAATAACCCCCCCCCCCAGTACTAGCAGTTAAGCCTTGGAATAGTCAGCTCATTAGCAAGAATACCCAAAACACTAGATTAGCTTTGCACGTTTGATCATATGGGCATTTCATCACAAGTTTCCTTCACACTTCTAACCTGGAAGAGTAGAGTAATAAGAAAAGTAATATGAAGAAACATTTGGGCTCACCCAACCTGCCCTCAAGTCCTACAAAGTGAACCCAACAACACACAGAATACCTATAACGTGTGATAAGACAGCTAAAGTCTGAATGTGTACAAATCCAATCATATGTATAGTGAGAGCATGTCCAGGAATCACAAAAGAGGTAACTTCCATTTAGCTCACGCTCCCAAATTCTCTTGGAATAGGTTAAAATTTTTTTTGATTTTCCATGTATTTACAAGCTCATTTGTACAAATAACTTCTTGTTGTTATTCTAGAAAGTCAAGATTTAAAAGATAACTACCCGCTCTCCCTAAAATTAGAACATCAAGACTTACTCACGAACTGCATATATAAAAAGGATATCTGTAAAGATGACAGAAAATCTTTGGAAGAAGATGGTTGCATGGCTGGAGTAATTTAGATTTTGGATAACCAACATTTCTGGGTCAAAGTACTTGGCAATGTGCGAAAGTGCATATTCAAACCAAGCAAAAAATGGTGGATAATCCAAGGTCCATTCTGAAGTAGCCTAAAAACAAAAGGAGACCAAATAATTCAGCATTTTGAACAAGGCATGCTATTTAAAGACCATCACATACAGCTTAACATAGCAAGTCAGTCAACACATTTTATCTCAGCAGCCCTTACTCAACAGAAACCCCTTCACAATAGAAGTAACCAGCTCTACAGAGCTTAACATGATTTGAGTACTGGTAGACAGATGGGACATAGAATCACAGAATGGCTGAGATTGGAAGGGACCTCTGGAGATCATCTACTCCAACCCCCCTGCTCAAGCAGGGTCACCTAGAGCATGTTGCCCAGGACACTGTCCAGATGGTTTTTGAATATCTCCAAGGATGGAGACTCTACAACCTCTCTGGGCAACCTGTTCCAGTGCTCTGTCACCCCCACAGTGAAGAAGTTTTTCCTCATGTTCAGACAGATCTGCCTGTGTTTCAGTTTGTGCCTGTTTCCTCTCATCCTTTCAGATATTTATACACATTGATAAGATCTCCTCTCAGCTTTCTCTTCTCCAGGCTGAACAGGCCCAGCTCTCTCAGCCTTTCTTCGTATGGCCCATAGCCCCCTAATCATCTTCATAGCCCTACGCTGGACTCTCTCCAGTAGTGCCATGTCTCTCTCGTATTGGAGAGCCCAGAACTGGACACAGTACTCCAGATGTGGCCTCACCAGGGCTGAGTAGAGGGGGAGAATCACCTCCCTCTACCTGCTGGCAACACTCTTCCTGATGCACCCCAGCATACCATTGGCCTTCTTGGCCACAAGGGCACATTGCTGGCTCATGGACATATCTTGATTAGTAGAAAAATCAAACAGTCTTACTACAGTCTCAAAGTTATTTTTATTCATTAGTCAGTGACTCTTACTTTTAATAAAACTTTAAAAAGGTCACTATTATTTCATCCCTTTCTGAAAGGAGAGTTAGGTGCATTTACTATGGTGCCTACGTATCATGCATGACAACAGCTAAGAGAGGGGCAATTTAAGATTACCACGCAACTTGCTGCTTTATTACAAAGTCTTTCCAATAATCCACGTTTGAATTATCTTTTGCATTTCACCAGCATAAGGACTAGCAGCTGCTTCAAAATTTTTTTTTTTTAACCTGAATGTTACACAGGGCCAACAACCAGTATGTTTTGGCACCACTGTTATACAGCTACCAGTAGCTGACAACCATCAGTATCCATGACATGTATTTTCTGCAAATAAATGGCTTTCTCCCCTAGCATACAAATAGGCTGACATATCCAATATGCCTGTAGCTTATACACAATTTAAAAAAAAAAAATCCTCCTCCCCCACCCCCAAAAACCCAACTTACTTCATAGTACCACTGAGAGAGAGGTAAGTTGTGGGTGATGGCAAGCCAATTCCTATGTACTTCAAAATCTGTGGAATGACTAAAGAAAGTTTACATTAAAAGTCACATATATGCACTTAAAGGAGAAACATTTTAGAGTACATCACCACTGACAGACAAAAAAAGCCTACGTAGCAGCTGCTGTAAAGCTGATCTAAAAACTTTGATCAAGTAATTTGAAGAGTACCAAAGAAGCAGTATGAGCTTGTACCAAGGCCATGCATTGGAAACTATAAAACAAAAACTATTTATAGGTCAGCTTTTTTGACACTAACACCAAAATTCCTGGTTTTGACTTTTAAATTTCCTATCTTTTAGAAAAATAAAAAGCTACGATTTTTTAAATCTGCATGATTAACTGGTTAACATTAAAGTGTTTCAATTAAAAAGTGTGAATGATTTAGTATATTTAAAGATCCTGGATTACACAGGGAAGGCTACAACTGCGTCCAAGCACAAAACAAAGCTATTCTGCTCTGAGAAGACAAAGTCAGCACCAGAAAAAGCTCCTTACTCTGGAAAAAAAAAAGAAAAAAAGAAAAAGCTTTATATTGCTAAAAGGGCAAGGAGGCAGCATCACTCAGTAACGTCCTGCCTACAGGGCATCACGTTAAGGAAATAAAAATATTCGCTTGGTAACTGAACATGTTCTTACTGAGGTTCCACAAGGAAGACAAACCGTGAGGTGGGATTTCTAAAGGCAGCAACCCGAGCTGGGAGCACAAGCCCCGCTACACTGCTAACAGCTCAGAAACCGGGTGCTTTTGCACGGGGAGGCTTCGCAAAGCCCTGGCAGCCCCTGACGAGGGCGAGAGGGGGAAGCCAACCGCCACCGCCTCACCCCGGCTCGGCTCGGCCCCGCCGAGGGGACCCCCGCGCGGCCTGGCAGGCCATGCCGCAGCCCCGAGGACGGAGGGACGGAGGGAGGGCAGCTCTTACTACGTGGGGATGAGGAGGCACTTGAGGAAGGACACGCCGAGCGCCAGAGCGCGGAACCACCTCCGGCCCGCTGCCGCCGCCGCCGCCGCCGCCGCCGCCATTGCGCGCCCCGCGCTGACAGAGCCGCCGCGCATGCGCCGTAGCGGCAGCAGCCCTCCCGCGCGGACCGTTTAAACCGCCCAGGGCCGGCCGTTGCGGCGCGTGCGCAGACGCCGCGCGGGTCACCGCGCCGCCGCCTCAGGGGGGTTGTGCTCGAAGCAGCCTGGGGTGCCACTTCCAACCAGCGTCACTGAGCCCTGACTCAGCTTCCAGGTGTAAGGTGCTCCTTCGGTGGGACCAAGGTCGATAAAAATAAATAAATAAATAAATAAAATTTTAAAAAAAGGGAAGAAACTGCCAGCTGCTGCTGCCAGGCTAGAAGGTGGACGCAATTCACGTGGATAATAATGTTTTCCTGTTAGCCAAGCACAACATCAGCAATGTGCAAGGGGTTGTTAAAACTCAAGGACTGTGGAGAGGCATAGGTTCAGTGAAGCAGCAGGGTTTCAAAGATTTTTCACTGGAGAAATGAATCCGTTGTATTATCATTTTTGTGAGGCGTAAATGGGCGAACGTCTCTAAAAGGGCTTTGGGTATTTAGGAAAGCTCGCCCACCCAAACTTTTCTAAAACTGCGCTAATTTATGTGAGCTTCCTATAATTCTCAGCTATGAAGACTCCTAGGTAAGCGCTGCAATGACGTACTGTGTAGAATTCTTAGAGGAAGAAAGGTACAACTTCAGAAAATGTCACTGTTCTTTGCCAAGAAAGGTGTGACAGACGGAATGCTTCATTTACATTTTATTTACTGTTTTCTAAATACATATTAGTAACAGGTTACAAGAGTTACAGGCAGAGAAATGCAACCACATTTTTTAAATGTAGTAACTCTACAGGCTCTCTGTAAAAGTGGTAAGAGATAAAAGCCTTCTTTCGACACTTTCTAGAAAGTATTCATTCAAAAGCGTAGCTCTTAGTGAATCAGAGATCAAGTTCTGACCAACTGGAAAATCCTTTAGCATTAGGAACAAGGAAATAAGGGGGAGGAGAAGGGAGAGAGCAGAAAGAGGGAATTGTTCATTCCATACAGCCTTCCCCCATAGCTCTTTTTTTTTCCTGAATCCATAGGAAAGCCATTCTTCATGTTATTCCCAAGGGAGACAGAGCATGATCTGTATATCTCTGCTCAGTGCAGTCCTTCTCACATGGCATAGCTACATGACTGCCTGAAGTAATTCACGTATGAGACTTTCACTGGGAAGGGCCTACATCATAAGGACACTTAAATATTTCAAAATACATTTAAAGTCTAAGCAATGATGCCAAATTCAAAAGGATTGGGGTGAAAATGAAACTCCCCCAAAGAAGTCTTCTTCATAACCTCTCTGTTTATCTGTGAAGTATCAGAAGATCCTAGATTTATTTTAGAGTCTAAGGCATGGGTTGAAGGTAATACTCATCACTCTCTGCAACCTTATATATGCACCACATCAGCCTTCTCTAGAGTGGGAATATTTCTGATTAATTGCAGGTGTTTATTGCCAGTGAACTCAAGTAGCAATTTATATTCAGCAGCTACGTCAAAGAAGAGTATGGGTAACTGCAGCAGTGCATATGTTTGGTGATTTAAAG
This sequence comes from Apteryx mantelli, assembly GCF_036417845.1. Taxonomy (NCBI): domain Eukaryota; kingdom Metazoa; phylum Chordata; class Aves; order Apterygiformes; family Apterygidae; genus Apteryx; species Apteryx mantelli. The sequence continues at coordinate 5,476,468 of NC_089978.1, forward strand.
CACATGCAAATTTAAGTGAAGCTGTCTTCTCTTGGCAAGTTACTACCAGCATAACTTCTGGCATGACCAATTGTTTATATGCAAGTTGCATAATAGTGGATTAAAACTGGAAAGGACCACTGAGTCATTCTAATCACAGCCTCTTTCCGTAGCAAAATCTTTGTCTACATTGTTAATCTTGCTGTTTTTTTTTTTCCTGAATATTTCTAGATTCTTTCTTCTCTCCCTTCTAAATCCTGGATTTCTTGATAAACATTTGAATTCTTCCAGGTCTAACTTTTTAAACCTACTCCTTTCATTTCCCTACCATCACCTGCAGCAGTAAACACTCCTCTCACCTTCTCTTAACATCCCTTAACAAGGGCCACATGAATGAAAGACCTCTTAGTATTTGTATATGGCTTCAGTCCCTTCATTATAATTGAACATTTTTAGATAATAAAGAGATATCAAGCCTAACAGCATACAGAGAAATCCATGAGTGATTTTTTCTGAACTCCACTAAGATGCTTTATTATCATCTTCTTGTCCTATAAGAAATCCCATTGTTCTGTGCACATGTCTGCATCTGACAATGGCAACACACTACAGCTAATAACTTATTTATCATCTGCTCTAGCTTTCTGGTGTTTTTCTTTTCTAACACTTCATCTCTATTCAGTGGGTCTCTCAGCATTTAGGCCATTAAAAAAAAACGTGTGTGACTTAGGCTCATTTTGTAGATGGAGGTGTTGAGGCAGACAGGCCTAGACCAGAATGAAAATGGAAGCTGGGCACCGTGATGTGCAGTAGAGCATTGCTCAAAGTGAAAAGCCCAGCTCTGGGAGCGGGGTTCACGAGGCTGACGTACGTGCCAGCGCTCCCTGTATGCTGAATGGAGACTTGGGCACCTCAGAAGAGAGTTTGCAATACCGTACAACAGAACAGGAATACTTCCTACAAGACTATGAGTATATAAGAAGAAACAATCCTAGAAACATTAAGGAGAAAAACAAATCACTAGATCTTTTCCTTGTGTTCAGGCCCTTATAGAAAAATTAAGAAGTTTGTTCTGAGAGACAGTATTCCACTCTGACAGTAAAATAATTTTTAGATGTTATTACTGATAAATTTCAAATGCTTTTCATGACTAGAGATGAAGTTGTGCTGTACCCTAAGTGCTTAATATGACTTTGTGCTTGTTCACTTTAATTCAGGAAAACTGTTGAGAACAAGAATCATCAGTGCTGTTGATTGGTAAACAAAGTTTGTTATACCTCTAGGGCTCAGAAATAGAAGCTAGCTGTCTAGATAAAAAAGGAACAAACGCTTCAGAGAGAGAGAACATTCCTATAAATACACATTATAACATAGCTGACAGAGTGCAAAATTAAGGAACAGCTATAAATTTAGCTTAGTGTGTAGTTGGAAATAGCAACTGCATTTGTATAACATATGTTTGACCATAATTCAAAGTGATTCACATACCACTTATTCCACATACTTGGTTAACATGCATTCCTCCCAAAGCTTGTTTTCATTCATGCCTTTATACTTGTTGGAAATTTTGCATCTTTGCATATTGAAGTTATTAAGAAATGATGGAGATGTGTGAGCTTGCTTGTACCTTTGCCTGAATTAGTCACCTAAGCACACATAAATGTGGATTAAAGTTTCCATTTTTTACATAATAAACTGATGTGTTAAAGCATTCAAGAAGAGACTTGGGTTCAGTTCCCTCCTCAGTCTGTAGGGATTCAAACCCATATTTCCATGTCAGCAGAATTACTCCAATTACTGTCTAGGCCAGGTTGGGGGATTCTTCATTTCTTGTTTAGACTATTATTAGGCTTTTTTAAAAAACATGTCTGCTTTTAGTGTGGGTGCTGCTACTATCTGAAGAAAAGAAGGTGGATAGGAGCAAAAGGGAAGAGCAAATGCTCCAGATACTATGGCTACAATAAAGCTATGCATAGTGCTCTTGGTGCCTCCTCATATATGCCTTTCAGCAGAAAATGCAGTAATAATTCAACTCTTTTTAATATTTTTATTTCACTGTAGCAGAATGGGTGAGTATCAGTCCAGAGCGCTAAAGGGAGTGGATCAGTGTTGTTCCCCCTTCCAAATGAGAATCGAGCCTATTGTTCTTAACACTGGATGAAATCAAGCTGATAGGAAACCAAATTACTATGAATAAGTATTGTTTTGGTCCTTACATACAAAAACTCCTGTTACAGGTAATGTAAAAGGGCTTTGGTTAAAAAAAAAATACTGCCAACAGCCCCCAGAAGCTCTGTTACCACTAAACTCAGCAAAAGCTTATCTGCTTCAAGGCATAGATTTGATGAAAGTGGGTTCACATATGACATTTTACAGATCATCATATCAGCTGAATAGGTCATCGCTGCGAATGTCCAACTGACTGGCAAACTCATGGTGGAAATAAGATTCACATAGGAGTCACTTTGCTTTGTCAGTGGCACGCAGCAACTTCTGGAACGAATTACTCCCATTTTATAATTCAGGACAGGAGTGGTAAAAAAAAAAGTTCTTTCTAATGCAGCTAAAACCAGAAGAATATGGTGACTCAAGCTGGAATTTGGCCAAAACATCCTGCTTAAAATCATCAGGATTCATGAAAATTGCCAGGTTTAATGATTCTGAGGGCTTCAGTCCTAGTCAGTACTTGCCAACAATATGGTCCCACTTATAGCATGCTAGTGGACTGGTTTTGCACCAGTTCAGACAGGGAAGTGGTTTTTAGCAGGCTGCTAATAGCTGCATTTTTACCATCCACATGCTGGTATGTTTTGTTCATGCAATTACAGCTTGGGACAGTAGAACTACGTTCATCTCGCCAGTTTTTACAACAGTAACAAAGCACTTCTCCTTTATGCTGTTCACGTGTAAGCTTAGCGGTAACAACAGAATAGCTTCTTTGGGAAACAAGAACATGAGCAAGACTGAGCTTTGCAGCCCTGTGCTAAAAACTTTTGGAAGCAACGAAATTCTAAATGTGACAGTTGGCTATTGGATGCCCTCTGGACCATTGCATTTTCTCTTCTGTCTCTTTAGGGATAATGAGAAAAGTTCCAGAGGATCTCTCATGCACACATAGCAATCTGGTTAGGGAAAGGCAGCTAAGATACTTTTAAGCTTAATTAGATGAGAATGAACCATCTTGAATGTGGACAGAAATTATGCTTAGAGCTAACATGCAGCTAGTGGAGTACAGTCATCGTAATAGCACAGACCAGGCTTTGAGGAAAAGGCTTGACCATTGTCATCGCCTGTTGTTTCCCCCGCCTTACCTCTCTGACAATCTTGTGCTAAAGCCAAGCAAGCGGGTAAAACGCGTCCTTGGTGTTCTAACTATTTCACAGTGATGTAAAAAATGGCTCAAAGTACAGAGGAAAACTGAGCCTCTGTTTTTCTAATGAAAAATACTAGACATAACCTTATAGACAGGTTGTCTTTTCAGATGGAATCCATCCTACCTACAGACCATCCCTTACACTCTGGGCACTGCTGAAGGGAGGTATGCCCCCCAAAAAAGGTCCAGGCAGAACAGGCTCAAACATTCAGAAGATATGGGGGGCCTCTGCCCTCTTGGTTTGTCTCCACCTCAGGAAGTGTTTTCAGCATCCTCCTCTAGACAAGTACAACATTCTAAGAGAAAGAAAAGGAATAGTTGTCTTTGATGCCTTCAGAATGTAAAAGTAAAGATTTGTGAGCATCCAAAGTAAAGTTCACCTCCATCCTCAATCTTCTCAGTTTGTTAAAACATCATTCTCTTTGCTGCAGCTTCCTTGGCCATTCACAGTGCCAGTCACATCATTGAAACACAGCTTTCTTGAAAGCAGAACAGAGCAGGGGCTTCCTCACAGGGTTCAGAAAAAAAAAACAAACAAAACCAAGTCGGCTTCAGACGGCAACAGAAGTCCTTTGTTTAAACCATCCAGACATAATCCCCTACTCATTTGCAGTTTGCACTATCCTTTACAGCCATATTAAGAGTGTGTGCATGTGGGGTAACTTCTCTGCTGATCCCCGAAAGCTTTGTGGGTGCTCTGCACAGGGGCAGATGACAAAGCAAGAAGTGGAAAATCTGCTCCCCTGGGCTGTCCACTGTGTTGCAGCTCCATGGCACCTTTCACTGCATCTGATCTCCAGATACTTGATTACTGAACCATCACGTCACCCTTGCAGTATAGGTTAAGGATCATTCCCATTTTCCAGTTGGAAAAATAAAAGAAGGGTGGAAGTTAAGTGACCTTCCCCACAATTGCACACCAGGTCAGAGGTGGAGGCAGAGACAGAATCAATCCTTAATCCAGGAACTGGACAATATTCCTTCTGTTTAGAATATGGACATATTCTGAAAGATCATATTGGTAAATACATTAAAGGAAAATCATCCTCCTGTTAGTGACTCTTAATCCAGATTAGCGTGATTCTGAATTAGGCTGTAACTGTGTTTTAAAGGGAAACACTTAACCTACGTTATCTCCATGCTGTTACCATAATAAACAGACATTCTTACTTGTACCGAATTAGGCGAATAATCTTATTTTTCATGAAATCTGATGTATGTGGGTGAGAAGAATCTATGCAGAAACCATCACCCATGGCTATTTTTAGCACTTCTTCCACAAACACCTGGAAACTATTGATTTGTTTATTATCAGGCACCACCCAAAGTCTCTTTAAGTTCTGTCTAGTGTACTCCTCTTCTGGTAGGCCTTCCACACTTGCAACCCAATCTAAGGTCAGATGGTTGGGATCTTGCAGGTAGCTGGATATTGAAGAGAGATTTCCATTGAAACAATAGTAAAGTTTGGAACCTAGAAGCTTCAGGAACAGACATGATGTGGAGAAGATATGAGCACTGAACACTTCCATATTGGAGGAAGACAGACTGTAGATCTGGGGTGCTTCTCGAACGGTGAAGTGGACAGTCTGTGTCTTCTGATCAAGGGTGATGTTGAGCATGGCATTCTTCTCAGCTTTAGAAAGCTCCACCTCCTTCTCCTGCAAGGCCTCAATCAGTGGTTGAATTTGATAAAAATCTACCTCCCGTCGAAGTAAACCCATTTCCTGAAAGTCTTCGGGGAGGTCCAAGTGAGAAGTTCTTAAGAAGTTCAGGATATAGCGGAAGATTTTGCCATCTCTGTCGATAAAGCAGTTGCCTTGGCTGTCCTTCTTGGTTGGCATCTTCCCACTAAACATGGCCCCCAACATGGAGTCTGGAAAGCTAGTCAGGGTGGACAGAGAGGTGGTATAGAGTTTTCCTCCAACATTGAGTGTGATAGGTTCTGACATGATGGAAAAGTCACGATGCTGGGACTAATTCTAAAAAAAAAAAAAAAAAGAAAAAAAAATCCAACACCACACATTTAGCTGCATTTACTTGTTCAAAAGAGTAAACTACAGGAGAAAAAAAAAAGAGTTCTAAATATATAATGGTAATGTCATGACAATAATTCATCACAGAAAATAGCAATGGGGAAATACTTTTGGAGGTTGTAGCCTGAGAGCAAGAATGTTTGTTTTTCTCCAAACAGACTTTCCACAGGGCTTTGTCTAGCTTAACTAGTGCTGGAAATCATGAGTCTTCCAAAATGCTATAGTTATGCTAAATGCAAAATCTGTCCCACTGACGTCTATAGAAGAACTAGCGCTGACTTCAGAGCAAGACTTGTATCCTGTATCCCATATCCCTCACGAACACAGAATTTAGAGGAAAAAGAAGGAGCGGGCAAGAATCGGACACATCCCAACATCTTTGCGGCCTCCGAAGATACAATTAAAGCAACAAAGCTCTTGCAGCAGTATCCCCTGACATATATTTGTATGCAGTCATCCTACCAGGGAGCAGTGCTGCTGTGCACATGACAATCTGCAGTTCCATTCAGTAAAAATCCCCCAGGCTTTCTACTTCCAATATGCTTTACCTTAGCAAACATTTCCTAATTAATTGGGGCCATATCTTCAGTTAACATAGCTTCTGTGCAGCTCCTCTGCAGTCAGCTGAGACAAACTGAGGATGAGATTTTATGATGTTGTTAAGCCATTCTAACTTCTCACTGTCTCTGAAAAGAACATACCTCTCTTCCCCCTCCACCATACATTCCTTCTGCCTTACACCAGCTCTGGCACTTTTCTGACCCCATAGTGAGCCAGGTTAGGGAGCAAAACCATCAGGGAACCACTGTTTTCTATTTAGAGTATGTTTCTGCTAGTTTAACTGCTTGAACCATCTTGGAACTAGATGAATGCCAGCCCTGGTGCAAGGGAAGAGGAAGGAGCTGTGTTCCCCTTTTTGTTTCAGATCAGCTTGGCTGCGCTGAAAAGTGGTGCCCTCATTTATGCTAGCTAAGGTCCTGGAGATCAAGCTGAGGATCTCCGCTCACTTTCACATCTGTTTTTCAGTGTTTGCTGAATCCAAATCCATCAACAGCTCCCCCCCAGTTTTATTGTTTGAATCCTGCAGATAGTGCTGAAAAGAATATTTAAAAATCAGCAGAATTCCCATCAGTGTTTGCTTGCAGAGGTAGAAGGTTGCTCTTGTTGTAGTAACTATGGTCATTCAACAGAAAGCAGCCAAACAGCTCCCTTAAGAATAAACTTAAGTGCAGACATTTCAATAACTAGTCATGGAATAATCATAGACACTATGACACCATTATCAGCTCTGGAGTCACAGCAAAAGACAGATAGAGAGAACATGATCTTGTACTGTAACATCAATTCTTTTGTGGCTGCTAAAACCAGAATAATCGTGGTAACAGCACTCCTTCCATCCCTTGATCCCTAAGCACTTTGCAAACATTCACAAATGAAGGCTCAAAATAGCCTTCTGAGAGAGGTGATTATGAACCTCATCTCTCAGAACAGAAGACTAAGGCACAGAGAGCTTGAAGTCTCCGTTCTCAAATCTTGGTGCCCACCTTAAGCTACTCTGAGCTTATTATTTGAACTAACAAGTACTCAACTGCAAGAGGACCAGTGGCTGTTCACCACTTTAAGTGCCCTAAAAAAACCCCACTTGTAGATAGCAAGCACATTTTGATATGAACAAGTTGCCCATGGTTACAGGTCACAGGAGCATCTGTATTTAATTTCTAATTGAAATCTAGCATTTCTCTCTATTCTTTAGCCTTCTTTAGCCTCTAACACACAGTGTATATGCCACTGCACAATAATTAATGGAAAGAATCAGATTTCTAAATCCAGTGTGCTTTGCCTATGAATACCTTACTCCCATGTATCCAATAAAATTGGCAAATAAGGACACATATGTACACCAATATACCCCCCATCTCAGCTGAAGACATCTTGTTACTAACTTCCGCCAAATACAACCTTGAAAAAAAACCTATTTATTTTAGTGTTAAACTCCACTCAATATTGTGGAGCATATTTCTCATATTTCACTCAGCATATTTCTTCCTCTTGAAGACTCCTACCCAATTTATAGAGTAAAGAGCTATTTAAAACAGATCGAACACAGGCTTGAGCTGATCTCATTCTGTAGTACAAGTGACTGCCATGCATTTTTTTCCCTAAGGGCTTGTAATGTGTCTGTAAAAAGAGTTACTGCAAACACAATCTGACATTCATAAAAGCAGTCCAAAATAGATTTTTTTTAAGTTTAGTCAAAGATCAAAAGCGTTCCCCAAATCACACTGCAAATAATGCAGATCGTAGAACTAGGACTGACAGTGATCCCAAAAGCCCTGTTCATTACTTCCCTCCGCTGCTACCACTCAGTCTGCTCTAGACTAAACAACCCAAATTCTTCTGTTCTTTCCTCATAAGTCATGTTTTCAGACCTCTGATCATTTTTGAGACCAAGTCTGATCATCTGCACCAATGGAGTAGTTTTCTCATGTCCTCTGCCAGTCAGCCAGCTGCAAAGAGTGACACGTTCCCCTCATGTGACAGCCTTCACTTGGCATAGCCCGTTGTCAAGAGTTATGACCTAAAGACCACTGGATGGTTCAAATGTTCAGTGACAAGACACAGACTTTGATTTCAAAATCAACACCCACCCTAGGTTTATTCTGATTCAAGAACTTGCTGGCTATGTAAGTTGAATGAGAAGCAGATGTCTCGGTCTGCTTTGAATAGACAATGTAAAAAAGAAAAATCTCCTAACTGGATTCTTTATCAGTAGTCTTAAAGGGATGCTGCCAAAAAAAATAAGGCAGTAATATGAGCTCTTCTAAATCAGATAATGTCTATGCTGCCAGCAACAGCATCAGAAATTTGATCAAGCTTTAACTGTGCTAACGCCGGCGCTGGAAGAGTCCTGGGTGTATCAGCCAGGGCTCTGCACCCACAAGGTGCCTCCCCTCCTCGTGCAGGTTCTGCTCTCCTCTCCCACCTCCAAGCCGGCGCTGCTCACACATCTGCCCAAACCAGCTCCTTCGAAGTTCTGCTTATGGCCGTGCGGCCTGCTGACCCGTGAAGGCTGGATTTCAGTCTTCCAGGACATCAGCTTGCTTTTATTTTGTACGTCCCCACTGCCCCCGCACTACATTCACTCTGAAAGAGTCTTGAATTAACCAGTTCATGATGTAAAGATCTCGTAATGCCCTGTCCATAGATGAGGTTGCAGCATAACTGTTATACAGATGCCATTCATAAAATGGAATTAACATATGATGAGCTAAACATCTGCTTTTGCTTAGCTTGTTTTGCTAGTTACAGTTTTATATCTTCGCAGCACTGCACAAACAAGATAGATCTGATAGTCTGGCAACTTCTGAAGTACCAAAACCCAGCACAGATGGGCACGTGTACTTAGGCTGGATACATCGCTAATTTGGACTTAATGCATTTAGCAACCAGCATATTTGATTCTAGCCAAGGGGTGAAAGTCAATCTTTGCTGCTTTCTCCTCATAAACGTTAACTCAAGGGCAGATGAAACGAATTATCAGTTTGCTCATAAAACCCGCGTTTGCAGCCCCTACCCTAGTTTATCAGCACCAGGTACTTCCTTAACGTAACAGAAAGGCTTTCCAAGGATGCAGTACAAGAGGTAACTTGGGTTTGGTGGCATTTCCACAAGAATGAGGTAAGACAGCATCTGATCTTGGACATGGGTGGCTATAACTTGCAGTCAAAGCAGTAAAGACAAATACAAATTGGGTTACGGTTCCTGGAAGCAGGAAATTGCAGTAAAGCATTTTGTGTAGCTGCTCCCACAGTCGTGCTTGAAATTCATTCAAATTAGATCAGCTAGAGATCTAATTGAGAGCTGAAGATGCAAATTTGGCTGAAGAGCACAGGATGTATTATGTGATATTAGAGTGATTTGTATTTAAATACTCTCCTTAAAAAAAAAAAAGATGTATTTAAAATTATGAAAAAAAGTGGTTGATTTATAGTCATAATCTTTTAAAATAATTTAAATTATTAAATATAATATACTCATTATTAAAAAATGTTTTATACAATATTGTAATAATATATTATGCAATAATTACTTATAAAATTATTATAAATAATTATATATAATAATACATAATAAAATATTTGAACTGAAAGAAACAAGTAGTGTTTCACACTGCAGCTTTTGGGAAAGTCAAACTACTGAATGCTAGAAGCTGCTATTTGAGCATTTGAACAAACGAGGGTTTGTTAATTTTAAATTAGCTTTTACTAACAGGAGTATCTTCAGCAGGTGCAAAGATAACATTTCTGTAATGTCCTTCTATTCAGCTAGCTTAGCTCATCGAATAATTGGGTCAAAGCTGGAAGAGTGACTGAGCTGAAATAACAGGAAGGTATGGAAGAGTGTGCGAAATGACAATCTACCTGTTTTCACTTATCAAGGTCTTCATCTTTATGATTATCAGCTCAGTTCCTTCATTATAGATAATACTTCCTTTGTATAATAATTTTAAATGTAAAACATCTTTGGATAAGCTTATTTCCCCTCTTATGTATTCATCACATTTAAGAGAGCTTTAATTAGCTAATAAATACAATTCTGTATACATAATTTAACTGAGTTTTTGCCCAACTTGGGAAAAAATACCAGTATACAAATAATCATCTACAAATGCATCACTCACAATTTGCTAACTAAGTAAAATGTAAAGAAACAGAATAAATATTGCTAAGTACTTAACCACTTGGAAAAATATGTACAGTTGCAGTGTATCCTAGTCAAAAATGCAGCTTGATGTAAAGTCTGCAAGTTACAAACATGTTTTTATGGTTTCCAAAGAAATGGGGATCTTCCCCTCAGAAAACATACATACATATATACATTATTTGTGTGTGTGTGTGTGTGTGTATATATATATATACACACACACATATATATATAAAGCACAGGAAAAAACAATTTTTAAAATCAGTTTTCTGGTTGCTTATTCAGATTAAAATTGATAATTTAGATCATTCCAGTTAGAAATGTACTACCCTGAAATAGCAAGTTTATGAAACACCAAACAGATGTGCTAAGTTTAGCTCTGTTTAACAGTCCCACTGAAGACATGAAGAAAGCTGTCTCTGCGTTAACAAAATACACATAATACTACTTTAAGCAGGAGCTATAAATACCAGCAGGGATAGAGAAAAGATGCAAAGGATACTAAACAGACCAGAAAACAAAATGAAGTTTTTTTATTCGGGAAAATGTGCATCAGTACCTTGATTTCCCTGACAAGTAAACCCAAATACAAATACTTACCAGGAGTGAGAAAGTAAAAACAACACAGGAACTAAAGCAGCAGTAATTGATTATAAACACAGATTTAACTTCACAAGTGGCAAGGAAGGAAAATGGGCCAACTGCTTGGGACTTCGGAGGCAACACGTCAGGCAGGTTAACAGGCTGATCATACCGTCATTCAGAGAATCTCATTAATGAATGAATTAAACACTGAGCGGCAAAGTCATAGAGATACGTGATTTGGTAGAAGAGGATCATGATGAGCTGCTAAAACTGGGGTTTCCACAGTGTAACCCACAGGCTGCTAACGGCCTTCACAACCTTTACACGTGACCTACAAAAGGCTTTTAAAATTGTAAAAAAATTTAAAATTGTAGCAGTCCCTGACAGAACCAGCTAATGGGTGCTCCGACAGCTATAGCATCTTTTCCTGCCTCTCTGGTACCAAGGTCATCCTTGGTGTTGAGCTTTCAGCCTCTCATATCCAGAAGCAGCTGAATCCCATGGATTTGTCACACAGTTGGAGCCTGGAGAGCTCTGCAACCACGTTTTCCAGACCCTGACGCTCCCCTACTCAGAACCACAGCAAGATGTAGTAATACACGGTCATTTACATGACCATTTTCCCTGTTTTAATTTTGTACATAAGGTACTGCATTGCAGATTAATTTTGTAGTGTAGCCTTCAATATCCCACCAATAAAACATCCCTCCACCACGGAAACTTCGGAAACCCGTATTTAAGACAGTCAGCTTAGTTAAGAAATAGTTGAGGAGTAACAATGGACTGCAAAGTATATATACAGCAAAATAAGAGATGAATTATTTAGGCTGGCACAATGAAGAATGCCTAAGTGGCAATAAAATTAAAGCAAGGCAGGGAACATTTATGATAAGCATCAGGAAGAAGAGCCAGACTAAAATCTATCTGGCTTTCGAGTATTGCCCAAGAGAACTGGTGAGAGCCACATCAGTTGGATAAATGTTGAAAGAGGCTGATCAGGTAATGCATTATAGGAAATAATTCTGTGTTGGTAGGGGTCAGATTGATTTCAGCTAAAGAGGAGGTATGAAAAAAAAATTCTGGGCACCTCTTCATTGGCAGCTGGAGACCTTAAATATGGTTCTACAGGAAAACATAGTTTTTCCAATTATTGGGCTCCAGTCTCTTTCGTTAGAGTACATTAATGTCAAATGCATAATCAGCCAAAGACATTTCCTTCTGCAGAATGCTTGTTCTGTTTTGGACTTTGTTCCAAATTCCCCACACTTGGCGCGTATCACTTTTCCTCCATCACGTCTTACTAAAACGGAACACTTCATTTTGAGGTCAAAATTCCAGTTTCCACGAAACACCCAAGTCCTAAGAAAAACATCCGTAAGCTGTGAAATCTCGCTGTGGGCACATGCGGTGGTACCAGCCCACTGGCACTCACACTGACTTCACCCATAGACTAATTCTGTGCCGTGTCCCTTTTTGAGAGGATTTCTCAAAAGAAAGCAAGACACTCAGCCAAGAATTTGTGCCCCACTTTTTGTGCCCACCGAACTACAGACAAATAGCCCCAAGACAGTTCTGGGCCGTCTGAAGTCACCTAGGCCGTGACACGTAGAGGAAACAAAACAAACGCAAAACATAGGGAAGAGCAGAAACAAAGTAAATAGCTTTTAGAAAGGAAACATTAAAACATCAGTTCACCACTTACCTAGCCAAAGCCAGAGAAGCCAAAGCCAGCAGACATCAAGTCAGAGCCGAGTTTAAGGATTTGAGGCAAGATCTGTAGCAACAAGGTGCTTAAACTTCCCTTAACATGCAACTGATCCACATTTACTTATCTAAGTCCGGAAGATTAAACATTTCCGATACAGTTTCTCTACACTCTATGCTTATTTATACTAACCTTACTGAGGAGAACCCGTGTTTTCCCACGGCTGCAGGGCAGAAATTGATCCCACCTAATTTTGGACGCTTGGCTGAGGCAATTCAAGATCCCAGTCACCCGAGGATCTGTCTGGCACCCACGCAGAGACAGGGTGACGCTTGCAGAGGGCCCTTCGGATCTCAGGTGGGCTAAATCAGCCTCTGGAGGTGATTCTCTCCAGTGAGTCTAGCACAGCACTTTAGTTAGAGGCTTCATATTCGGTAGGCGCGTGTGCCAAAAGCAATATATCCCGAAAGGCAGCAGCCTGGGGCGAGTAGCTAGCTTTGCTTCGGGACTGCTGCTGTGCAGCTGGAATTTTCCAGCCAGCGTTTCGTGAAGGCCACTCACCTCCCTCCTTAGGCGGCTGATGCAGAATTGATTTCTGACTCAGCCGGGGGACACGGGCTGGCACCGAGGATGCCAGTTTGGGGACGCGCAGGAGGGGACTCAAACTCCCAGCAGGCACGAGACAGGAAATGGCATCCCGCCTTTTCCTTCGGCCATGAGGAAGGGCTGGTATCCATCTGCTTTCTGTTGGGATACAGGGCAATAGGACAGAATCGTGGGCTATTCCCCCTTGCACTTTGGAGGATAGGCAACTATCCACTAGTTACCTGGATTTTCATTTTCTAACGCGTGCTTCATTAGACACGGGAATATCCCGCTGCCAGCGAGAGCAGAACAGCAGGAAAGCCTGCACGCGAGCTTCCGAACAGCCGTGATTTCGGCAGTCAGATGCTGCTCTTCGATCCCCCCTGACGAGGGCCAGGTGCGGCGGCGCTGCCCGCCGCAACGCAACGGGAGGCAGCTTTTGGCCGTCACGCGGCAGCAAGCCCAGGCCGAGAGGCTGATGCTTCCTGCTCCGGGACGGAGCTGAGCACAGAGGGTCACGCACGCGACGCTTTGCAGACGCTGAATTCGAGCGATGTGCAGTTTTGGGCAAAACAAGGGGGTAGGGAGGCAGGGGGAGGGAAATACACCCAGTTCGTAAGAGGAAGGAGCAAGGTAAAGCAAAGGTCAGGTTCCTACTGAGATAAGAGGAGCGAAAGCATCAGCGCACAGCGGGGAAGAGGAAGCAGAAACGAAGCTTCGCAGCTCACGAAGGAGAACGGCAGCAAACAAGATGGAGATGGGGAGGGAGCGTGGAGCCGGAGAGAGAAAAATCGAAGCGCCGCGGGCCTCGGCGCTCCCTTGGCTCCTTGACCTCCGACAGCCCGCGGGCTCTGCCGGCCGAGCGGGCTGCCGGCGAGGCGCTGCCACCGGGCGCCGAGCCCCACGCCAGCCAGCCGGGGGGACCCTGCTCCCCATTGCGGGGCGGAGGGGCAGCGGCCTCCCTTTCAGCAGATGCTGCCACCCTGGGTACAGCGCGCTGGGCCAGCTCATCTCAGCCGGGGCTAGCGTTAGCCACGGGATTCCCAGCGTGCCGTCCAAGCATCCGCACGCGTCTGCCCGCTTGACCCCTGGAGCATCTTCCAGAGGATACTCCTGGTGGCCAGCGAGCGGTGCGCTGGGCCGGGGCACCCGTGCAGCAGCCCCTCTCCCGCTTCACGCCTGCCACTTCCAGGGCATTAGGGAGCCGGGATCCGCCCAGCACAGCGCTGCGGCCGCATGCGAGCAAGCAAACCCCACTCGGGAGCAGCGCCCGGGCGCCCTCCGCAATTAGACCTGCCCCGTGCGAGGGCTCGCGCTGCCCAGCACCCCGCCGTGCCTCAGTTTCCCCGTCTCCATTGGGGGGGGGGGGGGGCCCTGCGCCCCGCTGCGGGCCGGCTGCACCCACCTGCGCCCCCGCGCGCCGCCGAGCCCCGTCCCGTCCCGTCCCGTCCCCGCGCGGCGGCGCAGGGAGGCGGAGGGGCCGCGCCGCGGGTGGGGGGGGGGCGGGGGGCGGGGCGGGCGCCGCGCGCGCGGCTCCCTGGGAGTTGTAGTTCGGCGCCGCCCGCCGCGCTGCCCCCGCGCCGAGCCCGGCCCGCCGGACTGCAGCTCCCAGGAGGCACCGCGCGCCGCCGCCTTAAAGCCGCCGCGCCGGGCACCGCGCATCGACGGGCACGGCCCGGCGCGGCACAGCCCGGCCTGCGGCGGGAGGTAACGGCGGGGCAGGGGGCTCGGGGGATGGGGTGCTCGGGGGATGGGAAGGGGTGCTCGGGGATGGGGATGCGGGAGGGAGGCTGGCTTGCAGGGGGGGATGCAGGAGGGATGCTCGAGGGATGCTCGGGGGCTGGGATGCAGGCAGGACGCTTGCAGGGAGGGATGCAGGAGGGATGCTCGGGGGTCGGGGTGCTCGGGGATCAGGATCTAGGAGGGGTGCTCAGAGGTTCGGGATACAGGAGGGATGCTCGGGGGTCGGGGTGCTCGGGGATCAGGATCTAGGAGGGGTGCTCAGAGGTTCGGGATACAGGAGGGATGCTCGGGGGTCGGGGTGCTCGGGGATGGGGATGCAAGAGGGATGGTCGGGGGCTGGGATGCAGG
The DNA here is from genome assembly GCF_036417845.1 of Apteryx mantelli. Classification (NCBI taxonomy): domain Eukaryota; kingdom Metazoa; phylum Chordata; class Aves; order Apterygiformes; family Apterygidae; genus Apteryx; species Apteryx mantelli. Next base: position 5,491,523 of record NC_089978.1, read on the forward strand.
CAGGACGCTTGCAGGGAAGGATGCAGGAGGGATGCTCGGGGGAAGGGGTGCTCGGGGATGGGGATGCAAGAGGGGTGGTCGGGGGCTGGGATGCAGGCAGGACACTTGCAGGGAGGGATGCAGGAGGGATGCTTGGTGGTTGGGGATCAGGATCTAGGAGGGGTGCTCAGGGGTCGGGATGCAGGAGGAATGCTCGGAGGGAGGGGTGCAGGAGGGGTTTCAGGATAAGGGATGCTCTGAGGGGTGATGCAGGAGGGATGTCTGGGCTTCGGGGTGCTCGGGGATTGGGGTGCGGGAGGGGTGTGTAGAGGTCGGGATGTAGCAGGGATGCTTGGGGGTTGGGATGCAGAAGGGAGGCTTGAAGGGAGGATGCAAGAGGGTGCTCAGGGTAAGGGATGCTCAAGGGTTGGGATGCAGGAGGTGTGCTCGGGGAGGGATGCAGAAGGGATGCTTGGGGATCGGGGTGTTCAGGGATTAGGATTTAGGAGGGGTGCTTAGGGGTTGGGATGTAGGAGAGATGCTTGGGGATCGGGATGCAGAAGGGATGCTTGAGGGAGGGATGCAGGGAGGGTTTGGGCTAAGGGATGCTTGAGGGTTGGGATGCAGATGGAAGGCTTGGAGGGAGGGATGCAGGAGGGGTGGTCAGGAGTCGGGATGCAGGAGAGATGCTTGGGGGTTGGGATGCAGAAGGGATGCTCAGGCTTGGGATGTGGGAAGGATGCTTGGGGATCAGGGGGCTAGGGGACTGGGATTTAGGAGGGGTGCTAAGGGGTTGGGTTGTAGGAGAGATGCTTGAGGGATGGATGCTTGGGGTTGGGATGCAGAGGGGATGCTCGGGGATCAGGATGCAGGTGGGATGCTTTGGGTTCGGGGTGCTCAGGGATTGGGATCTAGGAGGGGTGCTCATCGGCTGGAAGGCAGGAAAGATGCTCGAGGGAGGGATGCTTTGGGGCTGGGATGCTTGGGGATCGGGATGCAGGGGGGATGCTTGGGGATCGGGATGCAGGAGGGGTGCTTGGGGGTCGGGATGCAGGGGGGACGCTTGGGGATCGGGGTGTTTGGGGATCAGGATGCAGGAGGGATGCTTGGGGACTGGGGTACTTAGCAATCGGGATGCAGGAGACATTCTCGAAGGCAGGGATGAGGCAGAGATGCTCAGAGTGAGGGATGCTTGGGGGTCAATGCAGGAGAGGTGTTTGGGAACTGGGATGCTTGGAGGGAGGGAGAGAGGCAGCAGGGGGGCTCAAGGGACAGGAGGCAGGAGGGATGCTTGGAGATCAGGATGCTGGATGAGTGGGAGTGTGTGCATTCCTCCAGCGCCTGCAGGACTCTGCAAACCCCAGTTTCTAAGGCAGCATCTTGCTCTGAGAAACTGGCCAAGCTGGGTTCAGGTTTTCCGCCAGGGAAGCTGACCCAGGGAGAGACGCCCAGGGATCCTCCCATCCCGTAGGCAACCCAAAGGCCTTAAAGTGAAGGTCAGATTCAGAACAGTCTGGCTCCAAATCTGTTCAGGTTAAATTTGCCCTGGCTTGGACTTTGGGGATATTGCTGAAGAATAAAAGCAGGGATTGGCATCTCATATATTTGCCACTTTTGAAAGGTTCTCAGAATGCTTTGGGAACTTAATGCCTAAGAAAAAAAGGACGTAGCAAAGGGCTGGATTTTCACCTGGGGAGGGGGTTCAAAATGCTTCGGACGGTTTGCGATGTAGTCAGTAAAGTTTGCCATGGTCTGAGATCGCCTTCCTGATTTCTGTGTTGGCCGATGCCAAGCCAAATATGTGTGGGATGAAGGGAAATTGAGGTCTAAAATGAGTGACGTATCCCATTGTTCCGAAGGCACTGTCAAAACACCGGAGATCTCTGCATCTCCAAGCGGTTAGGCAGCGTCGGATGAATCCCAGCCAGTGTCGGTTAGCGTCGGTTCTCGGTCTGGTATGCTTTGGTAAATAGCACTTGGTTTCTGATTGAGCTATATCCAGGGTTTTTGTTTCTACACGCAGATAAAAGCAGACAGAAATCAGAAGAAAGAAGAGTGATGTTTATGCTATAAATATCTCCGAGAAAGCAACAAGCCTTCCGGCGTAAACGTATTTACGGTCTCAGGGGATGATAATAGAAAGGACGTTGGTCTGAAGGTCAGAGCGGGATCCAGGCGCTCCTAGTATCAACCCCTGGGGCAGTAACGTAGCGCAACCCTGGCTGAGACCTCTGGCCAAGGAGAAAAGCGGAACGCTGCTGAGGAGCAAAAGGAAGATGTGCTCATCTGGGGGGGTGTGAGGAGGAGAGACCGTCCCGGGAAAACCTTGTCTAGTGCAGGCAGGACAAAGCTTTTGGTCATCTCATGCCAAACATATTAAAGGAATTAAAAAGCAACTGGGATGGTTCATCGGCATTCGTGGCTGGTGCTGGTGTTAGCCATAAAGCCGGGGTTTGTCTCTGATGGCTTAATGATTAGAGCAGTTCTGCTTTACATGCCTTTCTTCGCCGCTGGTTTTCAAGGCGGCAGGGTATAGAAATTAACTTCCTCGTGCTTTGGTTTCTGCATCCGCAGCAGCGAATGATGTCTGATGATATACAATATGCTAACAAGGGTTTTGAGGAGCTTTGTTAGAAAATGATACTGATACATATTAGAGAGAGATGTACGACTGGAGGCAAGAAACTGAACTGGGAGGGGGAGTCTGTCCAGAGAAGGAAAGACGGTAAAATGTTAGGGCCTTGGGCTTTATTTGGCATCATTGCACTGATCGTTTTGACATCTAGCCAAAGCCTTTTTTCCTTTGATATCAAAGTTCCTGATAGCAAGAAACATAAAGGAGGAGATGAGGCTCCTAGGATTTGTGTGCACCAAGGCTTCAAAGAAATATGAGAGCAGATTAGCTGAGATAACTGTGTTCAGGTAGGGCAGTCAGCCTCACACTGTTGTCCACGAATCAAGGCCACGGTAAGTCACCTGCAGATGGCTGATAGATTTGTATTATGCAGTGAAAAGTATAAGTAGTATTTTGGAGAAAAGAGGAATAATGAAATGCACGGTATTGCACGAGGAAGGAGAAGGATTCATAGTGGTCTGCAAGTCTAAAATGTCAATGGATTTTCGTAAAGCTAGGGACTCCTGTATAGTAAATTTAGGCTGATTGCGATTAGGTATAATTTGGTTAGTTACTTTTTAGTTAGTATTTTGAGGTAGCTCAGAAAAGTGCGCAGGCCACGGGAGAGAAACATGCTGTTCAGCGAGTGGAACTCCTGACGTAGAGAAAAGCCCTGCCAAATGCTGACGGACCAACTGGGTGATAATGCTAGAACAAATCCTTCATCTCTGCAGCGGCCAGAAAGCGGCCCAGCAGGGCAGATGGTCCCGTGGGCAGTGGGGACAACCTCCTGCTCCAGATCTGCTACTCCCCGGTGGCTAAAGCAGCATCTCCATCAACTCCTGGCTGTAGGGAGCAACTCAGGAGTTTCTGATTCAGTGCAGCAGAGGGCAGGAAGACACGGGAGAGCCTTACGAGCCCAAATTAATTAAAACTAGTGAGTAGGAGTCATGCAGCATAAGTGCAATCTGTCCCTGAAAAGTAGTTTAGGACGGGAAGTGAAGAATATGTTATCTCGTTGAAAATAGAAGGTGAATTTAGAAAGGCAGACTGTAACTACGTGAGAGAATTTGGCCAGGACTGTGCGCTGGCAATCTTTCCCTTTTATGGCTGCAGAGGGGTAGAGTCGCGCTTCTATTTCTTGCTGCAAGGGTTACTTGGCTGGATTTTTCTGCAATTATTAGCTCTCGGTTTCTGCTCGGATCTCCTAATAACGGACCCGATCCTCCGCTCTGCTGTGGCACTTTGTTTGGGTGCAGCTCCGCTAAATCTAGCGCTGCAAGTAAGCGCAGCAAGGCGGGGTATTGCAGTTAATACACCTGTGGGCACGGAGACTGAGACAAGAGTTGCGATATGTGTTCGGTTGCTGGGTCTGCCTCAACCTATTGTGTCTCCTTGAGCAAACGGCTTGATCTAGATGTGCCTTGATAGACTAATACTGAAAAGGTATCAATGTTATCCCTTTTCTGCATTTACTCTTGAGTGAGATATACTCCTATGTGTATATTCCTAGTGGGTCCTATTTTGGTTGAAACCCGCAGGCATTATTACAGTGTAAATAATAAATAAGGGAGATTAAGACTTCAGATAATAATGAGAAACTGGATGTGAAATAATTAAGAAAGAAGAGAGAAGCAGCAATTGTGTCATTGAAAGGACTAGAGAAAGGATCTGCAGCATGTCTGTGGAAGTGCTTGAGGTATATACAGAAGATCATTGAACTGGAATTGCATTGCTTACATTAATTAAGGTGACAATCAGAATAACTAGACTGCAGCCAAATTAAGAGTATAACTGGACCTGTAAATTACTACAGATGATAGGGAGACAGAAGGAGATACAGCAGCATTGATGAGAACCGAGCAGTGGCTTTTATTTGATGATTTGTAGCTCTATAGGGAAATTCTAATTTCCTCACAGTTGTTCTGAGATTATTATTATTATTATTTTTTAGCCATTAAAAAAAAAGTAGGAATGTTATAAGAATGACTTTTTGTGACTGTCCAATACTGTCTGGTCAGGCTGCGTCTATTGGATGTGGTAAATCAGATGAGTCGCCTGCTGTTGTTTCCCCTCCTTGGCTGGATAAACAGGCAGGTACTTTGGACCAAATTTAAAATACCCTTTGCACTTACATTTTTCCCCTGCAAGAATGCATTAGGACACGCTCAAGTACTATGATGTTCCTGAAAAACAGATCTAGAAAAGTGTGGGACCAACAGGGGCTGCTTCTTTTAAGAAGTTGTATACCGAGTCATGGGAAATTTTATACAAGGAAGACTGTTGTGCAGTATTTTGTGTTCTAGCAAGGTGCTGTGCACTCTCAGTTCCACCCTGCAGCAGCTCAGCATCTTGCAGGATTGAGCCCTAATTGCCTGGCTATCTGGAGTATGCAGCAAGAGTAACAGTAATGTCTTGGCTGACATAAAAGAAAGAATTTGAGCAGGAGTAAAGGACAATAAAAGGTGAGTCTTGTTTCTGTACTTCCAGACCTCCAGGGAATTCAGGGAAGTAGATCATGATTTCTTCTTTTTTTCTTTTTTTCTCTTTTTTTTTTAATGAGAAGGACACCACTTTATTTATCAGTCTATCTTTATATAGTGGGATTTTTTTCCTTCACTAGTGATATTTATCAAACTATCGCATGAAGCAATCTGGATGCCATTCTAGGAAATGTGCTGAGTTTATTACCAAGATTTCCTAAAGATAAGGGACATCTCAGGGATGTCTTTTCACAGCTCTGTAAGATCTGGGGTGTGGGAGCTGATACTCGATTCTGCAAAATGTACTAAGGAGCCTTTATTGGAAATCTGCTGCTGGCGGGGACAGTGGAATGAATTGATTTAAAAGTAATTGGATAGATTTCAATTGAAATGAATCCTTATTAAAGGAAAACCATAATCATAAGAGAAATATATTAAAAGGACACCTCTGATCAGTTCAGATTATTCAGGTTAGACTCAGAGCCCAAGGTGACTTTTCATCCTAAGGTCTTTTGTTTATTATTTGCACTTCGCTCAGTTTGGAGACTGAAGCCAAGCTGGTTGATGTCACTCTTTGCTTATGTGCCATTTCAGTCTGTGGTTATTAGAGCATGACTGCATATCTGTGACTTGCAGGGACGCATCTTATGGTAAGCAATGCCTGTTACAAATGTTGGTGACATACTTCATTTTCCTTGTGACTTTAGATGGAATTTAAGTTTGGAGCTAGGACTGTTCTCCTTTACAGTGGTCTTTTTATTTTAAGGAATAAAGCATGGGATAAAGCACAGTGAACCCCTGTGTGTATTTGTGAATGCAAGACTGAGATACGTGGTATTGAATGCCATTAATGCTTACTGGTCTCCCAGGTGGAATGGAGAGTGTCCTCAGGTACTTTTGTAGGTCTGAGCATATTACTGCATGACAAATGTGAGATTTGAAGAGAAACATCCCTCTTCCAAAGCACATCGTTTTTTCTAGCACATCTTCAAAAGATCCAGAAAGATGGTCTGGGGAATTACAGTCTTGTCAGCCTCACTTTGGGAAAATCATGTAGCACATCCCCTTGGAAGCTGTTTTTGGGCACGTGAAAGAGAAGAAGGTGATTGGGAATAGCCAGGGTAGATCAAAAGTAAATCATGCTTGACTTACCTTATTGCCTTCAGTGATGGAATGATAGATCTGTGGAAGAGGGGAGAGTAGGGGATGTTGTCTACTTTGACTTTAGTAAGGCTTTTCATACAGTGTCCCACAGCATCCTTGTAGGAAAGATGGGATTTGTGGTCTAGATGGGTGCGCTACAAGAAAACTGGCTGGATTGTTGGGCCCAAAGAGCAATGGTTAGCGGTTTGTGCTCTATCTGGGAGCTAGTTACAAGTGGAGTTCCTCAGGGATCTATCCTGGGACCTCTCCTATTTAGTATCTTCATCAATGATGTGAAGGAGGAGATGAAGTACATCTCATCAAGTTTGTGGGTGAAACCAGACTTGGAGCAACAGTTGATATGCCTGAGGGTAGGGCTGTCATACAGGGGGAACCGGACAGGTTGGGGCTGACAAGAACCTCATGGAATTCAACAAGGACAAATGCAAAGTCCTGCACCTAGAATGGACTTACCTAGGATGTACTCACCCCTTGCATATGTAAAGGCTGGGGACCGACTGGCTGGAGAGCATCTCTGCTGAAAAGGGCCTGGATCCTGGAGAGCAGCAGGCTAAACACGAGCCAGCAGTGTGCCCTGGCAGTGAAGAAGGCCAAGAGCATCCTGGGCTGCATAAAGAGGAACAGAACCAATAGACAGAGGGGAAGTGTTTTTTCCCCTCATCGTTCATCGCTTGTCAGACAACATCTAGAAAAGTGTCCAGTTTCGGGCCCCCCCAGTACAAGAAAGATGTTGATCAGCAGGAGGAAGTTCAGCAGAGGGCCACCAAGATGGCCAGGGGCCTGGAGCACTTGCCCTGTGAGATGAGGCTGAGGGTATGGGGCTTGTTCAGCCTGGGGAAAAGAAGGCAAAGAGGGAACTTATAGCAGCCCCCCAGTGTCTATGAGGAGTTTATCAAGAAGGTGGAGCCAGGCTCTTCACAGCATTGCATAGCAGGAGAACAAGAGAAAACGGACATAAATTGAAACAAGAGCTTCCGGCTGGGTATAAGGAAAAACTTCCCACTATGAGATAATTAAGCTGAAACAGCTTGCCCAGAGCATCTATGCAGTCTCCATCCTGGGACATTCTCAAGACCTGAATGGACAAAGCCCTGAGCAGCTTGAGTTGATTTCAGTGTTGACCCTAGTTTGTTCAGGGTTTGGACTAGAAACCTCCTGAGGCCCCTTCCCTCCTGATTCTGTGATTTTATCCATGTTACTTCTGCCATTTGCTCACCCAGGGAGCAGAACAGCTTTGCCATTTCATGGGATTTTTTTTCCCCACTGCAGAGCTCATTGTATGTACTTTCTCTTTTGGATGAGCCACATAACAGATGGAAATCTCAAAGCTGCTCTTTAACAATTAACACTTTGAACTTCTACAGCATCTTCCTGTGCTCCAGGAACTCAGGTCTCTTTGCAAGCAGGAATAAGCTTACCAGGGACCCCAAGTTGAAGTGACACCGACTAGCTTGGATTTATACTGCCAGGATTAGCTCCCTCCTTTTGGAGGCTATCTTGGAGAGAGGTAGGTGGAGTGGTTCAAACAGTCGGGAGGTGAACCAGTAGTTACTCAGTTCCCTTGGATGATCAGGGATCCCTAGACCTCTTGTGCTGATAGTAATGGAGACCCATTCATTGTATACAAATTTGCATCCTGTGCATGGGAGTTCAGACTAAAGCCATAGGCAGCACAAGTTGGGCATCCAGAATTTAACAACCTGAGAACCAGGAGCTGCTTTGCCCTAAAAATCTTGAATGCTCAGCATTTTTGCAAACTGGGCCTCCAGGTCTCCAAGAAAAAGAAGGGCCAACAGCAAACAGCCACCCGTGAAAAGGTTTTTATTTCCGTGACTTGTCCTGAAGCTCACAGAGCTTTGTGGCAGAGGCAGGGGCAGAATCTAGTTCTCCAGGGCAGCATTCAGCTGCCCAGGACTGAAACTGTCCTTCCCTCTCCTGCAGTTCCCTGGGTTATTTATGACAAATGAGACAGCGATCTCACAGACAACAGTCTCCCTCGTTGCAAACCCTGATTCATTCTCCAGGCAGGTTCTGGAAAAGATGTGATATGTGATCATTTAAAAAATATCTCTCTGAAAGCATCTGGAGCTGTGCTGAGACTGAATTAACCATCTTGCTTCCTAACCTTTTGCAACCTAAGTGCTCTTTTAATATTTTAAGATTGGAATGTGTATTTTACATGCATCATACATGCATCCTTTTTAGAGTTTCCCTGGCTTCCGCAAAGCCCTGTTCAGTTAAGCCCTTGAGAACTGGAGTGGTGTTGTCTAAGCTGACAAAGGGAAGAACTGAGAAGTCAGCTAGGTGGGCTCCTGTCCAGAAACGCTGCTTTTTTCGAACTATTTTGTCTGGACTGGATCAACAGGCATCAGTGCCCTTTTCCTCCCTGGATTTCACAGCCTCTTGGTCGGTGCGTCATCCCTGCCATTTTGTTGTTTGTCTCTTCCAGCCATTCCTGCTCCGTCTTTGCCTCCTCTGCTCCCTGTGTCCTGTCTGAGAGCTGTCATCCTCCATCCTGGCTTTGTCTGGCCCTGGCTTGGACGTCAGCATGGCGTACCCTCATTCACAGTGCGAACCTGGGCTTGTTTATCCCCTCCTGCTAATTAATACCAGGGTAGTTAGCGAGGGGAGGGTCAGTCGCAAGGTCAACTCAGCAGGTTCTCCTTGCTCATCTTTAAGGTGCTTGTGTCAATATGCTCATGAGAAAGCTGGTCTCCCTCTGCAGTCACTAGATACTCTCCACTGGGGCTCGTCTGCCTCTGTCAGCTATCGAGGGAGCCTTGTTTCAGCCTTGTCCTTCTCCGCAGTACCTCAGACCAGTCCTAGCTGCACTCTGAACAGCAAGGCTGGGGTGACCCATCCTGTTCCCTTCTGGGATCAGCTTGAGAAATGATCAAGCCATTTTAGGAGCTGCAGCTTTCTCTCAAAGTTCAGCCTGAAGCACAGTCTTTGCATTGAAAATTTGGGTGAAGTCTGGCAAAGTTATAACCAGTTAAAGGTCCAGTCGTAGAGTGGACAGCGCTGGGCAGCTATCATCCCCCCAGAAGGGTGTCAAGGCTGCCTAGCACTGTGCGTATCAGTGGTCTGTGGACAACGGTGATTTGTGGGGTTAGGTTTAAAAGATCTGTAGCTGTTTTTTGACCAGCCTGCCTGTGCAGTGTTCCCACATCGCTGTGCCAGGCTCGGCATGGAGTGCTCCGGGGAAGTAACCACGTAAAGGCTAGACATAAGCGGACACAACGGCTCCTCCTGCCTCCTCCCTGTCCCTTATTTGTCTGCCAGATGTCCAGGGCAGCAGGGGCTCAGGCTGTGAAGCTGGAGAGAGGAGAGACACAGGGTACGGGCTCAGTGCCAGTCTCGCTCAGTATGGCCCAAGTGACCAGTGAGCTGCAGCTGGGACAACTGCTCCTTCCAATTTCCAGTCCTGCAAGTCTGGTCTGTTCTCTAAACCAGGTTTTAACCTTTACTGTCTCTCTGTCACTGTGGTACTTTCTATTTGACGTGAAAAGACACTACCTGTGAACTTATTTTATTCTGTCCTCTTACCTTGTCCTCATCTGTTACCAATCTAATGCAGGCTGGTCCCTTGAAAGTCCTCACTGTGTTTTAAATCCAATTAAAGCAATGTTAGCTCTGCCATAGCTTGGTTACCATGCAGGGAAGGCAGGAATGGTGTTTGTAGGAGACAAATAAATCCAGCGTGTTAGCAGAGGACCATATGAGTCAGCAGATATGGGACAGAAAGGTCAGGATGGTGCCTGGAGAACCACTGCACTGTAGGCTGCTGTCATTGCCCGACAGGGCTTTGAGCATGTGTATATTGTGTTGTCTTCATCCTGTGAGACCACGGGGGAAGCAACGATGGGGAGAGGTAAGGTTTGGCTGAGTGGAAGGGCTTGCTAGCCAAGAAGCTGGGAGCCAGAATTTTATGTTTGTATTTGGCATGGGATTTTTCCCACCAGCAGGCAGCTCTGTACCCTTAGAGAAGATGCCCTCTCGCTCTGATACAGGCTCCAGGGATGGATTGGTCCCTGGATGGCATCCTCTGAGGTCCCTTCTGGATGTCATCTGTGAAAACCACAGGTCGGTGCAGAGAGGTAACCGTGATCATACATGTCTTCATCAGCAGGATTGGGAACGGTCACATCTGTTGGTCTGTGGTCTTTTTCCTTGGGGTGAGCAGCTTAGAGATGGAAATGATGTGTAATAACACCTAACTCTGCTCTTGCTGAGCTCTCTCCCACCGTACTTGGGGTATATATCATGCGTATTTTTTTCCTCAGTACAACACTACATACTTGAACATGGATGAATCTGTCCTACCTTAGGTAGTCAAGATGATACCTGTCTTCCTTTTCCCTCTCCCACGGATTGTTTCAGACTATAGACAGCAAGTGACAGTCTCCTACTATGTATTTGCGCAGCACCTAGCTTGGAGAGGACCTGTTGTGGGTGAGCCTTTATACGTTCATTCTCTGCAATAAGGTTTAAGAAATCCTGGCTGGCTGAGTTTATCACTCTTTATAAAGAGGTTTCTTGTTCAATAGTCCATCCAGCACGTGGCTATAAATGTGACATAAATGTTGTTCTGAGCTGTTCCAGGGAAATCCTCTTTTTTTTTTTTTTTCCCCCTTTTTTTCAGCAGTCTCTCTTCTAACCCTGGACTGCCGGCGAATTCGAGCAGTGACGAATGGCAAGCTTTGCCTGACTCTGCAGTCTCTCTCTCCCCTCTCGGTACGATGGTATAGCATACTAATGCGGCAGGTCCCTGGGGAGCAGCCAAGACTGCGTCACTCCCTCCAGGCAAGCCAGGGTGGTGGCAGCACGGTGTAAATGTCAAACACACACCCCCTGCCGCGTGCGAGACCGGGAGCCTGGGGAACCGGGGAAGGAAGGAGCCAAAGAACTGAAACGGAGGCAGAGCTGAATATTTATAGATACCCAAGCAGTTCTTTTCACAGTAGTGGGGAAGGGATACATTTCTAAATGAGTTTATTGCTCACGGAGGAGATAAACATCCTTCCTCTCCAGATATCAGCACGCAGCCTTGGTTGGTTGTTCGCATAGTACTTCACTGGATTCAGGAGGACCAGACCACAAGTCAAGGCAGAATTTTTGCGACTGATCGTGGTTGTTCACATTCCAGACTTCTTTCGCTCATGTGATTCCCTATTTATGTGATGTGCTCTGACTTATCCTGCTTGCTCTGGTATCCCTGTTACATTTGCTGCATGCTTGGACAGCCTGGATATGCAAGCATCAAATTACTGGCTCTTCTTTTAAAGACTTTTTTCTTTCTTATCCATCTTTCTTTCTTATCCGTCTTTTATTTCACATTCCAGCAGGAATTCCACCTCCATCTCTTCCCTGTTATCACAGGTGTGATTTTTCTTCAAGGCTTTTAAGCTCTCGAGTGGCCCTCCTAGCGGGAGGGAGTGATGTCTCCTATAACCCCTACGCCTCCGTCAGCCTGAGACGCTCTCTTTTCATCTGAACCGCTTACACCCCCATCGCCCCTTGCTGCACGCGGGGGCAGACTGGCGCGGCCTCGCGTCGTGGGCGCAAGACTCCCAGCTCCTGCGAGGGAGGTTGCGTGTTCGCGCAGTCCTAGTGCGGTGCGGTGTTCTCCTTCCCTCTTCAAGGACCTCTGACCCTGTACCAGACAACCTTTTATCTGCTGACCGGATGGCTTTTGTGCGCTAAGCTCCGGGGGGGTGAACTAGCCACATCCCTGCGTGACAGCTAGGAGGGCCTTGCGACTCAGATGGGCTCCCCAAGGAGACTTAGCCCTGGGGCTGTGACCCAGCGTGCCTGACATTTCTGCCCGGTGCACGGCCTGACATGGCGCTCTCTGATCCTCCGGGGAACAGGAGACCCCAAAGTTCGCAGGGGAACTCCTTGGCCTTGTGTGGGTTGGACCCAGGGTCCACGTATTTGCCCCTGACTGGCTGAGAGCGGACATGGAGCTAGCAAAACACTTTACCCTCAGTGGGAGCCTCCTGGTCAGCCTCACAGGCAGCTGCAAATCTGTCGACTTCCACCCGCCTTGCCAGGCCCTTAGCAAGGACATCTGAGGGAGGAGAACAGGTGTTCGTCATGGACGGAGCTCCACAGCATGGTACCAAGACAGCGTGTGGCTTCTCTCTGCTGGAGACCAGTCCTCACCAAACTGGGACACGACCTACCAGACTGTGTTAGGGGCAGGACTGGCAAGAGCCCTGGGAAGCGCGTGTCCCTTTGCGTACGTGGGATGCTGCACGTGCAAGGGAAAGGGGCAGAAGCCTTGTCCTATCACTGCGTCTCTGCCCTTTTAGGCTTTGGATCCTTTTAAGTAGGTGCTTCCCCTGCCTTATGTGCTATTGCCCAGACAGAGGCTGCAGTCCCATGTCTGCTTCCCGGGGCTTTTCTCTTGTTCCCCGAATATGAAGACCATCATTGGAAACATCTTTGCCCCTGGAGGAGAATGGAGCCAGTAGACACCAATGGAACACCTCGACTCCACTGTCTGTCCCATACTTCCCCGCTGAGCCTCTCTGTGGGTCTGTGGGAGGCTGTCTCTTGTGGGGATTGGATTTTAGGAAATGTGGAGCACCATCCTGAGCTGCTGAAGCCCTGGATCTGAGGGAGCTCATCCCTTCTTTGGATCAAGTGTAAGGTTTTGGTTAGCTGTTTGCAAGACAAAAATACCCAAATATGTGATTAATCTGAAGAAGTTCTGTATTTTTATGCATTCATTTCAGTTTTGGGCCTTTAATCTCAGTTGAGCATCACCAGAGGACATTTTCTGCATCCATCCATGAATACCACCATGAAAAGGGCACAAAGATTATCACTTATACTGGTCCCAGCAAGCTCTCCAGCTCTGCTTCTTTGGCTTCTCTTGCTGTGCTCATTCTTGTACTGTGCTGAGCTCTCACACAGGATGGCTCATCATCTCAGACCTCTGAGAACCAGAATGGACTTCCTGGCTTTCCACCCCTTCATCCTTGCAACTGGTAACAGCATTGCTCCTTCCATCTCCTCAATGTGTCATGTTGGGGCTCTCTTCTTTCCTTCAAATGTTCTACAGCTTCTTCTGTCATGTCTGTGTTCATATCAAACTCCATGAACACTGCAGTCTCCTACTCTAGTCCACCTGGCGCTTGCTGGCATCCGCCCTGAGTCCATTCAAAATGCAGGTGACTCAAAATCAGTTTTCCCATGTCATTTTAACATGGCTCTGCTTTCTAGCCGCTGTCTCAACATGAGCCCTCTCCTTCTTTTCAATGCTTTCCATTAATAGAGATGTGAGGGCATGATTTTGGTCAGTTTGGGGAAGAGACACATCAGAACCACACCATGGAGGCACCTGCTAAATCCTCCACTAGGACAGACTGAGGCTAGGAAGAGAGTTGGTGGACTCTGTGCAGAGAAGCAGCAGTGTTGATCTATCATGGAAGGTTTCTAAGCAAGAACAAAGAAATGCCACTGACTGTAAGCAGCGGGAGATGCTGGGTATGCAGTAAAGGGCATTTCTGGAGCAGAGACAGTTTGTCTCTGTCAGCCCATGCCAGGCTTTAAAATTATGATCTCATAATTTAAAATTCATGAAATCATAGAATAATATAGATGGAAGGGACCTCCAGAAGTCATCTTCTCCAACATCCTGCTTGAATCACATCCAATTAGAACAGACTTCTGAGGGTCTTGTGTAGTCCAGTTTTTAATATCTCCAAGGACAGAGATTCCACCTTTCCCACCCTGGGCCCCTGTTCCAGTGTCTGACCACTCTCATGGTAAAAAAGTTTTTCCCAATATTTAAACAGAACAAAGAGAGACTTCTAAGCACATTAGAAACTTTTGACCCTAGGGGCTAGAGCCTGGCAGTCCTCACTGGAGGAAATGGCTCTGGTAGTTCTGGAGGCTTGTTCTGCAGAGCTCTCCAGGCCCTGGATCTGGCAGAGATGGAGATGACTTCAGGGTACTCATGAAGCATCCTGATGCCACGTTCAGCTTGGCTTCCACCACAGCTCTGAACACACAGCTTTGGTGACACTGGGCTTGTTCATGAGCCAAAGGGGCCAGGCATTACCCAGGGATTGCTTAGAAATTCATTGGAGCTCCAATCATTCCATTTCCTTATATCCATACATGCTTCCCTCTGGAAAACGACAGTATGTTATGAAGAGCTTGCTTTATACCATGTGGGGGAGGTCCTGGGCAGCAGGTTAAGCCAGTTAAATCTAAGTGTAAGCCATGTTAAGTCTAAGAATCATTGTCCCATCTCTTACAAAGCATCAAAATACATCTCTGTTGCCTGATCATCACTCTTTCCAGATTACATAGGACAGCAGCTCACACTGATGTGGAGGGGTGTTTAAGATGTGGACTTACAAACTGTATCCTTTTTACTAAACTACAAAGGTTGGGCTTGTTCTTTGTCCAAGGGCAAGTGTCCCTGTGTGGTCCACATCCATCAGGTTAAACTTTCATCTCCTCCCTTTCCCAGAACAAGACAGCCTCATCCATGCTGTCTTCTTTGACCAGACTGTGGCCTGGACTGGCCTTGCAGCTATGCCAGTTCATTGCCTGGAGAGTCCTAGTTTCCTAAACCATTCCAGGGAATCCAGTCTGGAGAGTCATGGGACTGGGTTTGAGCTCATACTTTTGCTCTGTTGTAAGGTCTGACTTATCGCTCTCCCAACAGCATCCTCTTTTCCCTGTCCTTCTCTCTGCCTTAACTCTGTGGTCCAATTGCTGTCAAGTGGGAAGCCCAGGTAGTCATCATCTCTGGGCTGTAAAGCACAACAGAGCCCACCTGAACTAACCTGGCACTCTTCCTCTCTTTCAGCACCTGCGAGCAGAGATGGATAAGATACTGGAAGCTGTGGTGATGTCTTCATACCCCAACAACGTGAAGCAAGGGCTTGTGAGGCGCGTCATTGAGGCAGCAAAGCAGCCCATGGACAGCGAACAATGCTGGTCCATGCTCGAGCTGTCAACCAAGCTTTACCTTACTGGGGACACCAAGTATAAAAGAGAGATTGGGAAAGAGGTTTTGGAGGTCTATGGCCACTACCACCCAGAGGAGTTTGAGGAGTTCTTCAATGTCCGCTTCCTATTGAGTCTCCTCCAGGAAGGCTATGGGCCTCTGGGAAAAAGAAGCCATTACGTACTAGATTATATCCAGTTAGGACTGCAGTTTGTCTTGGAAAGCCCATCAGCAAATAGCATTTTCAACTTACTGAGGATCGAAGTGCTCCGGAAAGTCTGCGAGAGGCCCAGCCCCAAACAGTGTGCTAAAATCAGTAAACTCTTAACCCAGCATCCTCAGTGCATTCCCACTGGCAAACACCAGATCTTGTTTTGCCAGCAGCTGATACGGTGCATCGGGCAGTTCCAGTGCATCTCCGAAGGGGAAGAGGACATAATGGAGTTTTTGGAGCAGGTGAACAAAGTGAGCGGTCTGCTGCAGAGGATCTGGAGGACTCAGACTTCAGCCATCCTGCCCTCTTTGAAGGAGCTGTTCACTATCATTTCATCGACAGGTAAAAAATAAATAACAGGCACAAATGTAAATGCTGGCTTTGATGAGGAAAGAAATAGGTTGACATTTTACATGGTCCTGACATGTCAGAGCTGCAATAATTCCATAAGTTATAATAAACTAGAGTTCTCTAACCCATATCAGAAATGCAGCCGCTGCTGAAATATAATAAACAAGGGTCCCCAAACTGTCCAGGGTTTTGGGCTAAGAAGACAATATCCCTGCGAAACCACGCAGAGTTTGTAAGCAGGAGTTATTAACTGTGCTGAAATGTGTGCAGCACAGAAGTTTGTGTCCTCAGCACTTTTCCGCACCAGCTGGGCTTAATGCAAAGCATCCTTTTATCTGCAGTAGGGTTAGAGTGGGACTTGAAAGCATTTGGAAATGTCACTCTCTAATGGCTAACTTCCCTGGGCCTCTCAGCCTACTCCGTAGCTAAGGCTATACTTAGAAGCTAAGCACAAAGCTAAGGACTTACTTCTCACTGGATCTAGGGGTAGGAAGCCCTATGTTCCACGGCCAGTATTTCTCTGGAGGGTGGTTATATCTTAGGATGGAATAGAGGATGTTTATGTAAGTTTTAGGGCCTTCAGATTATTATAAAGGGTCTCAGAAGATTTTTAGAGGTACCAGTGCCATAAAAGGCTGGACTCTCTGTAGGCAGGTGAGCTCCTGTTTCAGCTCTTCCTAACCCCATGAGGAGATGGGCATTTCAGTGCCCTCTTTTTGAGAACCTCATCCTTTGGGTGTGCTCCAGGCAGGCAAATGTGCAGCCTCATCCCATTGCTATTATTTACAGTAGTCAGTATAAAGTGAGCACACAGAGGGAATTTGGGCAGGGGACCCAGGCAGCAATGTTCTTGTGTTTGTGATCCCTGCCTCCCTTTGCGCTGTGCATGACTTGATGCAACACCCTGTCTGCTATGACCCAACCTTGTTATGCGCCACACTGCGATTCTGGGAATTGTCCTCCTAGCACAGCTAAGTGTGGACTCCACATTGCACTGATCATTTGTGCTCTGCTCCATTAATGGAGCCAGAAATGATTCAGCTTTTAGAGCCGAGAAATGACCATATGTGCCTGGTTTCCCTGGCGACTAACATCTTTATTGCTGGCTCTTGTCCATATCTTACAGAGGAGCAGGAAGCACCATCAAATGCCTTGGCCAGCGTGGTCCAGTTTGTCCCTCTGGAGCTTATGGATGGTGTCATAAGAAACCTAACCAATGATGACAGCATCACTGACGTGCAAATGATGACAGCCATCAGTAGGTAGGAGAGACTGCATGAGTGAACATCCTGGGAAGGTTCTCACATCGTCTTTTTCAGTCCAGAGGAAAAGCTGCCCAAAAGCTGCATTCAATTCCCCATAGCAATTTTATCTCAGTACTGCAGTTGTGCAGCAAAAGCAAGTTTGGCTGGTGCTGTCTTGTGAAGTGTGGAGAAAAGGGAATTCCTAGACCCTTCCTTCCAATCCTTAGGGCCTAGAGAACTAGATTAAAGATGTTTTGTGTTATTTTATTTGTTTGGTTTAATTTGATTTCTTTTTTTCTTAGAAATGAATAGTGCTAGGGGATGCCGAACATAAGACATTTTAAAGAGGTTTGATTTTTTCCCAGAAACTGTTGAGGGCCTTTTCCTCACAAAATCTCCTTTAAAGAGTTTCAGGTGGATCCCCTGTCTCCCTTCAGAGGGACTTATCCTAAATGACCCGTCACAGCTAAAAATCTTGGCCTGTGCCAACTGCTGGGAGTTTCCCAGTGGAGAAGGAGGTATGCCCAACTGCTTAAATGATCCCACCTTGACCCTTGTCAGGTGAATGCGGTGCTGCCGGTCCAGATCTCAGTGCCATCCAGTGTTTATCCCTGCCCTCTGCGCAGGCAGAGTCAATAGAGACATCAAGGCATGATGAGGGGGTAGTGGATGAAATACTGTCTGACATGCTAGACTTAGTCCTCCCAGGGCCAGTGCCCTCTTTGGGATCAGCAGATCTTCCTTGCACAGCTGTGTCCAAGTCCTACAGCTCCTCTGTGCTCCAGGTGCCTTGGTCAGATTTGCTTAAGGATATCTTCATCCTATGCTTTCCTCGGAGGTCTCCTGTTTAAATGGGTGATGTTCACAGGTACTTAACCCAAGGGAGTGGGTCCTCCTTGCTCTCACTGTGAAAATCTCCTTTCTCCTCTTCCTATTCCAGGGTTTGTCTCCCTCACATAAGGTTACATGATGGATATGCATATAATTCTTCATGGGAACTTTATGCCTACAGGAAGGGTGCCTTCTCTTTCTGGAGAGAGCCATGGTTTTCCCAGAGTCCAGAGCAGCCCAAGATGAAGGATTATGTTGTCAGTTCAGTTTTTAACCTTCTTCATTTTTTTCCTCCTTCTGGGATGCGGTTCCCAGATGCTGCTGTAAGCTCCAGTCAATAAATTCACTAAGAACAGCAGTGCCTAAAAATAGCAGTTGCAAAATCAATTGCTTCATTCCTTTAAAAATTCTTTGTTACACAGAAAGATGAGTAAATGATTACTCAGTGTTAGCCAAACATTAAGCAGAGCCTGCAAAATGTAATTAAGTTCACTTAGGAGAAATGAGGAAGTTTTGGTGGAGTGTTTATGGCAGACATCTGTCCCAGAAAACTACATTAACGTGGGCCTTTTGTTGAATGCGTGCTCAATAAATCACAAATAAAAGAAAAATGCACAGGGGTAAACAGGGCCTTTCATCTTAGGATCCCTGACAAGCTGATTGCATACCGAAATTTCTTTCTCCAGAGTTCAAAGTTTGGGTTGGGGAGGCATTAGCAGGAGAGTAAACTGAAGCAGGGCGCAACTTTTGATTAAGCATTTAAGAGCAAACAGTGCTAATAAAAGCAAGCCTGGCACCTGCTGGTATAAGTGTACAGCACAAGCTGAAGGAATGTGTCTCTCTTGCCCATAAGGTGGATGCATTTCAGATAAGCTATATTTATGTGCATCCAGGACTTCAGAAGTGCTTGCTGATGTTCTTTTTTTCAGTGAATATCTGTTTCAAAGAGACAAGTTCTGGAAGTAAGGAGCATCTGCCTTCCCACAGAGACGCAGGCACCTGCTGTCTCTGGAAATCGGGACCTGACCTTTTAAAAGCTTAGCATGCAAAAATCAACGACTCCTTTGGAAAACTGGCTTGCAAAATGTTTGTGGATCTTTCAGTGTGGAAAGTGAATATAAAATATAACTGTTTCTACTGTAGCAACACAGGCAGCAAGTGGGCCAGGATTATAATTTAGCCACAAATGTCAGTAAACAATAGTTTATTGTGGCCTAGGTTATTTTATGCCTGTGTAAAAGAACATAGGGTAAAGAGGGGCCTCTGGATCCCTGAGTCCATCTTGCTGCTCTGCGTTGTCCTGCAGGCAACGACCTTGTGGACCCCTTTCATGAATGTTCAACTACAATCTTAAAAGCAGAAAGGGCTTTTGCTCTCACTGTTCTTCTTTCATAGCTGCTACAGGATTTGATTGCTTTAATGGCTAGGATCCCTCTTCTAATTGCCAGTCTATATTTATCTCTGGCCATCTTATAGCTCATTTGATCTTATGTCAACATAAATAGCTGAATTAGGTCTTTTCCCTCCCTGGTGTTTATTCCTTCAACGTATACGCAGAGAGCAGACACATCCCCTCTCTGCATTCCTTTGACTAGCCTAAACAGACTATTTTAAGCTCTTGTAAGAGTTCTCCATTTCTCTGATCATCTCAACAGGTGTTTTCAACACCTGCTCCTGCTTCAATTCACTGTTTTTGGACATGGATAGTCAGATCTGTACTTTGGACATGGATAATGAGATTTGTACACAGTGTTCTAGATGAGGTTCATCCTGGCCTTAGACCATGGCATTAAAGGTCATTGTTTTGGTAGTGAAGATGCCTTTCCTACTGCACCCTAGCATGGTGCTTGCCTTCTTCGTGGCTACTGTCACACTGGGAACTTGTGGTCATCGTCGTCTCGCTAATCTTCTTCAAGCAGGTCAGTTCCCATCATGTAGCAGCCATTTTTGTTATTTGTTCCCCATCACCACTGCATGTGTTTTGAATGAATATATTTAATCCTGGTTCTGTATCTCTAATCCTCAAGGTCACGCAGTTCTTCCTTGTGATAGCCTGATCCTCCTCCTCTGTTGATGATGCCTCCCAGCTTCGCGTCATCACAAATTTCACAGCCATATTCCTGATATTTCTGTCAATGCCATCAGACCCTGAAGAACATTACTTGTAACATCCCTGCAGCCTGAGACTTCCTGTATTTCATTTCCAGCTCTCCTGGAAGCAGCTTCTTACCTAATTCGCCATTCTTTTGCTAAGCCAAATTTTCTGTTTTAACTAACTGCTCCCACATGCACGAATATGCATCAGGACCTTTGCTGGAACCCAGTGAGATATGATCTACTGCATGTCCTGGGACTAGAAACTCAGGCATCTTGACAAACCTAGTTTGGCACAGTATGCCTGTGGTAGACCTCTGTGGCATGGTACCCCTTCTTTCCAGGCATTCCCTCATTGCCTGTCTTCCTTATAGGAACTGTCTTGCTGTTCTTCAGGAATATGGCACCATGCCAAAGTTAACAGTCATTAAAAAAGTCATTAAAACACACTAGAATTGAATTTTACATTTCCAGTGTTTGCGTTTTCTGGGATGGAGGTTACTGACTCCACTTGACTGTAGTGCATGAGCTCTTCGTGTTTTGTTTTCATATCAGCTGTCATTGTTTCTGCTTCCATTCTCATACCCATTATCTGCCTTCTCTTTTGTCTCCCCGATCAATTCCTTCCTCTTGCTGAAAACTGAGGCCGAGGATGTGTTTAGCTTGGAAGTCACATCTAGAAGCCATATCATATCTTTAATCGCCATCACATCCTGCACATGTAATGATTGCATGTCTGTCCTTATTCTCTTCTGAGGCAAATGGCTGCAGAAGCTTTTTTGACATTTACTTTACTATCTGACTCAGCTTGACTTTTGGCATTTCTCAGCATCCCAAAATATTCTGCCCTTTAAGTTTTCTTTACTGGCTAGCCTTTTTTTTCCCCAGGGCTTTGTAGACTTCACTTATCCCTGATCTTCTCCCTGTTGTGGTTATTCATCTCAGTTCCTTTTATATATTTTGCACAAGATACAGATTGATAAACAAAGGACACTGGTTGGTAAAGATAGCTGGACTGAGGTGGGAGACTAGAACGTGAAGGAGGACTGAGATGATACCTTCAAATCAAAGGTACTGAAGTGATCAGCAAAGTTTGACCCTTGGAGAGCCCAAACCTTAGTTACCTCCCATTTTTGTTTAACTTCCCACTTAAGTTAAAAAGAAACAACCTGTCATCACTCTGAGATTATTTTTAATGACTGTCTTTTCTATAAATTCAATGTTACTTGCAAAAAAAAGTATTAAATATTGTGACATCTTGTTGGTTGCATGGATATAGGTGAAGAAATTTGTTAGCTATAAAATTCAGGAATATCTGGCTGCTATCAGGGTTATCAGTATATATATATATTTTTTAATGTATATTTGGGAATAAATGTCTCCCATACAGAGAAGACAAAAATCCAAAACCTAGTGTTATTTTCTTGCCAGTAACAATCCAGGGATCATACCAGTATCATGTTCTGTAACGGTAGCAATGCAGAGACCTTGATCCATAACTAACGCTAGGGGTCTAGAACAGACATCCATCACCACCCCATTAGACCTACCTTATCTTTCTTTAAAAACAGAAGTTCTCTTTTCATGGACTCGTCTGAAAGATATACTAGAAAGTCCACAAAGCAGTGCAATGGTATACCAGTGGTATGAGCTTGATTTCAAGTTGATTGAAGTTAATGGAAAAACTCCTTGTACGGATTTGGGGTCAGGTCCTCTCATCAGCCGCAAAATGCAGATGATACGGGGGTAATTCTATTTCAGGAAGTGTTGTGCTTTGTTGTGTGTATGAAATGCTTTGTGGGGAGGCCTGTCTCTTGCTTGGTTATTCCACTGACTGAGCATAGTTTGGCTTTCACAGTGTGTACATTAAGTTATCACTTAAAGAGTTTGGATTTCATTTTAGGATGATTGACTGGGTGTCCTGGCCCCTGGGAAAGAACATAGACAAGTGGATCATTGCTCTGCTGAAGGGTTTGGCTGCAGTGAAAAAGTTCAGCATCTTGATCGAAGTTACTCTTTCGAAAATTGAAAAGGTCAGTAGACTCGCCGTACTGCTACCTAGAGGGTGGTGGACTGATACCGGTTTTGCAGCTAGCGTTTATGCCCTCCAGAAAGCCCCATTTTACACGTGTGTTATTCCTGCTGGAGGGAGCTGGGCACTGGGAGTCAACATGTTCCTTGCCTGAGTGTGTTGTCTAAGGATTTTGGTCAAGAGCCCAAGCTGAGGCTTTTTAGGGCTTAGTTTGCAGAGATGCTAATATCTTCAAGGTTAAGAAATAAAGCAAGCCAAGGACTCTCAGGCCAACCAAAAGTTTTCCTTTCCAAAACAGGGAGGTCTTGTACAGCCTGCCTTTGGGAAAGTGAAGCACATGCTCTCATTCAGTTGTGCCTGGATCAGTGCTGGCTGGCATGGGCAAAATACATGCCAATGAGCATGTTAACAGTCTGCACAGTCACAGACCAGTTTTTAAACCTATGCCCTGGCCTTGTTTCATTTACTATCACAGATAAATCCCCCATTCCCATTGCCATCTGCTGTTTTGGTGGTGAGTACTTGCCACTACCTGAAAGCCAGGAGACTAAGCACTCAGATTGGTGGCCACTTCAGATAACATTTTCTGTGCTCCTGTGTGCCTCCTTTTTCTTCTTTGTAAGATGGGGATAATATCTGGTTGAATATTGGTGGAAGTAGAAATGCAGAATATTATGAATAACTTAATTTGTCCCTGTGATGCCCTATGTGCATCAAACAGTGGGACAGTAGCATAGAGTCTCCAGCTTTTTATTTATCTTTCCTTTCACTGTTAATGCTTAGGAAAGGGACACAGTCCTTAACGTTGTATGCGATTCTTGGAAGCTTTCAGAAGCATGATCTGGAAGGGTTAGTTGGCATTGCTGTAGGCATCTTATGCCATTTTCTGTGGAGTAGGACAAATTTTGTTACTTGTCCTCTGCTTTCTCTCTATTTGCCTGAAAGGTTGGAGAAAAAAAAAATCCAAATATCACAATAAAACAAAAGTGGCACCTTTTAGAAAATATAACATCCCTTTGTGCTTGCATGGCGTCTTCCATCGGAAAGTGTGAGAAGCAGTAGTGCTATGGCTATACTGATAGTCCGGAGATCAGCACCTTGTGCTAGACATTGTGCGGGCCTGAAGCAGAGAGGATACCCTACATGGTATATGTAGGGTGCACTGAGGCCATTCTCAGGACAGAAGACATCTCTGGAGGCCTGGCTGCAGGCTGCACTCCTGTTTGCTTCGATACCCAGGTGTAGAGACACACCAGAAGATGTGGTAAATGAACGTGGGCCAGCTGAGGCCATCCAGTGCCTCTGTGTCCTGCTGTGCCCTTCTTGTGCGTGTCGCTGTGCCATCCTGCCTTCTTATTTGCCTTTTTTTTCTTTTTCTCCACCACTAGGTCTTCTCCAAGTTGCTGTACCCCATTGTGAGAGAGGGGGCTTTGTCCGTCCTGCAGTACATGCTGCTGAGTTTCCAGCACTCCCACGAAGCGTTCCACTTGGTAAGGCTGAATCCAGGACGCAGACCAGTGTGTCACCCTGTGCGTGACTGTGCATGGTGAACGTGGGAGCTGGGAGGGAGCCTAAGGAGCTGAGATACCATGGAATCACTTTCCGTAGTCTGCTTCTTTTCACTGTGTGCAAACCCAGCCCGGTCTGTCAAACAGAGGTATGTCTCTTCTGGAATCTGTGCACTGTCTTCTGCAGCCCAAAAAGCTTTATGGGCAGTGCAGAGCCGGTGCTGAGATACAGAGGGAAGTCCTGAGTCTAAAAGGAGTTGGTTGCTGTGGTCCAAGCGACTGTGTGGGATAAGAGTGAGATGGAGAGTAGAAGTGAGGCTTTACTTTATTCTCCGATAATTCCTCCCATTTCTCTTGAGGCTTATCAGCCTGGTGGCTCATCTCCAGGGATAAATCAGTATAAAGCTGATTGGGGCTTGGCTCTTCCTGATTTGCAATGTGTGCACTGTCCGGATTTACTGCGTGCAGGCTCCACTTTTTGCTGCAGTGCTCTGCTAACCGGAAGAGTGATTTCTGTGTGCAAGTGCCCACAGCCTTCACAGTCCTCTCTCAGCTTCAGAACCGGCCAGCCGAGGACACCGTTAGCGTGAATGTATGGCATGGCCTGTCAAGCCACACCGAAGGCTTTGTCAGAAACAGCTGTAGTGGTTTTGCAGTCATTTTAACCTGGCGTTTGCCAGCCCTGCAAACGAAAGAGGTGGCTCCCCTCTTCCCCTGCTCTTGCTCTGGGACCGCTTGCTTCTCTCAACCCCTCTCCCTTGTGCCAAGCCATTTGTATGGCTATGTGGGAAACTGCGTCGTACAACGAATCCAGGTGAAACGTAACCTGGCAGAAAACCCCAGATGGTCGACATTGCCCGGCTTGGTCGAGGTCTGGCTCGCCGCTGAGCTGCACAATTGCGTTTGTCTGGCCAAGGAAAAGGGATGCGCAGGGGTGGCCTGGGGCAGGGCTGTGCTCACACAGGCTGGCTTAGGATGTAGTTTCACGCTCAGGTTAAGAAGATACAGCCCCATAATTATTTGTTGCCATCCTTTCGGCTGAGGTGTCGCAAATTTTGCCACTCTGACTTTGGGTGCGTTAGGCGAGCCTTTGCATTCAGAGCATCTCAGAGGGCTCAGCGGAGGAAAGGGAATATATTCCTAAGAAGGCCTTGCTGTTCCCTAAGCAAGTGCCTGACCCTCCCTTGGAGTCACCAGACCATTCCACATACGACTTCAAAGTGTTACCCATATCCCTTGACGCCAGTTACTACTTCTTGAAGTGATCGGGTATCTTTCCAAGGATTTCTCAACACCAGGGAATGACATTTAGAGATTGGATCAGAACACTTCCGATTCATGAATTCTCTGCTGTTAAAGGCCAAAAAACCAAAACAAGCCATTTTAAGCAGCATTTGAATTTTCTCTTTTCATTTCCTCGGTGGTAATGCATATTTTATTTTGCTGTTGACACTGAGGCTGCTTCTTTCCAGTGTTGTCATTGGAATGCTGTAATTAAAAATCAGGGCTGCTTTCAGTGATTGAACCGATAAAAGAAATAATGGAAAATTACTCCTATTAGTGTTTGATTTTATACTTTATCATTAAAGCCTTTACATTTGGCTTTTCACCTAAAGTTCATGGAATAAACAGATAAGGCTGGAAAAAATCAAAAAGTGAGCCAACATTTTCAACTGATGTTTTTTTGTTCCTCAGCTGGAGACACTTTAGAAGAGCCTGATTTCTTGAGAAACTCTTCAGTTTCTAAAAATAGGACCGTTCCAACGGATTGTCTTCAGCTGGGCGTCCAAAATTTGAAACACTCCAAAAGTCATCCGTTGCTCTTGGCCTGAAGTTTCCATCACTGGCCTAGCAAGCACGAATTTCCTCCCACATTTTTTTAAAAACAGAGTGTAAGCCTGTCTTGCTGCTTATCTCTTTGTGTTTGCACTGGCACTTTGGAAGAGTTCTGAGAACTGTTCCTACCACAGCTTAGCACAATATTGATTTATAAAATGGTACTGGGATTCATTTGCTTCCCCAACAAAACTTTCCATTTAGAAAGGAAATAGTTAAAATCAGCAATATTTTGAAAGAGAAAGAAAGAGAGAGAGAAAAAAAAAGAGAAAGAGGAAGAAAGGAGGGGAGGAAGGACCAGGAAATGACTATGGGAGAGATTCTGATATTTTATTCCAGACTTGCTCTCATGTAAAATAACATAAAATATAAATATGAAAAATGTTGCAAGAATGCCCAGGGTCACCTTTCACTCAGTTTTAGCACATACACAAGTTTTGGAATAGTTTATTAATTCACTGCTGCTACAGGGTCAGCAGAGGGGGCCCGAGAGCAATTTATCATTTGCATTTGGGTTGTAAATTTAAAAAATTCTAGATTAAGGGTGACACTTAAAGCAAAATAATAAATGCACTATTTACATGCCTGCCACCACCCATCTGACCATGCCAATTGCAATTTCGTTTATGCAGTACAAAATAAAATGTAGCACATCACATTACTCAAGATAGGGAATACGCTTCTTGTAGGTTAGTTTACCTACATTGGAGGTGTGAATCACTTTACTTGCTACTTAGCTCCTTTCCAGAGCGTGTGTGTGTTTTAGCAGAGATTAATCTGTACAAAGAATGAAAATCACAGCATGGCAAAGAACGAGCGCAAACCTGCATGTTCTTTGCAACATGAACCCTCTGAGGTCTATAACCCCAAATTTGCTCTACTAAAGTCAATGAAAGATTTGCTGAGTTGAGTTCAATGAATGAAGGATGAAGTCCTGCATGGGACTGAAGTGAACTCCTGCACTGTCCTTCCTGCCTGGGGGTGAATTTCATTCACTTGCACGTGTGTTATAGCTCTGTGAGTAATTTGGAGCTGTATGTGACCGAGTGAACTTTCTTTTTCCAGCTGCTCCCTCACATTCCCAGGCTGGTGGCCTCTCTAAAGAAGGAGGACTCCAACTCTGCCACCAGCTCCCTGGAGCAGATGGCTGAGCTCATCCACTGTATGTTCTTCCGCTTCTCAGGATTTCCAGATCTCTACGAACCAGTCCTAGAAGCGGTTAAAGTAAGACAAGCACCTCTCGGCTACTTTTCCAAGCTATGTATTACATACAGAAGTGGCATGTTAGTCTGCTGTTTAGTGCAGAGGGACTGTCTCACTGGTTGGGATGTCATAACTGAATACCTCAAGCTCTGGCAGAAGAAAGGGTTTAAAACTCTTGAGTTTGAGCCCCTTGTAAGCAAGTTGGCTGCATTTTGGGTAGAGAGACTTACGGTGGGTCTGCAGAAGTCCCGATCATGACTGTGGGTTTTAGCTGTGATTTGAATGCCTCTAAACTACTAATACTTGCAGCTAAAGAGTTCCTCTCATAGATTCATGTGCACGTGAAGAGCAAGGGAAATGAGTTTAGCCATGAACACCTCTTGCAGAGGAGTTTTGCCATTGCCTGTTACTAATTCTTTGCATCGAAAGGTACCGATTTGTGACACAGATCTCTGTTTCCAAGGCTCTTCCGATTCCAAATGAAGACCGGATTAAGCATCTCTTGGGACAGAATGCTTGGACCTCCCAGAAGAATGAGCTGGCTTGCTTCTACCCACGCCTGGCTTCCAAATCTGAGACAGGAAAGATTGGGTTAATTAACTTGGGAAACACCTGCTACATGAACAGCATCATACAGTCTCTTTTCATGGCTTCAGAGTGAGTTTCCGCTCCCTCATTCCTACTCACGACTGCTTTTGGGTTGTTTGCCACACCGGTGTGGCTCTTGCCGGACTGATTTTCTGTCTTGTTTTGCATCTCTCGTTTTCTTTTACAGCTTTAGGCATTCGGTGTTGAATTTAACAGAGGGCAACTCCCAGCCCCTGATGACAAAGCTGCAGTGGCTCTTTGCGTTTTTGGAGCACAGTCAGGTAATTATTTCATGTTCTAGTTATTTGTTTGGACTGTCGGCTGCGGAAAGGCTCGTCTCCAAGTTACTTCCTGCCTACCCAAACGTGCTGATAAGGAGCTGTGGATCTTGGTGGATTTTTATAAAGGGACGAATTTTGTTTATATGAAAAGGGCGGATTTTGGGGGTGGGGGAGGCAAGTAAGTCCTGAACTCCTATCACACATGAAAGTGAGCTGCATTCACACCAGGCTTTGTACCTTCAATGTGTGACATTCCTTGGTTTGACTGATGCAATAACTAATAATTTTGACAATGAAATCCATTTGTTAATAGTTTATGTATGTGGCTGACTGAAAAGCCTGTTGGTATAAAGGTTTCTGTTTCTTGCTGTGCAGCAAGGAAGAAGATTGGAACAGCTCAGTTGTCCCCTTGCTTCACAGCAAAGTGCAGGAAAATTATGTGGAATTGATGGAATTTGCCTTAAAAGTGGTTTTGTTAAAAGAAAAACAAAAAAACCCTTTAGATTCCAGATGCTTTGAATCTTCTGCATTTGAGGGAAGCTAAAGGATTCTGTAACCCATAATGAAATTAATTATGAATGAGCATTTAGCTGGTATGCGCAATGTCCATAATACACTATAGGAAGCAGCAAGGTTTTGCCTTTCAGAGCTCTGGGACCAAACTGCAGGCTTGTAGAGATGAAGTATGGTCATATCTAGCCCCTTTCTTGAAAATGTATCTTTCTGTCCCTAAAGAGACATGATTTTGAAAGTCAGTGACCAGTGAACATTCCCTTGCTGTGAAACTGTTGTGCTCAGGCCCTCTGTTTTCTAAGCCTTGACTGACAGTGTTGGCTTGTTGCATTGTGGTGATATCTCATTTCAGGCGGCTTTGGAGTGAAAAAAAAAAAAAATAGAGAACCTGTTAAATATTGTATTTAGAGCCTACTTTTTAGCAGCAGCGTAGGGTGTGTGTGATCTTCAGATGAGCAAATACAGTAGTGTTTTATGCTTTCTTTCCCAAGATGCCTCTGTGCTTGGTGTCCAGGGTTGCGATCGGGGTGGGAGGAAAGGCAGGATGGGCTGTTACAAGTGGAAGCACCACCAAGGTTTGGTTTTGCACAGAACAACTTGCTTGTTATTGTGTAGCTTGTAGTCTGAAAACACCCCAGTCCCCTGGCTGCCCTGCCCAAGCCTCGAAAGCTTTCTTGCGGATGCACAGCTCAGTGTGGTCTCTGCTTTCTGCCGTCTTCCTCCCGTGTTGAGCAGGTCCCTTCCGCTGGATTGAAATTCCTCATGTGTCCACTTACCATCCGTCCAGCCAAGGGTGTAAAATAATATTATGGATTGGATCAGTCATGCTGTTTTCCTAATATTCTAATAGTTTCCTAATAATATTCCAGTTATTTTTCTTCTTTGGGCAGTTTTAAAAGTCATTTTTTTGCTGAAGATGTTTCTTTTTCTATGTTAGTTAGACAGCAGCTTCCTAAGGGCAGCGATTACATTATCTGGCAATGCAGATTACCTGTCTGCAGTGATCAGAATGATGAGTGGGAATTTAGTGTATTTTTTTGTTTTGTTTTTCTATAGAAGGATTTGGTGAGAGATATCCTGATCAAATTAAATGAAGCATCAAATTAAATTCAGGCTGAATTAAGTAGAAGTCTCTGGGCCAGGAAAATAAACCATTTAAAAACTGAAGGAAGAAATAAACATGAGGATATTTTATAGAAGTATTTATAAAATAATGGCCCGGTAAAAGTGGGTGAGCAGAAGCTCTTCTTCTCGTAATAATGGAGCAAAGGGATGTTCAGCAGAACTGAGAAGTGGGAAATTTGTCCTTCCAGTCGCAGTCCTGTTGTGCTGGTTTTGTTTAAGGGGAAGCCTGAGACAGAAGAAGGCGAAGTGAGAGCCTCATATGTGAGAGAAGGCATGAGGAGCTGGGAGCAGGGCATGGGTTTTCTGACCTCATTGCCTTCCATTAGCCAGCGAAGGCTTGTAGCAAACCAAGCAAGTCTTCCTGGGCTCTGGGATTAGCCCTTGTATGGGAAAAGAAGGGACCTGATCAGGGCTGTGGCATACGAGCGTGCCCTGCTCCCGGCGAAGCAGGTGGAAAGACCTCCTTCCTCCATCTCCATCCCCCCATGCCAAATGGGAACCTGGACCCCGGCTTAAACGCTTCTCTCCCTCTTCTCTTTTCCTGCCAGCGACCTGCCATCTCACCTGAAAGTTTCCTCTCTGCCTCCTGGCCGCCTTGGTTTACCCCTGGTGCTCAGCAGGATTGCTCAGAGTATCTGAAGTACCTGCTGGACCGGTACGTGGCAGGCGCCGCGATTTCATAGCCCCCGTGCGCACCCACAGCGACTGTGTTGGGGCAGGGACAGTCTCACCGCACTGCCTCTGTGCTGCCCAGCCCAACGTTGTGCCAGGCTGTGAGCATAATATTTAACGATAACCAAAGTGCAGGTGGCTGTTCTCTTCCCATGGCATCCCAATGTTATTTCTAGCAAGAACAGTGGAAGATGTTCAATGTCTAATGTTGTTGTTCCTGGTACTCAGCATTTCTGAGCTCTGTCTGGCACATGTTCTTTTTCGCACATCAAGTATGTTATACTAGCCCTGGGTACTGGAATGAATGACATTTCACCCAAACGACTGGTATTTAGAAAGTGCAGTGGAGCCAGGAATAGCAGCCGAGACCCAGAGGAGTTCAAAGAATGGAGACTTGAATGCCTGGGGCTGAAAGGCAGTGAGACTTGTCCCAGAATCCTTAGTAAAATCCTCCTTATGCTGTCCAGTAGATAAGCTCAGGAAATCAGTTCAGCTTGAAAATTTCTGCCTTTGCTCTGAAGGCAAAGGGAGACGATTGGGCCAAGTTCAAAGAAAAGCCAGTTGCCTGTCTTTGAATGACAAACCATTTAGCCTTCTGCTTGAAATGTTGATTTTGCTTCTCTTGCCTAGAACGCCCAGATCTCCAGCATCCCAGTGATCCCCCTAGATGTGGGATCAATAGCACACAAAGACCTCTGATTCCAAAATCCTGCCCTCCCCACTCCCTACTTTCCACCTGCAGCAAACGTCCCCGCTGGCAGGACTCTCTCCGTCCGTCTGAATGTGGTGAGAGGTTGAAAGCCACCGTATAAAGGCTGAGGATGAAAAAGAGTCACTAGGGGCTTGATTCAGATGCTTAAGCGTAGACATGCAGAGCTGTTTGATGTGCCTGGGAGTGTCCCGCCTGGTCTGCAGCTGCTGCTCCCGAAAGGAATGAGGCTCCCGCAGGCTCTGTGCCATGTCTGCCAGCTGTGTGCAGATGTGCAGGGGTCTGGAGTGCTCTGCAGCACTTCAAATGGCACCAGGCACCTATGTATATGCGGCTTAACCTGAATTAAACCCCACGAGTGAAATTAGCTGGGGAATAGAAACTATACATTAAAACTGCTTCTTGGTGTTGTACTGGTGTATAATGAAATCTCTCTCTCTCTTCTTTTTTTTTCCTCTGCCAAAGATTACACGAAGAAGAAAAAACCGGAAAAAGGATCTACCAGAAACTCAAAGAATCCAGCTTGATGTCTCAGGCCATTGAACAGCATTATTTAAACAAGACATTAATTGAGAAGATGTTTGGAGGTAAAATGATGACAAAAATCCGCTGCTTGAAGTGTCTGAATGTCTCCTCTCGAGAAGAAGCCTTCACAGACCTGTCCCTGGCCTTCCCTCCACCAGACAGGCATGTGCTTAGCACAGGGAGCACATCTGTTTTACCAGTGGAAGAAATTGGTCCACAGTTTATTGAGCCTCCTGGAAACCCAAGCCAGATAATGGGATCTCCTAGGATCCAGAGGAAGCCTCATGAGTCTGGAGACCATGCAGCCCACCTGGTGCCGGTGGAAACACTGGGTTTCCGGGAGCCGGGAGACCAGGCAACTCCCTTAAGCAGCGATGCTGTTGGCATGGATTCAGCCAAAGACCCTCTCTTGGCTTTTGGGGAGCAGACGTGCGGTCCCAAGGACTCCAGATCTGTTCCAGATTTAATCAATTATTTCCTGTCCCCGGAGAGACTGACAGCAGAGAATAAATATCATTGTGAGAAATGTGCTTCCTTGCAGGATGCTGAGAAAGTGTCTGAGCTGACGGAGGGGCCACACTACCTCATCCTCACCCTGCTGCGGTTCTCCTTTGACCCAAGGACCATGAAGAGGAAGAAGATCTTGGATAACGTCTCCATTCCCTTGGTGCTGAAGCTGCCTGTTCTTATTACCCCAGAAGAAAGCGAGGATGTTTGCCAGCACAGGAAGGACAGAGCTGCACCGGGCAGCAGTTTTGTGTCTGTCATGTATGACCTCTGTAGTGTGGTGGTGCACTCAGGGATCTCCTCCGAGAGTGGCCACTATTATTGCTACTCCAGAGAGTGCAGTGACACCATCACCCATGGGCAGCCCCGGGATGGCGTACAGAAACCTGCCTCTGACAAGCAGTTGGACTTTGAAATCCAGTGGTACCTCTTCAATGACACCAGGGTTTCCTTCTCCTCTTTTGAATCGGTCAGCAACGTGACCTCTTTTTTCCCCAAAGACACTGCCTATGTCCTCTTCTACAGGCAGCGGCCAGGCAGGCAGAGCTGCCCGGTGCATGAAGCTGGGGCTGAGGCCAGCCGCCTGCACGGCGAACCCTCCCTCAATAAGGACTTGATGGAAGCCATTTCCAAAGATAACATCCTCTACTTGCAGGTAACTGCCTTTGCCATTTGCACCACGGCAGAAGGATGCATTCCTGCTGCTGACGAAATCAATAGCTGTGTTTCCACCGATCTCGGTGGCAGCAGGATCCAGTTCTGAGGATAAGTCCACATGTGCAGATAGCCAAGTTAACTCAGAGCTATGTTAAGTACTGTACTCTCTACATGGCTTCCACGGCTATGTATATGGCTATGTCACGGCTTTCCCACCTCCTTCATCACCTAAGTGGGCCACCAGGCTGTGGCTTCCTGGCTGAGACTGCCAGGAAAGAGCAGGAGGGAATCTGAGTTGGAGTTTTTTAACCAGACTTTGCTACTGGGACCATCTACACCACATGTATTGCCTAGAGACGACGTGCTGTGTGGGAAAGTTTGGTCCCTGGCTAAATTTGTTCCTGTTGCCTAGCCTGATCAACTGGCAGCTCCCTGTGCAGTATAATGACATCTCTGCTGTCTTTCCCCAAGGTCAGGCCTGGCTTTTCTTTATGGCTGTGTTAAGTGAGGGAGAAGCAGCTACTTGATCTTGACTAACTAACAGAAACATGTTTTTTATGCTTCCAAAGCATGTCCTCAGCTGGAGAAGTTCACTGAAGTTGGCCAAAGATTTGCATCAAATTTGCTACTAGATGTCCAGGAAAGATGGGTGAGCTGGGAATAAAAATCAGGGCAGGTTTCATTAATAGGCTAAGTTTAAAGTTTTCCAAACAGCAGAAGTGTCCTGTAGGAAGTGAATCATTTGAAGGAAAGGCAGATGGGAGGGAATCTGAGGCGTTTTCCTCCCCTTCCAGAGGTTGCTGCAGGCTGTGGAGGGTCAGTTGTTTGGTCACCTACTGTGGCCTGGAAGATGTGATGCTTTGATGCATCTCCCTGCCACTGTGTCTCCTCAGCTCCTGTTGCATGTCATGCTTGATGACAGTTCTAGAGAGGAGCACTCGGCTATCGGAGGAAAGCGCATACTTTATCTCAGTGCTCAGATAGATGTTAGAGATCTGGGCTGGACAATTGCTCCAAAACCTGTGAGTCCCTGGGGATCCTGCAGCCGTGCGTTTCAGTTTATGGATCCAAACTCTGCCCATTATTTATCACTAGCAGTTCCCCTCCCACCCTGAGCAAGGTTTGAGGATCGTGTTTGCCTTGCAGACAGAGTGTTCCTCTGTGATTGATCCCCTACCGCTGAACTGTCCCAGCTGATACCCCAGATCTCCTAGTGAAACCTGCCCTTGGCCTTTCTGATCTGCCTCTCACCTTCCCGAATTTCTTGCCAGGACCTGATCTGAGGCACTGTGGTCTGATAAACCCAGAGTAATTTGTAGCAGGCTCCCACTGATGAAGAAACAGGCTCCTGGCTTCTCTCGCTGAAGGGAAGGTGGGAGCAGCTCTTTGTGCCATTTAGCTGCAGGTAACGGCAATGTCTTTGCTTTATTTCTCCCCCTTCCTTCTCCCAGGAGCAGGAAAAAGAAGCAAGGAACAGAGCTGCCTACATTTCCGCCTTGCCGAAATCCCCTCTGTGGTGGAGAGACTTTGACAGGGACAAGGATGACGACAGCTCATCGGGGGGCTGCAGCCCCGCTGCTGGGGGAGGAGGATCCGGCTCGTTTCACGGACTCGTCTTCTAGAGGTCAGGTTAAATCAAACACTCACGTCCACGTGTCTAACCCAGCTGCTGGGCTGACCTGAAGCCAGAGGCTCCTCTTTCTGATGCCGGTGACAGCAAGCATCTCAGAGAAGGATTTGGCCTTGAATCTTTCCATGAAAAAGGACTCATGGGCTGATTCAGAGACCGTGTGGCTGGCTGGAGCTAAATGCTGGCGCCTGGAGGGTCCTACCGCTTTCTATGCACTTGATCTTAACGCCTTAAAGTAATACTAGTAGCTAAGCACCTACGGAGATGAGCAGCTGAAGACAGCTCAGAGAAGTGCCCTTTTGCTTAAGCGTAGCCTTGCCTTGCCTGCTGCGAACCACGCCACCAGCCTGGCGAGAGGATGGGGACAGACCCAGCGTAGCTCCGGGGCTTGAGACCTTCCACGCACACCCCATCTGCAGCCCAGGCTTTCCCGCAGCGCCGGCTCATTTTTGGGGTGCCTCTGCTTGTTTTTTTTGTTTTTTTTTAAATGTGTTTTTGAGAACCCATGTGGAGACGATGTAAAGGAGCTGCATTTTCTAAAAGAAGCTCAGCAGGCAGCGCGGCAAGGCAGGTTCGCCTGGGGGAGCGAGCCCGTGAGCCTGCTTCAATCAGAGCGAGCGTGAGCACATCAGCTAGAGGGGCTTTGGGCGGCGTTGCCAGTGCGGCTCTGCAAACCTCCGGAAAGAGGCTGAGGGGCCTGAACCCCTAAAGCCAAAAGAGACTGACCCTGGTCTCGTTGGGCTTTTTGTGCTTCATCAAGCCCCCGTTGTGTTACCCGTTTCCTACAGTGACCTCGCTAGTGACTTTGGACGCTATTAATGTGCACGGCGGCCGCAGACACACAGCCCTTTGTCCAGGCGTGTCTTTAGGCCTCGATTACCCTTTTTCTGCTACTGTCATTTCCTGGGCTTCTGGGCCAGATCTGTCGTTCAGAAATTGGGCTTTCTTTTGGGATACCTTGAGTAGAGCACCGAAAAATGGAGACCCCCCCCCAAAAAAAACCCACTATCTGTTTTTTCAAATGCTGGTTTGCAAGGACAGTAACCCCGACTGGGTATATTATATAAACAAATATAAATACATAATATATAAACCAATGCATTATATAAACCAATATAAATGTTGGTTTGTAAGGACAGACGCTGATTTTGGTGGTGGGAGGCTGACCTTACCCCGCGGCGTGTGTCTGTATGAACGTAGCTCTCTCTAATGCTGTTCCCTAGCAGTTGTCCAAGTCTGCTCCTCACTCATGCCTGTAGTAGAGATTTCTCTAGCTCAAGCGGCAGAGACTTGTGCCTTAGGTCCTGGGGTCAGGGCCTAATCCTGATGGGGTGGGGGGGGAATATTGCATTGCTGTGGAGTGAAAGGCAAAGCACAGAAATTGCTACCGTTGATGCAATGGGAGGTCTGCTAGAGAGGACACTTTCTGGCTTGGGATCTGATCTCTGGCGTATACTATAATAGTCTTTTATTGTCTTTCCTATATATAAATAAAGGAGATGATGAATTAATTCAACGTGGAGGCCTACGACATGCTTAGTGTCTCATACCGGTAGCTTTACAAAAGGGCTTCAGTCCTTGAATGCTGATGCTTGGGGGACACAAGACATTTCTGCGACCCTTTGGTTGTGGATGGCCTCCTGTCACCTATCCACTGCTGGCCACCCTGCTTTGGTGGTTCTCCAGCTCATTGCTTATCGCTAGCATAGCTTGAGTCGGGGCTGGATCCTGCTTGACCCACGGGGTCCGGCTGTGGGTGCGTGTCCCTTCGGCGGGAGCTTTTCCCCTGTCGCTGTACCTACAGGGACTGGTTTCCCCTTGCCGGACGAGTGCTCCAACCCCTAAAATGTTGAATTTCTCAGGTCCTCCTGCCTTTGAATACCCTGTGGCCTGGCCGGCAGAGCCGCTAGCTGGACTACGTTTCCCTGTGCTTTAAACATAAATACAGCAGCATGAAAGAGGAGGGAAAGTAAAACCCCAATCTGAAGATCTCATCCTCTATTTTATACACATGCATATAAAATATGAGACAAATTAAGAGCCTTCAAAACTGAAGAATTTTAGTTAAACTAAATTAGTTATGAACCATACTGCATTAAATTCAAATCTGAGTTACACTGGCAGATTGTAATCCCATTAAAGGGATTATGTATGTGAATAACGGAGGGTATCTATTGTATTTGCTGGAATTAAGCTAGATTTAAAGCAGTGCTAATGGGAAATAAATATGGACCCAAAGCTGAAATTATACAAAAAGTACAGTATTTCCTGCTATTAACAATAATCTTTTATAAACCTCCTGTCCAAAGAGGTTTCCTAAAGCTTTCTTCTTCCTGAAGGTCACATTGACTTCCTTCTTTGCATTACGGTGTCGCCTGGAGGCATTTACTGAGACCTGGTCCCAGCTGTGCTCGGTGCTGTACATTAAATTTGTGGGAGACTGTCTCTGCCTTGGTTGGCTCCTAATCTAGATAATCAAGACAGATAATCAAAGTAACAGGGAAACGTGGCCTAAATAAGTAAGACAACGTGGGATAGTGGAGTCTGTGCTTATTAGTTATTCCCTGGAGCTTGTGTCGTGGGAAGAGGAGGATAATTGGTCCCTCTCTGTTTTCTCCACGCCATTTGGGATTGCAAATTCCTCTGTCACAGTCTCCTTGCGACGCTGAAGGTCCCAGTTCATTATCGTCCCTCACGGAGAAGCTGTTGCTGTTGCTAAGCTCTTCCCCGAAAATATCTTTTCTTGTTCTACTCTAAGATTTTTGAGATGAGCTGACCCAAAACGCACGCAGGATTCAACACGGGATCGCAGCCTGGGTATTTTCAAGGGTGTAATTAGGTTGTCTGTTTTGGGCTCTGTTCATTTCCTATAATTCTTAGCTTTGGATTTCCCTTTTGGACTGAGCCCTGAGCCTGTGATTTCATAGTATTATCTACAGTTGCTCCAAGATTTTTTCCCCCAAATAATTTCTACATATACATATAGATATAAAAAAAAAAATATAAATGACTAATTTACTAAATATTTAATATACATTACTATTGGCATTAATATTCATATACTACATTAATAATACCACCATTATTAATACCAGCAATAATATCAATATACTATAACATTAGTAATACTATTAATATACTATATATTAGTGTACTATTATGGTATTGCATTATTGTAATATAATAATATAGCTATATTATTAATATATATATTAATGTAAACTGCACACTGATCTATTGCATTTCGGTGCCTCAGATTTGACTAAAGACGGAGCAATGTGTGAATGCTTCCTAAGTGGCTGGCAATCCAGACTTCTCATTTCTTCTAAACTTGGTGTTGAACCGAAAAGAGAATTGCATGTTAAGCAGGGTGGACCTGCACCCCACTTCCTGACCACTGATGGCCTTCTATGAAAAAGGATTGCCTTTTTCCACTTTGTGTATGTGATCAGTTGCCAATATTTTTGTTTTAAGCTTGCTTGAAACTCCTTTGTTACAGAACTGTTCTGAATTTTGGCAAGGGATGTGACCTGTGAAATAGAGACGTGTGTGGCAACAGCCAATCCTACACTGCTTTCCGCATTTATTGCGCAGAGGGTACAACCCAGATGTTACTTCTGTGATCAGCACTTCTTGTATTAATGGCAAATTTCTCACGCTATTGCTTTGGTGTTTCTTACATCCCCTCATGCTTTCCTTTGGGTTCAATTAGGCTCAGCTGGCTACACTGGCATCGTCTGCAGCAGGGAATCAAACATACCCGGGACCGTTTGCTGGCACTGGGGCTAACCGATGTGGAGCATCCCATGCCCATACTGTGAAGCCTCTAAAGCAGGGCGGTAGCATCCACATTGCCTGTTCGAAACGAGCCATGCCGGCTCCCAGTGGGAACCAGATTCGCAGTCAGCAAACATGGAGAAACCTCTCCTTTGAAATCAGAGCCAATTTCAAAAAGTCTGGAAAAAAGTCTTTAAAAAGCCAGTCTGGAAAGATTTTAGGGGCGGGCTCGGTGTCTCATTTTGCCCCTGCTCCATCCCAGATGTGACGCCGGGAGTTACCCTGAGGTGCCGAGGACTGAGGCTGTGCAGGGCAAACCCTGGGCTCATTCCCCCTTCTCACGTCAGGTGAGCAGCGACATCTGCACCCCGGGTCTTTTTGCTTGCAATAGCTGGCATTCCCACTGCAGTTTCTTTCCTCCGTTGGGCTCAGGATGCCAAGAGATATTCCCGGTGTCTTGGAGACCTCCAGCACCACCGAAATGTCACCAAGATGCCCCTTGCTGCATGCTTTGCAGTTGTAATTATGTGTGGATCAGGGGGATGTGAAGTGCCCATCTCTCAGGAGGGGAAGGCATTTGGCAGCACCGAAATCTGGATTTACTGGGGAGGTAGGCGATGCGGCAGGAGGAAGGCACAGGCTGAAGGGTCTGAAACACCCTTGGTGCTGGCTGGCGTAGTGAGGACTGCCCGGAGCCTGCAACGGGCTGTGTAGGTTCCCATGCTGTTTCTGAGCTGTGGGTGCATGTGCAAGATAATTATATTGCAGCAACACGCCCAAATCGCACCTGGTGTCAAAAGAAGACAGGGCATTGGCAAATGTTGCTGCCAGCTCATTCTTGCCTCACCCTTCTCGGTAGAAGGATCTGACTGGGTTAGAGGAAGGGCTTACCTGGTGTCTGTGGCCAATGTACCTTCACCCACACAGCAGGACTTGTTCTGAGGTCATTTAATGAGGGACAGATGGACTGAAGAGAAAAGCACGCACAAAAGAGACAGCACACGAAAAAGAGATTCAAGACGTCCAAAGGCTGGACAAGCAAAGCTTGAGACCATGCACTAACGTGACCACTCGAAACAGAGGGCGAAGAAAAGGGCCCTGATCCAGCAGTCCCTGCCAAGGCTTACACCAGCGAGCGTGTCAAGGCTCAGACCCTGTCTTCCTAGCCTTTCGTTTCCTGGTGAGGTCCTAGGAAGGTCTGAACCGGCAAATTAACCCGAGTCAGGGCATGGGGCTGGGCATGGGAAGCGCTGGTCTGTTCCCTGCATGGCTTTGACTTGGGCCAGCTCTTTTGGACAGTGCCTGGGCAGGAGGTCAGGACCAGGTATGTGCAAAGGCCCTGTTGAACCCCACTGCCACTTGCCCTTGGGGTCAGCAAATACAGACCTGGTTTATTTAATTTACTAGCCTAGACAGAGCCAGCGTTACCTAAAAGGCTACCCCAAGCCTTGCAATATCTGCCCCAGTCTCACTGCCCAGGCAGGACACCTGGAGCTGAAGGAGGGGAGATACTTGGCAACACAACCTGGAAGATGCTCTGAATGCTTTAAAGGAGCCACATAACTCCACCGATCTGGAAATTAATACCCCTTTTCTCCCCCCTGAATCAATCTTTGGAGTCAGCAGTGAGAGAGGTCTTTTTTATTATTATTCTTTTATTTTCCCATTGCTTTTCCGCTGCATATACAGTACTTAAAAATGAGATCACCTTCACGTCAGGCAGGTACCATGTTTATTAACAGCAAAAAAAGTATTATCTAGGTTTCACTCAAGACCAATTTACAGGATAAATAATTGTTTCAAATTACTTAAAAAAACAACAAAACCCCAAAGAATAAATTAATAACTTAAGTGATTAGCTGTCCACAGTGATTTGAAAACTTAATAACCTTTCAAACAGTGACACCACAAGAAGACACGTACTGTACAGTTTGCCACAGATTACTCTTGTCCTTCCTTCTACAAATGGAGAAAAAACTTAAAAATACTCCTGTTTAAGAACAGTCATAGGCTTCAAAACACACAAAAATATCACTGCGAATAGGCTGCCAGTGCGACGGCTTCAAAGCCAGGGCTCCGACTCCCCTCGCAGCCGTTGAAGAAACAAACGGATAAAGCTACCCTAATTCAGACGGGGTCGTTCCCACGCAGTGATCACTGAAGTCAATGGGGAGCTGTTGACTTCACCAAGGGCTGGGTTGAGTGGGATGTCCTACTCTAAAGGTTTGGTCCTAACCCTACGGGACTCATTGGCAGACTCCCTGTGGAGTCCACGGTCCTGCTCCCTTTCCCTGCATGGGACAGGCTTCGGCCACAACTTCAGAAGCGCTCTCGAAAGAGACATTGTATTTTTGGGGATGATACGGCAGCAGAACGTCAAAACTCTGCAAAAGGCTTTCCCCCTCACCCCCTCACTCGAGAGAAAATGCTTCCCGCTTGGCAATTAAGGATGGGGGTTTTAATGAGTTGTGTAGAACAGGAGATTTCATGTCCTGTGTGATGGTGAGCCTGACAATGTTGCAGGGTGTCAGCACCACACGCTGCCCTGCTGCAGCGTGCAGACTCAAACCAGCTCTTTCCATCATTAGATGTTGACTGATTAAACCTCACAACACATTTGTGAGATGGGGAAACAAGTACTAAAAATCTTCATTTAACAAACCGGAGAGAAAGTCGGATACCAAGAGCTCAAATGAACCCTTTCCCTTCTGAAGATATAGTGTGGTGTCACCCACAGAACCGCAATAAAAACAATGATTTCTTATCTCCTGGTCTGGGGGGACAGACCTCTCACATGTAGTCAACCCGCTGATGTAGAAATGCACCCGTTATCTCTTAGCAATGGCCACACAGAAAATTAAGAGCCCTCTGATGGGAAGCAAGTCCACAGAGAAGCTCTTTTAGCTCAAGAGATGGAGCCATGCAGCCCAGTTTCTGGTCCACAGGTTGCTGGTTGGTGTTGAAATCTGGACTTGATGCATGCAGGGAACATGCCAGGACAAGCTGGCCGTGGGCAGGCAGGGCGAGAGCTATACCTCATGACACTTTGCTACATATCAAGTTTTCTCAAGAGAAGCCACTGAAGTAGCAACCGTATTAGTAAGTAATACATCTCTAGGAGTTGTGAACAAGGAGATAAAATCTACTACACGGACAAAATCTGACTACACGGACGAGAAACAAAGGACAAGCTGGCAGAAGGATGAATTGCTCCAGTCCAAGAAAGAAATCATTACCAAAAGGTGTAGATCTCTAACTGCATGAGGCTCATTAACAGTCGGGAGATCAATGCGTGAATGAGAGCAGGTTAGCACTTTCCGGGCAGTAATGCACTCTGCTCTGCCCTGGGGACCTCTGAGAGAAAACACTAAGGCTTGGCATAAGGTCCCTCAAGAGAGGCCGTATTCAGCAGGCTGAATCGCTTGGGTAGTCACACAGCAGTGACGACTCTCTGATGGCCAGCTGTTTCCTTTGGCCCCGTACCCCGGCTGGGGATTGGGTTAGGTTTTGCTCTTTGCCCTTCCCATTGCAAATGGGGCTTCTCCACAGGCATGCCGCAGCGGCACTGGGCTTACCCAGAAGCCATCCCTACAACATGATGTGAAGTGCAGCTTTTATGGAATAGCAACATCACAAGCTGGGAAAATACTGAAGCAATACCAAGTGTGACTTCAGTTTAACCATCCTCTTATTCTGCTGCCAGGCCAGAAGGATCAGCTGGGACCCAGGAGCTATTGGAACTTCTTTCTACTAAAGCCTAATGACACATGAGATGCTGGCATGGCTCTATCCCCCTCGTTTCCCAAGGAGACCTGCTTGTAGTGTTCAGCCTTGCAGAACCACTGGCCCCCAGGTGAAAAACCTGCAGCCTTGACAGCCAGCTCTTCCCTTATCAGTATGAACTTTGTCTGTGTGTCTCAGCAGGTTGCCAAAAGGAGCAAGCTTTTCATGGTAGGCTCAAGAGAGTGCAAACCCAGGGTGCTGGGACTTGTGCAGGGCTCCAGCGAGCCCTGGGTGGTGTCTATCCTAACAAATTTAACAACCTTGATCTGTCCCCTGATCACCCTGGCCAGCCTCTCTCCTGCATGCCTTGGTCTGGGCCAACCAGCCCTCTCCCAGGTCCAAAGGATGGCCCCAGGGTGGATTAGGTCAATTTGCTGGGGGCAGATTTAGCCTTAGGTATGTGAGTCGTGCATTGCTGCTTGGCATCATAGCTGGAGAAGAGGTCCTGGCCCTGTTTATGAGGCTGACAGGACACTAGGAGGACCTCAGGAAGTCCCTAGTCTGACCTCCCGCTCATAGCAGGGTCAGCGATGGAATCCGACCCCATTGCTCAGGGCTTGATCCAGTTGGGTCTTGCAAGCCTCCAAGGGTGGAGATGGCACAGCCTCTCTGGGCACCTTGTGCTTGGTCGAAACCGTGACCCTGCTGCACGCCGACCAGCCCAAGAGAGATGCAGAGGAGGGCACCCTCCAGCTTGCACAAAGAGCGGGGCTCAGCCCTCGCCCCCTTTGGCATTGATCTGACCACGCTCTTTGCCTGGGCTTTGGGTCCCCACCACTTTTCTCTGAGGGCTTCTCCTGCACAGCTACATACTGGGGCACACATCCTGGGGCTCCCTGACAGGACAGGAGTGCCACGGCCTTGGGTGCAGGGCTACCCCATCCGGAAGAGTCATGCAGGACCACCAGAAGCTGCATCACCCTGGGTAAGATCTAGGAGTGGATGGAACGCTCCCCTTGACGCAGCTCAGGACCTTTAGCGATCAGAAGCTCCTCTCAACAACTCACAAACCTTCTGTTTAAATCTGACTTGTAACTCATGCCAAGGATGGATTATGTGAAGACCAAGACTCAAACCTCACTGACTTGCTTTATCTCACCCTTGCTTTATCTCCTCCCAATCTCATGCTCCTGGATACGACCCTCTTCAGTGGCTTGTGGACCTGTGTCTTAAATCCATCCTGACTAGCCTCCCGCAACCCCAAGCCTTAGTCACCTTTTGGTGTTGGCTCCAGATTTGGCTCTGTCTGTCCGACACTCAGCTTTGCCTCTGAACAGTCCACTCACACATATTTTCTTTCTCCTACTTCAGACTAAGCCCAAGTCTGTCATCCATTTATAGCAGGAAATTTATTTCCCACCAAACACTAAAATGGCAATTCTGAGCAAATTGATTACAAGGCAGCTCACACATTTCAAGAGCCAGAGTAGCTGGGAGCAATAGTCAGTCACTCACAACAAGGGACACACACTTTCGGAACCATACTGCCTTAAAAAGTACCAGCTTTGAAAGAGGGGAAAGCTTTGTGCCTTGGCCCTGATACTTCATAAGAGTAAATGCAAAGGTCAGGATGCTTGTCAGACATTCAGCCTTTGTCCATGAACACACACACACACACACACACACACACACACACACGCACACACCCCTTTTCTTAAACGGGACAGTCCAGCTGAAGGACAGGCTTTGACGTATGGACTCAAGCCAGACCTTTTGCCTGCAATTCAGATGAATCATTTGCAATGTTCTCAGCTTCCTAAAATACCTATTTCTAACAAAAGAGTCAGTCTTACTTGAGCATCCAAGTATAGAGTGAATGTGATAAACTTAATGCCTCCAGGACAAAGTTCTTGGCAGTCCGTGTAATTAAACCAGCTGCTTTTCAGTATGGTTTAACGCTAAATACTTCACAAACATTAATCATCGGAGACTGGTGTAATCAGCTCAGCAACCAGCAGGAATGACTATTTCTACCGTAGCCATTGATTACTTGGCTGCTTTCGGGCTCAGGAAGGGTTAGCAGAGTTATGTCTATAGGGATGAGGCAGTGCAATGCACAGGGTGCATAGTTACTATTTGGTGTGTAGGGGCCACATGCTTGGTGCTCGGCAGGAAAAAAAAAGAGGAAAAGGTCTGTTTCTGACCAACATGAAAGGGAAAACGTAGACCTCACCACAACCAGCGGTTGCAAAGCACCTATTTTAGGGCTCCTTTGGACTGCTAAATGTAAAGGGCCAGTTACTGGGGAAGCTCATGAAAGCAATCCTGACATTTGGACAGTTTGACATGGAAATCATCAAAAGTTTTCAGCTGGGGGAAAGAGATGTCCCATGCCTTGTGTCTGATGGTGTCTGTCCCGTGAACAAATGGGGACATTTGTGGGAAATGGAGGAAAAGGACTAGTTTCTCCAGTAACACGAAGGGCTCTCTAGTTCTCGGTTACCCCCTTGGACTGAATCTGGGAGTCGGTACTGCACGCAATCCCACAACCGAAGGACACCAGGTCACCAAACAGCATCCCACTTGTTATTTTGTCCATCAAGCCACAGTATCATCAGAAATAAACATTGCTGCGGCTTCCCCCTTGTCTCCCTGCTTTCAGGATACAGCAGGCAAATATTATTCTCAATTCCAGAGCTCTTCTCCTTTCAACCTTGCTCGTACAAAGGGGAAATGACTTTCTGATTGTGCCTCAAATTACTGGATATGTGTGTGAGGCATCGAGTCACAAGGGCAGAGAAAAAGGCTCAGTTTGAGCATAGGTTATCATTCGATTTCTCCAGGCTTTAAGTTTGGCTCAGGATATTTTTGCCTGGAGCTGGACTCAGTTTACTCTCTAGAATAATTGCATTGTTTTACCAAGTGATACCCAAATGGCAGCGTAGGGTGCTATTCCCAAAATTACTGCTGCAATCCACACCAGAGGTGGCTGCATTTCGGTGTGATATGAGGTGAGTAAATACATTCACTAGTACAGGCCAGTGAGTGTGCGCTGCAGCCCCTCTCCCCCCGACTTGATCTTCCTTTGTGTTCATCATAATAGTCTGGAGGATTAAATAGGAAAATTGTCTTCCTGCTGAAGTCAAATTTGCTTTTCAGCAGGGACGGTGCTTTTGGTGGTGGTGTTGCGTTGCCCAGTGCCCTCTGTTAGGTGAATGTAAAACAGGTCGGTGGGCTCAGCTTTTCTTTCTGCTTATTCTCCCCGTTTCTCAGGCACTCGTGTGATGCCAAGACCAGACAGTCTGTCCATGTCTTTTTAATGAGCTCACAGAATTTCACAGGATGCCTTACAGTGACTTCAGTGGGCTCTGGACCGGGCCCAATATTTAGTCTCCCCTGAGATGCGGTGATGAAAGGGGCTATAGAAATATGAAGTACTGTACTCTGTTCTTCATTTTATTATCTCACTATGCAAGCGTGCA
The DNA here is from genome assembly GCF_036417845.1 of Apteryx mantelli. Taxonomy (NCBI): domain Eukaryota; kingdom Metazoa; phylum Chordata; class Aves; order Apterygiformes; family Apterygidae; genus Apteryx; species Apteryx mantelli. The sequence continues at coordinate 5,536,236 of NC_089978.1, forward strand.
AGCCCTCAATGTGAGGCAAAGGCCCTTGCAGGCTGTAACACACTCCTTGACCTTCAGAAAGCATATGGCTGTGCTAAATCTTTCTCTTTTTTTTTTTTCCCCCTAGATGACTCTTATTTCTATCATGAGCGTTAGGATATTTGCTTTATTATTCCTGTAAAAGGCCAACATTGCAAAGTATTAAAAGGTCATCAGAGTTTTTCCACTAATATCCTCCCCTTTCATGGTAAGGGAGAAGAAGATCTAAACTGGTGCTGGAAATTTGAGACTTAGTTTGCAAGGCAGCATCCAGCTCTAAAGGGACTGGTGTCCTAGGTCCTTGTGGGTCATATCTGGCTCTTTCCAAACTCAGGCCAAGATTAAAGAGATGTGTTAAAGCCTAAGTATCAATAATCAACATTTCTTGATGGTGTTGGCGAAACATCCAGCCAGTGGCATTGGGAGGGGTTCAACTTGAAGAAAGAATAGCTGGTCCAAGCTATTGAATAAATATTATTACCTAATCTTACTAATGTCTCTCGTTTGGCTCTCAGTTCGTGGTCAGTCTGTTTATCCGTGTCCATGCTCACAGTCTGGCAATCATGCTGCTACATGACAATCATTAGTCCTTCCTGTTTTTATGAGATCATGAATTATTATCTCTGCAATAAGCTGCCTCTTCCTTCTCGACTCTCTGAGCCCAGCAGCTGCTCAGGGAGTGATCCCAAAGCCTGGATATGTCAAGCAAGCTGGGAGGGGGAACAGCAGGCTCCCATCATTAGCTGGAGCCCAGGGTCATTAACATCAGCAAGCCGCCTAGCTATGTCGAAGAAACGACAGAATTATTGCAATTAAAGACGGGGAGAAAACACCTAGTTCAGCCCTTTGCGCCCAGCACAAACCACCTCTAGTGCAACATTAAAGCTTACGTGAAAACACCCAAGTGCCCGCTCTGTCTTGACCCTCCTGTACAGCCTCTCCCCGAGCCTAAGGCCTCACCACCGATTGACATCTCAGTTACTTCACTCCGTTCCTCCAAGAAACACCTCTTCGGTCCTCTTTCCCAAGTCCAACCTCTCCAGCACAGCATCTGCCTTCTCCAAACAGCCTCACAGCCTCACACCCCCTTCCTCTCGTTCATCCTCACGCCAGTCACAATACACAAGGGTCTCCAGAGCCTCTTCCTGCTCCTAGTAGTCAACCACAGAGCTTCTCATGATGGTCACAGATGCAGGACTCTCCCTCTACAGGCTTCTTTTGCTGCCACGAAGGGCAGAATTTGGTTCTTAGGGCCAGATTCATGGGCAATTGGCTTCAAACAGGCAGTGGTCAGAACTTAAATTCTGCAGTCAGAAGCTGATCTCTCCAACCCATTGTCTTTGAGAGATCTTGGAAAGCATCAGCGGAAGAAGAAGACACCCCAACAAACCTTCCTGTTTCATGTGTGCATGCGTGTGTGTGTGAGCATGTGATGATGTGTTTGCACATGTATGGCGGAGGGTGAGTTCTGGGCTTCAGAGCCAGCTCAGTTGGTGGCTTTGGACACTCTTCAAGCTCCTGACAGTTAACAACCACAACCATAAACACGGAGACTGTCCCACCAGGAGAAGAATAGCTCACAGACGTTTTGAACACATCATTATTTACAAGAAATGTGACAAGGAAAGTAAAGACATAGGAATAGTCCTTGCTCAGTTTTGGGATGGGGTAGGAGGGGTCAGAGTAGAGGGCAACCATATGGAGGGGGCATGGGAATCTGAGCTGGGGAACTGATGTCCTATGAGAGATGCTGCCAAACCTGCACGGCATGGTTTGGGGGTACAGTATGGAAGAAGACGGGGAGAGATGGTGCAGTGTTAGCACATACAAGGTGGCTTTAATAGCTGTAAGCAAAAGATGTGCAGAGCGAAATCTGGTATTGCTAAGTTAGAATTCCTGGATAGTGAAACCAGCAGCTAAAGCACAAACCTAGCCACTGAACGTAGTTGGTCTTTATCACTGGCAAACAGTATCTGCCAAGTCTTCCCCTGAAATTAAGTTTCATTTTGTCTTAAAGGAAAAAATAATGAAGACCCCCTCCCCTCTGCAGACAACAGTCTTAGAAACCAGCCCAAGCAGCACTGGCAACCCCGCACGGGGCCCCAGCCTGGGAAAACTGCTTGGACGTTTGCCTGTCTAGATGGTCGTCCCGGGCTGCTGCTGGCACTACTGCTTCGTGCTCTTGGCGGGCTCTGAGGACTGCCGCACGTCAGTCCACTCCTGCATGGTGCTCTGCAGGGCCTGCGTCTTCTCCTTGTCCACTTGCACGTAATCAACCTTCTCGTCCGAGGCGACCGACGAGGTGGAGGGCTGTGGGCAGGAGAAACACAGCCACAGACTGGTCACACATTCAGCTCCCTCTCTTCCCTGCTCGTCACCCCGGGCCTCTGTCTTCTTCCCTGCAACCTTACCGTGGGTACAGCAAGGATACCTGCAGCTCCCATGCTTTCTTGAAGACTCAAGAGCTCTTCACCACCCTCCCTCGTTCTCAACGGGTCTTGGATAAAAGATTTCACCCTGCTCTGTGTCTTGTGCGTATGGGACTGGGGTGCAATAGGATGACAAAAGCTGTACCTGGTTTCTACCTGCTGAACTAACTCTGAAACGTGAATACTTGGTTGCAGTCGTGCTTTCTAACTGCTGATATTGCAGCACAGGATTGAGAGTCAAATCTGACTCATTTTCTTGCAAGTAAAGATCCTGTAGACACAAAAAATTCCCAACTCCATCCCTATTAGTTGCGTTGACTCTGTAGAGTTAAGGCACTAAATTATTTTTGTCCCCAAAACAACAGATACACCTTCAGGTTCACTCGGGAGACTGGCTGGGTGATGAGATTTATTTTTTTTTGCCATGGTTTCCTGAGCCTGGAATTTTGTCTTTCTCTACAAGTATTTCAGAGGACATGCAGCAGCTGCAACTGGAGCCAACTGATGTTTTTTAATGGGCTAAAGCCATCTTTCCAGGGCAGGTTATTATTTAAATTGGTAATACCTGCAGAAATACTGCTGGGCAGAAAGAAACAATCAAGGGACTACTGTCAGATAATGAAAAGGGCTAACCAGTGGGGCAGTTTGCCTAGGGAACAAGGTGGTGTTTGAAAAAGTTGAGGCCAACTCGCAGATGATTCCCATAAAGGTTTAAAAAAACACCTTGTCCTTGTGCCATCCCCTGGCTCAAGAGCTGCTTTGCTTATGCACACATCAGCCAGTCACTCTTCTTCCCCACCACGTGCTCAGGGTTGCACCTAGCAGGACCTGCCTCTGGTCCCCCCAGCCCACTCTTCCACCCCGGGTGTCTTCTTCATCTTAGCATGTGACCTTGCTGGGGAGGTTGTGACATCTCCATCGTCTGAGACTTTTAAATCTTGTCTGTCATCTAGGGAGAGATGGTTTGCCTTGGACATGGAGGTGCCCTGAGGTCCTTTCTTGCCCTGTTTTTCACGATTCGCTTTAAGGCCATGTTTTCCCCATGTTTGAACCTAATGAAAAGTTGCTGACAGCTGGGTCTGTAGGAGGATCTCCTTCCATGTTTCCGCATGATATTTGGAAGATGCATCCCATTCCCGACCCACCCGTTCCCGACAGCTCTTTCTTGCAAAGGCTTGATCAGCTCAACAGAATCTGGCTTTTAAATAGGAACTTCACTTTTGGAAAGCAGTTTGTGCTTCTTCTGCCCAATTGGTGCCCTTTAAAAGCACCTGATCTGCAAGAGACAGATGCTCAGCATTTTCTAAATGAGCTCCTTGAAGTAGCTCATGTGGAAAACCCAAGCCAGGATTCTGAAGACTGCTGTTTTGAAGCTCTAGCAAAGAAAATTTCTTCTGATACTTCTTGAATGTCCTCTGATAGCTTTTGAATAAGGCCTAACACAAAATCTGCAATCTATAGCTTGATTTCTGTGTTCATCAGTACCCATGAAACCCCTCAAACATCCATGCTTTTGGTTATATCTCCAGCAAGGCTGACAGGCATGTAACAAAGACTCATCCTGACCTAGCATAAATATAGCAGATCCTCAGATAAAATTCATGCCTCTGAGGTTACCATGCCACTTACTAACCCTGCCCAGGGCTCTGGCCCATACTGTAGTCTCTGTGGATAAAAACCTCTAAAAAAACCCACATTATTTTTAATCAGAAGTTTAGAAATCCCCAGTACCTTTCTGTGTGGTCCTGGCGAGCTTGGCTGGAAGTCCAGGGCCAGATAATCCACACTCCCTGAACTCTTTTTAGGTGCTGGGCTGTTGGTGCCACTAGGAACAGGAGAAGCAGAAATGGGGTTTTGCTAGTGCAGGAAAGAGACAGGAGAGATAATGAGCATTAAAATGGGAAAGAGAAAAAAAAGTACTAACACAAATCTGGCAAAGAAATGCCTTGGTTGCACTTTCACCAGAGGTCCCAGCCTGGATCTGTCCTTACTTACCTCTTTGGTACCAGGTCCTCTCTGGGGCCAGGGTCTGCAAAACTCCTGGGGGACTGGACTCAGTGGGGTTGTACATGCCCCGTGCTAACAAATCATATAAGTGCACACTCTTAACTTGATTCATTGGTGCAGTTCTGTTGCTTTTTTACAGATTTTGTTTGCATGCCTAACATCAGATGTAGGCTTAAGCATTTCACTGGAACCACACCTTAGTGAGGCCGGACTAGCGTTGGGATCCTCACAAATCACAGCTGTGCTACATGGCCCGCAGATTTCCTCTGCCCTGTTAGTTACACAACCTTAAAAATATGCTTCAAGTCAGCAGCTTTGTCGAAAGAGACAAAACCCCCTCCCTGTAACCAGTGCCACTCCCTGCTGCTGCTCTGATAGCCCCTGCCCTAGATGTAAACATGAGGTCAGCAGCTACTAGGGAAAAAAAAAGAAAAAAAAGAAAAAAACCCTACTTAAATCAGGAAAATACATTGTGAGAATCCGTAGAGGTTTTTATCACCTCTTAACTCCTGGCAAAGTAGGTAGTACATGTTCCTGCTCTCATATACAGTCAAAACCCCAATGGGATGTGTCATTTTAGGAACAAAAGCCACTGCTCTGTGTAAGGTTGTATGCTACATTCATCACTGTGCTATCTGAGCAATTTCAGTGCTTCCACAGTCAAGAGCTACGAATGTGTTTGCAGCACTGGGAAGAATATATGTCCCCCCAGGACTACATATATCTTCACTGGAGGCCCTCTGAGGAAGAGGCTTACCATTGCCACGTAATTCTCCTCGCTGTCTCCTGAGTCAGTGCTGGTGATGCTCTGCGAGGAGACAGGGCGGCAGTATTGCAAAGAGCTGGAGTTGAAAGTCTGGCTGTAACGAGAAGCGTGAATGTGTTAACTAATGGTTGCAGGTGTTATTTGTCCATTGCTGAGGAGGGATGGGAGAGGACAGCACCAGATGTCTCCACACATCACCGTGCTCAGATCTAGGCCCTGGGTCCTACTGAAGAAAAGCTGGTGGCAAAGACGGTCTCTCCAACCCAGCCTTCCCACTGTCCAGAGAAGCACTGGGTTTGGTCTTCTAAGTATTTTTCTGTCTAAGGCTTTTTAATAACACCTTGCTTGCTACATATCCTTTACTCTCCTGCTATCAGATACATAAATTCAGGCTCCATAAACTCTTTATCTCATAGGAAGTATTTAATTGTGTAGGATATAGAGCCAGCCCCCGTAGAGCTACGCAGCAGGCTTCTCACCTCCATCCTAATCGCAGCTCCGGGCTTTGTTTACTGTGCAGTAGCCTATCTGATTTTTTTTTTTTTTTTGTGGGAAAACAAAACCTCCAAGGCGTCGACTTGTTTTCAGTTGGCCAAATCTAATTATACAGAATAACATAATGTAATCAGTGTCTGGTATTAAAGCTTGTGTCTTAAAAAGCTATTTGTTGCCTTGCAGTAAAGGCAGGGTCATATGATTAGCTGATAAGGGAAAAATCCATTAGCTTCTACAGGGTCAGACGTCTTGTCAATCAAACCCTACTTTCTCTTTCCTGATGCAGTGATTTCAGCACACAGCCCTCATGCCCTGCAGTCAGTCTCCACACAATCCAATTTATTAGAAGAGTCATAACAGCCAAGCCTTGCTTCTTCCTTTTATTGGACAACATCAGACTATGAATTAGAAGCAGAACTGGAATTGTGTGAATCCTGTTATTTTTGGCGGAGAGACTTTGGTATGAAGTGCTTTGGTTTCATTTTGCAGACTTCCTCCAGGCTAAGCTTTGCTTTCAAGGCAATCAAAACAGAAATCAGTGAAACTCTGTGAGTGCGTAAACCCTGCATTTTTAGATTAAAGAGGGGTTTTTTTGCAAGAGGTGGTTGTGAAATTGCACACTGTGTCCTCAGTTCAGCTGATTCGGGCTCAATCAGATGCGTCATGAGTCTCTGCAGACCACAGATGCTGCGTCAAAGCTAGAAATCTGCGGGTGGTGTCAGATCCCAGAAATAGGAAATGTCTTCAAGTGATCTTAATTAGCTGCTCTGCCACTTGCTGGGCTTTCATGGGGAATCCTAACCTAAATTAATTTATCATGCTGCCACCAGCTATGGTGTGGGGAATACGACTCCAGCTCTTACTACGCTTGACAGAGCTTGTGAGGGGTCCAAGACAGGAACCCTTCTGCATTGACAACATCTGACCCAAATCCAAAGCCTGACAATGATCTGGCCAGGGAAATCACCATGGTGTGGCAGAATATTCTAAGAAAGTATTGCAGTATAAGTGCCCAGTTCTTATCCTCTTCCCAGATAGCTCCTGCTGGTTACTGATGGAGACAGGATCTTGGACAAACTGGACTTTCGGTCTGACCCAGTGCAGCTGTTCTTATGTTTGTATGTTCCTAATACATGACCCAAATCTGCAGCTCTTATTTCTAAAATTGACAAAACCCAAATCCTGGAATGAAAAGATCACCTAGCTTTTGGGAAAACTGAAGTCCACATCCAAACTTTGGGCTTACTTCCAGTTTGAGTCAGGACGGCACATTAGAGATGTGTCCCTTTAACAGAAAAAGGTGATGGACAGCAAGAAACCTCTGCAGAGAGCAGAGGCAGAAGGGCAGCTGGCATCACTGTGACGTTCAGGCAGAGATGTTTAACCCGTGGCAAAGGAGACACTGCAGCTACATGTAGACACCAGTGAGAATGGGACCCGGCTGGGTCACAGACCTGCCATCAGAGCAAAGCAAGCACCCATACCCCAACCAGGTACTCACGTAGGCCTGGACCAGGATTTAGTGACCGGCGATTTGAAGGGAAGCTCATCAATGACTGTGTTGTTCCTCAGGTCCAGAGGCGATGGCTTTGCTGAGAGAAAGATGACTTTGTTCAGAGGGAGGATGTTCCCTACAATTCAGCTCTCACAACTAGCACGAGAGGGGATGATTCCCAACAACATGCTGGTTGGGAATTCCCAATGGGTTTCCCATTCTGCTCTCAGGTTAATCAGGCCACCAACCCTCCTTGCTGCTGACGAGTATCCCCAGCCACAAGCCCTGCATTTGTTTATGCCAGGATTATGGGAAATGAGGCAACTTTTCCCTCTGATCCATGGCACACAGCCCCTCCTGCCAGCCCCCAAGGGTCCCCAGTGGATGGGTGGCCCCAAAAGGGGAACGTGCCTTCCAGGAAATGGAGATTTGCTAAAAATGCCCAAACAAAGAGCATAATAAGCCTGGCTCATCAGGGAACTCTGATGCCCTGTTGGACTGGGAAAAGCATCCCTCCACTCATGGCCAGCCAGAGCTATACAATACCAGCCTGCTGCTAGCACTGAGTAGTCTCTGGCCAGAACATTTCCCATGAGGATCTTAAAAAGGAAATCTGCAGTGTAATATGAAAGCTCTTCTAATCACGGTTAGTTCATTACGTGGAAGAAAACAGCACTGCTTTCTAGCCCCAGACCTCGCCTAGTGCTCTAATCTGGTTATGTTTTGACAGCCTGCAGGCAGCCAAATGGGAACCCTCCCTGCTCAGCATCTTTTTGGCTGTGGCCAAAATTCCCCGATGGTCTGGGCGATGGTCAGAGGTGTGACTTGGAGGGTGTAGGCAAAGCTCTGAGGGAAGAGCTGCCTAAAGTCAGCCAATAGGAAGCACTAGGTGAAATTTAAGCCATCAGAATATGACCCAGAGATTTTGAGGCAGAACGTAGGGAGCAGTGGAGGCAAAGGGGGTGAGGTCCTGCCTGTGTTATGCACCTTCTGTAAAGGCCAGGAAGGATTTGAGGTAGACTGTTTAGTAAGCACCACGAAAGCTGTATCTTCACCATAGTCCTCCTGAAATCAGAAGGTGATGGAGAAGGGGAAGATCTGAATGTTTGACCATGCTGTGGTTAACAAATTACACCCCAAATAGGACTAGGCAGTGATGTGCATGCCTGAAGTCCCTAGAAGATACACAAATACTGTTGCTCCATACAGTATGCACAATATGACAGATGTAGTCTGAAATAGCACGAGAACAGAAGGGTTCCTGGAAAGCTTTCCCCACAAACAACCATTCTTACCTTTCCGGTCGGGTTTAAGGTTGCGATTGACTGGTGGGGGCTGGATCTCACTCAACCGTCTGTGGCACTGTGCCATGGCTCCTCCTTTATGCACTGGGAGGGTGGTGGAGGACAACCCTACTAAGTCAAAGTGATGCGGCCCAGGGCTCATGGGGATGTAGAGATTTTGGGCATTGTCATTGGCTTTCTCCGTGTGGATCAGTGACGAGGAACCGGGGTTCATCGGGACGTAGTTGTCCTCAGAGTCTGCACTGTGGGAGCGGGCCACCACAGCCTTGGCTTGCTGGAGAACACGCAGGAGGCAAGGAGTCAGGACATGCTGAGTGCATTAGACAGTGCTCGGTCCCATCCCAGTATAAATCCATCCCTGTTGTTGTCACTGAACACTAGTACTGGGGATCAGCCTGGCTCTGACCCAGGGCCTTACATGTACCTGAACTGGTGCTATTCAGGCTTTTCCCAGAACTAGCTGGGTTGATGGGACGGACATAGCATTTTGAATGGTCACAACTCTCCCTGTTGCAGCCTGTCTGTACCTATCGCTACACCTCATCCCAGCACGGAAGGAAGGCACCATCTCTCCTCTCCCTTGCCATGAGTTTTCACAGGCAGGGCCTCCCTTGTTCCTCCACAGCAGCCTCCTAATGTGCCACCAGCACTCTCAGAGAGGTAATTACTACTGCTGGGTCCCAGGGGCCAGCAATCCCTGCGCTAGCTCTACCTCTTCTGCTTCAGCACCTGTTTGCAACGCATTGAAACATCCTGAGTTCACAGAACGGTCTTAATCCCCCAGACTTGAGCCTTTTCTCATGAACAGAGCGTGATTTGCAGAAGCGATGTTAACCTGGAAAGTCATTTTTCCCTGGGTTTTGGCCATGACTAAAATGCAATATGAAAGCCTGCTTTAATGTCATTTCCAGCTCAGGAAGTCTTAGAAAGTGCACAAAAGAGTCTGTTCTGGCAACATTTCAAATTCAGCTCAACGGCATCCCAGGCTTACAGGAGGAAGCCAAACTCCTGGGCTTTTTTGGGTCAGAGCTCCAGGCAGATAACTCTGTGGAAGCATCCAAAGCAAAGCTCTGCATGTGGTGCCAGAAAGTTAGGGGGTTGTCCCTCCACCTCCGCCTTGCCGGTCACCACTGCAGAGACCACAGTGAGCTGAACAAGGAAGGCCCAGATCCACAGAGTTATTCAGGTACCAAAATCCCTTGTAGATGTGAGACCGAGGATTTGTCTGCCAGGAAAACTGCCTGTAGCAGATTCAGGCACAATAACTATTATGAAATGGTGCTTCCCTCATATTTGGGGTGCGTATTGTGGAGCAACTGTTGCACTTCAGATTGCACAAGGGAAAAAAAAAAATCTCCCAATGGACAAGGTTTTAACTGAAATCAGTAATAAAATCATTCTTGACTCAGCTCTGTAGGACTGAACTCAGATCCCACCAGGAACAGATTTGTCTCCTCTCTGAATCCAGAAGGCACAAATAGCCTATAGCCTATAGCGCTGCAGCTGATACCAAGGCCAACTTACCAGGTAGGAGTTGTACCCGTCATTCATAGACTCAACCGACTGCACAGCACTGCTGCCACCGTGCTGGGGGTATTCATATGTCTCGCAAGAAGAAGCTGCAACACAATCACAAACACACAATGTGTCCCAGCACAACTGCTAATAAATGTGGCCCCTGGAAACAGAATCTCATATCCATATAATATGAATACGCTACCTGTTCTTGCTGTTTGTAGCACACTGCGCTGGCAGGAAGACAGGGTTTCTAGCCCGCCACATTTCCTGTGACTTCCACCACCTACCACACTCCCTCCCAATTACCCTCTCTCAGATGTGTCAACACAACTGCATGTGCAGTCGTAGCCTGGTCCTAGCCAGGACCTAGCCTGGTTCTGTCAAAGCACTGAAAAATCCCAGAGCTGAAAACATCAGATAATGTATATCACAGAGACAAAATTGGGTTAAGGGAGAGATGGGGTGAGGATGGGTTGCTAAGCTCTTAGTCTGGTCTATCTGTTGCTAAACACTGGTCTCATCTCTGCCTAAATAATACATGTTGGTATTTAGGTAGGAGGAGATGGAAGAGATGCTTCGGAGAGCTGTATATATCATTTTTGGTATGTTGTCTCTCCTACTGTTCCTTCTAAGCTACCTTGCAACTGTCTCACCCACTTACTGCCTATGGAGAAATAGCAAGGGGTAACATAACGTAGCTATATGATGTGGATTAGAATGGACGATCTGGAGAGAAATTGCTCTGTCCTAGACTCTTTCTGTTCCCTGCAGAACTAGGCACAATGTTTGGAAAGGGCACACTCATCCATGTGTCCCTTTGGGGAACATGTCTGTGGTGGTCCTGGAGAAAAATGCTCTCCACGCATGGCCAACAGGAAGGACGGTTCTGCCAGCCTGGAGGCATCAGATCTCAGAGATGTGAAAAATTACTTTCCAGTCTGGTGAGCAAAATCGAGGCAGCTACAGGTTGAAGTGAGTTCTCAAAAAACCCTGAGTTATTAACTGAACTAAAACATACAAGCTAAAAATGGCAAAAGTCTGGGCCTCAGCAGCAAAATCTGGTGAAAGACCAATGGGGTCGGTGTGGGTGTAAGTGGGCTTGGGGTTTTGATTCAAGGCACAATACAGTCAAGAGCCAGCTGAGCGGCTGGGGTGTGCAGAGCACTGATGGATGTCTCTACAGGCCACAAGCCCATCTTGTAGAAAGAACTGGGCCAGATCCTCCTGGACCTGCAAGGGCTTCACTGTGTTCAAACCCATTATGCTGGCTTATGCCAACAGAAGCACTGGCCCTACAGAAATGGAGTTGTACTGTACCAGCCAATGTCACTAGCTGGTAGAAAGCCACCCCTCCTCTTCATCCCCAAATTTACCTCTGTGTAGCCTGCTGTTCTCCACCGCCGGTAGCGTGTTTCTCCTGGGAATGGTGGCTGCCATGGGGGCCAGCCCTAAGCTTTCGCTGGCCTGGGGTCTCTGCGGTGGGCTGCCCCACCGCGGCTCCATCTGCCCGGGCTTCGGGGGCCGTGGGGGTGGCGCGGCGGGCGAGTCACTGGCAGCCACGGCCAGAGTATTGTGGTTCTTGTCCAGTGTAAATGTCCTGGGGATCTGATAGACGGAGAGAGGGGTGGAAGGGATGTCGTAGGAGTCTGTAGAGAGCTCCCCAAACTCCTTACATAGGGTGTTGTTGGGAGTCTTAAAGGTATAGACTTCCTCGTTATCCGTTTCGGAGCTTGTGAGGCTCGACTTGGTGTGGGTGTAGGAACCGAAGCTGCGTGGGAGGTCGTATGCACTGTCCCTGAACTCTGAGTTGTGCCGGCTGGGTTTTGGCAGGCTATAAAAGCCGTGGACCTGTCCGCTGACCCCGTTCATGCAGTGTCCGTTGCCCTGGGAGAGCTTCTGAACAGCTGTGTCGCTCCTCATGAAGAACGAGGACCTCGTGGCCTGGGAGAAACTGGCACTCCTAAGGAAGAAAGGGAGAAGGGGGCTTAGAAGTGTGGGAGAACCTATCCTGGGCTTGCACCGCGCACCTCAGCCTCAGCCAAGCTGGTGTCTGCCCCCGCAACTCTGCTGCACGGTCACAGACCAGACCCAGCTCTGTCCCCTCATTTGCAACCCTTCCAACCCATGTTGCCCACCCCTCCTCTTCAAATCCAGAGAGGATTTGAAGGCAGAAACCTGGGGGGGCTGGAAGGGAACAGTGAGGCTCGGACAGCCTGGGGTCGCAGGAGGAGCAGATTATGCCTTTTTTCTGGCTGAGAGGAACAGGTGATCATACCACCATGGCTGGTAGGACTGATGGGGAACACTGGTGATCAGCACAATTGCTTGGTGGCAGGTTGCTCTCTGCACCAAGTTACAGGTGAGCTAGCCCATTTTTCTGCTGCTCTCCAATAATTTAACGCCACTTGACTTCCTCACAGCACTACTCAAGACAGGGAAGGGATTCCTCCATGCAAACACGCTCATATAAACTGTCCACAGAATTAGTGGAGGGAGACAAGTGTGTCTAGAGCACATTTCATCTCATTCAGGAGGGCTGTAAAAAGGGCCAGATGAATCACACCACAGAATTGCTCGTTCCTCTCCAGGTGATTATAAATGGGGCTAAGTTTGAGGGGCTCTGGTGATGTCCTTGTTACCACTGCTGCCATTCAGTTCCCGCAGGTTTGCTACATGGCACCCTGGCAGGGCAACTGGAACATCTCAGACCCAGCTCTGACCTCACTGAACATGCCAACAACCCGTTTTGTACTGAAACACCTTCAAAATGCCTAAGCACCACCTATAACTTCAACCTCTTCCCAGAGGGAAGCCCATATCATGGGTGGGAGGTGCGCGCACAGAAAGCTTCATGGCTGAACTATGAACGAGCCTTTTATTCAGGCATAAATTGCTCCAAATAGGCAATTTTTGCATCAGGTGAGAACAAACCAAAGCTGTAAAGATCCACCCCAACAGAGTGCATCATTGTCATCATCATGCCTCTGCCACCCAACAGCCAATGCAGGAAAGAGGCTCATTTTCACACCCTCCTTGTAAATTCATTTGAGAGAGACTTAAAAAAACCCTTATGGGGATTTTCAAAGTGTTCAGGGAATGTCGTGTTCATGCCCTCTTGCAGGGCAACAATCCACCTGCTCGGAGAGCTAGACGAGGTCATTCCTGAGCAGGTCGTGGGAGGACTGGAGGGAAAGACTCCACGCGAGCTCTCTGCAAAGCTCACCAGCCTCTGCTCTGTCTGATCTGGTCCCTTAGATGTGGTCCTGCCTGGGCAATCCCCCAAAACTGGGGTGTTAGAAGGTCAGTAGCCAAGTGTCTCTTGGACCCTGTGACACTGCTCGTACATGACTCCTGTCTCAGGGATCGCCCTTCTGTTCCCTCCTTGCTGCTGCCGGACTCGCTGAGCGTCCCTCACTGTTTGTTATTTGAGCCCTTGCGGCTGGTGGTGACAGAGACAATTTCCTTCCTTCGGCCCAGAGAGCTGTAGGAAGTCAGGGATGGGTAAAGACATGTTTTGTTTTTCTCTTCCTTTCATTGTGGCTCTGTTTAACTGCTTTCTGTCTGGTGGTTATGGGCCTGAGCTGTCGTCGCCACGTAGGCTGTAGGATGGGGTGTTTGAGGCACATTTTTGGTGTCTCAGGCTGGATGACTGCACGCCGCGCAGCCCGGAGGAGGTGAGCTACATAACCGGCAGCTCCTTTCCTCATTTGGGACCCAGGTTTTGCAGCACCTATCTCAGCCGCAGGGCGAGAGGAAATAAATAGTCTCATGGTTTAATTCAGATTTACAAAACCTTTCAAGTTCCTTGGGGTGAGGGGGCAGTGTGGTCATTAGGTCCTTGCTTTGTTAATGATTCTTTGATTTGTATGGTGGTCATGCCAAGAGACACCAGCAAAGACCAAGGCCGCATTAGGCCAGGCACTCTGGAGACCTAGGTCCTCTAATGACTGCTCATTAGCCATTGCTTCTCTGCTGTCAGTAGATCCCCTCCAAAGCCCTCTGGCAAAGCATGCATTTCATCTGCTGCTGCTGCCTGTTTTATCCCTCCTGCTGCTATTGCATTCCTCTTAAAGCACTTAAACTCCACTTTTTTTGCAGAAGATCACAAGTTCTATGAGCTTTCTGGGTCCATAACCCCAGCAGAGGAAATTTTTCTAGTCAGAGGAATCTCCAATTGGCCACACGAAATTTGGACTTTTGACTTTTAGCTCCTACTGCCTCAGTTCCCCCTCCATAAAGCAGCTCCACATCCTGCAAGATGTAAGGATATGTAGTAGCTGCTTGTGAAGTGCTGAGATAGGAAAGTGAGCAGCATTGGAGACAAGTGTGGGAGGAAGTGATGGCTCCATCTTCAGAGCAGGTTGGGACTGAGGTCTGGAAGTCATGGGGCCATTTCTAGCAGTGCTGCTGAATAAAATACAGCCAGGCTGCTTGCTCAGGGAGCTCTCTGAAACAGGCGCCCAAAGCTGTTACCCTGCAATGAAGATCTAATGCATATGCACCAAGAGGGCCAGTTCAGGATGAGCCGGCAGCTTTGGGCTGGATTCATTTGGTTGCACTGAGGTACAACTACGCGTGAGCCAGGCCTTTCAGGATCGCGTGCCGACAACCATAAAGGGAGCTTAGGTCCATTTAAATACCTCTACATAGACTCCTAAATGTAGGTGTCTTTATCTGGAGCTGAATCTTGCCCTGTATCAATCACAGATGGTGGGAAGAAATGAAATGCTTATTGGGGGGGTGTCACTTTTCCTTGGCTGGGAAGAGCTGGGAGATGCTGGTTTGCACGGCGCCGGCAGGGCTGATGCTGCGCAGGGACAGCGACACTGTTTCCTGGAGCCATCACGAGATGGCGCTCAGAAATAGGGCTTATTTGGGGGAAAAAGAACCCTGATGCCGCGATAGGACAAATGAATCCTCCCGGCCTTTGACGTTCAATCTGCCCGTGAGATATCTGGACTCTGGCAGGACCCAAAGTATCTCAAGGGTTAATTATTCAGCATCGCCTGCCAATTAGCTACTATCATCCTCATTTTATGGATGAGTAAAGTAAGACCTCCAGAGTAGCAAGGGGAGCGATTCGCAGCAACCGTGCAGCCTGGCTCCGCACACTAACCATTGATCACTGCAATTATTTCTAGCTCAGTTGTGGATGCTGTCGTTGGCCAGTTTGTCTCTGCCCAAAGCCCGGGGAGCTGGTGAGGGGTGAGTCTGGTGCGTGCCAAGCCCCGGCCTTTGCTCCATCTTTCTGTGGGTCTTAGCTGCGGCCAGGGTGGGTTCGGGCAGCTGTTCGCTTACGAGAGGTGTCTAACAGCTGGAGCATCACAAAGCTTTTTTAAACACTGTTCCATTAACTCCATCTGAAGTTAATTTTCTCCCCTCTCCCCCCTTTTTTTTGGTAGTAAAAGGCAGCTGCAGCAGGAAAATTCAGCAGAGGCTCCAGCCCGGTCTCTGATATCCCACCAAGCCAGCTGGGCTCGGACTGCTTCTCCCTTGATTCCCTCCTCATGCTCCCGCAAGCCAAAACTCCTCAAGCCAAAACTCCTCACTATTTAAGGCAACTGGCTCGGTCTGGAGGCGGAGAGTTGCTGTTCACTCATAAATACCACGGGCTGCTGTGAAGCTGCATGAGCACTGGACTTCGGTGGGTTTGCATGAATGCTGTCTGAAATGGCAGAAAGGTAGTGGCAAACCCACCTGCCTGTCCTCGCTGTTAGGTTTCCTTACGAGAGGATTAATGGTAGGAATTAGGGCCCTCTTTGCTGAAGAAGGAGTGGAAAGCCAGCGAGGAGAGGATTCCCCCGAGGGGAGAAATTCCTGGCTAGCGTTGCCAGCTCCAAGCTGTTTCTCCTCTGCAGCTCTTGGGCAGACAGTGGGTTATGGACACAGAATCATGAAGAAAAGGAAGGGCCCTTTAGATGTCACTTAGTCCTTCTCCTGCAGGCTCATCTCTCTGAGCAATCCCTGCCTGGCACTTATTGAAGGCACCTCAAGGGCCCCAGACACTCTTCTTCAACCCCCTTCCAAATGGGAATCTGTGTCCCATCACTTCTTGCCCTGCGAACATGGAGAACACTTTGTCCTTCACCTCCCGGCAACATTTCACGTAGCAGAGGCCTCTTATCACGCCTCCCCACCTCCCTCTCTCCTCCAGACAGCAAGAGTCTGGCAGCCCTTCCCCAGGGCATGAGGTCTTCTCCAGATGCATGGGGGCAGAGAGAGGCTCTGCAAACTGTCCATGAACTGTGGGCCCACACCGCAGACGAGATCCTCAGCAATGGTGGGGTGGAGGCCACCCTGCCAAGGCTGCTCTAAATTACACGGTGAGCCAAAGCGTGTTGCCAAAATCTCCAGGGGCTGGGAAACGGGGAGCTTGAAGCTGCCATTGCCCTCCTCTGCCTGCTCCGAAGCAGACACTATGCCTTGGCCCAAGTGCCATTTGTGTCAGCAGAGCAGGATTATAAGGTAATTTGGGCTGGGTGGGACCTTGGGAGGTCTCTTGTCTAGCCTCCTGCTCCAAGCAGGGTCAGCAATGAGCACACACCAGGTTGCTCATGGCTTTATGCGGTTGGGTCTTGAACACCTCCAAGGATGGAGTCAGGTTATGTTGTTTGTCCCCAGCTTCCCCCAGCCCTCCCTTGGCTGTCCTCCGAGATTTGCTCCCAGAAAGCTGACAGTACCTTGCATTTTCTGATTTTCTACTCATGCACTGGTGCAGGAAAAGGTAGTCCTGAGGGGCACTGGCAGACAGGGTGGTCTGGATGTGGTTGGCCGGTGAGTCGAAGGTGAACAAGGTAGGCTGGCTGGAGTGGGACGGCGCTGAGGACTTGCGGTCTCGGAGCAGGTGGTGGTTGGAGCCGCTCAGCTCGGCCGGGGAGGAACGTGGAGCATGGTTCATGGAGGCGATGCTCCTCAGGGTATCTGTGTGGGGAAAAACACACCAGGTCATTTATGTACACCAGGTCACATCCAGCTTAGCAGCTTCAGCCACGTCTGGCCTGCCATTCTGCCAGTGCTTGTGTGGCCCTAGGTACCCTGGGGGGTTAAGGACAGAACTGGGATGGCAATTCAAGCTGCTTGACACCACAGACAGGCTTCCTAGCCACTGGACCAGCCTGTCCCGACAGGCTAGCACAACTTGCTGGCTACTAGCCAAATTCCTCACATTTGCTAGCCTATGATATCGGCTGCGAATGACTAACAGAGCACAGAAACAGTGAAACTGCCCAGGACACCGTGGTCTGAGGCTCTCAAGTTTCTTCTCACTTCC
Source organism: Apteryx mantelli (assembly GCF_036417845.1). Classification (NCBI taxonomy): domain Eukaryota; kingdom Metazoa; phylum Chordata; class Aves; order Apterygiformes; family Apterygidae; genus Apteryx; species Apteryx mantelli. Next base: position 5,553,538 of record NC_089978.1, read on the forward strand.
AGAATGAGACCAAACCCCACCGGTAAATGGGCAAATCTGTGGTGTCCCCACTTAAATAATTACAAGATTTAAAGCCTTCAGGGCGATGCCCTTCCCAAGCTTGAATGAGGCACATCAAGACTGTACGTGTGGCTGTTGGTGTCCCACTGCAGGTCCTTGGTCTGCCCCAGGACACGTGCTGTACCGTGATGGAGAGCGAAGCAGATGTTCTGGGGACCTTCTCAGTGGGAGGTCTAACACCTTTGCCTGTGAGGCACCGGACTCAGTGACCCACGTAGCTCACATTCCTAGGATTTTCCTTCATTTTCCTCAGAAACGTTAGATTACATATGTGCTCAGGCATTTATGGAGATCTGTGGGGTTTGCTTATGGCTCTGAACATTGCAGTCAAAGAGAACCAGACCCCCCCTGTCTTCAGCAAATGCAGCCACAGGTGCCAGCTGGGGAAATACTGAGGCATTTCATCATATTTAGGTTATTAGGTGACTATATTAGGTGACTGCAATCCTCTCAGCTTCCGCATCATGCTCAGCTCAGCCTCTACTGACATGATTTAGGTTGTCCTCTCCATATCTCTGTCTAAGGTCATCACTGCAACCATTTTACGGTGGATAAACTGAGGCACGGGGCAGGAATGTGGATGGGCACAATGGGCAGCAGAGACCAAAAAATATTCCCAGGTTCTTCAGTTCTCGACCAGTTTTGTGACTTCAAAAGACTTTCTGCTGTTTTCTGGTAGCAAAATGGGAGGCAGACGCAAGGTTTAACTTCCAGTCCCATCTCCTGCCCACAGCCCTTGTTCAAGGAGCAATACACTTTAAAATATTAAGTCCATTTCTACTCAGAGTATCCTAGAGGTCACGAATAATCACCCTGCTACTCCAGCTCTCTGATAAATGTACTCCAAGAATTTGAACGAGGAATGAATTTTTACAGCCAAGCTGTAAACCCCATTAAAAAAAAAATCAAACTGCAGAATATATTGGAAAAGCTGATCCATCTCGGGCTCCAGAAGCTGCAGCGGTCTGTCTGCCATGCATGCACTCCCAATGTGGAGAAAACACTCATCATGTGGCACTGAAGTCACTCTTTTTCATAGCTGTGATTTTAACTGATTTGCTGCTGATGGAAAATAAGTTAATGAAAAAAAAAAAACTCACAAAAACTCACAACACAATTCAGTCCTTTTCCTGGAGTGATCTGGAGGACCGCAAAAAAGGCGGTGTACCTACCTCCGCCTGATGCCTTGCTATATGTTTTTCTGGGGGCACGCCATCTGAATTAAGAGTGATCCAACCAGCCAGGAGGGTGGTGGGAAGCAAATTAAATACAGCCTGGTTCACAGGAGCACGCCGCGGGACGAGGCTTTGCATTAAGATCAGCCTTGCAGAGGGAGAGTCTGAACTCAATTATGCTGGCAAAGAGCACGGAAACGAGAGCAGAATTTGTCCCAGCTTTCAAATAAGATTTTGATCGCTCCACAACCCATTATCCGCCTCCAGGACCGTTGGTAAGTGCCTTCTAAACACTGCATTTGTTTAACCCTTCCTGAGAGATAAGGCTGGTGGGAAGATAAGGATAGCAGCACTTGCTCGAGTCGAAGGTTCCCGTGAGCCGGGACGCCATCCCCAGCGGTGACAGATATGCAGCGAAACGGTGCATGGAGCACTCTTTCCCTGGGTAAATCCACCCAGTTTTTGGCAATCACCGACCTAAGAATTTCTGACATGTTTCCCCTAACGTGATATCAGGTGCCTCCTCAAATTTGGTTTCAGAAAGTGGCCAATGCGCAAGATTTTTCATATTTTACAGACTTTTCAATCTCTCTATCAACTCCTTCCCTCAATACTCAAATCCTATGAGAAATTTTGGGCCTGACCCCCTCCCTGAATGCAGAAATGTAATCACGAACAGGCTCTAGCTCTCCGTCTCCGTGAAATGGCCGCTGTGCCTTAGACAAAGAGCTGCTCCGCATGGGGCGATTTTTCACCGGCTTCGAAATTGTGTCAAGATATAAAATCGATCTGTCTGCCGTTCTTTCCCTACCATTACATTTTTTCCCTGAGATACTGCAAACTTCTACTGAGACAGAGAAAGTACATTAATAAAAACCAAAGCGTGTGGCTTGACTCTATTGTTTGGTTTGCGCTGAACACAGGAAGGATCAATATTTAACATTGACATTAATGGTGTGGGATGAGAGTTTAAAACTCCAACTCCCGTCTTCTTTGCATGGTCATTAAAGATCCCTTGGTGCTTTTCATGGGAGTAAATGGCTGTCTCAGTGTCCTTGGACAAAACAGTTCCTTGACCCTCATTGTTATTAAATATTTATCCTATACTAGTGCAGACTGATCCTCACTGAAAAGGGAGCCCGGTGAGCTTCAGCAGTATAAATATAGCTGGCCTTGAGCCAACCAGCGTGGCAGAGACCACGTCCACATTGCTATCCAAAACAGCTTGGCCATGTCCAAAGTGCCTACCAGGTACCCAGTCCTGCCACCTCCCAAATCCTGACTGGGAAGTTCCCATGAAATTGGTCCTGGCCAAGACCCTTCCAAGGAGGGGAGGTCAAAAATTTAATAGTACCGAATGATGGCAGATCAATGCCATGTCGCTGTCCTGGAAGCATTTAGCTAACCAGCGCGAACGTCGCCTCTGTGGACGTCTCTGCTGTTAAGCAGAAGACACTGGGGTGTGAGCTGGTTGTCCACACTGTTCGGTGGTTCTGGTCTACTCCCACTACAGCATCCTCCATATCAATGCCTGGGCTTGGTTTTGGGAACTGTTGCCCACAGGCAACACCTGGGGAAGTGGTCCGGATGAGATTGCACCATGTTGGGCTCCTTTTGTCCTGAGCTCTCCTCCACCACTATCCCTGCAAGCTTTGTGCTTCCAAAACCTGTCCACATGCTCCCCAGCTCTATCAAGCATGCTCTTTTCCTGGTGCAGCCAGTTTGTAGGTCCGTGCGTGGCTGCATGAGTGGTCCCACCACAGAGGGAACAGGAATGTGGCTCCTGCCTCCCCAGACAGCTGCTTTAAGTTGCACTATTACTTTGACAGCCCCAATGCAGCCATCAGAGTGTGTTTATGCTGCTAAATATAACAGGCCTGATCTCCGGTCTGGAGACCATGTGGCCTGGCCTGGCTCATGTCCACCGGCCTAAACTCTCTTCCCATGAAAACAGTGGGAAGATGCCCACAGGGAATTGCCCCTGACCAGTGCTACAGTCCCCTGGGCATTGCTTGGGAGGGTGTTGGGCAGCACAGGCCAAAATATGCCAGGGAGTTCACAATTACAGAGTTGGGATGATGGCGGGACCTGCATGACTGATGTACTAGTGCTGACATGGCCGAAGAGGAGAGCCAGGGCTTGGCCTGATGCCGGCCACCTCACAGATGCTTCTTGCCCCCTCTCTCTCTCACTGCTCTTGAGTTCCCTGCAGCATTGGACTCTGTGAGCTCCTATTTGCTTTAGGAAATTACCCTTTGCACCAGCCTAGCTACTTGGGCAGCCATTTTACAACCCATCTCCATCCTCTGCTGTGCCACCCCATGCCATCCAGACGCTTCCGTGGAGGAGATGTTTCTTGCTGTAACCCTGGCCTGGCAGTGGTTTGCCTGCTGCACTGCAAATTAAGAATGCAATATTTGCAGAGTCCATGCTACCCACCAAATCCTGCACTGCCAGAAGACATACCCCTTTTTAAAAATCAGTTTGATTTGGGGAAGTTGGGAGCACAGCACAAAAGCAGCAGTCATTGAAAGCAGGATTAATTACTCTGTAGTTATCCCTGTTACTCCGAAAGCATAAAACAAGACAGGGGATGAAGGGGAGCAACGGGCAAACTCCAGTAAAAGCATGCTGCTTCCCCAGGGGAAGCCTCTCTATTGATGGCGGCATCGATTTTCAAAATGAATTCCCACTCCACTTCCCACAGCGACCCGGACGCTGAGAGCATTAATGGGAGTGAATTCAGAACTCACTTACGCCATTAGGTTTGTGAGATGAACTCCATAATAGCAGGTGAGAGATAGATGGTTTCATTGGCCTGCGAGGGTATTGCAAGGGCTGGAAAGATAGATCCTACTGCTGCAGAAGAGAACTGCCAAGACTGTTCTTTATTTTATTTTGTTTTTTGTTTTTTTTTGCACTAGAGAAAAAAGGCCGCCTTGTGCGCCTGGGTCAGACATTGACAATGGGTCCTTCTGGTGGAGCGGAAAAGAAGACAGGACCGCAGTAAAGAAAATCAAGGCAGAAAAATTATCTTTGATGAGTACTAAGTGCTTAAGGAAAAGGCCAAGACATTTATGCTTTCATATGGGCCTGAAATGGAGAGAGGTTATCATTTGGGTGAGCCCCTACAGGGAGAATTACGAGCCCTGGGAAAGAGGCCTCACAAGACCTTGAAAGAGGTCATTTCAGTTCCCGTGCTGCAGCTCCCTGCTCTGAAGTGATGGGGATACAGGCTCCTTTCCTCTGCCCATGTGGGTCAGTTAGATAACAATCTTGTGGTGCTGCACAACTTGCACAGCATGGTGCTGGGCATGAACCCAGCGCACCCCCACTCCTAGCCACTCTGGGCATCGTTTCCATGTGGATCGTGGACCACAAGGACAGTCTGGCCAAGAGCAGCCAACACCCAGAAGAGCAACACTTCACCTTCCCCTGTGGTCCTCTGTCTTGGAGAGATGGGGGCTTGGGCATGTGTCCCCCACTGGTGGTCCTTGCACAGTTGGCAGTCGCAGATGTTAGGAGGCAAAATGCCTCTTTTGCCCTACACAGTCATCCGTCACTATCTCAGCAGGCTTGGTGCCCTCAAACACCTCAAAAGTCAGATGTGAGGGCTGTCAATAGATACCTTTTGCTTTCGTGCTATAAACCCATTTCTCCGGTGGGATGGGGCACTGCCCACATGTTTTCACAGACCCTTTGAATGGTAAAATGCACAAAAAAGTCGTAATTAAATCTCACTGAACATGTAGCCAATCTGCTCTTGGTGGACGGGGTGGCAGGGAGGGAGGCAGGCTGAGCAGTGTGGACATATGCCAGTTTGTGTCTCTTGGCCTTCGGGCCTAGGATAAGCCTGTGGCCCTCATTTATTTAACAGCGTAGATGTAGCCTCCAAATGCCTTGGCTTTAGGTTGAGATCTTGAGTTTATGTTGAGGGAATGCATCAAATAATAAAGCCAAGGAGGGATCAGATCCTGTTCCAATTCCTATTGCCATTCCCAGGGGGGCAGAGTTAAGGTTATGTGGCTGGGCCATATGGGAAGTGTCATCTTAACCCCACATTTCCTGGACGGTCCTCCTCTGAGTTCTGGGAATTCAGCTCTCACGGTCTGGAAAAGGCAGTGCTGGACGCCTACAACTTAAACTTCATGTCAGCAGCACGGATTGCATGCAAATGTCTCCTTGGGTTCATGCTACAGATGTTGCACTGATCCCTGCAAGAAACGGAGCCAGATGCTCAGCTGGTGATTTGGTACAGCCCTGCAAAACACCATGTTGCAGTGCTGGCTTTTGTCAGCTGAAGGCTTGGCCCTCTGTAACCCAGGTTAAGATGTGCCTGTTTGGCCATATGTTGCAGCAAGGAAAAACCTAGTTGGGAATCCGTCCCTGAAACAAAAATATGCAACTAGAAGCATGGCCAGCAACGGTATTGACTAGGCTGGGAGCCAGGAATTTTTTATGAATGTTTTCGATCCCCAAAAGTGGCATTTCCCTCACTGCTGACAGCTCTCAAATTCCCTTGCTTAGAGTGCTTGACTATTGCTATGTACACATATTTTTACACAATGTTCCTGTGCTTATCTGAGTAAAATAATTACTCAGTCTCTTTTGGAAACTGTTGCTCAGAAAAGCCTTTTTAACCATAGCAGCTAACATGACGACAGCTTTGCCTGCCTTAAGTCAGAGGCTGCATCTAAAATTCCTTACACTCATGGACTTGAAAAAGTGCACCTGGAAAGGCTGCGATTCTTCATCACAGATAAATCCCCCGGCTTCTGTGGACAGTTGCAGCAAAGGGGCCAGATGTGGTTTTCAGCCTGCCTTGAGCAGCGCACAATTGCCCATGATTTGTACACAGCGCTGGCCCGTGCGGGGATTGATGCTGCAAGATAAAGCTCTGGCAAATAAGGCTAATAAATGCATTTTTGGATGATCTCTGTTCTGGAAGAAATAAGGGTCTGTGCTCTAGAAGAGCACACCGCACTAATCGATCCCACCGGTCATTAGTGATTCATCGTTTCAGCTTGTGTTTGTGCTTCAACCATATGATACCTGCCTGTGATGGGAAATGGCAAAGCCTGAGACCTCTCTGCTGACTTTGTGCCAGTTAAAACTTACAGCAAATGATTTTTTCATGAGGGAACAGTAGAAATCTGCTAGAAATAGTCCACTAAGAGGCAACAGGGGAGAGGAGGGCTCATGTGCAACCCTCTTTCCTATTTTTTGGAGCTGCGCCTTCATTTATTAGCAAAAGATGATAGGCAGTTTGGATCCCTAAATCCTGTCCTGCATACCTTAGGGTACCCTGGCTGCTTTGCACTGCTCAAGGGATACAACGTGAAAGCAGATTTGGTTTCTCAAGTGGCACTTTGATCTCAAACGTAAGACTTGTCTCATATGCTATGGGCATCACGAATGAGTGAAAAGGCCACCTAAATCTCTGGGATGGAGACCGCGGAGGACAACCCTGCTCCTCGGACACCAGGAGGGCAGAGTTCCTCTCTGGCAGAGATGTGTCACAGGCTCATGGGGCCATATGCGACGCTGGAGTGACTTCCCGGAGCAGTGAGGGATCCTGCCTGCATGTCTGCACCCACTGCCAGCGGCACATTTCTGCTGACTCTAGTGGAAATACACAGCAACATCTATTCTTAAAAAAAAAAAAAAAAAAAAGACAAAAAACCCTACCAAAACAAGGCACTTCACATGCTTCTCCTGGCATGGACAGAACAAACAACCAGCAGAACAAACAACATGTCTGGTATATTAGCATGTGTGATGCATTGCCAGAAGTCCCTAGGATACTGTGAGGATGAGTGTGGCATAGGAGGAACGTTTATTTAACAAGCCTTCCCCATTCCTTCCCATTTGGGTGGCAAATGGACAATCTGTTGCGCAAAAGAGGGATAAATACCCTGCTTGAGCAGGGGGGTTGGACTAGATGATCTCCAGAGGTCCCTTCCAACCTCAACCATTCTGTGATTCTGTGAAATGCTCCTTGTCAATTTGAGGACACTTGGCAAGTCACCTTATAAATGTTTAATCCGATAGGTTAGTGGGAAAGCTAGCTTGAACCAGATACTTTTCCCTCTCCTGTTTCTTGCTGACAGGTTTTCCTTGTGGCCTTCTCTGTTTTCACCCCGCACGATCTCCGCTTGCATTTGGTGCCCTTCAGAGTTTTACTTAATGTGAAAATCCTTCACCCATCTCTGCACTTCTGGGAAGCACTAAGACTGAGAAACCTATTGCATTGCTGTAATTTAAAACCCAACCCAATGGCTAGGCTGAAACTTGACCATTGAGTGGCCACGTGCCGCTCCAGAGAAACCCGAGGAAGTCATGGTCCCAAGTGGAGCACGGGGGCTCCTCAAAGGCACGGTGACCGCTGCTGTCGGCATTGGGACGTGCATTATCTGCTCCTCCCTGGTTTGCTCAGTCCCTGGTTTCCAGCGTGGAGACCAGCTCCGGCCCCTACTAGAATTTCAAAACTCGCACATAATCTATGCTGAAATACAACCCGTGACAGATAAATCACGCTGAGAGAGAGAGAAAATGAATCTTGTGAGATTTAAGCTCTTTTGTCAGCCAGTGAGTTTGATGGAAGAGAAATGTTTTCGACTCTTTGTGATGTGTGCAGGTGATTATGCAGGGAAGGGGAGGGTAAGCTGCATGAAAGCACTTGGATATCGTGATATCCAGCATTGCAGTGCCCGAATTTTGGGTGTCAGACCGTGGAAGTGAACTCACAGGGCAGAGCTCAGCACCTGCACTTCCAAAATGGAGGAGAGGACCTGTATCCAGCATGGCTGTAGGTGGGAAACGGATGCTCTGAGGGACCCTCAGATCAGGTAGGACTGCTGGGCATGGGCAATGCCTCCTAACTGAGTGCCTAAGGGAGTTGTTATTTCAGGAAATCTGTGCACTTTGGCATCTCGAGCACCTAGGATGGTCTTTGTGGGATGTCCAGCTCCTCCTCCTTGGCTCGAGCTTCCAAGTCTTGCCTGCTCCTGTTTTTGGGCCATGTTCCCCAGGTTCTGCCCTGGAGCACCTCACCTGCTTCCATCAGTGGGGACTAGGTGGACCAAGTTCTCAGGCAACGAAATTTGGATAAACTTTTTGCTCTATGCTATCAAGCCCTGGAAACAACATGTATCCTTTCCACTTCTGTCCATTGAAGAGGAGCTGAAGGGCAGGGAAAAAGAGATACTGGGCTTTGAAGACTTTCTTTTCTAGCCTATTTCTGTTGCTTATTTCCATGTGCTTTCTAAAAGCTGTACGAGGCCGGATGCTAGGTGCTGGACAGACTGGCTGGGGAGAGGAAGAGCATCCCCAATTTACAGACAGGGGCACAGATGCACAGAGAGGCTAAGGGCATGGTTTCTCTTACCCAGTTTCAACCATCTAAATGACATTTAGCCTGAGCTACTCACTCTACAGAAAATGGGAAGAAAAGGTGAAACACCTCAGTTATCTTAAGCATCTAACACAGGATGAGGAGAATTACCCTATAAAGGTCCCTGAGTCTCTCCCTCAGCCACAGAAGGTCCACCTCCAGGCTTGGGTGAGCTCCTTGAACATGAGGTAGCTGAAGTGGGATGCTGCAAGCCCTTCGAGGTCTGAGTACCTTCCTACGAGAAGCCCATAGCAGTGTTAAGAGGGGACCCTGGGATGCGAGAGCCTTGTCTGGGGTTGGAGCAGAGGCCATCCCGCAGGACCCCAGCCGGCAAGCCGAGCAGGTAGTCTCCATCTCTTTGGGCTGCATGTCGGCATCCCTCTCCGCATGGCACGTCACCACCTTTTTTCCTTCTCACAAGCTCGTTGCTTAATAAACAGATGGTGCTGCTCCACGTTGTTTCCGCTTGTGTTGTTCAGTTTGTGCGTTAGAGAGAAACCAGTTGATGGGAGAGGCAGAGAGTGAGACAAGGATCAGAGGAAATAAATAACATCCTCTATGCCCATTAGTGTCAGCGCTCTGCCTGTGTTTGTAAGAACAATTAAAAAAAATACAGAAACATGGGCACTTTCTCCAGCATTGCTAGCCTCAGAGGAGCATGGGAATCAGGAAAAAAAAATCACAGCACTGGAGAGCAAAAGAGAGAAAGAGAGAGATGAGGGAAAAGAGCCAAGTCAGATCATCCCGACCTCAAAGCATTATATATCTCAGTTATTTTAACAGAAATCAATTCTTTGAAGGACAAAGGGGGGAAAAGGGAGAGAGAGACTGCGACATAAAAGGCAGAGCTCTGCTCCTCTCAGAGCGGCCTTGTAGTTCACAGGAGATTTCCCCACCACATGTACACACACACACAAACATGAAGGCAGGCAAATGCAAACACGGCTGCTTTTCTAGTGTAAAAAGCACAGAGCGCCTTGGAAATGCAGGAAGGGAAGGGGGTCAGATACGCTGAGAGTTTCTTGTTTGCCATGACATGGGACGTTCATGGCACGTGGGCTCTGTCCTCCAGCAGGAGAAATGGGCACCAGCCTGATTCAGTCCTGGGACTGCATTAAAAGCTGAGTCAAGGCTAATTCTGCTCTCCCATAATGTCATGAATCTCCAGGATGCCAACCAAAAAGCGTGATGGGCGTGACTGTGCCATGTTCAGCTCCTTGTGCCTGACTCCATCCACCACTGCTACCCTGGCGGGATTTGCACCCTTGGATGTGTCTCCACACCCCATATTGCCGCATGGGGCATGCAACACCTACCCTCATTGCTACAAACACCGCTCCAGGGGGATGCGATGCTCAAAAATTCACCCGCCGGTTTTGTCCTGCGAGCCTGGACTTTGCTCCAAAATCACGTCCCTGCACTGGGAAATACCCTTTGGTGGCAGTGGCCCAGATACGTGTTAGTGAGGAGAGTGTGGCAGCAACCGGTTTATCAGCATGCCCTGTGTGCGGTGGTTACCCTTTAAAAAGAAAATCTGCCCCTCAGTCTGCGGAGCTCAACTTTTCATGTCAATATTTGGAAGACTCACATTTGGCCTAGAGAGCCTTTTCCCTTCGGATTGGGCTGCCTGGTCCACGTAGCCGTGTGCATGTATTTATTTTTTCAATAATTGCTTCAGTGCTGAAGATAAAAGGAGAGAAACGTGATCCTGGTTTAGGAGCAATCTTGCAGTATCGCGCCTGGGTATGCACTTATCTCAGAGCCCTCACGGGCAGCAACGAACTAAAGCTGGGAATAAAGAAAAATTGCAGGGCAGGCAGCGTGGGATGGGACAGGCTTCATTTACTCTGCAGAAACAACATCGTCTCCGACCCTCTGTTTCATGAATCATCATTTCTAAGATTACAGTAGCAATTTGATGAGGCAGGATAAAAAGAAAAAAAAAAGGCCAGAGCTGTTTAATCTGGAATAGAGGTAGAAAGCAGAGATAACAGTGCTCAGCTGTAACTATATAAAATAGAAAGTGGTCTCAAGGAGGGCACCATAACCTTTTCTAGGGTAGGTACCAGGTTGCAGACACGGACGAGGCAGTGCAGATCTACCAAATTAGCTACTTTCCGTCTGCAGGTGGCACGTGCAATTCCCGCTGGTGCCAGGGCCATCCCTAGCAGGGTTTGGGTGGAGGTGCAAGCAGCATGTGTAACCCACTGCTGCAAGTACGGCTGAATCAAATCATTAGGAAAAGCCATTGAAAGAGACAACACATCTATATGAGAAAACATTTTTTCCCTCCAGATATAGCCTTACTATGGCCCTAAACTGGCTTCTTCTTACTGTGCAAGATAAAGTTCAGGCATCCTGTTTTGAGAGACAGGATTGGTTATTGTAAGTTTTGGCTTTTTCAAGTGGAACTTGGCCCCTCAGACATCAGGCCAAAGCGGTCACGGCAGAGTGCCACCGCAAGAGCAACGGCACGACGTCGCCTCCATTCGGCACGGTGAAAGCCCAGGTGGGCTGTGCAAGAGAATTAACGCACTGTCTTTGCACTGAAACCAGGAAACGTTGTATAACCCTGCATCCATGCCAGGCTGGGCAGTTGCGCAGTTAAATCCCTTAATGACAGATGTCACCTCACCTTGTATGATAGGGACCAGGTTGTCTTTATCACCATGGTTTGGCCTTTTTGTTGAAAGTGTCTAAATTTGTCCTACATATAGCTGGTGGCCTGCATGCAACTCTCCGTGATGCAAACAAGAAAGAGATGGATGATTTGAAGGAAGGTCTAGGAAACTTGACTTGGTTCCAAGTTGACCTTCCATCTTCCCTCTGATTCCCAGGAAAGCCTACGGTGGCGAGCAAGCCACTAGCTGGGAGAGGAATTAAGGGATTGTGGAGATATCTCATGAGGACAAAGCCCCTTGACATGCAACAGGGACCTTGCGCTGGGGCCCATGGGCTGTGCAAGGCAGGTAAGGAGCCGAGGCAGCATCGTCCAGACCTGCACAGCTGCTCTCAGGAGCACGTCAAAGGGTGTGCAATGTATCGCTCTGGTGGCCCAGGTGGAGGGTCTCGGCTCCTTGGCTTTGGACATGGTCGCGGGGAGCTCAGGAATGAGATAAGAGGATTTTGCGGCAATGAGAGGAACACACAGCAAGCACAATGTGGGCGACTCGCCTTGCTTAAACAAATATCAGCGCACTTTTCACTTGCCGGCAGGCTGCTCAGCAGGGAAAAAGGGTGAATCACAGCCTAATCCCAGCCAGGACTTCCTCCGGCTACCTAATGGACCGCTTTAAATTTTATAGCCAGTTTTATGGAGACTGCAGCATAGTTCTTTAATGCTCCAGGAGAGCAGAGGAAAACTTTCTCTATGAGGAAGTGTGAACCTGCTTTACTTATGCATGATTTAGTACCATTTCTATTCAAGGGAGAACACAAGAGGCCCAAATATTTGCACTTTGTATTACAGAAGAACTGCCATTCTGGGCTCTTTACAGAAGTAATTTATTTCGATCTCTCCTTACCTTGGGGGGGAAATATTATAGCTCCCGGTTTGTAGGGGAATCAATAAAACAGCCGTACTGTGGAGGGACTGGTTCAAGATCACTCGGCGAACGAGTGATGGGGAAATGGAGATGATCCTTGTCTCCCTTTTCAGATCTCTCTTCTCTTCCCTTTTGGGCAATCCCACCCATGCATGGGACCGGAGTCCAGCAGTCTGGACCTGTTTTTCTCTCCTCTAACTGTGCTTAACATTATTTTTTGCTCTTTGGGAGATATTTTAGCCAAGAGGCTTCTCCAGGGAGTTTGCTGCCTGCCAGTAAAGTGGCCCAGGGGTCAGTCAGAGCAAGGGTTAGTATGACAAGGGCACTTGGGAATGGACAACAGCAAAGGAGAGAGAAAGGACCTTTTGGACTGCAAGGCCAGCAAGTTTGGAGGAAGCTGGCCAGGTCTGATCTCATGGGTGACCCTGGTTAGAGCAACAGATTGGACTAGAGACCTCCTGATGTCCCCTCCCGCCCAAATTATCCCATGATCTGGATGGGCAGGGAGCAGCACGCTGCAGCCAACGTGTGTCCTATATGGCTGGAGACTCAAAAAGATTCTTTTCTGCTTGTCTTTTCCTCCTAGGATTTCGTATGTCATTTATCCAGTTGTTTTCCCTTGAAGTCTCCATGGAAGACTTGAGGCCTGGAAGCATCATAACATCCAGAGAAACCCGACAAGTGAAACCAAATTCGCCATGGAGAGAATTTGTTTGCTGCTGAGGGGGTTTAGGACTCTTCCATCAAGAGTCCCAAAAGGGATGTGATAGCTCAGATATGTCAATTTTAGACGTGTCCATCTTCAGAGGCTGTAAGGGGGAAGTGCCCATTCCCTGAAAACCAAGCCATTCTGCAGGGGCCCCAGCTGGTACCCAGTAAAAGAGACAGTCCCGGTCCCCAGTGATTTAGGTCTTGTTTCTTTCTCGTCTATACAGCTTTAACTGTCAGAGAAAGCATCTCTGTGAGAGTTTCACATGTAATTTTTTTTTTCAGTTAGGGGCTAAGGAAGTACCTAGTCCACATGCCAAATCCTCTAAAGAAGTACTGAAGGCAAAACTATTTCTATGATATTGAAGGTAAAAAGCAAGAAGAAAGCTCTCTTAGAGCAATTTGAAATTTGCCCTTCGTATTGTCTGCCTGACAGAGAGCACCTTGCACAACCGCTCTCTAGCCGGGCTCTGCAGGCACTGTTGCAATATCAGCACTCCTGCAAAAATGAAGACCGCTCAAACAGCCATCCTGGCTCTCTACCCATCATTAAGAGCAAGATTCCAGCCTATTATGCAGTCTATTAACAACGCTTAGTGGAAGCAGAGAAAGACAAGGTCCCTTCCCTCGAGAAATTGCAAAGGATAAGGAAGAAACAGAGAAGTAAAGTCATGAAGGGCTACATTCAGCCCCTCTATTTCAGGTGCCCCACTTAAGTATTGCAGCTACTTCTCTGTGCTGCCTACAGAGGCTGCCACCCAGCAGATCTTGATGCAGGTGGTCTGAATAACCCTGCTCTTTCTTAACTGAGTAGCCCAACAGTCACACCACCTCCACTGGCCACTTACACCAGGAAGCCTAAACACAGCCCAAAAGCGATTAGTCCAGCAGCAAGCCAATGACAAACCAGCTGTCCCTGTACACTGATCATTTTTCTGATCACGGCAACCCCAAACCTCCCTCCATCCCATTTCAGATCGCTTTCTTCAGTCTCCATTCCTGCGCATACCCTCTTTCCTTGCTGAGAACGTCCCCCAGTATTAATATTGCTGTAGCAGCTGCCCTGTGAGCTGTCTTTTAAACATAGCTCTAGTTAGACTCTCAGGAAGCTACTTTCACTGCCATGAGGTTAAAAATGCCTGTGACCCCCAAAGCTTTATGCACACAGAGGTTCTTGCACTAGAAATCATGAGTTCACTTTTACAGGGAAGGTCTTCAGTATTGGCTAAGACCTGGAGGCTTTTCCCTTCCTCTTTTTTTAAGATGCAACAATGGCAAAAATGACTTGGAATTTATTCTCCACACGTCATCATAATCAAATAATATGCTAATGCTATTAGCATGGGACCTTGCATCATAAATGACTTAGAATCATATTCTCTTTCAAAATACTGGAGTTTCATTTAAATTGGTCTCCACAGCAACGAGAAACAAACAGGAATAATGTTGGATGAAAATCTCCTTCACGCCTGAGAATGGCAAATGAGGAATTTCACATCAGGGCCTGAGAGGAGAGTAATGAATGCAGCTCAAGCTGTTGTCCAAACCCCAGCCCCACCACTAGGGGTGAGCTTGTGCCAGTCATCTTCCACCCAACCACTTCTCAGCCATGACTACACGGAAAAAAGGACCTGTGCAACCAGGAGGTCCCTCAGGACCTCAAAGCATCCTGACAAAAAAGGGGGTGAACACACATGAGGTCGTGCCTCTGCTCAGGAAGCCTAAGGAGGCTTTCTTGGTCCTCCTCCTCCCAGACACTTTCTAGATGGCCCCAGGGGAGATGCATTTGACAACTGACTTCATTCATGATAAATCAATTTTTATCTGTTAAACTCAAAACTGGCTATTTGTAAATGACCTGGGGGAATACAGCTCCTGGTCATGGGCCGGACTCCCTTATTTTGGGGCTGTACAAATACAGACCAGAAAGAGCATGTCTGCTTCTGGCATTCATCAGTTAAAACAGGAGACACTGCTCCTTCCTTCGTCTTATCTACTTAGCTTGCAAGCTCTCTGGGATGGGAACAGTCTTCCATGAGGACTCAGGATGGGAAGGAACTGCATCATCCTCTGCCCAATGCACAACAGACAATCACATGGCTCCATCCCATTCAAAATTCTTTCAAAGATCATTTTAAGATGTGGTAATGCTTGCAATCCCATGACTGGAAAGCTGGCCTACAACCTCATTCTTCCGAGAGTTAGAAACCATCTCCAACTTGCTAGGAAAATGCCTTCCCAGCTGCCTTACAGCTGGTGGGTCTTGGGACAATACTGCTCCTTAGTGAGATAACTCCTCTCCCTCCCAGGTGTTGTCCCCACCGTGGATTTGTGAACAACACAGCCCCTTGCAGCTTTTGTTTCTGCTAGGCTAAGGGCCAAAGCAGTGTTACTTTCCTCTTGCAAGGCAAGTTCTCCATCCCTTCACTCATTGTCTCTGCACTTGTTTCTCTCTGTGGTCACCGTTACATCACCTAGCACAGTGGGAGCTTCATTTTGGTTGGGGCTTCTAGCCGTTTCCGTAATAAAATGAATATTAGCAACCCAGCCCACAAGAATGTCTTTGAAAGCAGTGACAGAAAGTGGGAGTTGCCTTGCTTGAGAACGGCTGAAAGTTCAGCCAATGAAAAGAAAACAGCCGCAACCAGTTTCTCAGCTCTGTTTGTAATTATCTGGGCTCCGGTGGGTGTCAAAACATCTGTACTGGTTTGGCAGGGATTGGGGAGCGCAGCCTGTGCCAAAGGCAAGAACTGGCGTGGGTTGAAAGCAAGACAGCAACACGTTAGCATGATATCGGTGCTCAGAAATGCGGGGCCGGCAGCCTCTCCCGCAAACCTTTACGGGACGGGTTAGGGTGAGCACCAGCCGTGCCCCCCAGCCCGGGGGCACAGCCTTTGTCACGGCTCCAGCTGTGACTGCAGCATCACATCTGCTGGGGCTGGGCTGGGATCCTCCTCTGGGACACCCCGAGAGCCCCCCAAAGAAGCCGTGAGGATAGTTAAAGGTGATGCTTCTCTTTGACCCCAGGGCCAAAGTATACCCCAGGTATGCCAAGCTGGGACCGTTTGCCCCATGCACAGTCCATCCCAAATCCTGCGAGGTTTAACATCCCACCTCAACTTTGGTCGCCATCAGTTCAGTTCCATGTTACCCTTTCTTGTTTCTTTGCCTGAACGTTTTCACCCTGATGATAGCATCAACAGGTCTTGCTGCAGCCCTGGAAAGAACGGGCCTTTCCCCTGCTATAATATGGCTTCTTTGATTCTCAGATGGGCAAGAAACCTCATCAGTTTGTCTTAAAGATGCTCAGCAGAGGCTGCCAAGGAGCTGGAGGATAATGGTGTGGTTGGTTTAAAAGGTCTATGGCTATCATGCTCTCATCCCCCAGTTCCTCCCGCTTATCTCTTATGCCATGGTGCTGTGGGCAGAGGACACCAGAACAGCATTCAAGAACCAGGCTGGCTCAAGGATTTGAGAGCCATCCAGGAGCAGCGACACTGCTGTGTGCTGGGAGTCCCTCCAGGGCAGGAGAGGTGCCATCCATCTCACCCTGGTGTCTGGTCTCAGATTTCTGCCTGGAAGTGCTTGTTTCTCCCCACTGACTACAGGGAGCCCAGGGAGAAGAGCTCGCATGGGGACATCCACACTGGACATATCTCACCAGAGTGGTAAATCCTGTCCATCATGTACACGGCAAGAAGAGCACACATGAGAAAGGGATGCTCATCTGTACAGAGGGGAAAGATTTGAATGTGTCCTGGGCCTCAGCTGAGTATTTCTGCAGAGGAGCAATATTTCTAACCAGCAGGGCAAATAACCAGAATGAATGTTGCTATTTGAACCTTGTGCATTAAAGCATGAGCTATTTTTTTTTAAACTTGCAGCAGCAGTGGAACAGGGGTTAGTGGGGAGACGCAGTGTAATACGGAGATCTGTCCTCAGGAGACTTGAGCGGGACAGATTTAGGATCTAAACCACTTGTCAGAATCTCCTTGAGAGAAACATTTTTGGACTTCAGCATTCCTCATCCTGTGACTCGGAAACAAAACATCCTCTGACATCTGAGTACCGAAGTAAATCCTCTCTCCTCTGGTGCTCGCTCTGACTCCCACATGAACAATCCCATGGGCTCTGCTTATTAAACAGATCCCTCCCTCCTCTTCCTCGTTCAAACACCGCTCACACTGGGTGGCAAAGCCTGTGGAGCAGCAGTCCACCCTCATAACCCACAACAGACAGTATAAAGACCCTAATGGGCAGGTGGGCCAGTGAAATAAAGATCTGATCTGCCTCCTGCTCTACAACATGGACCGAACTTCGCCAGGATCAGGACAATTGGAGTCACTGTGAAGATGCAGCCCTTCCCGATGGACTTCACCAGATGGAGAGGGAGGAATTACTGCCATCTAGGTGGGCACGGAGAGGCCAAACGACTGGCCTACGGGTACGTGTGATGCCTAAGACACAGGGCTATTAGCACAAGGCTGAAGACCCCCCCGGTATATGCCATGCTCCGTGTTACACAGCATGCATCATTATATTGATTATATTGTCATCCCTGTGACTGTGCCTGTCCTTGCACACACCACAGAAGGTAACAGCACGCCGTCCAAAAATTAATCTACTTCTCTGGTGCATCTCAGATGCCTCGTGTTTGGCCTAGAGCCAGCTGAAAATGTTTTGACACCTTCCAGCTGGAAAATGCCATTTAATCAAAACAGAAGCTTTCCAAGGGATCATTTGTAGCCCTAAACTGCAAGAAACCTTTATAGGATAAAAGTGAATTTTAAGAAAAGTTGAGCAGGTCAAAGTGTTTCATTTCATTCTCATTAGAGTGGATCTTTTTCTTTTGGAGTGGATCACTCTGCTTTGACCAAAATGGATCATCTTAATCAGCCTACTGTTGGCTTTTGAAATATGAAAGTGCAATTCTGAGTGAAACTCTGATTTTCAGTAAATTGAATCCAATTCAGAATGAAAACGCATGAATCAAAATTGACACTGAAGATGGATGAAAGTGAACACACCAAATTTGTACCAGCTCTGAAGCGGGATTTGTGATGCACTCTCTTCTTGGCTCTGTTCGCTGCAAGGGCTGTGCTCACTCGACACGCTGCAGGGCAGCACCTGCTATGGAAGGGATCATTGCAGTAATAGTTACATGGAGATAACCACTAACAATGAGGAAAGTATACAAGTTCACTGCTTTGGCATCACAGGCACAGTATGTATAATATTGTGTACCTTGACGTGTTCCTTCAGATAGCTGCATCCTCTGTTTCACATTGCTCAGGAAACAAACAAACAAAAAAAACCAGCTAGCGCAACACTAAGACTCCATATTTGATAACTTTTTCATATTTACAGGAATGGGATTTTTTTACCCCAAGTTACCTAGATGACCAAGATCCTAACTTGGTGTCCTGGGTATTTAGTAGCAGGAAAGGATCTGAGTTAGATCCGGTACTTGGTGTCTCTTTTATCCATATCACTGAGTCCTTCGCCCATAGGATGAAATATGGTTTGGTAACAAAAATGCAGCATACTGGAGCTATTTCTCTCCGCAGATGCTGGGAATAATAAGCCATGATATAACAGATTTTGGCTACAACCACAAGAATGTAGGAATTACCAGTACAGGATCAGAGCAGAAGCCAGTCTAGTCCAGCTTTCTGTCTCCAAATGCTTCAGAGAAAACCGAGGAGTTCACAGAGATCACTCATGCAATAATGCACCCATAGGAAAAACTGATTTATGCCTCACTTCATCATTTATAATCCTTATTAAAGCAAATAGTTTAACTTATCTAATATAACTGTGGGCGTTCCTGCACTCATGGAAGTACTAATTCTTTAAGCCATTTTATCTGCAAACTGAACCACTCAATATTATACGGGTCTGCAAACACAGGGCCAGTCTTCCCTTCAAACTGCACTGCAAGGCACCCGAATGCAGTGTGTTCCCATTACTGGGACATGTCGGTGGAGGTTTTACGGCAAGAGACACTGATTTTCTAGGGCCAGGACTAAGCAAACAGGTCATGAACCTATCTTCATAAAAACATCAGTGACAGACACAGGATAGGGTAGCCATTCCAGCAAACAACATGCCAAAGAAATTCAAACCATTTGCAAGCCCATACTCTGAGTTATTCTTAAAGATAAGAGAAATGATGAAATTGAATTTCCGGAACATTAAAAAAATTCCAGCAACAACACATGCCAGGCAGGAAATATAAAGACTGGATTAATAGGACCTCAAACCCTTTGAAGAGGCAAATGTTAATGCCAAGGAATAGATATAATGGTATTTAAAAACTGTAACAAAGCTCTAAAAATGTGAAGGAGCTCAAGTGAAAATCACAAATCACATTACTCCCTTCTTAGAATCACAAAACAAAGTTTGGGGATGAGGAAAAGCCATCTGAGTCAAGGCATTGGGACCAAGGTACTAATAAAATCCTCAACAATTGAAGAGATACCACGGTGCTCTCCAGGAAAGAAAAAGTACACTGCTCTAGGAGGAAAGTGTTTGAGACAAAGATCTGGAAGAGAGGAAGGCTGCATTTTGACCTAGAAGATTATGCATTGAGCAGATTTTCACCCTAACACTAATCATCAAAGAAACCATCAAATAGCAAAAATACTCATAATAAATTTTATGGATTTCAAGTGGGTATTTAAAAGACTTCATCATGACTCACTTGAGAGCAATTTGAACTGTTACGGCAAGCCAGCAAAAATAATTAACATCATAAAGGCTTTATATCAAGGTTGAGACTGCACAGTCAAAATATATGCAGACTTGAGGGAATGGTTTACACAGATACCAACGTCAAACAAGGTGGTGCTTGGCAGGGCAGGTGATTTGCCATGAGATAAAGGTGCAGATGGAGACATGGGCAGCACAGTAACTATAACCTAGACTTTTACAAGAGATGAAGTATTTGCAAGTGACAGCTTTGCTGGTGCACAAGTCCATACCAGACTTTTACCCAACACTTCGAAAAGAGGATTCATTGTCCATTATGAAAAAATCAGCAAATACAATGAGTCACTCAACTCAAGCTTACTTCAAAAGCGATGGCATACAAGAACAGGGGCAGTTCATATATCTAGCAGTAACACAATGGAAGGCAATCATACCAAAAACTGGCAAAGATGACCTGCACTGGCAAGCATGGGATTCGGTCACATGCAGCTGAAAGACCAAATGATGAACTTTTTAGGTGAAATGTTATTTTCCATCTTAATAAACAAAAGTAAACGGTGGAAATCAATCAAAGGTGCAAACAAGTCAGACACATTCCTCAGCATATGATAGAGAGCCAGGAGATAGAAAAGAGAACTGAATCCACAGCAAAGGCCGAGACATGCCAGAGAGCTTCATCATACTCTGAAGTCTGATATTTCTATGCAGTGTCAGTTCATAAAAAAACCCACAGAATCACAGAATTGGTGAGGTTGGAAGGGACCTCCGCAGATCATCTAGTCCAATCCTCCTGCTCAAGCAGCGTCATCTAGAGCAGGTTGCCCAGGGCCATGTTCAGTTGGGTTTTGAACATCTCCAAGGATGAAGGCTCCACAGTCTCTCTGGGCAACCTGTGACAGTGTTCGACCTCCCTCAAAGCAAGAAATATTTTTCTTATGCTTAACTATAAGTACTTGCTTAATTCTCCCTGGCTTAAAATGAACATAAACATGGACTAGCAGTTAAGGTGCTCCTTGGATGCCTGTTGGAAAATGCAGTTCCCTCCTAGATCTGATTCCCAGAGCAGGAAGAAGCAGGCTGAGAACACAGGGGGAATGGGAGAGTTGAATGACATCTCCTTTTCCTCAACGGTCTCATTTTTCAGTGAGCTTTTCAGGAACTGTGGCCAAGTGTCCCATTTAAGTTCTTTAACAGCTTGCAAGGAGCAGGTACCACCACTGAGATATCTCTGGCAGCAAATAGCTACAGGCAGGAGCTGGCCAGAGCCACACTGCTCAGACTGTCATGGACAGATAGAGACCATGAAACAGAAAAAGAGGGCCCAGGGAGTGACTGGTGCTCCTTTTGGTACTCTGGGTATCCTAGATCTGGAGTCCTTTGAACACCACAGGCTTTGCAGAGCAGAGCAGAGTGCTGGGGATCAAATGAACCAAACACGGTACGAGCAGCACATCCGGATACACTGCCCTCTGCAAAAGCCTGAGGTGCCTGTGAGGCGTCTGCGTGGCTGGGATATGAGCGTTTGAAGAAGCACATCGTAGCGAGGGCATCTTCTCAAAGGGCTACAGAAATTGCTGCTGCAGTAGAAGAAAAAATGCACCAACATGTCTATGCTACATCTAGATAAATTCCTTCAAGCGGAGGCTGCCTTTACGTTTGGTGCCTGTACAGTCCCTGGAATAGCACAAGGCTGGTTCCTTGGCTGTATCTGTACTGTGAGCATCCCCAAGGTTGCCTGAGAGATGTGCTCAGCCATTCCTGGAGGGAGCTGGGATATAGTGAGGGCACACACCTGGACATAGGATCCAGAAGTGCTCCTGCATTCCCCGGATCAGGTGTAGCCCAAGTAATAAATTGTAACAGTTACAGCTCTGACACTTCACTACATTAAACAATGCAGAAATAGCTTTGAGAAGCATGCAGTAATTATAACCGAAGCATAGAAACCATCTAGGGAAGAAGTGTTATCTTTGCAGATAAAATCAGTGATAAATGCTACTGCATTCATAAATAAAAATCAGTCTGGAAACAAACACTAAATGGTGTCACGGAAAGTTCATAGCAATCTACAGCTTCACGGCTCCTTCCTGCTTGCTCCATGTGCATTCACTTGGAGGCTTTAAAGGCTTTAGAAAGCTTTCTCTTTACTCAGGCTTATTTTTAATTGGAATCATAAAGCAACACAAAACGGTAAACAAACAGGCATTGGGGTCTGGGAAATGAGAGTTTAAATCTGTCCTGGCTTTCATCTCATGTTTTACAAAGCAGAGCTCAGGAGTTTTAAAATATGGCTGGTATCAAAGGTTCAGAAGGAACAACATGAAATATATGGAGAGAAAAAAAGAGGAGATACATCAGCTTGGGGGGGGGGGGTAAAGTAACCATGTAAAAAGCTACCCTTAATTATTAGACTCAGCGTTTGATGTGATTTTCTCCCCCATTCTCTGACTCGCTCACATGCACGCACAGGCTGCATTTCACACCTCTGCAATGAAAGGTAAGGCTGGAGCTTGGCCCTCGTGCCTCTCTCTGCCCTTCGGCAAAGGTGCTAACTAACCCATGCTGCCGGAGCTGGACATCTCCAGCCAACGCCTTTGGTGCGGGAAAGAGATTTGCGTTTGCCAGCTAGCAGTTTGGTGCGCTCTCATCTTACACCAGCATGTGAGTCAGAGAGAGGTGAATTTACTCCCTCTTTACCCTTTGAGATCTCACTCTGCTTCCACCATATTTCCAGGGTCAGGACCCTGCATGTGGGGTATCGCTTTCAGACCCACCTCCCCACGCGCCAGCGCTCCTGATGCCCTCGTTCCCATATGGTTTTGAAGACACCAGGGTGCAGCTCCATGATCCCCAAAACTGGGGAGAGCCGTGCCCTTGGCTCAGAGAGGAAGGGACCCACAGGGCACCAGCGAGCTCTGCCCCAGGGGAACTGCTCAGCACCCATCAAGGGGTGAAAGAGTCATGGCTACGTCAGCCACACGGAGACGAGGCACGCAGAAGGTTTCGGACAACCCTTCTTGGAAATATAAATGTAGGTGAATTTGACTGTGAGTTTCTTCCCAGCTGGCGGACACCCAAAATGCCTCCTTCCCTCCCTCCCTCCCTTGGTTTCGTTCAGACAGTGCTGCTGCTCCAGTCCATTGCTCCAAGCCTATCAGATGTTTTTGTTTTCAAAGGCTTTGCATGGTTTTGTTTTTTGATCTAATACTGATACCGTCTGCTGCACTCATTTTTCCACGGTCAATAAGTCATCTCAAAAATTCCTCAGCACCCATTAAACTAATGGGGCTGACCTGACATGCACAGGGCTTGTAGCAATAAAAGCCAATTATGGGACGAAGAATTATTTCAAATAGGTTTCTGATTCTGGGTACTTGGCCCAGGTGACAGTCCCTGGGCAGGGCTGAGAGACTCTTGAACGCAGCTTCCCAGCCTCTGCTAGGAAACCTGTGCTTGAAAGAAGTACTGGGAAATGCTTTTTGATCTCATGAAAACACTCTTGAACTTCATGTTTCTTCCTCCTCTCTGAGCTCAAATCTTAACTCTCAGTGTTTGTGTTGAACACACAGAGTCTGAAGCCCCAGTCCCAGCAAACCCAGTGGGACTTTTGCCAGAAAAGGGGAGGATTTTCCCCAGTAGGCCCAGTTCTCCAGCTCCATAGTCATCCTCAGAAGAGAGCAGTAGGACATCCTTGCTCTGGGTGCCTGCTAGGGAACAGTCAAGAAGGACTGCAGTATTTGGTTGTTGGTGTTTTCTGAAAGCTGAGCATAAATTTTCTTTCCTGCTGGTTGAAGTTTTTATTATTTGCTGCAGTTAAGAGAATTCTTTGTCGTAAACCTGGGTGCTCCCACAAATGGCCACATCCTCTGAAAGTTCATCTCAGTTCTGGGCCGTAATCATACCAAGAAGGGTACTGTTAGAGCGGAATCTCCTACCATGAATCTTCTGGGGTCTCTCCTGGGGTGGCAGAGTAGTTCCTGATAAGGGCTAGCAAACGCAAGGCCATCAGATTCTTTGGATTCTTCAAGCCCTCTATCAGCTCTCCAACATGTCCAGAGCCACAATAAAATGTTTAAATTCTAATACCCTAAAAATTCCTAAATTCCAAAATGTTAAATTCTGAAGGAAATGGTGATCCACCATTGCAGTCTGCAGATGTTCAGCTGCATGCATTAGACCCCTGAAACCAGAAGTTTGACTTTCTAATCATGTAGATACCTTAAGATTTTTTTCCCTTGCTTTCTGGTTTCTAAAGCCCTCTGTTACCCTGATTCAGTCTTTTCTCTGCACCCAAGCGGGGTAGAAATTTGCTTTTGTTTTTAAGGACAGTGACCATCACAACAGTGCTGTGTTGAATCTGGTCCTGCAGTGCTTCCGATAACACAGTATAGTAGCAGGAGCTGAATATAGCAAGAAGAGTGAGGCACGGAAGAATGGCAGGGGCTGATCCTCATGTGGTATAAATGAAATGATGACAAATGACACCATTTGAAGATCTGTCTCCAAATACCTTGACAGTCTTGACAGAAATCCGAGGATGGGTGAGATTCCTCTCAGCATAGCTTTAGGAAGCTACAAGGTGGATGCCTCAGCTAACTAGTCATGGTTCTCTGTAGAGTCAAAGGAAAGAAACCGGCATTTTCAGGGTGCAACCAATCCACCTCAGTTCACACATCTATTCAAGCATGAGAAAAGATGCTTCTCAGATAGCCTCGTTTCTCTTCACAGACTTAAAAAGGACTGGTGGGTGATGGGCTTACATGGAGAGGTCTACATCTGAAGCTCCCCATCTGTATTAGGATAGGTAGTCCCCGCCACAGAGTCCTATTTGCAAAGGCTGCATGGATTTAATTAGAGATGATCCTAATTCTCAACAGCGAATCCAGACTTTCAGTATAATCTGAATTTGGACCTGGACATAAAGAAGGAAAATGTCAACTAATGACTATCACACAAGATTCAACTCAGAAAGCGTAACTTCTATTCCAGGTTCTGCCTGGGTGGCCCCCAGGGAATTGTGGCCTGTCTCAGTGCCTCCTTCTCCTCATCTACAATAGCCCTGCAGTGACTGGAGGCCAGCTGCAAAACAGAGCAAAACGCCCGAGAATCAACCTGGGTTAATTGACTGATGTGTTTTTTGCTTCCAGGCAAATGTCTTATGAACAGAGTGGGGCTGGCTGAGCTCAGCGATGGAGAGTAGAGAGCTTTCACCCAACACCAGGCTGTTGGAGGGCCAAGCTGTTGGACTGTGCAGTGCACAGATTACAACCACCACGACGTGTCTGGCTGCCAACGGCACGTCCTGTCCAAACCCTTTCAGCTGGTTCCCTCTCCAAAATGCCAGAGGAATTCACATCAAGGTGAGCTCAGTAGAGTTCAGCAGAGACAGCAATCGTTCTTCCGTGTTTCTTTCTTCCAGGAAGCAAATTTCCTGGTTGTTAATCGCTTTCTGCTCATCTCCAAAGGAAAAGAGGGGGAAAAAAGGCAGCAGGCACTTAACCGCTCTCAAGCTGCTCCTTTGTGCCAAGACCACTCCATCTCCGGTATTGTTTACATTGAAATAAAAGCTGAACAGTGTCAGATCTTAAAATAACTTGCTGTTTGCAGCTCAGGAAAACCAGGGTCAGGGAAGTTTGAAACAAATTTAAAGAGGCAGTATAACTAAGGGATGACCTGGGACTCACAGATAAGGAGACATCTGCATGTGCCTGAAGTTTAGCTAAGTGCCTAGTCCAAAGTAAGCTGGGGTCACTAGAACTCACCCATCAATTCCAGTGCAGGCTGGGGCAGGCATAGGTCTGAAATGTGACATCTACTTTTGTCCCACCAGAGCAAATCTGCAACCAGAGATATTTCCCTTGTTAGGAAAGCTCAGCACATGTTAGAGAAGGATGAAAAGACTGATCCAAATATCCTTGAGATGTGCAACCAGTGGATCTAGATCTGAAATATGGTGTTTTAAAAGAAGGAGCTCCATGACCCTGAGCGCAGAAATTCTTTACTGGAACACGGAGGAAAAGGCTACATCTTTACAGGCCTTAGGATGCTGGGCCAGAGGAAGGGCTCAAGGCTCAGGAACTCCCTGCCCTGTCTCTGCAAGTCCACAGTGCCCCCCTAAGTTCCCCGTGACTTTGCCTTCCCAGCTCTGGCCACCTCCAAGTCTCAAACAGGGCAGGTATGACATGAGGGAAGGTTAACGAGACTTGGGTAGGTGGGATGCATAGAGAGAACCAAACCAGACTTGCTCCATCCACACTGCAGGTTGAGCTCAATTCATTCATAATCTTGCTGGGAGAAAGACTGGCCTCCAATTGAGATGATTTTCAAGTATGGCCCATATCAGCTGTTAAAGAGGAAGTCAAGGCCTATCCATGTGAATGGTAAGAGTGGAAGAGTCAAGTCCTGGCCCAGCTTGAGGGACCAGTGCTCTGCGGGAGGTGTCTGGCTGCCTTCTCAGCTGCCCTTAGGTGGCAGTGCTGGCTGAAAATACCAAAATGCAGAGCATCAGCGACACAGGTGCTTTCACGGATACAAGGGACTCCACACACCTCACGCGCTGCCCAGAAAATCCATCTCCATTACTCAGCCCGTCCGCACCAATTGCATACTCCCCGACACAGTCACGGCTTGCAATTAGACAAGGGCACTACGTCGCAAGTGCTAGCATGAAAGGAAACAGGCGTGTGCCGGGCACAATAACAAGGAAGTACCTAGACCTTGCTGCGGTCATTAGTATTTCCCCTACACTTCAGTTCAGCCTGGCAACAGGAGACACGGCAGCAGCAGGAAAGCGAGGGCTCTCCTGGGGCCGTTTCCTTGTGTGGTCTCCCCAGAGCTCTGCTCTTGAATGCAGGGATTATGAGCACAGGTGACTTGAAGACATTCGTGGAAGGTGGTGTATGGCATGCAAAGGCCTCCCTCCACGCAGACCGCAGGTCAGCCTTCTCCTCTGGTTGCCTGATCTCCATCACTCACCTCCTTCAGGCATCCTGCTCCCTTTTTCTCTAGTCCTGCTACCTGCAGTCTCTTCCCTGAGCTCTTGGGCAGCTCCCATCCTCTGAAAGAGTCTTTGGAGGTAGCTTTGCTCTGTCTTTTCTTCAGCTCATCTGTAGCTCCCTTTGCTGATGTGCAGTGCAAAGCTCCCTGTGTGAAGTGCTGTACAAGCACTCGTGCAAACCCGACCTCAGGGAACTGACAGTGCAAAAGACATAGTTAGCCTGACACCGGGACAAACACATTTTGGGGAATAAGAGAGGAGGGAGCAACAGCAGCCAAATGAGATCTGTGGCATGGGCTAGCAAGCCGTCTGGGTAAGTGGGTGGCATGGAAGAAATGCATGGGCTGGGGAGCAGTGGGCTAGTGACCCACGTGGGACCCACAGACCAGGCAGGTCAGATGGGTACTAAAGTGATAAATCTGTTCTGATGGGCTGGAAAGGGGTAACCAGTGGAGGGGATGGGGAGGCTGTGCAGTTTCATGCCAAAGATATCAGCAGCAGAGAGCTTGGGAACAGGTCCTAGGAGCCACTGATGTGACAGGCTCTGCTGAATGGAAATGAACTGCCTCCTAAGCTGGAGAAACTCCTGTCAGCAGAGCAAGGATGCATCTGTTAGAGGTGTTTCAGCCTGGACCTCTTGCTGGCTACTGGAAAAATTTGAAAGACAGCACCTGGGAGCTCCCCGGCAGAGGGAACAGCTGAACACAGTCACGGAAGCGTCCACATGCACCGAGAGTTGCTGGCGTCTGGGGGATGAGCCGGCAAACTGCTGGTGCAAGCGACTTGGCTGACTTGAAGGAAGAAGGAGATTCCCCTCTCCTTTGGCCAGCTGGGAAATCATCAGCCCTTCAATCTTCCTCTTGCTGCTGGCGGTGCCAGCAGAAAGATGCTCAGGTCTCCATCAAACATTAATGCTCATCCCTGACTTGCATTCGTCAGGAGACAGTAAAAACATCGGGAGTGCGGGTGATTGATCTGGCCCGTGATTTAAAATGTCAGCACCGAGCCACAGAGATGGAGCAATAGGTATGCGACTCCGCAGAAAGCCTGGAGTGAGCCTCCAGCACGAGGCGGGCGGCAAAGCGCTCCCGTGCCGAGCATGTCCTTCTGCTCCTCTTCTGCCAAAGTTTCTGCCTTCAAACCCGGGCGCTACCGTGAGCCTCTGCTTTGGGAGAAGGACGCGGGTGAGTGAAAATCCATGGCCCTGAAATCAGCTGTACAACATGATCATGAAATAAAAGCGGGGATTGAAAAATATCACAACAATGCGTTTCTGGCTGGAGATGAACGTGCTCGTGCCGGGTGGGAGAGGCCACCGCTGCCAAATTCAACCCATCAGGGCAAAAGCTGCATCTTATCACTTTTCCCACGCCCCACTCATCCTCTCCGAGGGATGGGAGCCTTCAGTTTGGAGTAAGGACATTTACGCATCCATTAACATATTACTACTGTTTCTGTTTTGATTTTTACTGCTGCACAAAAGGCCCAGCTGAGATCGTGACACTGTTTACTAGCACAAATCCACAGTAAGAGTGTTGGCAGATGAGCCCCGGAAAACCTGTGCCACACAGAGAACATGGTCCAAAGAGATGGGAATAGAAAGAGCCTCAGGGAGGTACCAAGGTCACACAGTAAATCCAGGCAGAGCTCGGAGAGGTACCTACATCTCCTAAATAAGTAACCTGTGCACAGGACTGTTCCAAGGACATGCTCCTGTGCTCACTTGCCAGAAGGGATGCACATTTTTCCAAGAGAAATTAAATTATACACTCCCATAGCTTCATCTCTAAGTTGTATGGGAAATATAACATGGCTGAGTTTTTGTTGAAGCCTGTGTTGGCACCAGAAAGGGTTAATGGCACATGAAATATGTTTAGCAGGATTTTTTTTTCCCCAACAAACAAAGCATATGAGAAAATACAGTTCACAGCTGAGACCTGGCTGCCTGCCCACTAGGGCAGGGAAAATACAGATGGTTAGAAATATAACAAAATAATCATGAGCTTGTATTTCTTCATCAGTCCATGCTAAGGGTCCCTGGGAACCCTCTGAGCATGTAGCAAAAAGCAATGTTCAAACAAACTAGGGCAACTGGCCCTCACGAAGCAAGACCAGTGCTGGTGCAAGGCCAACACCAAGAAGAGGCCACCACCCAATGGAGACCAAAGATGATGTCTTTCTCCAGGCCACACCTTACAGGTATGCAGGTTCGTTAACACACACACATACACTTTCACACACCTACCTACCGTCAGTCCAGAAAGGGGGCAAAGTGAGCCTGACTCCCACCCTAAATTAAGCTCCAATCTTGAGCTGATAAGAGCAGGCAAAACTTGGTGGGTTGTTGCCTTTTGCCACATTCCTGGCCACCAGCTGGAGAAAGGACCATGGTTTGGATTAAAGAGAGTGTTGTAAGATCGGCTTCCCTCCACTCTTGCAAACAGAGTCTGGCAAATATCCTCATGTCAACAAGGCCTATATTGTATTTGAACTGATTGAAGTGCAACCAGTGCAAATTGCATGCGTGTGTAGACAAGTTGGCTGTAAAATCAGTACTGTGCAGTCTGGGCTTTTGTGGGTGAAGCCAGAAGCAAGTCTGCCTTCCTTGAGTCCTGTCAACTTACCCAAACCTACGGAGGAGATGAGATTCTGCAAGGCTCCTTTTTCTTTTTGCAAAATGTTAATTAGTTATCAAAGTAAATAGGTGTTAGCAGAAACAAAGAGCTTTACAGCAGTCTGAGTAAACAGCTTAGAGTGAATTTAATTTCCCCTTTCTAGGCAAATGTGATTTCCCTACTTCGTTGTTCTCCAATTATCTTCAGGCTGGGACACAGGATGAAGCTCCAGTGACTCTGGTGGGTGACTGCTCATTGGCTGTGCTTGGATAGCCAATGCTACCTGTGGCTTCACTTAAATTTGTCTCCCTGAGGTTGAAATGAGGTTCCTTTTGATGAACAAGATGCGTAATGCAGTCAGGGACTAACTATTACAGCAGTTCAGCTAAATGTAGCAACATGCTGAACTACCCTAAACTCCATCCTATTTCTTAATCCTTAGAGTCCTCCAGTCTAGACAGGACATGCATGTCTAATGTAAAAAACAAGCCTCATGCAACAGAAAATTTACAATCTCCCATCAAACTGCAAACACACCACAGAAAGAAGCATCAAAGGGCACAAATTCATTTTGCTCTTTTTTTTCAGGCCACCTTTGAAAACTGAGCCTAAGTGACATCTGTGCGGTATTTTGCTGGTTGCCTGGGTGGAGGGTTTGCTGCCACGCAGGACAGTTTTTATGATACTTTTGATGTGTGCAGCCACTTTCAGTTTGTCTATTTTCTTGCTAGTTGTACTAAAAAGCAATTGAAACCCTGTGTTTTCTTCTCCTGTCCAGGGGAGCTGGTGAAACCTGCACAACGAACAAATGCTACAGTCACTCATTTCAGCCCAGAGAGCTTCTGCTCCAAGTACTTTCCCATTGATTACAGTCAAGGCCTTTGACAGCGTGCACAAATTAATGGCTGGGCCATTCTTCTGATCTCACGTAACATTAAGGTAGTGGAGACCTGGATCTGCCCTCGTGCTGTAGGGACTGGTGACATGACCAAAGCCAAAAAGCTGTCACACCTGAACAGGTCTCTGCCTGCCACCTAGGCTACAGTGACAACCTGCATGCGCTCTTAGCTGGCCCCAAATGGGAAGAAATATACTTGCATGGTAGTACAGACTACCATGAATGCAAGTGAATTTTTGCTCCACGACCGGTAGGCTAAAAGCAAACTCATGCTCAGTCGCTGTGGCTCCGCTGACACGGGGTAACCCATGAAGCAGCAGGTAATCCATCATATGATCACGGCTTTAGTAGATGTCTTTGCTGATGATGTAGCACATTCCCAGCTGGGATACTAATGATCCAGCTGGATACACCCTAGCTTTGGATCCAGACCCCAGGTATGCTTTCAGGTCAGCATAATATAGTCACGCACCCTACTTCCCTCAGAACAAGAACAACCAGAAAAATGTGTACAGTAGCTTCCCCGGCAGCTTCTGATCTCGTTCCGCCACACTGACTGTCTGCTGGGAGAGTGAGGTTAGTTAATTAATTGCTACAATTAGCATGGAGAGCTATTCCTGCCCATGATGATTACCTTTTCCTCCCCTTTTTGATGCATCCAAATTACTGACTCATTTATACAGAGACTGCAAATTCTCCAAGTCACAGACTGTACAGCATCAAGCACAGAAGAGGTTGAGGAAGAGGGGGCGAAGGTGTAAAATAGAAATGCCAGAAGGCCTGGGCTCTGTTTCTACCTGAGAACTGCCTTGTTCTCTGCAAATCCCTTATCCTCCCCTGCCCATCACCCCACGGCTGTGAGGAGTGGTGAGGGGGGAGTATGGTAGTTACAGAGCTGCAAATATTGCTATGACTGTTTCAATTCTCACTAGAGCTGATCCATCAGGAAGGATGTTATGGGATCATGTATGATAACATGGACAAGACTCCTAATACCCATCACACTGCAATGATCCTGCAAATTCTCTGCACAGCCTTGGGCCATGGGTCCTTCCCAACCGAACACAAACACTTTGGAAGATGGATGGAAGCTCAGAACGAGGACTGGGGCTGTCTCAGGTGTACTACAGTGGTCCCACATGCTGCCCCTACTTAGCAGTGATGCTGAAGAAAAGGTGCCTTCCAGAG
Organism: Apteryx mantelli; assembly: GCF_036417845.1. Lineage (NCBI taxonomy): Eukaryota > Metazoa > Chordata > Aves > Apterygiformes > Apterygidae > Apteryx > Apteryx mantelli. Next base: position 5,584,828 of record NC_089978.1, read on the forward strand.
GTGACTGTGGAGTTACCAATTTGCTGAGCACCAAAGTGAAGCACTAGCCCTGAATAATTCATGGGTGCTCTCTGATCTCTTTCTCCAGCATCTGGAGGCATCTGCTGTGTTTACTGTCGCAGACCATCGCAGGCCTTTTCTCAGCTGACTCGGAAAATTGTGCTTTGGCAGTCGGGTACTGTTTCAAGAGGGTACTTTCCCTACAGTGTTAATGAGCTGTGATTTTGTTACAAATAGGGATTTTTGTTCCTCTTTTGCTGATGTCACTTCATGGTCCTACAGGGAATAGAGTTTGGATCTCTGCAGCCTAACAAATCCTATGTTCCCTTTGGGACAAATATACTTGCAAGCGTGAGATTGTTTTTCCTTATGATGCCCTGGCTTATATTTCACTTAAGTCCAGTATTGATCCTGTTTTCTCTGGGCTGGGAGCTCATTTTACTAAATTGGAAGAAAAAGTTCCACCAGCTGAATGCAAGCAAAATGAAAAGTCCTGCAACAAAACAGCTCTTAAAAAGGTGTCTGCAATTTAGCTGACCCTTGATGATTGCGATACTGACATCGGAACTGGATGTAATTTATTTAGCCTGACCTTTGTCTGCAAGATTATGCTCACAGCATTATCAGGGATTCTTTATACCACTTGTACAGTCATTGCCAAGGTGACGTCCCGTTTAATGCGTCAATCGCTGAAGATTGAATTCGCGCTATTGTGATGCTTTGTTTGCTGTCCTGCCTGACAATCTTTTGGCAGGGTTTCAGCTTGTGCAGATTGCAGCTGCTCCACTATTGACCAAAACAAATTAAAGTTGGACATTATTATTGGGAGGTTTATGTAGCCGGCATCTGTGAGTCTTCCCTACACAGGACTGGGGTCTCCTTCCTGTAGGTGCTTTACTTGTCTTTGCTGTGGGAAGACCTTCTGGGGATGACATGGGAGAAAAGTAACAAAAGGAGAGGAGAGAAGGGGGAAACTCTGCAAGTTGAAAGGATGAACACAATAAAGTGTTTAAAAGAAAAAGAAGACTTTTAGTTTGCCGCTGACCCTATCTTTTAGCCACATCATCTGGCGGCAGAAGCCAGGCACTATGGTTTGTGAAGGGAACCATGCCTCCTCTTCCGTTTAGCTGGTTTTACAGCTCCGGCTGCCAGCTGAACTCCTCAGACCCGACATTCATTACTATTACTGCAGGAAAGCCCTACAGCTGCACCGCATGGCTATGGATTAGATAGAGCTAGGAGTCCCACAGCTGATGTCAATGGTGACAGGACCAGCAGTCAACCACAGTGCTGCACTCCTGCCCTTGATCCTCTCAGCCCCATCCCATTCCAGCCGGGACTTAGGTGGCCCTTCAAGGTGCCCCTGTCTCAGCCTGAACAGCTCTGGGGAGCCTTTGCTGAGCTGTAGATGTCACCTGGTGACATTATTTCCAAGGAACATCCTTGTTCACCTGGAGAGGGGTAGGCAGTGCACATCTCCCCGCCCTGCCAGGGAAGCAGAGGCAGCTCACCATGACTCAACGCAGCAGCTTGCCAAAGCACAGCAGGTGTTGATGGTGGAGGACTACCAGTAGAACAGGTCACTCCAACTCTCCTGCTGTGCAAAACTACCCTGGCATCTACCTCTTCCCTTTCAGGAGTTTCTCAGTGGGTCCCATGAGCAGACATGGATACAGGTGGGGAGGAAGTGGTATATCCTTCACCCAAGAGCCTGCTGGCAGGGAACACAACCGCAGCAGGGGTGAAGGACCTAGTCCCAGTAATACTTCTTCCCTCCACCCCGCTTGAGAGATTGACACTGCTGAAAGAGGGGGATTTTCACTGCTGATTCTCACAGCTCATGAGGGGACTTCCATGGTGAGGACAAAGGCTGCAGTTAAAAAACAAACAAACAAACAAACAAACAAACCCTACCAACTAATTTTAACAGACTCAGAGGCCTACAGTTATGGAAAAAGATGAATTAGGTGGCTTGCATGGTCAACAGCTACTCCTCTTTGGATGTCAAAGGTAGGAAATCCTCCTGAAGGCTTTCCAGGGACTACTCCAGCATCACACCAGGCTGCAGCTCCCCTCCCTGATATCTGATCTGACAGAAGAGTCGAACCCACCAAGGAAGACCAACACGGGAGATGTTGTTGACTGCGGACATAGCTTTCACGGTACCTGTATTCTCCTCGGACTGGTTGAAGCCACAGATTTGGCATATGCTGCGAACCCACTTGTTCATGTCGTCCTCCGTCTCGGCCACCAGGTAGAAGGTCCTGTCACTCGTCTTGATGTCAAAGATATAGCTGTCTTGCAGCTCCTTCTTGTTGAAGGTCAGTCCTGCATCCACTTGCTCACAGAAGTTGAGGTTGATCACACGCAAGGGTTTCTTGGAGTGGTCATTTTTGTAGTATTCTAGGACATCAGGGTCACCACTCATCCGACCGCTGCGCAGGACAAACCAGCGTTTCTTCCATGCCTGAAACCAAGAAGAGCGAAAGCATGAACACATGGGGCTGTGCCCAGCCCATCTCAGTGCCTCCCATAGCTCAAGTCATGCAGGGCCAAGAAAGCACTAACACACACAAGGTGACACAAATAAACACAAAAACTTTCTGCCCAGGAAGGTCTAGGACACTGCTTGGTACGTCACAGCAAGAGGTGTACAGACCCAGATCAGTTTAGGAGTTTAGTACTCAAATCTCACTGATTATCCAGGAGAGTTAAGTACTGAAATACCATTATGGCCTAAGGTTCATATGACTTCAAGAAGTGCTAGTCCTGAGGCTGAAGCTTAGAGAAACCCTGCTCCCATGGTAAAGCTCAGCTGCACCTCTCATGACCTGAATACCCTTTGCTCCTTGACACGAGATAATTTGTGGGAAGGAATTACTGGCCATAGCTATGCTGAAATGCATTCCAGCAACTCACAGGAACCCAAGTTCTTTGAGTACAGCGTCCTAGGTATCCTGCCCTTCAGAGAACCCCTGAGAGCATTATAATGAGCAGTTACAGACACAGAGCACGTTGATCCTATCTCTGTTTAAATGCCAGTATAGAAGGGCTAATAAAGCCAATGGGAAACTGTTTTGGTTTTTTAAATATCAGGAATAATGCCAGGAAGACCCGTGGAGAATCCAGACTTCATTTGTTTTCAGCATCTTCTGCTCTTTGGTACATAGGAAATTCCTTAGCAAAGAAAAGGTTATTGATTCTTAAGAGCTCTGCTGGCCAGTGGCCCTCCAGCCCTGCTTCACTAGGCAAAACCGCCCCTGTCGAGGCTGCCCCTGAGAATGGCCTCAGGGCTTTATGCTGTTTTAAGCAAACTGGAAAATAAATGTCACTCTCGAGCCCCGGCTGCTCCCTGCACCAGTGTTTAGCTGTCCCCCCTCTTCTCCTCCCCTGTGCGAACACCTGCTTTGCACAGAGGAACGAGCTGGCTGAGTGCAACCGCGTGGAGGGCTGTTTTGCACATCGGCTCTCCTCTGCCAAGCAGCACATGTGTTTGCGGAAAACGCCTTGGCCCAGCTGTTGATGGGGGAGAGCAGGAATTAATCTGCAACCTGAGCTGAAGTTTTCAGCGGCGTAAAACAAATGGGGCTTTTGAGGCTGTGAAGTTATCCCTAAGGCAAGCCAGCTCATGAGATACCTTCTGGTTTGGTCCAACAGCTAAGTCAACATGGGGGTTTGAGCCGGGCCTTTCCAAGAAGGGTGACACAGAGGTTCGGTGCCCCAAAAGGAAATTTCAGGCCAACTGTGTGGATACCATGAATAGAGTGAAAGAGCCCCTTAGTGTTGCCCCATCCTCTTAGCCCAAGCAGCCCCAAATGCAGCTGGCAGCCCACAGCCCTCGGTGCAGGAGGCAGGAGTAGCTACAAAGATAAAGTGCTGCACGTTACAGCTTACATACTATATGGAGAATTGTGCCTATCTAAGGGATATCCATCCTGCAGGCTGGAGCTTACCCAGCTGGAAAGCTTTTGCGGCTGGCTCTGCACTGTCGTCGGACTCCCTGTGCCTGGGGGAGGGAGTCAGAGGGCGAGGAAATCCCCTTTATAAGACCTTACAAAGGGCTGATCTCAGCTCCTGTGGCAGGAGGAAGGGAGGGATTCATCTAAGTGTAGCTTTTAAAAAAATTGTTCCCTGGTCTAAGTCATTTGTGCAAGCTCCTGTTGGAGGTGGGGGAGAGACACAGGTGCTTCTCAGGATTAGTTCAAGACCTGACACTATTTCGGGATCAAGAGAGGCTGGAGGAAGGGATTTGTGGCAAAGGGGGTCTCCAAATGCAAAGTCTGAGGTATTGGCTTGGTTCGGTAGCTTGCTAAGATCTCGTTAACTGCCTGGACCTCGGTCTAAAACATCTGCTTGTGTTGCACCAAGTAAATGGAGCACTGCAGCTGGAGACATGCCCATCGGGGGAGAGCTCCTAGGCAGCACCCATGGGGACATTATGGGGACACACGCCGTGCCCCAGTCACCCAGCTCAGCCCGTGGGACCTGAGGCGAGGAAGAGCACACCACAGGTTCCCCAATCTCCGGCTGCTGTTGTAAAAAACTTCCCGATGGTCTTCCCTGCCCTGAACAGGAGCTGGGACAGGAGAACATCAGAGCCTCTAACCAAACCGATTCCCACATGTCCCAGTGTTTATGGTTCAGCCCAGGACTCCTTCGTCACCTTCAGACACAGCCAGGTTGTCACGTTTGTGGATACTTCCCCCGAACCATTTCTCTGGTCCTTGCTGCGATGTGAGGTCATGTCTGCTGATGGGAGCTCCCCTTCCACGGCCTGGATGAAAGCCAGAGTGAGCCCCTATCTAATATGAACTGGGGGCTTGACCTGCTTTGACCTTCTTGTGTGGTTTCTCACCTTCGGCTACTTGCGCTAAACCCATTTCCGCCAGCCATGCATGAAGGAGAACGACTGTGTTTGCGATAGATAAAACTTGGTGTTGAGCTTGCGGTACACTGAGAGCACAGCATGCAGTGATAATGGATCTGCTGGAGATAGCTCCGCGGTCCGGTGCCAAGTCAAGTAGAGCGGGTTTTGTTTAATTCCTGCGGTTCACATGTTTTTTTTTTTGAGGGGGGAGTTGTTGTTGAATAGAATGTCAGTTTTATCTATCAAAAACTGCAAGGAGCGAAAACAAACTCTCCAAAAACATTTATAATGGAAAATGAGAGGCCAGTGAACAACATGGGCTGGATACAGCCCACAGGGATCACCAGGGTGATGTGAAGTACTGCAGATACTCCTGAATTACATGACGCAGACCTCGGTTTGCACCAAGGATGCAACAGGAGGGAAAATGATCCCCACCATCCTGCCCTGGCCATGAACAGATGTTTGTTTGATAAGATTTGCCTTAAAAAAAAAAAAAAAAAAGCACCAGCTTTTGGGGTCATATGATTATGAGAGGTTGGGTCATGAGTAAGCACATGACTTCTATAACAAGGAACAGCTGACAGCCACAAACATCTTTAATAACATGAGAGAGCCAGCAAGGCGGACTGCGTACCGGGTACCTCTGTGACACTAGCCAGGAGGGGACGATGGGCCCCGTGAGGCTTCCCTGAAGTTCGGCTGATGCTGAGCTCCCACGTTGTTGGTGATGGGGCATGTGCTAGATCTCAGCAACCTAATCGCATTAGGATTCCAGGGCTGCCAGGACAACCCTGGTACAACAACATGAGAAACTCGGAGAGGTAAAATCAATCCGGCCTCGTATTTGCTTTGGCAGCTGGTGTGTTATCCCAGCCAAAGGAAACCGTGGCCACGAACCTCCACGTTTGGGTGCGTATTCCTAACAAAGATGTGCCCTTCGCAATGGACTGACATCAGCTCGCGTTTATCAGCACTGCCGTGGTAGCCCAGCTGAGCTTGGCTGCGCACAAGAAGGTTTTGTCCATGCTACGTACACACTGGAAACAATTTACAGGAGCGCCCTTGCCTTGTATTTGTGGGGGTGCATTGTGCAAAATGACAGCAAATAGCCCCATAAGAGTGTAACTCCCCTCTTGCAGAGGATGTGGGATGAGTCTGTTGTGCAGTGCACTGGGAAATGCCTTTGTGTCTGCTGGTGCATCCAGAGTCAGACTTCCTGTTTTGGAAGTACACTCTCCTGTAACTTTAAGTAAGGAAGCTTCCTCTGTTATCAGTGGTCCAAGGCTCAGTACTTATGAGTCCATCCAGCACAGAGAGTGACGCACACTCGTAAGTGGGCTCACCTCATACCATTGGCTTGCTTTTTGGATAGTCCATCACAGTGTTCAGACTGGCTTTTGGAGAACTTGGTGGCTGAAATAAGGAAAAGAAGTCTCCACGATTGTTTCTCTGAATAATCCTACTTGCACTGCACTTCTCAAAGACTTAAAAATAGCCTTTGTTTGTGTATCTGAGATTTGTAACCTAATTAGCTTTGTGCTAATTCTCAAACTGGCTGCTGGTGCCAGGAAACCAAGTTCAGTGCAATCTTCCAAATGCACTGGAACAGCAAATTGTTCAGCAAGACGATGTGCAGGGCTGGCTTTCAGCTTTTGGTTTCATTGGGAAAACAATCACTAACTTCTCTTTGAAACAGCTGTTCTTAGATGAAAGAAAATATGCACACTATGGAGCTGCACCCATCAGGGAGGAAAAAAACAATTTAACCAGGCACCAGTAATAATTTGCTAATCCATCTCCTGAAGCTGGACCAGCCAAATCATTGGAAAACAAACTCGTGAACATTTATTCTAGCTCCAGGTAGAAAATATTCCATTAGCTTCCTCCTATCAACGCCAAGCCATTTCTTTGAAGCCACTCTACACCCATGGACTAAGAAACAGGTATACGTCGGTGAGAGGTCTGGAAGAGGATCAAATCTTGGAATCACATGAACCACCACGTGAATGAAAACACATTCAGCACTGGTTCTTGTTACTTGGCTTGCTGCTTTTCAACCTTCAGGAGTCAAGCCTTCGAGTACTCCTTCATGGCTGAGAAGTCACATTAAAAAAAAATACAGTAACTAGGCTTCTAAATCTAGGACCTTCAGGGGAAAAACAGGATGAAATACTGCCAGAGAGGCCAACAATGCTACCACTGCTTCCTCTTTTATCACTGATACGAGACCCACAGCTTCTCTACCTCTCTTTGGTCTGTATGCTAGCAATGGAAAGCCCCAGGCATTTGGTATTTGGCAGAGAAAATGCTAACCCACACAGTCTGGTGTTAGTGGGTAAGTCCTAATATAAGCTTGTTGAAAGAGAACTACTCTATCCAGGCACAAATTTACTGGGAAGATAGGGAAACTGGACCACCAGACTCAATATCGTCAAGCAGCAGGATCCTAGGATGGGGGAACGGCTTCAGAGCTGTGCAACCTCCGCTGCAGGCAGCTGTCTCCGCCACCTGGGGCAGCCACCCTCTCTGCCTCTGCATGGTGCCTTTGCGGACCTCCCTGACGATAAGAGTTACTGCTGTTTTTCTAAAACAGTTTCTGACCCAGAAAAAAAACATTCATTGCAGCAGCCACAAAACTCTGCTGCCTCCTCTCCTGGTGCCTTTCAGATACATTGTGTTCCCACCAGCCAAAAGACGTTTTATTGGATTTCACTGCTGTAGTGAGAACTAATGCCACGTGTAATTGTCTCTGGAAGGAAAAATGAGGGCCGGACTGCTGTCTCATCAGAATGAAGGCTTTGTTGTATTAGATGTGCAGTCTGAAAACACGGGGATGACTCCCGCAGGACTTCATGGGCTTCAGCTCAGGTCCATGGTGTGGCACTTGGGCCAGAGGAAAGCTAGATTCCTTTATGCTCATTTCAGCCTCATTGAATCCCCATGGATCTTGAGGGCGAGCACTCCCACTCATGCTACAGCCAGATGTTCGGCAAACAGCTGTGCCAGATGAAGACTTTCTCCTTCCCCGGCTCTCCCTTCTGAAGACCACCTGTGGCTGAGCAGCTCTACAAGCTCAGTCAGGTAGTTTAAACAGTCTAACTAGGTGATTTGAGGGAGCCTGTCTGAGTTTTCTTGGAGAGGATGAGGAAACCTTCGTCCCGTTCTTTCTGTCATTCGCTGCGTCTAGTACAAATGCCTTCAGCCAGCACAGCTGGATCCATTTACCACTTCATGTCAATGTAGCTGGACCAGCCCTTAAACTCAGTGCTTCTATCTTCTAAGATCAGTTTCTGAGCCAAAGAAATAAGCATTGACTTTTCTGGGTATTCACTCCCTTTTATAAGAGGATGGAAAGAAATAATAAAGAAATAACAAGAAACCTTATTAATTCTGAAGAGGTTTTCTCTCTTTCTGTGAATTTTAAACACCGAGGTCAGTAAGTGAGCGTATTTTAGTTCTTCTCCGTGAATATGCTACACCTCTGCTAGCAAATAAGGCAAAAGGCTCAGCCTGCGTTTGCTGGGCTGGGGCCGTGCCGGGAGCACCTCACTGCAGCAACAGAGCTTGCTCCAGTGCCATGCAGTGATTCACGGCATGCGATAAGAAACCTACAGTGCATGAGGTTTGGCCTACCCACCTGGGCACTGGGCCGCCTGTTTCCCAGGGCTGGAGACACTTCCTCCTCCATTTCTGCCACTCAGATTTTTTGCCTTTGCCTATTCCTAGTTCTTCCCTGTTTTGGGCTTTTTTGAAGTCCCTCCCTCCCCCCACCTTGCTGTCAGTACGGTCTAGTCAAGAGCCTGTACTACAGTTCCACGTGGCTTGAGCCAAGGGTTGTTTGCTTAACAGCTTTACGATGTAGAAAGGCCAATAGTTTAACAGCCATAAAATGGTGCCTGTGTGGCATAAATTTCCAGCTGTGTGGTCCTTTGTTCACATCAGGTTGCTTTGCTGTTAAATTACAGCTGCTAAAGGCCCTTAATATCATTGACAAATATTTTGACACTTGACAAGTACTTCTTTTTAAGTCTTTTCAAAAAAAAAAAAAGTAAAAAACTCTCATGCTGCCAGCGCAATGTAGATTCTCTTTGGTCTCTGAGAATCAGGGCTGCTATTTAACTGTTACGAGAAGCTCCATCTGTGCCTATTAAAATCTCTTTCCTCCTCAATAGCACAATGGCAAGTTAATGCTCAGAAAATTGACCAGTTTCCAGCTGGATGATACCTGGAAGCTCGTTGTTTTATGGCTTTAAGAGCTCCTCAGCTAGCAGAAAACAAGGCACTGCTGCTGATTTTATGGGTCGAGTGCACTTAGCTGGGCCAAGGGTAAGGTTCATGGCCAGGAAACCTACGGGCTGTGCACATCCAAGCAAGTGAGGAGGGGTCTGCAAGCCCAAGGGAGAACTGATGGTCATGAGGAAGAAGGAGAGGGACCAAGGGAAGCTGAAGCAACATAGCAGCTCTGAAAGCAGTAGCTGGGATTAGCTGTTCCCTGCTGATGGGATCCCATTTCAGGGCTGGGACTCCTCAGCTTGCAATCGCAGCAGGAATGGCTTCCCAGTGCATCGGCCAAGACAGCTGTCCTTCTTCAAGGCAAAAGTGTGGGCGCACTTACAGCTCTGAGCCTCCATTCTTTGGCTCCAGTTGAGCACTGGAATTGCAGGACGCTCCTAAATGGGATCGTGGCAGGAATGCACTTCAGGGTGCTTGTTTAAGACAGCACAGGCTCAGCCTGAGCCCAGTTGCTGGGAGTAAGAAAGCCAGGAAATCCCAACCAGCGAGGTGGTTGCTCTTGAATGACTGCCCTGCAGTCACGGGAGATCTTCTGACCACACCATAAATGCAGCCTCTCACATGCCCTGATATTGTCCTTAAGGACAAATGCTGCAATGGAGCTGATGGCATGGACACAGAGAGTTCAGATTGTCCTTTATACTAGATACAGGTATATAATATAGATTATATATATATTTATTTGGTGACACTGCACAGCCAGCTGCCTAAGTCAGTGCTGTCTGATCTGGCCTTGGGGCAGTGCCCATCACAGGTGAACGCACTGGAGCAGGTTGGGGGCAGCCTTGGTCTGCTCCCACTACGAGATTCAGGAAAACGCTCAGCAAGCCGCCAGCGCTGAGTGCTTCTCTGACGCCTGCGGGTTTGAATCCGGCTGCTGGGCCAAGCAGGGTGACTGATGGGCACCTGCGGTGACTAAGAGCTTACGCAGATGTGAGCGGCAGTTTCGGTGGTTTTTTTTCTGTGGCTGGACTTCTCGCCTGCCTCTGTCCCCAGATTTTCGAGCCAGCCGCAAGATTTCCTCCACTGGGAAGTCTCTCCCTTTTTCTCTTTCTCTCCCAGCCTCCACCTCTGTATCTAGGAGTGCAGCACACTGACAGCGTGAAACAAATGCTCCAAAATCTGATTTGACACAAATCACAGGGCCTAATTCGAGCTGGCAGGCGGTACGCATGACCTAGACGTTACATTGGGCAAACTTCTCAAAGCAGGATCAAATCAGCAACTGAGCGAATCCAGCAGGAAACCCAGCAGAGGGGCAGCTAGGCACTCGTGTCCCAGACTTGCCCAGAGCCAGAAAAATGCAGGGCGCAGGACTGCGATGTCCCTGCGATGACTCGAGGGATGGTGAGGATGGTAATGTACACGTGCAACCTCCTGACCATCCCGACCTCTCTCTGCCCCCAGTTGGCACTCTGCAGGTTGACAGCGCTCAGGACAAACCCTGTCGTGCAACGGGTCGCACGCCCCATTAAGCACATTTGGCCACCGGCTCTTGGCACATTCGGCTTGGCAGGGAGGGAGCGGAGCACGTGCACACCCTGCCCTAGGAGTTCACACTCCAGCAGTATGCAAGAAGGACCGCAACACCTTCGCGAGGAAGAGGGAAGGGAAGCAGTGATGGTCCAGCAGGCTGGGAAAGGGGGGATGAGGAGGGGAGGCTGCAGTGCAGGAGGCTGCATGGAGGAAGAGGAAAGGTGAATGGGAGTAGGAGGCGGTGAAAGCTGCTCCCAGCACCAAGAGTTGCTCCATGCATGGGCTCAGACACATTTCTTCCCTCTGAAATTTAGGTAACAGCACCCCTTCACCTTCACCAAAGCGGAGGACAGATGATGAAATTGGACTTTGAGCAAAAGTTGTCCCCATCTTCCTCCATATGTAGTTCTCTAGGCTGCCCCCAGCTAGCCCTCAGCAGGGAAAAGCCCTTATCCTGGGGGTGAAACCCTCAGAGTGAAGAGCTGGGTGATGCACTGGGCAGTCCCCAGGGGACGCTCACGGCAATCCCAAAATTCATTGCATATCTTCAGGTCATGGTGTGACTGACCCCAAAATCCTTGCAGCAAGGTTGGGGCCAGAGCCCAAGTTTCCCAGGAATCAAACCGAGGCCAGCAGCCTTCCTACATCATGGCAAACCCACCCCGGGTCCACCCCAGGGCAGGAGCTGGTCATCCCCGGGCCCTCCAGGGAGGGAACCGGAGCAATCGGCAGTGATGCTCGCGCACAAGTCCCTGCAACCTCTCAGTTAAACAAGGTCTGATCTTGTACCTCCAAAGCCAACAGGAGTTTTGCCGTAGATATAATTGGGTTACCGAGTGCAGGAGACTCACTGCATTTGTGGCTCGGTATTTACATATTAATCACGCCCCCAGGGCCCATGCCACCAAATCTATTAGTCTCAGTCATGTCACGTTAGCTTAACTTTTCTGAAGCTGACACAGGAATTTGCGTTAAGCCTCGGTGATGTTTGTGACTGTACAAGAGAGGCGGTGGGGGGTTTCCCTGGGGGCCAGGCCTTTTGTAACAGTCAGGAAAGAATTTCAGAGGCCTCATGATGACAACGGAGCAGGCAGAATATGACTTGTGCGGGGAAGCCTGAACTTTGGCTGCTGCCAACCTGCTGCGGCCGTTGGCCCCGTCCAGATCTGCAGGGTGATGAGATCAGTGTGGCCTTTCCTAAAGACAGAGGCTGCGAGGTCGGGTCATGATGTGCCGTACCTAGGAAGGTATCCTAGGAAAGGCAGGAATTGCTCCCAACCGGTTCCTCCAGCCACGCAAAATCTGACCTCGTGCGCGAAAACATCTTCCCCGGGCCCATCCCATGGGGTCCGAGTCTGATCCTCCGGCTCCGGCAGGAGCTCAGCTGGCCCCACTCAAAGCGCTCTTTAACGCGAGCATGTGCCGTGACACTATCAGCCAGGCTTTTGTTCCTTTTTTCGCTCCGGTCCAGCTTGGCCGGCTCTGGAGAATCCGAGTTGAGCTCTTATCAGTGGCGTTATTGTTTTTGCCACTCGCAACAACAGCGCTGATTGTAGACAGGCTTCCTGCACTGGCCGGCGGCCGGGGCTGCGCTACCTCTGCGCTCCCGGGCCAATGGGTCCCTTGTTCCCAGAGCTCCGGCTGGGAGAAACCCATCCCTGCAGAAGGGGACCGGCACAAGACTAAGTCTCCCTTAAGCCCTCCTCTTTATAGGGAGTCACCATGCAAGGAAAGACTTCCCACTGCGGATGAAGACCATTGTGGCTACCTGGGGAGGATGCAAAACTTTTGCCCTAGACGTCTTGCGTTGGGAAGACGCCCGGGAAGCAGCGCTCCTGTCATGTCCTGAGCCGCTTTACTGATTGCAGCAGCACTGATCGCTATGGCGGACACCACAACAGGAGCATCCTGAAATAACCCAGCGGCCTGCTGGCCATCTACTGGTCTATGGTCATCTGCTATGGCCTGTGCTATCTGGCCCATGCTATCCGTAAAGGAGGATTGTAGAATAACCTATACTGTGACCTATATAATAATGCCTTCTTCATCCATAGCAGTTGCTGTGTTCCTGGAGCCTTTTTATCTTATCTGACGGCTAGAACGATGATGTTTTTATTATTCATGCGAGAAATGCTCTCCCCTCCCCGCATTAGCTCTAACTCAAAGGAACTGTGTGTTGGAAGAAGACAGATTTGTAAGGAGGAGTACACAGCGAGCACGGAAATCCCACACGTCTGCTCATGTAAATGTGACGCCAGCCAGCAGAGGCTGGCAAATTACCCTGTGCGCACAACTGCAGCACGGCGAGCAAGCCCGGCATAGCGAGTCTTAGTCACCGCTAACGCGATCTGGGCTCCAGCCGATGTCCTCGAGCAACGAGGGTAAACGGGAGCGTTCAGAGTGCGAAGCCAGAAACCTCAGCTCTGCTCCCAGGTCTGGCACTAACCTGTCATGGGATCCCGGACAAGTTGCTTTCCCCTGTCTCCCTTCCTGTTGTTCGTCTGTCCCGTTTATTTTGAAGCCCGGCCTTTCAGACGCACTAAATTCCTACTCCGTTCGCAGCGCCGTGAGTCATCCCTCTGCCTCCCGCCTTCCCAAATCTACACTGCTCTTCTCCAAACAACATGCAAACACCTTGTCCTCGCCCGTCGCCTGTTTACAGCAGGGGCAACTTTCCATCCTCCCCAAATTTTGCTCGCAGCAGGTGGTGCTTATTTGCTTTCAGCTGTAATGGCTCAGCATCGCAGCGCGGGGAGGCATGGCGCAAAGGTGTCGCCTCCTGCCTTGCCTTACGAAGGAGGAACTGAGGTTGCACCAGAAATGCTTTGCAGATTGGGGCAGCAGGACGCTGCCCTTTGGCAACAACATAATTCACCGCCCCGAGGTTTTCTGCTCTGCAAAATTGCTACAAGCGTAGGGAAGGGTGCAAAAACCAATCTGGCATCGGCTTGCCGGAAGACTGACCTGTCTCCGACTGCAGCACCCTCTGCGTGACAGCCTAAGCGTGTGCCTGGGCTCGTTTCCCCCAAGGACCGCCTGCGAAAGAGGTGGGTGAGATTGCACCCGGCTGCCCCGTGTACTCCAGCACTACCCCAGCAGGCTTGGCCCCCCTCCCCTCCGCACGCTCTCCCACTGTATTTTGGGGCGCAACCACGTTCCCTCAGTTTCGTGTCACGCAAACACCGTGCTGGTGGGATGTGAGACAGCCCACACAACTCAGGCGCTCTGAACTGAGAAAGCATGCGTGAAATGATGATTATGCCTCTGAGGCACGATACGGGGCCCGGACGAGGCAGGGGGCAATGTGTTATCCAGCATGGATACAGCTGAGCTGTCCTGGCGGGTGCTGACCCTAGGCAGTGCAGCCATAAACCAGCCTGCGCCGCTTCACTTTGGAGACCGGGATTGGTCACATGGCTTTCTGTGATTTAGGAGGATAAACCTAACCTCACCTGCATTCCTCCACAGCCACCCCCGGGCTGCAGTCCCCAGCCTGGGTCACTCGGTGCTGCCGGTGGTGGCATCTCTGCTGCTCCTACACGAAGCTCTCCCCTTCATGCTCTGCTCCCTGCATAAAATATAGCATCGAACCAAGGGTTTGCTCCCCCCTCCCATGACATGACTTGCGCTGCTGTAGGAGCAGCATCCCATGAGCCAGACCCATCCATCCAGGGCAGGAACCCATCCACCAGGACAACCCTCATCCCTCACAGATCCACTGACCACGGCTCAGACTCAACTGAGAGCAATTTTAAGCACTGAGAATAAATGGGCTGCAACCCATTGGCCTGCTATTAGCCAAGCGCCTGCGCCAGGAGGCAAAACCAAACACTGGGGCCGAGCTGTGCTCCTGGGAGGGCCGGGGCCGCCGGCGTTGGTGCATTCCTGGTAAGCACCTCACCAGCTATTCCAGAGGGCAGCTTGCAATGGGATTGATTCACCTTGTGAAATGGCACGCTGCCACCTCCTCAGCTGATGGAAAATGGGCGTATTGCTGCCGAAGTGAAGGGAGTGCTGCGTGCTGGCAGCGGGCGGGAGACGCAGGATTACGGCGCTGCAGAGTACCTGGCAGCGATTTACCCTTCGGCTTCATTAGAGGCTCATTTCAAGTCCACTGCACTTCCCTTTTCTCTCTGCGCCTCTTGCCCATGCCCCAGATGAAAAGCCTCTCTGCACTGATGCCCGATAACCACGTGTCTGCCGTGGCAGAGTTCACTCCAATTTTGTTAGCAGCTTTACTTCAGGGGAGGCTTGACTGACAGTGTTAATAATGGTGAGGTGCGAACGGCAAGATCCTTCAGTGCAGAGGAGACCTTTCAGAGGTACAAGAAGGTTCCTCCTTGGCTCTCTGGGGAATTGGTGGAAGTAACCGTGATGGAAAACAAAACAAAACAAAACAAAACAAAACTGGTGCATAGCTCAAACAGTCAAACCAACATTTGCTCCTCAGTATTTCTCCCACTGTCTGAGACATAATCAGTCTTCAGAGCACACACTTAATTGCTATGCGTGAAATCCTCCCAAGTGCAGCGAGGCCAGCACAAGACTTCACGCACTGTGCATTGCTTATGTCTGACTTAAATAGTATTTTAAGGAGGGGAGTTGTGGGCAAGGATTGAAACCTATTCGAAACATCATGAGCTTCAAAACCAAGTCCTGCAATCACAGCTTTCGCTGCTGATGAGCAAAGAGGTTTGAATGGCTCATACCTAAAGCAATGGTGGTGTGCAGCAGAACCTCCCTCATTTGCATTGCCTGGAGGGTCCGCTAAGAACAGCCGTGTTTTGCAAATGAGAAGGGCAACAAAGAAGTGACACAATGTGCAAAACGTTTCCCTAAATATTTATTTTACGGGAGTTCTCCTTTTGGAACAATTTCAACAGTTCAGCACTGTGCTGTCGATCTTAGGAAAATAAAGATGTCCTGGTGATGTGAGAACACTGATTAAGGTTGGGTTGAACAACAAAATACCACACAGAGAGATTGTACTTACACCTTCAGACAAGCTGTACCCATCTGAGAAAGAGAGACACTGGGGGAAGCCTGGGGAGGGCCAGGACTGCTGACCAGGAGTTAGCCGTTGGTGATGTTCAGGAGGGACAGGATCCCTCATCTCCTTTTGCTTCTCCATTGACAACACAAGGACATTCACCACCAAGCTGCTCGGGGCTGGAGCACAGGACGTACAAGAGAAGCTGAGAGCTGGGGTTGTGCAATAGGAGAGGATGAGGCCAAGGGGGGATCTTATTGCTGTCTGCAAT
The DNA here is from genome assembly GCF_036417845.1 of Apteryx mantelli. Taxonomy (NCBI): domain Eukaryota; kingdom Metazoa; phylum Chordata; class Aves; order Apterygiformes; family Apterygidae; genus Apteryx; species Apteryx mantelli. The sequence continues at coordinate 5,600,728 of NC_089978.1, forward strand.
CACCTAACGGGAGGGTGGAGAGAAGGTGGAGCCTAGCTCTTCTCGGAGGTGGACAGTGACAGCATGAATGGCAGTGGAAAGTTCCCATTAGATATAAGGAAAAAATATTCACAATGAGAATAGTACCCCTTCCCCCCCAAAGCTGGGAGAAATCTCCATCTTTGGAGATATTCAAGACTTGCCTGGACAAGGCCATTAGCAGCAAGATTTAACTTCAGAGTTGGACCTAATTTCAAAGTTGGCCCTACTTTGAGTGCAAAGTTGGACTAGAGATCTCCACACGTCCCTTCCAACCTGAATTATCTCTGATTCTAGGTTATTTTTCTATAATTAAATACAGCTCTCAGTGAAGGACTGATACACATATTGAATTTGTTGTATGGAGACGTTACGAAACTCTGCTCATACCCTGAGTTCTGACCCAGAGCTGTGTTAGCAAGGGGCCCAGCTAACCCAGGTTTGCCCCTTGAGCAGGACTTGCTTGCTTGGAGAAGCACTGCAGGTACCACCGCTGATTTGGAGCAGGCTTCTGTCCGCCAAGCTCAGAAAGTGGGCAGCAGGAACCTATGTCTACCCAAAAAAGACCACGGAGGCTTTGCTGGGGATTCTGCCTCATGTATAGCCCATTGAGATGGACCTGCTGAGCACGAGCTGTCACCCTGGTGGCACAGCCATGTGTGCTGCACCACGAGCAGCCACGCGCACCTGGAGTGCACTCTTCTGCTCTGTAGAAGTCTGGTCCTAAGGGGCATCTCTGCTGCACACGTAGCATTTTATGTAATAAAGGGCAACATCAGCATGTTTTACTCTCCTTGAGTAAAGCAGCCTTTTCTGGGTAACTCCTTTTGCAGGAAGATGCAAGGCGCCTTTGCAAATGGAAATGGGGAGAGAAGTGAGGGGTTCAGAAGACCCAGTCCAAGGGCAGGCAACAGCCCTGCCCCGGGGCAGGCTCATCCAGCCTGGCTGTAAATGATTCACGTGCAGGGGCCTCCACCGCTTCTGGGCTGCCGTGTCACGGACTTCATTATCTGCAAGTATTTCCGGGTATTCAGCCCTGTTCTTTATTTCCCTCTGTTATTTCTAGCCGAAATCGCTCTTTCCATCCCTCTTGCAACACACCCTTCCCTGGGGGATCTGAGAGGGACGTGAAGGAATTACGGGCAGGATTGGGGCCCCCAGCCGAGTCAACCTTCACGGGGAGCCTGCAGCCCGAGGGCCCTACAGGAATCTGCGGGGCACCCTGCGAAGGGGCGAGATTGCCTCTCGCCCCCTTCCATCAGCGCGAGAAAAACAGAACAACTAAAGGCAACGCTTCCTACAAAAGCAAAGCTACAAATGATATCGCAGGGGCCCCGATGGGCCGTTCAGAGACTCTCCATCCAACTGTTTAGGCTGGGTCTGATCCAAAAGTGAGGGCAGCTCAAGGAATTTTTCATCCTCGGCCTCAAGGACATACGAGTCTCTTGGGCAATGCCCGTCCAGGGAGAGCTTCCCAGCCCCTGCATCTACCTTGGCCACATCCTGACCCCAGTTTGGGGCAAGACCTGGGCTGGTTACCACTCCCATAGCCAGGCAGGCATGTCAAGAGAAGCATGCAGCTCTCAACGTGAGTGAGGGACTGAGCACCAAGCTGCATGTGTCCTCGTCCCCCTGCCATCCCTGGGATTACAGTGGGGCAGCGGGTGCTGGCTTGCCGTGCAGCTCTGCGGAGAGTGACGCGGACAAGCTGCTGAGACAACAGAACAGGATGTCCTAGCAGGCTAGTTTATTCCTTATTTGTACACTACATGTTGAGACTGGTGCTTCTCAAGTCCGTTTGCAAACACCAGCCATCACCATGGGTGATAAAGGTCTGGAACATTCAGTTCACCTGCAAGAGCTTTATTCAACACTACCAACACGAGGCTCAGCTCTCCTCTTCATCTAAGCAAGCACTGCTGTCCCAGAGCCTGCAGCAGCTTCGAGGCAGGAGTGGCTCCTTACATCCACATTCTGCCTTTATTTTGGAAAACATCCATCTCCTCTCTCCCTACTCAGTTTGATGGTCCATGGGGAAGAGCTGCCCCCAGGCAAACCCTCCCAGGGTAATCCACCATGCACAACGCAAGCGCTCAAACCATGAGGGAGCAAGAAAGGAGTTTACTTTGCTTTTTGAACTTTGGGTTTCTGGAAGAAAAAGCAAACTGCTACGAGACTTTTTTCCCCCCCTGAGAATTTTGTATCAGGCACTGATAAGCGCTTTCCCGGTGGGATATGAGAACCAGTTGGCAGACGGGGGCCCATTACACAACCAGGGCTGGACATGGGAACGCCGCACGAACAAATTGCTCTGACCACAGTGCTTTGATAACTGAGACTGAGTTTTTCTAGCTTTCTGGGCACTCTGTGCTGTCACTGTCTCTTTTTCTCTGTAGCAAGCATTGGAGGGTGTGAGAGAGAGCAGGAGACTGCTGAAACAGCAAAACAAATCCCACAGTAGTGTGCAGAAAGCTGCCAGCGGCTCCCTCCCCTCCTCTGCCAGTTTGAGCCACCCCAAATCTCTACCCAAGAATAGATATGAACAATCTGCCCCCCAAAAGCCACACGCTGGATTGACAGGGCACAGTGGCACGGATCCTGCCCCAGACTCAGCGTGACTCTGCAGGCAGTGCTGAGGTCCCCAGCAAAGGTACATTGGCCTCTGCCCGCACAAAACTCGTTGCAGGGATGTCTCACCCTGTGAGCGCACACGGGCCGAGGTGTTAAGGTTAACCCTGCTCACCTCACCCCGTGTCCCCAGAGCACGGCAGGGAGGATTCAGCACCTCTGGAAGCGAGACCGTACGGGTCTTAATTTGGATCTTGGGAAATCCGGAAATGAGACCATAAGGATTTTAATTCAGATCTTGAGAAATCAAGGCCTGCTTTGGAAAATGTCAGCCCAAGGGATGTTCTTGTTGCTTCCAGCTAGACAGAAATGCCTGGCTTTTGGGCAGAAAAGCTTGTCTCCTACAGAAAGCACTAGGCTAGGACTCTGGAGGTCTGGGTTTTGGTTGCACATTGTTTAAGTACTTTGGATGGGATGCTAATTTCCTCATTCCTCCACTTGCCATGGAGATGGTAGTGTCCTATTTCCCTGGAGAGCAAGCAGGTGAAAACATGAACTCTCACAAGCCCCCAGCCCCCAAATGCTGCATGAACCTTGCCTTCCTTGCGCGAGGGATCTCATCTGGCCACACTCACTGCCCTGGGACGATGCTGAGGATGACCTGCTCCTGCTAACTTCACTGGGGTTATGTGCTGCAAGTGGGACTGAGTGGGCTTCGGACCTGCGGCAGCTGTGCCAGCACATGGAGGGTTTCTCAGCCCAGCCACAGCCCAGGACAGCAGGGGTGCATGAGAAAAAGCACATCCCTTCCCATCTCCTCTCCTTCCACCGGGTCTCTCTGCTGCTTTCCCATCCCATGCCACCCCTCTTGAACCCTCTGTAACATCCAGGAGGATATTTGGGAGATGATAAGGCTTGATTTGCTGGGCTTGGGCTTGGCTGAAAGCCAGTTTCCAGGCACTGTCAACCCACAGAGCATTGCTTTTCATTTTTTTTGTCCTACAGAGCATCTGCGAGCTCATGAAGGGAGGCAGGCATGGAGCGATGGGATTGTGCAAGAAACAGATTTCCCACCCAGTGAACACTTTCCAAATCCTGAACACTGCCTGTGTTTCAAAGCAGGACAAAACGACAATTTAAAACGCTGCTTTTGAACCAAGAAAAGAATTTGAAAAATTGGGTTTGGGTTCAAAACAAAAGAAATGCTTTTTGATCATCCTAAGATATTTTGCTTAGATTTTGACCATTAAAATAATATTCTAACCTATTTGCATTTCAGAATGAAGAATCATATCAAATTGTGGATTTTTTTTTTTCCAGAAATGTCAATATAAAAATGTGTTGCACAATTTTTGAAAGCTTTGGAAATTTTACAAAAGAGATTTGTCAAAGTCGCCTACCTCTCCTAGAAAGCCTCAGTTTAAACAAATGTGAGCATAGCAGAGAAGAGCTGCTTTATTGGGAAGCTTGCGGCCACTTGGGCTGCTGAGCATCTGCCCTGGGCCAACAGCTCAGCACCGTCAGGCAGCACTGGTCCTCCGCTGTGCCAAGCCATGCGGGATGGACCTGGCACCAAAACCCTACACAGCTCTACGTGGTCCATCAGACTAACATAATTAACATGTGGCAGTGGCAGTTTCTAGCAGACAGCACACATATGGCTGAATAAGATAGCAAAGCGTCAAGAAGTTTCTCACTGCATCCCCGCCCTCTAATGGACTGGTCTCCTGGTTTATCTGGCTGGTAACAGTACTTGGTGTTGGTTTGTCTTTCCAGGAATGATTTCCAATCTTAGAAAAAGCTTGTTAATTTTCAATGAGTTTTGTGTGCTGTTCTGTTGTCTTAGCCTGTAACTGCTCCAACTGGACAAACCTCTGCTTGGCCTCTTTCTACAAAAGTGAGATGATTTGACAAAACTGTACTTTTTGTGCGTTAGGAGAAGAGCATCATGGTGTGCAACCTCTTTTTCGAGGGAAAGATAGTCATGCCTCTGGGACATCAGTTGGGACCTGGATGGTGTGTGTTGCACCCCTGTCTGCCAAAACTTCCCATCTGACAGTCAAGAACTGGCTCAGGGTCCAGTTGTATAAAGTTTTGCAGAGCTTAATTTTTGCTCAGTGAAATGCATCCCTCATATCTCACCTTTTTTAACCCACCCCAACACACTCCCACAAACCCTCTGGAAAATAATGCCAGATCACTGGGAATGCTGTGGGAATTGGGTACCTTTATGTCTTTACAGAATTTGGACCTTAATCTTTTCCAGTCTTCATTCTTTTGTCAGTTAATCATTACCATGTTATCCCCAGCATAAGAAGCTATCTAAAATCTCGGCCACTTTGTGCCAGACATGGCACAGTGAGATACAGCATTAGCTCAGAGACGCCAGACTGGAAGAAAGAAGGCAGACGGATAATGAAAGGAATGAGCTAGCTGAGCCAGGGTTACCCGGGTCTGCGGTGGAGGTGAGGAAAGGACTTTGTCTTCTGGCTCCCAGGCCAATAAATTACTTTCTTGACCACTCTGGCTACAGTCATGCTGCCTCCAGAGTCTTTCCTTACAGAGATTTCCCTTTCTTTATGTCTAGTGCTGATAAAGCTGTGATCAAGGCACACGTCTGCATGAGCCATTTGCTCAGAGCAATAATCATATTTTGACACAAATTCTCTGCTCATCTCCAGGTGGCTTATGCTGCTTCGGGTTCTTAAGTGGCTTTGGCACACCCAGACTGACTCCCTTTCAGAGGAAACAAAGCCATTCATCCCTGTCCAATCCACCAGGGTTATAGATATATATGTATAGGGCTACTATGGGTGGCACCACCAAGATGTCCTCTCGCTAGTATCAGACCCAAAGGAAACCCTCTGCTCCCCAAATACACAAGGCAGGAGGAGGTTCATCAGCTTCAGGCTACTGATCTGCTCTTTTAGAGACAAGCGAATTGTGGGTGGACACAATCTGATTTTCTGCCTACCAGCAGTGACATGAGCATCAGCCCAAAAGAAGGACTTCTGTGGCTGTGGTCACGTTTCAGGTGCAATTAATCTGATTATTGCAGCCTCAGTTCTCCTGTGCCACACCAAGAGCAGTGAGTCCACAGGAGGGACTGGGAAAAGGGGATGGCAGAAGAGTTTTCAGCTCAAATGACCCAAGCAGCTGCACAAAAGATGTATTTTTGACACGGCCCTTAGGCCACCAAGCTGCCTGCTCTGCTCTTCCAGCAGCGCTTCATGAAGACCTGTAACAGAGGCAAATGAGAGTGGTTCAGAAACGACAGGGGAAAATAGGAAGCAAATCAGACTGAGCTTTAGGTGCCACGGAAATCAGTGGAAAACTCTCAGTGTTTTGGTTTGGGGCTGTATTTTTTCTTTTTTTAAATTCTTTTTTTGGTGCCAGTGACCCAGACTTCACGCCTTTTCACCATGGCAAAAGCCAGACTTTATCTGTCTCCATACAGATTATCTTTAATTAAAACCAAGTTTTCTGTGAACTGGTTAAGATTATTCTAACATGATTGAAGGAGCTGGAGCTCACACCAAACACAGGCCTTTTGCAAAGGCAACAATGACAACAGCAAATTCTTCAGTCTGCAGAGACTTGGCACAGACTTCACGTTTCAGAGCTGGTTACTTTTTTTGGAGGATATGGGGTGGATTAGAGAAAGAAATGGGAACACTTTCAGTCTGAAGAGTGAGCAAACGTCTTATGAGTGGGTCAGAGGCAACTATGCCCTTGTGAAGTGCTTGTTTACTAAGCTCCATAACTACAACAGCAATTCAGCAACCCCACTGAGAAAAGCCAAAGCTAGATGGGAAATTCCCAGACTCCTATGAAAACATATTTTAAAGGAGACACTTAGAAGAATCACAGTCTGCTTTTGAAAATCAGGTACCATCCCATCCCTTCCCATAAACAACATAGCTAGGAAAAGGTAGAAAGAGGTGAGATGTTTCTGAGCTATCTACAATCTACCCAAACTGTAAGGCTCTTTTTGCACAAGAGCAGCAACCAGTGCTAAACCAAGAGTTAATTAAGTACCATAAATAATGGTCGGCACCTGGAAGAACCAGACAGGCTTGGCTCAGACAAACCCACAGGCCCTAGCAAAGCCTCCTGTTTGCAGGGAAGCTGTGGCTTGAACTCAGTGCTGTGAGTCAGGAGGCCGGGTCTTTCTTCTCCTTTCTGTCAGCAAGTCATTCGTGGGCGCAGAAGCCAATGTCTGCCTGCCTCTGTGACTCGGTGGGCCTCCCGCTGCTGTCCCTGAGGAGCGTGTGAATGAGGGCATGCAAATGCATAAATGTGCATAGAAAGCACTAGAGGACATTTCAGAAGAAGGGGGTGGGGGAAAGCAGCCCTGTTGTGTCCATAAACTATGGGAAAATGGGGGAATTGGCCTGATCCATCTGGTGTTGAACTGACGGTCCTGGACAACACTCTTGCATCTCATGGCAGTTATCTGAGCAGCACAGCTGGCATTACAGTCTCTACAACTGGCAGTAAGGGGAACAACAAGGATAGTCAAAGATCTGGAATGGCTTTTGTGTAAGGAACAGCTAAGCAAGATTAGATGTCTCAGTCTGCAAAAGAGATGACTGAGTGGAGAGAGGAGAGAGATTTAGGAAACCATCAATGGCAGGGAGAAGGTGGTAGCGATTACCTGCTCAGTCTCTTCTAATACAAGAATGATGTGGCATCAAAGGAAGGTAGCAGGAGCTAGGTTCAGGGCAAACAAAAGCAGATTTTCCTCTGTGCAATGCAGAAATGACCTGTGGAACTCCTCACTGAAGGATGGTCTGGATGCTTCAAGTTTAGATGGCCTCAAGGGAACACTGAACAAGATCATGGAAAGGAAAGCCCCCAGGGCCCCTAGGTGCCTGGATGTCACAAGTGGCAAGGCAAGTCCTGAGCTGAAAACTGTTGAAAACAGGGAAAATATTAGAAAGAGGAGATATAGTCTTCCCTAGACACCTGCTTGCTGACCACTGCACTAGAATACAACACTAAATAGACTTGGGTTTGACCCTTTATGGATGTTCATATGCACCAGGCTTGAAAGTAGCAAGGGAGGCAGCATTATCCAAACTGACCCCCTTGGAAGAGTCCAGCCATCACTGTTTCACATGCTACCCTGTCTTTGCTCTGGGAAACATGGATGTGATCAGTATTTCGTCAAGACAGGGACCAAAGTATGCTGCACACTTAGCTTGCTGCATATGCCAGGCCTCAGTCTGAACAGCCATCGCACTGGACAGAGAGCAGAAAGAACCATCCTGGAGATGGGCCATCAGCCATTTCACGAATGGATGCCTTGCTAGAGTCACAGTGGTGACTATAGGCATGGCTGCATGGCTATGGTTATCCATAGGCCCTCCCTCTAGGTAATGACACCTCCAACGTAAGAAGAGCCCCTGGCTGATGCAGCATGAGGCTGTGGGGGCAAACAAATCAAATGGGGGCAAAAGAGAGAAACAGAGTCAAATGTCCTTCCGAGAAAGGCAACTCTATGAACACCAGCACTGATGGCACTCACTTACCCATGGGCTGGTTCCTCAAGGCTTTGTTGACTTTGGGACATCAGGTTTATTCCTGCAGCTTAAAAGGCGCCCTCCAGAGTGGATTCCTGGTGCTTAATGATATCTAAGTTCATGCTAAAGCCTTTCTTTAGTTAAAACAAGGTTTCTTTCCTCTTTCAGCTAGCCCTTATAGATGAAACTTGTAGAGACCTAATTATCGTGGCCTGCCGTCAGGCCCAACTGAAACCTGCTAAGGGATTCACAGGTTTCTAGGGGACACTCGCAGACAGCACAACCACGTTGAAGCACACGGGACGGATGCTGTGGGCTGCCTATCAGCCTCCTGGAGGCTGTCTGTCAGCCGGTGAGACTGGCTGCCCCGCTCGTGCCAAGCTGTCTACCCCTGATACCTCTCCCCAGCTACCATCTCATGGCAGCCAGCGTTATTTCTCCTGCAATGCCAGGACGGCACACTCTGTCAGTAAAATAAGGTGATTTGTTCTCAGGGAGGGAGGTTAAGTGAGGAACTACAGTTAACCACAGTCTCTGCTGGAGGATGTCTGGGCGCTTTGCACGTCTCAACAAACCAAGCTTCTCGGCACCACAGCAGGAAGGCATTACTGTTGAGTGTCCTCAAAAAATGGCAATCCGCAGGGGTTAAATGCCACAGAAGAACAGCTGGGGAAGCAAGAAATGGGGTGGAGAAGTCCTACCTCCCACTCAAAGAACGCCACTTCCTAAATTCAGGTGTCAAGCTCTGACAAGGTCTCTCAAGTGGGAACAGAAGCCCTGGTAGACCCAGCCTCCATGGCAAGTTAGAAGAGCCGCAGGGTGACTTTCCCCAAGGAGGCGTGACAGAACAACTTGAATTTGGTTGTGACCTCTGGCTACTCTGCTTCCCTGAGAGTGGCTCCAACAGCCATGTCAGAAAGCGGGGTCTGTGATGCCTGAGATGTGTCCTGTCCTGGGTGGCTCAGGGTAGGGACCGTCCCTGGAGTGAGGAGTTCAGCTTGTTGACTGAAGGGGGAGGATAACTTGGGATGTTCTTGGTCAGCCCTAGAGTTGACTCTGTGCGACATGAAGGTTGTCCAAATCTCACTGGCTCGTTGCACAGCCAAGTGCTGAACAGTCAGCTGAAATATGCAGACTCCTGGTTTCACTACATTTAGTGGTTCACTGCCCCTTTCTGTAGGAACAAATTTAATGTCTTCTGCTTTGATGTATATCTTTGCATTGTGTTGTATTCTAACTTACCTTGTTTAAATCAGCTTCGTTTGTCAAGTGACCCAGACTGCTCTGTCTGATGAATTTGTCCTCAACATTTACCCTTTGTGCCACTATCAGGTTCTCCCTGCAGGAGCCACTGGCTCTGCTTCACTGATAGATATGTTGAGGCCTAGTATTAATCCCCAAAACATGCCATGAAGAAAAGTCATATTTGAGTGTGACATCTTTCTGGGATCTGTCAAGTTTGAATGCACTTCTCACACATTCTGGGCTGGTCAGACTACCCTGTCTATCCTATATCTGATCTCCTGGGCTCTGATCTGATCTCTTGGGCTCCAGTATTTGGCCCAGGATTGATGTTGGACTGATGGTCTTTGCTATCCAGAGAGTTTTTTTCTGAACACTTCTTCTGCCTTCTGGATTGCAATAACTCCCTTATTCAGGATCAACCCAATCTCTCTCTCCCCATACCTCCAAAGCTATGATCTTTCTTTCCCACACTTTGGTGAAGAGGCAAGAAGACTACTGCTTTCAGGACCTTCATGAACTTCCCTTCAAGAACTTTTCATACTGCTCTGGTCATCTCTTCCTCAAACACCAGATTTTCAAATCTCTCTGAGGGCCCTCAGTGACACAATACGATACCCCCTTCCTAAAATCAAAGGGAAGTGGCCATGGGGAGTTCTGGGCATGGCAGAAGGCTCGAGGAGAGGCAACCTCCAGAGACTGTCCACACATAATTTGACAGTGACCAAGGAAAATACTGGTTTTTCTCATAGGACGAAAGGGATCTTCTCCAGAAAGCAGCATCTCAAAGGCAGACAGCTTTGGTGTGATGGACACCGTGATGGCAGAGAACTGTCACTGTTATCAGGAACATCTGTCAACACAGTGGTGAGGTACTTTATTCATCAGGTGTCTGCTCTGGCCTTTGCCTTCTGTCAGCAAGTGAAGCTTGAGGAAGATGATACTTCAGAGCACAAAGTAGTCTAGCTTTGGCAACCCATGTGCATAACCCAGGCCATCAGGATTAACAGTGGCATTCAATGGGACCTATTCGGATTAGCTTTTTCTCCTTAAATTTAAATTATTCCTTCAAAAGTGGCTCCAGCCCAGACACTACTGCAGAAGACTGTAAGGGATGTTTTAGGACCCTTGGCTGGCCAGAAGTCCAGCTCCCAAACTTAAACTCATTAAATGAACAAGCAGTTCTAGGAACAGCAGACCTAATGAAGCTTGGTTTCCTCAGCTCTCAAGACCAAGCTGTTGGGGGGGATTCACTGGTGCCTAGCAAAGGATGAATTACAGTGTGACTTTCCTCTCAGAAGCAGGGGTCTCTCCTAGCTGTCTGTTTTCATGACCTTGGAGAATTAAGTATTTTTGAGATCTCTGCCTTATGACAAATTTGGCTGAAACTGGTCAATAAGCCAAAAAGTAATGGGGATTAGAAAACTGCCAGCCAGTCAGGATCACACAGACACTTACCCTGCCACTGATCACACAGGCCTCATCTTCTTGGAAACCAAACTGCAGTCACAGCTCGAAGCCAACATGCTGGACCCCCTGGGGCAGCAGGGCTCAGAGGTGTGGGCAGGAAGGGTGGATGCTATCCCAACATCACCACCAAGCCAGAGCAACTCTTCGGTCTGCCTGATAATGTGTCTTGAAAAGCCTTTAACAATATTTGTGTCAGCTGGTAACTCTATCAGCCCGGCAGCCCCCATGCACATCAGCGGAGGATGTGGCCCACCACGTCTTTCTCTGCTGGAATCCCAACTGGCCACTGACCCAGCTGTCGACCCTGTCAATAGCTGAAAAGCATTTCCAAAGCAGTGGACCTCTCTCCTTTCATGTATTATTAAAAACCTCGTTGGTTAATTTATTAGGGTACTTTGTGTTGGAAAAATGACCTCTTTGTTGACGCACTTAAACATGCTCCACTCAAACACAAAACTGTCAGACGCACTAAGGCAAGAGCAAGGGAAGTTGCGCGCAGACTGATGTCCTTTGTCCCAGCAAGACAGCTCAAGGATGGAAGTGCTGGGACTCCCTGGCACAAGAGCAAAGGGACTAGACACAAGCCTTCACATACAAAAACACAATGGAAACATTCAGCTGATATGCCAAATGGACAGAAACGGAGACTTGTGGGTTCTCCTTCCTGCACAGCACTGATCCCCTCCCCAAACGTACAACTTTAGGAAGAAATCCTGAGTCTGCCTGACCACGGTTCCCGTATAAATACAAAAGGAAAACATTGCCTGCCATGTAATGAAGTGGGATAGGTGGAAAATGAGCCAGTCTGCACATGTGCACCCAGGAATTGTGACACTGATGAGAGACAGCAAGGGCACAGCCTGGACTTCCTGAAGCTGAAGACATCTAGACCTGCATGTGGACAACCCCCCTCTTCTGCTCCTGGGTTTCACTAGATTTGCTCCACAACAATCCCTGATTCAAACGAACAGATATGTGCTATGGAGCAAGGCACCCTGGAGAGAAATGGGGTAGGCCAGACTGACAGCATAAACACCACTCTGCACCAAAAGTACCTGTGTAGGTGAAATGAATGGAATTGGCTGTCATTAGCCCTTGTTTTTCCATTAGTGTCATAAAGATAAGGCTGCTCTCCCACCATAAAGAAAGGCTGTAAAGTGCTCAGACTCTACTGGACTCTTAGGCTATTAGAGAGGACACAAAAGCTTGATTTGCTTCATCACTGAGAAAGTGTCTGAAAAGTGCAGTAAGGACAAAAGGAAGCTGCAAGATGCCTTCATAACACGGATTATTGAGAGCCCCATCCTGTGCATTGCTCATTTCCCTGACTATCACACCGGGCACCAAGTTCATGTGTGAGAGTATTTTAAAGTCCAAATGCTTTGTGCTGGTTAAGGCTTGTTCTCACATGATGCTCTTTACCTCAAGCAAATGCACTGCCAATTAACTTTGATACTAAGTGTGTATATAAAGAAAGGCTCATGAGGACACCTAAACAGTGTGCTGAATTTCTCCCCTCAGGAGAAGACCCAAAGTGAGACCTTACAGATTGATACGAAATGCATTAACTCCTGCTTATTCTTAGCTTTACAAAGCTCTTATATCATGGATTTTAGGTAAGATAAAATACATAAAAAGGAATTTACAGAATAAACTAGAACATAAAGCTGAACACAGGATTTGGAGGTAGGAATCTGTGAGATATGATACCAGATCTGACATTAGTCTGTCAAAGGCTTGGAGAAAGGAGCTTTGCCTTTGTATCTCAGTTTTCCAAGCACCAAATCAGGACCCAGCCTCAGATGGATGTTACAAAAAATGACTGATGTCTGCAAAAATACTTTGGGGGTGGAAAGTGTGGTTATAGGATGGGTGGGGAATAATTTTCCTGCCTGAAACAGTTTCATGCATCAAGAGGTAGAAAACTGTGTGGGAATCTGAACCTGCAGCAAAGAGGGGTGGAAAGGGCAGTAACTGATGAGTTTTATTGCAGCATGTGTTAATCATTCCTCTAAAACAGGGGCTGGGATGGGGGTGGAGGAACTGGCAACTGGCAGGAGAACGGCTGGTGGAAAAGGTGCTTTTGAGATGTATTTATAATGCTAAAGCACATCTGGGATCAATCTGAGAATGGGAAAACAGTGTCTGGCCTAGGAAGGCCAGAAGGAAATGTTCTTCATGGATAACTTTCATTAAGGATCTAACCTGGTGAGCCAAGTGCAGCCTTCGGAGGTGTTCTTCAAGTGACCTGGGGTCATGGACCAGTGCAGATGCTTTCTGAAGGGAGCTATGAGTTTTCCTGGGCGATTTCTTCCGAGGCTGTGTGTGGACTGCTCTTCATGGATGAAAATGGAGAGGTACTGGTAGAGCTTTCAAAGGGAGCCCTTGTCCTCAAAAAGTTTGGTGTTGCAGGCTGGACTTGCCATCAGGGGGCTTTGGTAGGCACTCAGCGCTGCTCCACAGTGCCAGAGAGTTGGAGCATATGTCTGGGGATGAGCTAAAAGGATGTTTTCCCCTCTGCTTTGGAACCCCCTCACCTCCTTCCTAGCATTTCTGCATTCATGACATTTCGTGTCTATCTGATCCCACTTGCATGTCTTTTATACCAGTACAACTCTCCTGATTTCAGTGCAATTATTCCTGGCTCACATTAGGACTGGGTGGAGAACTGGGGTGTGGAACAGCACACAAGTATCCAGACATGTTGTGATAAGAGATTGCACCTACATGCGCTGGGATAAGATATTCACTGTATTTTCTCACAGGACCTGTGGATTAGTAAGCCTTTGCAAACTCCTTTGGTGCCAGTCATCTTTAGAAGAAAATGCTATGAATCACTAAAATAAGGGAACTTTATGACCATGCTGGAGGATGCACAGGGTATGTGGCTTTCCTGCCCTGAATTGCTTAGGCTGTTGGCTTAGGGGAAGACAGAGTCTGCACTAAAATACCCCCAGATTCCTCGGTCCGTTGTTATTTCCAGCAGATCAAGCCGATCTGACAGTTTTGTGCATCTCCGTGCATCCTGCAGCTGCAGCCGGGATGACCGCTTCCCCCCCGCAGTGGTGCTGCATGCAGCTCGCCTGGTGCCCGGCGTGTCTGCAAGGCAGCTGCGAGACAGGGTTTCTCCGGCTGGGCCACCGCTCGCACTGACTCAGCAGCGCTCACGTTGCTGTGCTGACTCACCCGGCCCCATCCAGCAAGAGCAAACCGCCGAGGGAGGTGGCCCGTCTGGGTTTTGTTTGCAGGACCAAGGTTACGCACACGGCACAGAGAAGCGGGGCGGGGGCGGGAGGGAGGGTGGCCGAGGACGCCGCGACACCTCCGGCTGCACCTCTGGCCACTGCTGTTCAGAAAGCTGGTGTGCTTCCTCCTTTACCCTTGCTGCAGTGTTTCTGGGAGTGGAATCAACCTGTTTTACCCAAACTGATTTAAGGGAGGAAGCCACACGGGGAGCAGGATGGTTGAGAGGACATTCTGGGGACTAAAATGCGGTTGGCAAATCTTCACCCATGCAGCTCCAAATCCTCCCTTCTCTTCCTGGCTGGTCCTACCCTGAGCCTGAGGCTGGAGAACAAGGATGCAGTATCTCTGGCGACACTGTTAGAGAGGCACCCCCAAGACCGTTCCTGGATATAACACAGCTCACCAATGCCTCAGCAGCCTGAGGAGAGCACATTAAATTTCAGGAGCTTGCCTGAACCCTGTCCTCTCAGAGGTCTGTCCAGGACAGAATCACAGAATCACAGAACAGTTTAGGTTGGAAGGGACTTCTGGAGATCATCTAGTCCAACCTCCTTGCTCAAGCAGGGTCACGTAAAGCACATTGCCCAGGACCCTATCCAGATGGCTTTTGAATATCTTTGAATATTTTTGAATATCTCCAAGGATGGAGACTCCATAACCTCTCTCCTCAACCATGTGGAAGAGGAAGGAAGGAAGAACAAGTGGGGCAATATACCCCAGGCTCTGTCATCAGAGGGAAGCCAATCCTTATTACTTTACCTCCTAAAGTACAGGTGGTCCTAGCCTTTGCTTTGGCTATGGGCTTTCTGAAACCACCACATGTCCCTGCGCTCTCTGAGAGATGTGACGGAGAGATGCACCAGGCTGCTGGCACTGCAGCTCCTGCAGCCTCACTGCAAGGCCACCACTCTCTGCGAGGTGCGTGTCCCAGGGCCATCTGGCTTGGCAGGGTGTGGGAGGCTGAACTGCGACTTGTGGGTGCTGAGCATTGTGCTCCACACCGGGACTGGAAGGAGCCTGGCCCAGCACTGTCTGAGGGGTGGGAAAAACAGGAGGTTTGTGTTGACTCTATGAGCACCCTTTTCAAGCACTGAATGCTCAAGTGGTTTCTGCAGCTGAGTAAATAGGTTAGAAGCGAAACCCATTTTAGATCCTTGCCCTGTCTACACACAGCCATCTCGTCCTCCCACCAGTGAGGATGAGCAATGAGAACCCTGCTGGGATCTCCACCCAGAGCAAACACAAAGAGAATGGCTTTTCTTCCCATCAAGGGCGTGTGCGCGGGGGTGGGCTCCACGTGAAACCCAGACGCATTTGAACTGCCACTATCGGCGTCCAGGGATGCAGAGGAAAGGAACTGGCCTCTTAATGAAACCAGTAAGGAAGTCCTACGCAAAGACAAGAACTGCCTTACTTGCCTGAATTTCCTCAGCCAGCAAGAACGGGCAAGAGATTAGAGCAGCTGATGGTGCGGGAAAATGAAGGCTGGGAAGACGGCAATGCTCAGTTCCCATCTCCACTTATGAGAAGAAAGAATGGAAGAGCTCAGGGAAGGCTGGTTAGGCAGAGACTCATTGACCTGCATGGAGCATTTCTGGAGAGCAGCAGTGGGGCCTCGATTAGATGGATTTCCTAGTTCAGCCAATGTTTGGGGGCCACCTCCGTTCTGCACTTACTGAAACAAGACAAAGGAGGTGTCTAGACCCGAGGAAAGCAAGGCTGCTTCTCAGCGTGGATGCCAGGTTAATATGCTACCTTGACTTTCTATCCAGTGTTCCACTTTCAGCGAGGATGGCACCCCCATGCACCATGCCACACTCCCAGGAAAATGTTGATAAACTGGAAGAAATTCAGAGAAGAGCAAAGCAAAATATTCTTACGGAGACAGAGAGAGTAACTTTCTGAGCTAATGTATTTAGCTTGGCTTAACAGCAGCTTAGCAGGGATGCAGCAACTCAACTGTGTGCAAATATTTAAAGGGTGTAAACACCAAGGACAGAGGGAAATCGCTGAGGGGGCTTTACAGGGTGGGATGAGGAGTAAATGGGGTGAAGGCAAGCCCAGAGGAACAGACTATAAGGAATTGTTACCTTGGCATATACTAGCACAGTCAGCCAAATGGGATGTTAAACCTTGCTACAAGACCCTTGTCACTAGTGGGAACTCAGGCGTGGGGCTCTGCAGAAGGGGGATAAAAAGCTGCTTGGTGTGCGAGCGTGGGCCCACACTCCAGCGAGTGTCATCTGCCCCGGTCTGACCAGGGTCATATTTAGTGTCCTCAACAAGCTGTGCAAGAGCAAGTGTGCTGTTGTAGAGGTATTCTGGGCCTGGATCTCCCTAAATTCGGTGTGGATGCCCTGAGCCTGGGCTGGAGCCAGGCTAAGAGTCAGCACTGCCAACAGCGAGTGTATGGGCCATCCTTCAGCCCTTACAAGCAGACAGAGCTTCTCAGTCTCCTCACTGGAGGCCTCCTCTTGCCCCTTTTAAAATTAGACAGACAAAGCAGTCGACAGTTGGCTGGAGGGAACAATCTTCCTTTGGCAGGCTGGTCTAAATGAACTATTTCTATCAGGCATCTCCGCTCAAAAGGAAGCCAAGGCACTTTGCAAACTAGTGACAAACTGAAGCCTGGAGACCTGGTTGTTTTCAGTCCCTTAGCGAGAACGCATTGCTTTTCTGAGCAGCTCAAGCCCCACGGTTCCCATCCTAGAAACCTGTAAGTCAACAGCACCATAGCTTGGAGATGAGGGCTGCGCACCTGGAGTCCCATCAGCCACTTGGCCCCTAGTTATTGCCCAATAGGAAATTTCTGACCCACTACAGTTGCCAGCCTGGGCTTAGGTCTCTCCATGTACAATTTACACTAGTCCCCCGAGCCTCAAGGCTGCTCTGTAGGTCTCCGTAGTGTGAGTTGTGGCATTGAGAGACTCGTAAAACCACACCGAACCCTTACGTTGGGTTTCCCTGATGTGTACGTGAACAAAGAGAAGGTTTGTAGATATTTCTGCAGTTCTAAGCTTGTGAGGGCAGGGTCTCTCCGCTCTGGTATCTAACACCATCCAGCCCTGTTCCCGGCCGGTCTTCATGCAACTTATAACAATCACAACATTCAGACACCTACATCCTGTTTTTCTCTTCTATCACTAACAACTTCAAATTTAAGGGATAGGAACGAGGACATTTTTTATCTGAAACCCTCTTAGCAATAGAAAGACAAATGTGGCATGAAATATTTTGCTAATCTGTGTCAATTCTGCAAACATACTTACTCAGAGAAAACATCCTTTAGAAAGCCCCAACCCTGAAACAATTCTTTTTAGCATTTCAGAACTATTCTTGGATTTTCAGTTTGAAGTAATTTTACTTTCAAATTGGAAGGGTTAAAACAATAGTTCCAAATCAAAATATTTAATTTACAGTCAAATAAAATATTTATTCAGTTTTAAAGTGAAGTTTTCCTCTAGTTCTGCTGGAGGGTATTACTGAACCCCCGTAAAACATGTTATCCACTTCTGTCTGGTAGGGTGACTGAAAACTGTTTTGACTCCCTGTTGTGATGTCACTAAACCCCAAACAAGAAGGATATAACCCAGCAGGCATCAAAAAATTGCTTACGGAAGGGAAGGTTCAAATTCAGAGTTGCTGCCTATCTATAAATAGTCCGTAGAACTAAAATACATTCCACTTTGGCTGGAAATGCCTTTGGCCACATAGTCATAAACACTCCTGCCTTTTATAGTCGAACCAAATATTTGGTTTCTATAGTTATTACAGCGAGTACCCAGTGGTCTTTATTTTTAATCTGCATCATGTTTGCTTGAATAGCAGGCCAGCGGTTTGCGGGGACCGCGGCAGAGTCTGGACCACAGGTGCATTATTAAAAATAAACCTGCGAACAGCGAGAAAAGCTCTCTCCGAAGCATCCCGTACAGGCAAACGCAAGGAGGTTTGATTGTAAACAGCACTGGGCTTTTAGGTGCTGCAGTAAGTGCGCTGAAAGCAAAAAAAAAGGCTGAGGAACCGGCGACTGCTAATATAATAACGAGGCTCTGCCCTGCTAATCTGATGTTCTCAAAGCACTCCGCAAGCATAAATCATCCTCCCCGTGGGGCAGGCTGGGCCTTGCCGCCCCTCGTGCGTACACGGGGAGATTCGGCGATGGCTCCGATGACACCCGGTGACTCAGCTGCAGGCAGCTAGAAAGACGTTGCAAGGACTTCAAGGGCCATGCACCCGGTCTCCTCCTCGCCACCGCCACCGTGGTGCCCTCGGCGCTCCCCACAGAAAAAAGACTGGACCTGCTGGTGCGGGGTGCAATCAGCTCCTGCTCCAAGGGGAAAGTCTGATTTGCTTTATACATACGAGGAGAGTCGTAGCAGTCTCCCAATAATTTGCCTTCAAAGGGGCCTGTTTATCTTTCTGGAAGCAATGCACACGAAAGCCCTATTACTCAGCACTTAATAAATCAAACACTGGTCCGCTGGTATTATTGATGGAAGGAAAAGGAAATTAAAGGTGACCTGCTTGGCTTTAAGATCACAGGATATTTCCCCATCCATTTACAATAATTTAAGCCAGTTAAATTCTGCCCATAAGGACTAAACACGTTTCAATTATCTTTGTGTCCCACCTTGAAGAAGTTCCCAGGGTGGGTGATTATGCTTCCTAACGGGCGCCTGGAGGCTACGATAAAGACCCGCTTTCTCTGGCCTTCCAAGCAGCGAGCCTGCCAACACCGCCCTGGGTGCAGACGGTGCTTTCTCTGGAAAATGCCTTTGGTTTCGTACGCCACTTGGTTGCCACAGATCTTCCACCTAATAGATCTTAATTTACTATCAGGCCAGACACAGACAGGAAATCATCATGCCAAGAGGATGACTGGGCAGGAGGAGTGAAAGGTAAATCATTCCCTGCAATCTCAGTTCCTCAGTTTTCTTTGGTCAGGAAAGTACCTGTCCCTGCTGCTCGTGCCAAGGATAGAGGGCTCTTCTCACCCAGGGACTCTGCCTATCAGACCACAGAGAGAATAAAACAGGCAATAAATCATCAGGGACAACATTTCATTATTAGGGATCTTTGTTAGCCATCTACGGCTAGTAATGTTGGCTGATGCCAGCCGTAAATGCAATCCCCAGTGCCACTTGCTATATAGTCTTCAGGAGGGAGAAGCAAGTCACATTTATTTACGCGTGACACACTCATGCACACGTTCCCAGGGGCTGAGATGGGCTGACATACGACGATGTGCCAGACTACGTATCAGACTGTGTAAATCAGCTGCAGGCCAAAGCCATTCCATCCTGGGACTTCCAAATATCCATTTCAGCTGCTCTACATATCTACATAAAGCCAAAGGAAAGCCCTATCTGGCAAAAAGAAACTGCAAATCACAGGGATTTATTACAAACTGATAACAAGAAGGAGAATCTTTTAAACTGCCCCAAAGGGGAAGGTTTCAGTGTGACTCATGCAGTCGTGACCTTTTGCTCTCTGGGGGCAAAAGGGTCTTGAATTATCCCAGGCCAGAGCTGTCTGCACAGGGCTGAATGTGAAAAATGGGCAATTATGGAGGGGAGTAGTGTAGGAGTGATCACTCACACTCCTGGGCCAAGAGAGGAGGCATTTCACAGCAGGTTTAGAAGATGGTACGACACCCAGCTTGCAGGGGAGGACCTCAAGTCGTATGAGCAGGTCAGCTCACGATAGAGGAGGAGTCACTGCTCGCTCCTGCTTAAATTCATCCAGAAGTGAACACGAACGTCCAAGGTGACATTAAAAACCCTTTCCCCAGCTTGGCTGAAACAGCCTTTTCTTACAGCTTTTCACACAGACCTCACAGCCCTGTCCTGAGGGCAGAGTTCAACCATCGTTTTTCGCTCAGTAAAAGCAACTGAAGAAGTCCCATCATGCCCATGTTCCCACAGACCTGGCTGTTAGCTCTTGCTCCCATCCTGGTTAAAGCCAGAGAGAGGTTGCGGAGAGGCAGAATTGCTAGAAGAAAAGTATAGCCAAGCTGCAGGTAGGTTGAGTGTCTGCCAAAGGGTCACCTCTCCAAAGGAGCTGTGGGAAGGCTCCCTTGGTGCATACATTTGTCCGATGCCCAGAGCTGGGATTTCCAGATTAGAGCTGGTTCCAGGAAGGATTTCCACTCTCAGCAGTTATTTCTTCCTTAAATGGTCAAATGTGGTGCTGCAAAATTGCTATTCTAAAAGGCAGAAGTAGCCCAAGTTTCACTGTCTCAGACTCACCCGAGTGAATTTGCAGGCCTGGAGAAGAGCATCCGTGCTCCCTGAGTCACTGCATAGACACCATCGTTCCAAGAGAGCTTTCTCCCCCTTCCTCTGAACTTGCATGGCATGATATTGTTAACAAGATCTCTCGGAGGACTTTACAGCCTCTTCAGACCTCTGAATGGCAATGCATTTGCCTCGGAAGCTAACAAGGTTTCAACACTTCGCTCCTCACTGTTTTGCTACCTTAAAACTGCAACAAGGTGCATCTTTTAGTTCTTGAGTTCCTCCCTCCTCCCCCTATGGGCATTAAAATTCCTTGCACTTGCTGCATCACTGATTTCAAAACACGTGGTTGCTTTGGAATATTGATATTCCTGTATTTACCGGCAGAGATCTCTTAGCAGCATAGCACAGGTCTACAGTAAATTGCTTTCATTATTTAATTACATCCTTGGATTCCAGATGCATTTAAAAGCAGTAGCAAGTAAGACAAACACCACAAATCTGCATTGAACAAGCGCTGCTATCTCGGAGCTGAACCTCTCGCTCCATCCCTGGCTCTGCCCATGCAACTCACCACGGCTGCGGGCAAAACCAAGGCAGCACGTCATTTGGATAGGAGCATCTTGTGCCTGAGCTGAAAGCATTCTTCACATATCAATGTGAAGAATTAAAAGAATATTAATCCCCTCAGCCCATAACACTGTAACTGCTCTGAACACACTGAGTGTGTAGTCTTGCAACACATTGGCTTCAGTTCCAAAAAAGCTGCTTCCATGTCCTCAGCAATCACCCTATCTTCACTCTCCATCCTGGGCTACAATCCTGTCCTCCCTCTCCACCTCCTTGCTTTAGGAGGGTTTTTTGGGAGGGTGTTTTTACAGCTTGATTCCACAAGCCCAGGTGGTGGAGGCAGAAAGCTGTTCTGCATGCAAACAAGGGAGAAAGTTGGAGACAACTTCGACTAGCGCTGGATGCAAAAGCCCTTCGTGTAACCGCATGTGGGGGCACAAACAGGTTGTGTTAGCCCAGCAGTCACGAGGGGTACAGGGAACCCAAGTTCAGCTGTCTTAGAAGTAATTCTTATTTAGAAGCGCTGTAAGGCTTTTTCTCATCCATAGGTTCAGAGAAGTTCAGAGCAACCCTAGGCTGGTCTGAATGGGACAAGAATCCCATTAGGGCCTATGAAGAAATATGTATAACCAGCCTCTGCCATGTGTAGTGGATATTCAACACCCCATTTCAAACACGCTTCTTGCAAAAACTGCCTTGGTTGCCCCCGTCCACTCTCACAGCATCACTTCAGTTGTACAAAGCTCACCTCTCCTACCCTGCATGTTTCAGCAGATCTGTGCATTCCCCGAATGGGGATCCTACAGCAGCCGAGTCTCCTCCAGGGAGACCTGAAGCTTATGTGAGCAAAAATGTGAAAATACTGATGACTACATTCGTTACTACTTCAGCACTTAAACCCTAGGCAGTTTGGGGGTTGCATTACACCCAGCCCTGTGTGCACGGCTCTGCCACAAAGGCCTTACATGATGCGGTGTGAGAATGCACCATGTGGGGACGGCGGGAATCACCCAAGGTTATATGTAAAGAGCACACAAGGACCACACCTCAAGAAGGGTTTATTTGTATTTCCTACGCACAGCTTCACAGGACGGGTAAAGTGGCCTTTATATGCAACTTTTTAAATGCAGGTTGGATTGAAAGCTTGTCCAGGCTGCCACATGTGGGAAGGAATTGATGGATATAAGACTCTTCCAAACAGGTTGTAGCTCATGGTGGGGCCAGCAACATAGCTTCTGCATGTTCAGGTCTGCCACATGTCCAAATGCTTTCCACAAATTGGAAAGTTCAAGGAATCAAAATCACAGAATCACAGAATCACAGAATGTTCGAGGTTGGAAGGGACTTCTGGAGATCTTCTACTCCAACCCCCCTGCTCAAGCAGGGTCACCTAGAGCATGTTGCACAGGATCACATCCAGGCAGGTTTTGAATATCTCCAGAGAAGGAGACTCCACAACCTCTCGGGGCAACCTGTTCCAGTGCTCTGTCACCCTCACAGTGAAAAAGTTTTTCCTCATGTTAAGATGGAAGTGTCTGTGTTTCAGTTTGTGCCCGTTGCCTCGCGTCCTGTCGCTCGGCACCACTGAAAAGAGTCTGGTCCCATCCTCTTGACACCCTCCCTTCAGATACTTGTACACGTTGATAAGATCTCCTCTCAGCCTTCTCTTCTCCAAGCTAAACAGGCCCAGCTCTCTCAGCCTTTCCTCATAAGAGCGATGCTCCAGTCCCCTAATCATCTTTGTGGCCCTTCGCTGGACTTGCTCCAGTAGTGCCACATCCCTCTTGTACTGGGGAGCCCAGAACTGGACGCAGTACTCCAGATGGGGCCTCACCAGGGCTGAGTAGAGGGGGAGAATCACCTCCCTCGACCTGCTGGCAACACTCTTCCTGATGCACCCCAGGATACCATTGGCCTTCTTGGCCACAAGGGCACATTGCTGCCTCATGCTTAACTTGGTGTCCACCAGCACTCCCAGGTCCTTCTCCGCAGAGCTGCTCTCCAGCAGGTCAACCCCCAACCTGTACTGGTGCAGGGGGTTATTCCTCCCCAGGTGCAGGACCCTGCACTTGCCTTTGTTGAACTTCAGGAGGTTCCTCTCTGCCCACCTCTCCAGCCTGTCCAGGTCTCTCTGAATGGCAGCACAGCCCTCTGGGGTATCAGCCACTCCTCCCAGTTTGGTATCATCAGCAAACTTGCTGAGGGTGCACTCTGTTCCTTCATCCAGGTCATTGATGAAGAAGTTGAACAAGACTGGACCCAGGACTGACCCCTGGGGGACACCGCTAGCTACAGGCCTCCAACTAGACTCTGTGCCACTGATCACAACTCTCTGAGCTCTGCCATTCAGCCAGTTCTCAATCCACCTCACTGCCCACTCATCTAGCCCACACTTCCTGAGCTTGTCTATGAGGATGTTATGGGAAATGTTTTTTTTTTCTTTTTCTAAGGTAGATTAAGATATTTTTTCATTTGTTCATTTTTTACAACTTTTTCATTCTTTAAGTAGAGCAGTTTAAAGCAAAGACATGATGATGCAACTGCTCTTGCAGCGCTCTGGTTCCATGGATACAAATCCAAGTTTCACAGCCTATCTATCTGCCACGTGGTCAAAAGCTTTCCAAAAAAGCTTACAGGAAGCAAAATAGAAGTCTAGATCCTTTGCTGGTGGTTTGGTTTGCTACAGTGGGACTAACCCTGATTTTGCACTACCTGAGCCAGCAGCGACAGTCCTTCACATGCAGGAAGAGTGAAGGCCACCAGGTCTGAGCTCAAAAAACAGTGAAGGGGAAAGGGAGAGGAGGGAAGCCGCTGCTTTCTACACTGAGGAGCACGTCTCTGTGATGAAGGGAGGAGGAGGGATGGGGAAGAGGATGGTGATGCCCTCATAAGAGAGTGCCACCGCATCAAGGAGTATGGAGCAGATGATGCAGGTTTTATCTGAAACAAGCTATGATTTCAAAGTCCAGTTTGACCAAATTTGTTCCAGTCCAGCCCAAGTGACTACCACAGCAGAAATATGTATTCAGGTTGGGAGGTTGGCAAGAAGAGATTTAGGGTCAGATTCTTATTTCAGACATGCAGGTTAATATCCAGACAAACTCCCCTGGCTTCAAGTTCTCCTCGATTTACGTCCCTGTCGAAGTGAGGTTGCAAGGACCATGATTGTCGTTCAAAAGCTGTTGTTCCTGCAGTCCCTCCTGCAGCCCTTTTCCAGACACTGCCCCAATTTCCCTGGTGCTTGAATACGAAATAAGTGCCACTATCAGGAAGCAATGGCTCTATAGCAGCAACCTCCCATCTGAGGGATGACCCTCTGATTTTCTAGAGGAAGGGGTAATACAAGATCTAAACAGATCCTGGAGGCTTTGACTTTGAGATGCTGGTACCTAATGCTC